>NC_067398.1:198947428-199609615 GCF_016432865.1 Antechinus flavipes
ATGTTTACTGCAAGGTTTTTATTTTCTTTATCTGCATAGTAGTGAGATGAGGAGGAGACTATCAATGACTTTGCCAAAAAAAAAAAAAAGACAAAGACAAGAGGGTTACTGAAGCAATTAAACACACATATATTTATATATAAAATTTTTTTAAATGCTTTAGGCAGCAGAAAGATTGCATTTTCCCTTTATTCCACTCCCTCTAAAAGAAAAACAAAACCATTGTTATAATTATCCATAGTCAAGAAAAACAAATTTCCTCATTGGCCATGTCCAGAAAATATACAAATCTCATTTTTCATTCTCAATTCTTTACTTCTCTATCTGGGAGTTTAGTATATTTGAGTTTTAGAAAATGTTTTCTATTGAATACCAAATTGCCTTCTTATAACTTCCATACTTTTGTCCTAGATCTACCATATCAGGTCAAACTGAACAAATATTAATCTTAGGAAGGTTCAGAGCAAGTTCCTCAATAATGATGTATGTCAGTGGTTTAGAGTTTTGATGTATGTGTCTTCCTGACGACTTTCTCAAAGAGAAATAAGTCTGAAACTGTTTTGTTTTTTTCTATTTTACAACTTCATTCTTACTTAATATACTCTTTATTTTTTTTCTTCATTTTGCTCCCCTTTCTCATTGAAACAAAAGAAAACCCTGAGAAAGAGTTTCTGGGTAATTAATGATCAATTTATTACTTAGGCTGGCCAGTAATCAATCAATTGATGGTCAGTGGTTTTTCTTAGTAACCAAAGACCCCAAGGGAGATGTTGAAATGCCTTGAATCCCTTCTGAAAGGGATTTTGAAAGGAAAGGAAAAATCCTGAAAGGAAAATCCATTCCCCTGACAAGTCCACCCTGATTGGTGGACATTTAATGAGAAGGTGACATAAAAATCTTCAGTTCCTCTTGCTCAGAATGTGGTTTGATTATAAGCTCAGGAACCTTAAGTCATCTGGGTAGGAAAAGCCATTTTCATCTACTTCTCTCTATTTAGTTTTTTCCTCTATGTGCTATGTGGCCCTAAATACAAATGGAGGGGATGGAGGTCAGGGGGGATCTTTCCCTAGGCAAAATCTGGTCTAGACTGGATTCTGTTTATTCTCTAAACAGAAATTAGGTCTCCCAGGTGGGTCAGACTGGACCACCCAGTTAACAAGCATGTGTCTTAGTGGCTGGGAGCAAATATCTTCATTCATCCATGCCCTTCAAAGACTGACATACCTTTCAGGAGTTGGGTTTCAACAGAAATAAAAGTTTCTGTTTAGATTTAAAACTAGTGTAGATTTAAAAATAATTAATATTTAATATAATAGTAAAATTAATTTCTCTTACCATAATTCAGGAAGTAAAATTTAGAGAAAATGTTTCCCCCCCCAATTTTCTACACATATACTCCCCATGCCATCCTTTTCTGCTTTATTTTACAGTTGGTGAAGTTGACCATCTTCAAAAAGTAGACATTCTATTATAGTAAGCAGAGGTCAACCTGAATTATCAGGTCCACATTGTCAAAATGAAGTCATAGTCAACTAGAGCTTGGAAGAAGTTGCTTATGTATGTAGTTGCCATAACTATTATATATTAAAGTTTAGAGTAACTTAGATGAACAAAGGCCTGAAGGATCAATTGTATTTCATTTTTGATTCTTCATTTGATGTTCCATATCTGATCACTTGTCAACTTAAGTTAATTCTGTGTTTTCTCAAATCTGTGCTGCAATCACATTATTTCTTGTCATCTAAATTATTATAATAGTTACCTAACTACTCTTACTGTTTTAAATCCATTTTTCTCTAATACATCCTTCATATTTTTAATAGAATATTTCTAATATACTTGAGGATTCTAATAGAAAATTAAAAAAAAAATTTTAACCAGCACTTTATTGCCTACAACTAATATATTATTATTCAAGGCCTTTTTTAGCTGGTCACCAAACTTCCTTTCTAACTTTTTCTCACATTGAATCCATTAAGAACACATTTCAGAAAAATTGACATTTTTGGGGTTTCCTTTCTTTTTCTTGGGTTTTTTCCCCCAACTCCTATGTCTAGGATAGACTAACTCCAGTCTCTGCCTGTTGAAATTCTTCCTTTCTGGGGCAATCTCTAGATCCTTTTCTGATTCTTCTCCCCTGTTTTCAGAGAGTGATTACTTCATTTCCACCTTGTGGGGGAGTCCTGAGCTCTGAGTTGCCTCTCCTGAGACAGTAAGACAGAGCTTCCCAGAATGTTATGTCATTTGCCATCAGTGGCATAACTTCTTTCATCCTTTGCTTCTCTTATGGCCATCAAACTCCCACCACTTAGTGCCTTCCCAGTCCCTGTGATCCTTAAGAACTAACTGCCTAGAGGATATATAACAGGGAAGATGGTGTATTTAAGGGGGAGGGAGGTGTTATATATATAACACCTCCCTCCCCCTTAAATACACCATCTTCCCTGTTCCCTCAACCCCAGTCCTCTTATGTGCCACTCCAAACTTTGTTTGTCCCTTTTCATCCTGCATTTTCTGCCCATTCTCCAACTAACCCATTTCCCTTTATTTTGAACTTTTCCCTCTTGTGAACATTCCATTTTTGGGCCCAGAGAACTGGTTTCTGCTCAATCATGCTTCATGCCTATTAGGGGACTTTAGTGTAAGAAATGATGTTCCCCAAATACCCTAACTTCCAAGTTCCTCCATCTCCTTTAACCCTAAGACCTATTCATTCCTTCATCCTTATTACAAACAGAAATAGTCAAAACCATAGAGCTTGTCTTCACCCACAAGTGTTCTACTTCCATAATTAAGAAATCTGAATTATTTTGTCCAGTCTTAATTACCTATCATCTCATCAGTGTTTTCCATTACCCTTACTAAACTTGTTCTTATTTACTTTTCAGTTCAACAAATATCTATTGCTTGTTCACTCTAGATCTCAGTGCCTTTTACTATAAAATGAGGTAGTATGACTAAAAGATTTCTATGTTCCTTCTCAATTTTGAATGAGGCCTCTTTTCTTTGTGTATAATTAATTCTGTTGAAAGAAAAACATAAATGTTGCTATCATAATATCCAGGGCATTATTTGTTAATCATACTAATTGAGATTTACTATTAGTAAAAGAAATCCTATGTAAAGAAACTGTCTAGCACCTTCTCTGCAAGTTATAGACTTGGAGAAGTGCATAATGCATTGAGAATGTGCCTGACTTGTTCAGAGTCACATAGCTAGTGTGCATCAGTGGCAGGATTTGAACCCAGGAATGCTTAACTAGGTTTCTTTGCTAGGCATTGTGGTACATGTTAATAAGCAGTAAAATATTTAAACCAGATTGTCAGGATTCTATTATTTTTGTTTTTAATTGTCACATCAAGCAGTTAAAAATAAAAGGCTATGTTGAACCCTAAAGTGTATTTTCCCTCTCACATTTTTTTGTTGTTTATTTCTGTTCCTATTATGAAAAGCAGTGCCAGGAGATAGTTATCTCTGTGTATGAATTCATTGCCTTATTGTAGTTCAGAATGGGTCATCCTGAAAGAATAGGAAATAGGATCACTGAATTTCAACTGGTTTTTTGTTCTCAGCTAGATCTGTTGAAAATGAAAAAAAGGGTCAGCTGGTGTTTGTCACAGAGTTCTTGTCACCTTTTATATATTTAAAACGATATAATGCTGAATCACTACTTTTTGTTTCCTTTTTCTTATTTTAAAATAATATTTTATTCCCCCCAATTATTTGTAAAAACATTTTTAAATTTTTTTAATGTTAAAAAAAATTCTAATCTTCATTCCCTCCCCTTAGACGATAAGCAATCTGATACAGGTTCTACATGTTCAATCATGTAAAATCATTTTGTATAAGAAGACTGAACAAAGAAAGAAAAGACAAAAGGAAGAAAGGAACAAGGAAGAAAGGAAAGAAGGAAGGAAAAGAAAGAAAAAGTATACTTTAGTCTGTATTCAACAATATCGTTTTTTTCTTTGGAGGCTAATAGCATTTTTTATCATGAATCTTTTAGGATTGTTTGAGATCATTGGATAGCTGAGAAAAGCCAAGTTATTTACAGATCTTTATCATACAACATTGCTGTTACTATATTGTTTCTTCTTCCTTTTGGAAAAGGACCACAACATCAAGAAGTTGTCATGGCTTATTTATAAGTGAATTGGACTTAAGTGAGGGAAGACTGTGCAGAATAACTAGCCTCACTCTTTGCTCCAGAATCACGTGGGTCCAATGGCAAGGTGTAGATCAGGATGACTGGAGATGGCGCTTTGCTACATACAGTGTTTTCCTAGTTCTGTTCATTTCACTAATACAATATCAGTTCATATATGACTTTCAAGGTTTTTTTTAATCATTCTGTTTGTCATTTTTTAATAGCACAATAATTCCATTTATCTCATTCACTTATTGATTACTCTCTTATTGACATGAGAAAAAATAATATTTAGGTTGAAGCTATTATAAGGTTTATTTGGATAACTTATTATTTCTGAGAAAGTATACTTTCCTTTCCATCTTTCTTTTCTTCTTGATTAAATTGACATCACAATGAATTGTGGGTATTCTGTGCCTCAGATTTGATTTTCTGCAATTAAATAAAGAGCAGGACGAGAAAGATGCTCTTCACAAGAGAATATATTTGAGACATATTTTTCATGCAAATTCTGCCATGCTTTACCTTAGAAAATTGGAGACATTTACCTGTGCAATTCCTTTGTGAATTTGTTTAAAACAGCACAGTGAATGTAGCGATGTCTTCTAAGCAATAAAGTTTATTTACATATTTCTGATAGGATACATCAATTAGGATCAAATTTTATTAGTCAAGTAATAATTTTATTCATGAACACAACTATTAATTTATTTGTTTACTTTTTTCTTTCACCTGATAATAGATATAATTCCTTATAATTGCTTTTATTAGTACATAGCAAAGAAATTAATTTTTGAAAACTTATTATAACTTACATCCAACATTACTTACAAGTAAGTAGTGTGTATCAGAAAAGTATTTATTTCAAAATAATTTTTGAAGGAAAGATTCAAGTAATTTTAAGGAATTCAAAATAATTGTTTCTTTAAAATTTAGCAGATTTCTTAATATTTTCTCATGTTCATTTTAAACAAATGACTGTAAATAAGGGATTATTACGTTATGGAATGCTTTGGTAAATATACTAAACTGAACTAATAATTTTATTTAAATAAGTGATATTTATTTTAATTTAAGCTACCAGTGAAAATATCATACTTTTTGAAATAATATATACTGACCAGTTTTCTGTTTGTTATACATTGCGCTCTATGGGAGCTAGCTGTCTGAAAATGAGGAACTATCAATTCCATTGCTGAATATCCCTGGTCTTAACAAAATGAAAAATAGAGGGGGAGGGGGAAGAAAACCTGTGTATAAAAAGTTAAAATTTTGGCCATTTAAAAAAAATAGAATTTGGGTGATCTAAAGTATATGAATTTAGACAGATTAGTCACAGATCTAAACAGTCCTTCTTAGCCCAATAGGAAACTCTTTTTAAAGAAAATTAATTTAGAGTGAAGCTATTAACCGGTTTTGAAGAAAGTTACTTCAGTCTCAAAGAATTTGGGTGCAAATAGTGAGGAGAGTTCAACCTCCCCCAGGATCATTGTCCACGGGTGAGCCAGTGGTGATAGTTTGACCTGTGTGCACTTCCTTTTTTGGATGCCTTTCAAGGGCCCTCCAAAAGAGGTTGAGTTTCATGTATTGCCCTCCTTTGCATACCCTTTGCATCCAGCAGTGTTTCTACTGGGCTTATATCCCAAAGAGATCTTAAAGAAGGGAAAGGGACCTGTATGTGCCAAAATGTTTGTGGCAGCCCTGTTTGTAGTGGCTAGAAGCTGGAAAATGAATGGATGCCCATCAATTGGAGAATGGCTGAGTAAATTGTGGTATATAAACGTTATGGAATATTATTGTTCTGTAAGAAATGACCAGCAGGATGAATACAGAGAGAACTGGCGAGGCATTACATTAATAGAGTGGCCATTAATGTGGAGATTAAAATTGTCTCATCTACATAAAAGATAGGTAGCTCTGAGCCCAAAGCACATTATCAAAGGGTCCATGGTCCCCCTCGAATGGAGTGGACATTAGATCTTCCTAATGGTCTGAGTTGCTCCCTCCTTCTAGGGCCCTAATTTTATAGGACTAGACAGCTAGACATTCAATAATTCAAATTCAAGCTTTATTAAATACAGAATTTAACTCAAGCTATATCAAAAACAGAATAATTCTGTCAATTGACATATAATACATATGCTAGAATGAACAAAATAATATGTCAGCAGGGTCACAAGTTGGGTAAAGCAGGGATTGGACGTGCTTCCCCTTAGCTGAGGCAGGAGGAGATGGTTCAAGCTCTCATAGTCAGTGACCTGAATGTAAGATGACAGTCACCTGCTCATGTTGGACAAGAAAGAATAGTCCACTGTATGTGCCAAAATGTTTGTAGCAGCCCTGTTTGTAGTGGCTAGAAACTGGAAAATGAATGGATGCCCATCAATTGGAGAATGGCTGGGTAAATTGTGGTATATGAACGTTATGGAATATTATTGTTCTGTAAGAAATGACCAGCAGGATGAATACAGAGAGGACTGGCGAGACTTACATGAACTGATGCTAAGTGAAATGAGCAGAACCAGGAGATCATTATACACTTCGACAACGATATTGTATGAGGACATATTTTGATGGAAGTGGAATTCTTTGACAAAGAGACCTGAGTTTCAATTGATAAATGACGGACAAAAGCAGCTACACCCAAAGAAAGAACACTGGGAAACGAATGTAAACTATCTGCATCTTTGTTTTTCTTCCCGGATTATTTATACCTTCTGAATCTAATTCTCCCTACGCAACAAGAGAACTGTTCGGTTCTGCAAACATATATTGTATCTAGGATATACTGCAACATATCCAACATATAAAGGACTGCTTGCCATCTAGGGGAGGGGGTGGAGGGAGGGAGGGGGAAAAAAAATCGGAACAGAAACGAGTGTCAATATAATGTAATTATTAAATAAAAAATTAAAAAAAAAAAAAAAGAAAGAATAGTCCAACTGATACATTGTTGGTGGAATTGTGAACACATCCAGCCATTCTGGAGACCAATTTGGAACTATGCTCAAAAAGTTATCAAACTGTGCATACCCTTTGATCCAGCAGTGTTTCTACTGGGCTTATACCCCAAAGAGATCTTAAAGAAGGGAAAGGGACCTGTATGTGCCAAAATGTTTGTGGCAGCCCTCTTTGTAGTGGCTAGAAGCTGGAAAATGAATGGATGCCCATCAATTGGAGAATGGCTGAGTAAATTGTGGTATATAAACGTTATGGAATATTATTGTTCTGTAAGGAATGACCAGCAGGATGAATACAGAGAGGACTGGCGAGACTTACATGAACTAATGCTAAGTGAAATGAGCAGAACCAGGAGATCATTATATATCTCAACAACGATACTGTTTGAGGTTGTATTCTGATGGAAGTGGACCTCTTCGATAAAGAGAGCTAATTCAGTTTCAGTTGATCAATGATGGACAGAAGCAGCTAACCCAAAGAACACTGGGAAATGAATGTAAACTGTTTGCTTTTTCGTTTTTCTTCCCAGGTTATTTATACCTTCTGAATCCAATTCTCCCTGTGCAACAAGAGAACTATTCGGTTCTGCACACATATATTGTTTCTAGGATATACTGTAACCTATTTAACATGTATAGGACTGCTTGCCATCTGGGGGTGGGGGTAGAGAGAGGGAAGGGAAAAATCGGAACAGGAGTGAGTGCAAGGGATTTTGTTGTAAAAAATTACCCTGGCATGGGTTCTGTCAATAAAAAGTTATTAAAAAAAAAAAGAAAAGAAAAGAAAAGAAAAGAAAGAACGAAAGATTAGTCCATAACAAAAATAAATTGGGAGACCTTTCATGTGAGTCACCTGTACCTCACTGAATTTGGTCTCCATGACAAGAAAAAGCAAGGATGGAGAAGGGCCTCTAGTTAATTTCCTATCATTAAGCAAGTGAATTTTAAATCTACAGGTCATACTTCTGAAGCCCAACGATCACTATCCCTATAAAATCATATCAAATTGATTAATATTAATTGGAATAGAATAGGGGTCCAAATGAATTGTTTCTCACACAAGCAATCAGTGGAAGTATCATGCCTTTTGAAATAACATGTACCAGGCAGGGCTTCTTAATCCTTTTCCACTTCTGACCCCTTTTTACCTGAAAAATTTTTATGCACACTAGGTATATAGGTAAACAAATGAAACATTTGCTATAAGAAATCATAATTTCATGATCTCTGCCTTCAATTACCTGACACCATATGGGATTGTGGCCACAGTTTAAGAAACTGCTATATGACCCCCTTTCTGTCATTCTATTTTCCGTGCTTGGAATGGTCTTCCTTAATACAAATTTTTAGTTTCCCCAGACTTCCTTTTAAAACCCAAGTCAAATTCTACCTCATTTATGAGGCTTTTTGTGGTCCTGTTGGTCCTATGTGTTCCCTCTGAAATTGCCTTCTATCTATTCTGTTTTCATCTTAGTCATTTTAAGATTTTCGTCTTTTTTGCCTTTCTGTATATCCCTAGCATTTATCACAGTGCTTTGCACATAGTTCATGTTTAATAAATGCTTATAGCCATTTGGACATAAGTCTCTTGCGTCACTCATATTGTATTAATAGCTTGTTTTATATATATGGATACACATACATAAACACACACACACACACACACACACACACACACACACACACACACACACACAGTTAATCAATAAACAAGCAAAAGGTAGGATTTGAAATCAAGTCTTCCTGACCACAAATCTTACACACTGTATAATCTTCCTTGACTTACAGTGACAACCATGCTAGATAAATGTGAAATTAGGGCAGCATTCTTTCCCCCAAATTTTCTGATTTTTCTTTTGCAAACTATAGGGTTCAGAATGACAGCCTTCATTAGGCTGCCATTTATTTTCAGGATCATGTAACTGTTGAATAATGGCATCAAAAACAGATCCTGTAGAACCTTGCTCTTCATATTCTGGTTTAATATTGTTTTGACTATATAATTGATGTAAAACCTAGTAGATACAATAAATTGTCCTTGGGCTAGTTGAGGTGTTACAAAGATGATTACTATAAAATCTACTGACTTTTTGTTATCACTAACAATCCAGTTTCATTATTTGTGGGTGAAAAATTAGAATTCCAGAGTAAATTTATGAGTCCTTCCTCCAGCCTACCCCATCCCCACCTTTTTTTTTTTTTTTTAAAAAGCTGCTATGCATTCTTCTTTATTCTACTATTTAAGAGAGCAGAAAAGTGACTGACAGCCATATAAGGTAATTTTAGAAAGATAAAAAACTAGTGGTTGACAGCAAGCCATACAAGAACAAATTGCTTAAGGGGACAATGTTATTTACAGTCAACCTTCATTCTTCTATTTTACATTTCCTATATTACATGTAATATAATAGACACACATGTTAATTAGGGAATTGTTTGCTTCTCACTTTATCTGCTCTGTGTAGCCAATTAATCAGCAAACATTTATTAATTGCATGTTGTATGTGTGCTAAATTCTGAGGATATAAAAGTGAAGTTTTCTTTTTACTTTTAATTTCATTAGTAGAAAGGATGCCCCCAAAGGGGGCTCCCAATTCTAATATACACTGACACTTTTCTATAATTTATCAACATTATAAATGTTGATATATAATGTTAGCAACATTATAACTTATAGAAAAGTGTCAATCTGTATTAGAACTGGGAGTCTCCTTTAATTCGCTGCTTAAATCACTTGCCTAAGATCACACTGCCAGTATGTGTCAGATAACAGATTATATATAATTTGGGAGAATGGAATGGAGAGGAAAGTGGGGTGAAATTAAGAAAAAATTAATATTGAAGGTAGTACTTGAGTGGAATTTTGAAGAAAACCAAGGATTCTCAAGAATTTGCAGGTAGTTCTAAGAAGTGAAGGCAAGATGGGAGAGTATTTCAGGTATGGGGATGCTGTTCTAGGGCATAGATAGGAGATAGAACATAGTACTATTTTGTCTTTGCCATACTGAAAATTTATGACTATGAGCAATATGACTGTTATTGGGAGGTAGGAAAGTAAAATTTAGGCAGCATTTGCACAGGCTCTCCAGACTAGTCAAGTATATACTGAATAGTAGGATAGCTATGTCATCTTGGCAGGTGCCCCACTTCAGGTATTCCTGTTTTTTATTTTGTTTTGTTTTGTTTTTTTTTTTGGCAACATAAGGTAGTAAAGCAGATAGAATTGACTATTCTGTGATGTGCCAAACTTAAAAAAACAGAATGTTATTAGAGTGTCTGTGGTAACAATAATGCTGCTGCTACATTATAGAACCTTTCTAGTTTCATAGAGAAATTTTTAAAGGACTATAAAATAAGGAATTGCAGTAGCCAAGAGGACAATTAACTGAATTTCAATAAAAGCAAAATCAAAGTAAGCCTTTTTTTGGGAGAAGGGAAGTATCCATGAGAGGTGATATCAAGACTCAAGGGATGAAGAATGGACCGGTGAAGTACAAAGGACTTGTGTATAAATCAAATTCAGAGAAATCTGTACCTGATTCAGACTATTAAAAATACTTGTGATTCCTTGAGAGATAGGTCTGTATGGATCAGCCCTTTAAAAAGCAATACCAAGGCTTCTTTGGTAGCTACAAAATGACAGGAGAACCAGAGAATACAGCAAAATAATGTGTCTATGTAATCATTTGAAGTATTGAATTGTCTGGAATATGTAGTTCCCAAAAAAGGAAGGAAGGAAAACCCTGCATAAAATAATTCTTTTAACAATTTTTTTCTCTTCGTTATTTTTTCTGATACAAGTATAAATTAGATGTCCTAGAATCCTGTTCTAAATTTTATTTTGTGAACAGATTGAGGCAGTCAGTAACTATTTCTCTTTTCTGGAAATGGATAAAAATCACTGTTCATCTTAAATAATTAAGCAAATACATTCTTGCATAGTAGTTGTAGTGTCTGGGTCTTTAAAATGATCCTAGATATCATGTATTCTAACTCCTTTAACCCATTTAGAATTCACCCAGTCTTGATTCAAACACTTCCAATGACTTAGAACTCACTTTACAAGGTAGACCATCCCATTTTTAGATACTGAACAATATTTCTTTAAAAGGCATTTCATCCTGTAACAGAATTGATAAGTAGCCATGTAACTTCTACCTCTTATTTTGAACTACTCAGAATAAATCCTGTCAACCTTCAAATCTCTCTACCAAATTTAGTCTGGTCACATTTTCCCTATTGTTTTAGCACATTTAAATCTTTTGATCTGATTCATCTAGCATATAAATAACTTCCTCCAGGTTAGTACTATATACACATTCAAAAAAAGCATTTTTTACATGTCTTTATCCAAGGTGTGACTAAAATGTTGAAAAGGATATATCAAGGTCAAAAGCTAAAGATGCCCACCATTAGGAGATCTCCCTCTTGGTTGTTAGGGATTCATTGGACATTATTTCTTTTTTCTTTTTCTTTTTTTCTTTTTTTTTTCTTTTAATAACTTTTTATTGATAGAACACATGCCAGGGTAATTTTTTACAGCATTATCTCTTGCATTCACTTCTGTTCTGATTTTTCCCCTCCCTCCCTCCACCCCTTCCCCCAGATGGCAAGCAGTCCTTTACATGTTGAATGGGTTGCAATATATCCTAGATACAATATATGTGTGCAGAACCGAACAGTTTTCTTGTTGCACAGGGAGAATTAAATTCAGAAGGTATAAATAACCCGGGAAGAAAAACAAAAATGCAAGCAGTTTATATTCATTTCCAGTGTTCTTTCTCTGGGTATAGCTGCTTCTGTCCATCTTTGATCAATTAAGGCTCTCTTTATCGAAGAGATTCACTTCACATCAGAATACATCCTCAAACAGTATTGTTGTTGAGGTATATAATGATCTCCTGGTTCTGCTCATTTCACTCAGCATCAGTTCATGTAAGTCTCGCCAGTCCTCTCTGTATTCATCCTGCTGGTCATTCCTTACAGAACAATAATATTCCATAACATTCATATACCACAATTTACTCAACCATTCTCCAATTGATGGACATCCTTTCATTTTCCAGCTTCTAGCCACTACAAACAGGGCTGCTACAAACATTTTGGCACATACAGGTCCCTTTCCTTTCTTTAGTATCTCTTTGGGGTATAAGCCCAGTAGAAACACTGCTGGATCAAAGGGTATGCACAGTTTGATAACTTTTTGAGCAAAGTCATTGGACATTATTTCAATATCTGTTTGTTTAGCTATGGCTTTGTCTAAATGTACAAAATAATCTGCTGCATAATTATTTGTTATTTATATGAGTAACCTGCTATAATTCATATACCATCTCTTTACAGGATTTTCCTTTTCTTTCAGTCTATTTTGCATATATGTAAAAGCTTTTTGACTTTGTCAGTATGAGTAACTCTCTAGTATTGGAACTTTAGAGACTTACAGTGACTTGTGGCTCAGCAGTAATAGGATTTGAATCCAGATTTTCATTCTAACTCCAAATCAAGTATTCTTTTTGACAGCCACAATGCTTTTAGCAAACGATAATTACATTGTCAATATGCATCCAATTTTTTTTTTTTTTGGCTTTGCTCACTATTCTTTATAAAGGGGGTAGGATAGGTGGACTACCAACTACTGGGCCTTCTACTTTGTTTCTCTGTGTTATGTGAATTTAGGAAAGGTTCGGATTCGCTCCTATAAATGACGCTTTCTGACTCAGTTTAAGCGAAAGTAAAATTTAATTATACAGTACACGGAATAGATTGCCTACAATAACAACCAACAAAGTAAATAATACATAAAAGACAAAGAAAAAGAAGAAATATGATTAAAATGTAAAAAGCATCACCGTTCGAAGGAGCACCGTCTCTAAGTTGCAGCAGGCTGGGGAAACCTTGAGTGAACAGCCATTGAGTTCCAAACAGGAGAGATCCCAGGTGGGTAAGGTTCCAACTACGATTAAAACTAGCCTGAATTTATAGTGCTTGAAAACAAAGTCGGCACAGAGCCAACTTGCTTACATATAGAAAGTTATGTATAGGAGAAGGAAATGCCAGATGGGCTTCCAAGATAAGACTTGATTAATGTAGATATCAGGGAGGGGGCCAACCTTCCCTGACATCCATTGTGTCCCATGGAGTGGCTAGTTCCTGGGATTGTGAAAGTGAAGCCAAACACATGTGGCATATTTCCTGTCTCATAGGGTTAAAGAAAAGCTAGGTTCCCATAGAGGGAGTCACGTACTTGAAATGGTTTGAAATGAACTTACTAATAAGAAGGCATTTCTTATTCACTCTGCTACCAAAAAATGCCCTGCTATAAATATTTTGGTGCATTTAGAGACTATCTTTTTTTGTTAGTAACTTCCTTGGGATATATTCCTAGTAGAGGAACTCTAGTCAGAGTATGGAAATTTTAAACAGTTCATTTGCACCATTCCAAATTGCAAATCAATTCACATAGCTTCACCAACAGTAAAGTTAGTGTGACCATCTTTCTATAATACCTTGAACACTGACTATTATTTATCTTTTGTTATCTTTGCCAATTTATTATGTGTGAGTTGAAACCTCAGGATTGTTTTGATTTTAATTTCTCTTATTAGAGATTTTGAAGAATTATTTCATGTAGTCATTAATAGCTTGCAGTTCTTTTAAAAAGTGCACACTTCTCAATGAGGAGTACTTTTTGTTTTTATTTATTTCTGTCAGTTGTCCATATGTTTTACATATCAAACCTTTATCAGAGATGATTGTTTTTCTTAAATGTTATCCTAGATGTGTTAATTTTATTTGTGTAAAAGCTTTTCAATTTCATAGAATCAAAATTATCTGTATAATTTGCAATTACCACTAACAACCATATAGTTAAAAATATATCCTATAATTATAAAAGGTAAATGATTTTTTCTTCTCCTTATTTTTATTATAGTATAACCGCTAATGAATCTGTTTAGGCCATTTTGTGGAATATGGTATAAAGTATTGTCCTTGTCTGCTACTTTTATAGCAGTTTTTATGAAATAGGGAATTCTTTCCTAGGTAAGGGTTAGGGGTTCCTTATATTCTTGGTTATTGAGTTCAGTAATTTATGGTTTATCTGTTCTGTTGACCTGCTTTTCTGGAAAATCATTAAAATAAAAAAAAATGTTTTCTTACACGTGATTGGTGGTCAGAAAAATAAATAGCTATTTTCAGGATTTAAAAAAAATCAGTTGGACTCTTTGATTTGCAGCTCAACATTTTGTAAATCTTTTTAATACTATATTATCACTATATTAATGATATATTAATGGATGGTAATCATGATATTGAATTACCATGTATTAAAGAATAATGATCATTTCTAGTATAGGTAAAAAACTTAATAGTTATGAAACTTTATGTGTGTAGGAGATTTCCAATGTGAACATAAGGAGACTTACTTAAGCCTGAGAATATTGAAGTAAGAGGCTTTCCCCTGCTGCACAGCCAGTATATAAAGTAGGCAGAATTTGAAGGCATGTATTCTTGAGTCTGAACTGACCTTTTAATTGCCCCTAGTGATATTTTATATACTAAAATTAATTAAATAGCTATTGTTAAATAGTTATTTTATTGATAAGTAGTAAAAAATAAAGTAGTCATTTAGCCGAAAAGTTTGAGATCATTTTTTTGTTTTGTTTCTATAAGACAATCAGGGTTAAATGACTTGCCCAAGGTCACACAGCTAGCACACGTTAAGTGCATGAGGCAGAATTTGAACTCAGGTCCTCCTGACTCAAGGGCCAGTGCTCTATCTACTGTGCCTTCTAGTGGATCCATGTGAAATCATTTTTAACCAAGTTCTTAATGGTTTTAGAATTTAATTCCCAATAAACCTGACTTGGTTTTTCCAGACTAGGGCTTATTTTTTTTCCCCTTGAAGACAGAGTTGAGGAAGGTAACTTCTTGATAAAAATTTATGGTAATATAGATAGATATATAGAGATGTAGAGATATAGAGATATATATGCTAAGCTATTGTTTGTCTTATATCTAAATAATTGAAAATAATTGAAAAGCTTAACCAGTTCATATATATAAAATATATATGCATATATATATATATATATATATACACACACACATTATATATATACACATTATATATATACATATATATATATTTCCCTCAGAAGAACCATCATTTGCAAAAGATATTTAAAGTTGAAGTCAAGGTCAAACACTGTGTGTTTTTTTTTTTTGGCTTTTGGAAGATATAAAAGCCAGATGATCTCTGCAAGTACTAAAGTGGGCCAGACTAGTAAGGCAGACCATGCTGAAAAAGAGTGTAAAAGGAGGCTGGCAGAAAAGGAAATGAGGGAGGGAGTTAAGGAAAAAATCAAATAACAATAGGTGAAGTGAGAGGGGGAGAGAGAAATAGTAGAGGTAAACAAAGACAAATGGAGTTAATGGAGAAAACATGAAAATGAGTGAAGGAAGAAATTTTGTGGTACCCAAGAGACACAGAAATTGTAAGGAATGTCATTCATTCATTTAAAACAACATTTAATTATCTGCTCTGTGTTAACAGACTGTGATTTAAATTCATTGTCTTTTAAGCCATAGTACAAATCATACAACATGCAGTTTCCCTCATACCCGATGGATACTGCAAAGGAAGGAGAGAAGTGGAAGGGAACTGGAAGAAAGAAAGTAAAATGGATGCAATTGTCCCAAAATGTTTGGGAAGGGACAATTTAACAGAAACAACACAGTGTTGATTTAGCCTTGTTACTAGACACCAGTTTTAAGAAAGGACACATTGCTTAAATTCATTACTCCCCTTCAAATAAACAGTTGGATAATGCCATACTTGGAATGTGCTTCAATTACAGCAGACACCTTTTTTTTTTTTAATTACCGGGTTTTCAGTGAAAAGATCAGAGGGTCCAGTTCTCTGATCCAGTTCTTATGGAAAGAAAGAAATCCTCAATAAACAAAATGCAATTGGATTTCTTGAACAGCATAATTGACTTAGACATGCACATTTTTAGAAGCAAAAGACAATGTTAACATTTGAAGTTTGAAAGCTAGGTATATGTGGTAGCAATAAATCTGCTGACAATGAAGCTATAGAAAAGCTCCTATGAAGTTTTTAGGAATTTAATTGCTGAGCTTTTTCTATATACCCAGCACAATTTGATTATTCTGATGAAACTGATCTATATTAGCAGTGCCTACTTGCCAAATACTCTCCAAGTAGATAAAAATACTGTTGGTTTTAAGCTGAGTGAGAAGAGATTAACTGTTCTTATGTGCATTAATTCCAAAACTCAAGTAAGAGAAAACCTTTGGAGACTGCTTTCAGTGTCTTTTTTGTTTACAAAGCAACAAAGTATTCCCTACAGCTGAGTTGGTTGTTCCTTGGGAGAGTCCATTGTTGGAGTACTGCATCCCATCCTAAGTGCACAGAGACCATCACTAGATGCACCAATTTTATTTCAGATCTGCTTTACCTCTCCATCTCCAAGATTCTCTCCAAATAAGCACATAACCAAAGCTATTGTTCTAAAGAGGCTTCATGTATCAAGAACAATTAATCAGGTATCAAAGCAGCAAGTGAACTGCAGAACCCATTATAGTAGCCAGTGATTTTCTGGCATGGGGATTATAAAAGGGTCTTCCTTCTTAGAGACCAGAGAAATGCTATTAATCAGGCCTTTCATATGGAGCTAGGGGAAAAAGCATCTCTGAATGTCTCACCCAAATTGTATTTAGTCTGAAGTAGAGTGGCCACAGCCACATTTCTGCTCTGGAGTTCTCTTAATCTTTCTGTAGATTAACAGGGGGAAGAAACTAGTGTGAGGTGACCAAACTGCTCACATTTCTCTCAAGGTTGAAGAAGTGTCTGCTGCTCTGAACTGAGTCTGCTTTTGTATCTTCTTCCTAGAAACCTCTGCAAACTCATCCCAGTCTTCTATACATACACATCCCAGAGTTTCTTCAAAATATCTGATGCTGTCCATTTTGCAATTGATACACTCCACAAGGACAGTTACATAAGAACAGTCCTGAAAGGTTAGATAATCTAATAAAAATCATATAATCACATTTTTTTTACATGTTTTCTAATTAAGACAAAAACACTTTTGGAAAAGCAATAAATCTAATAAAGGAGCCATAAAACATGTTTATATTAAAAAATATTATTGCCATAATATAACATGAGAATACCTAAACCATTTTAGAACTACTACTGTTCTATACTTTACAGTCTTATTACCTGCCTGTAAATTGTGAGAGATTAAGGTGGGATTTAGACCCAGTTCAATGGGACTCAGAAATCAGCTCTCTGTCCAACTCTCCAAGTTGCCGGCTGTGGAGCAATGGAAAGAGAAACAGTACTTGAAGCCTTAGCTTTAAATCCCTTCCCTGTTTTTGTGTTAGAAGAAAGAACAAGTGAATTTCTTCAATGGACATAAATATTTCATGTAACATAATGACAGTGTTCAGGACCTTTAATAAAGACAGTAACTTTTCCAACAAGTAATGTTCGCAAAGATGGGAAAGTAGTATGTTTGAAAAACTCATGTGATTGCAATAAAAATCAATTTATAAAACATTCTAGTTGGATCAGAGGATTTAGAGCTAGAGAGAACTTTAAAAACTACTCCAACATTTTCATTTTGACAGATGAGTAAACTGAGACCTCAAATGTGAGAGCCATGCTTTGTAACTGCTGAAATATATATATTTTTTTAATTGGGATGAAATGTTTAACTGCTTAACTTGAGAAAAATTAAAACATTTTTTATTGGAAGCATAAGTAAGACATTGTATAGTAGGAAATCTGTAATAACTGAGAAACTGAGGCAAGATTGGTTTTTAATCTTTAATATGGAGAGTTTCAGGTTAGCTGTGTGTAAGGAGCTCTTGTCCAAAGCATTCAGCCCAGAGGAACTGAGGCAGGGAACTTATATAGGGTTTTAGCTAACTAGGGGTTGCAAACAGAATATATAATATTGTATATTCTTACAATCTTATAGAGGAAACAAAGGTAGATAAGGTGGGCAGACAAACATAATTCCAGGAAAGAATCTCATAACTTAATCCTGACAGGATAGGGGTCAAGATAAGAAGGTCGAGGACAGGAGACAGCAAGGCAAGGGGCAATACTCAAATAGAGGGGGAATTATCCTAGCAAGAATCAAGATAATGCACCTGGAGTTTATGATGCAATGGTATGTAAAGGTGATTGAAGCTCCAAGGTTTTTCCTGAGTCAATGCTCCTAGTCCTAATGGCAAGGAGTGGGGTGTAGCCATAATAATTCTATTCAGGGTTCAAATATATTCCCTATGAGTTAATATATAGGGTCCAGCATAACAAATCCATCCCAGGAGATTTTCCATTTTCAATTCTAAGATATTTTAGCATTTAAAATTTCTATCTGGAAGCTCTTCTCTATTAGTTACCCAGATTACTGCAGCAGTTTATGATTATTCCTTCCATGAGACTTGAGGTTTTAGCTTCAGGAACTAAGTCAATCAGATGTTGGCTGAAGTTCAACAGCATTTTGGTGAGAAGGAAATGGGATGGGAGACTGCTGAAGAGTAGGGGGTTATGATCCAGCTCAAGTCAGAAATGGTACAAATACACATTCCTGAATCAGGTAACGGTGGGATTAGGCCTAGGAGCTTCTATTTCACATCTAGCCTTGGCAAGAGAAGGAGCACAGTCTTAAAGAGGGTAAAAGTAATACTTCACATTGTTAAAAACAACAAAAAACAAGAACTCTCAGTTTTGGAGATCTTTTTGCCAAGAAAGGCATACTGAGAGACTTTTAGTGTAATAATCATTCTAGATAGATATCCAAGAACAATCACTAAACTGTTCATGCCTTTTAGAAGTCTTGTTCCACTATTTCCTTTTGGTCTAATTAAGTCAATGATAAAAATGAAGGTCAAGTATGAACAAATGTATCCATTACAGCACACTGTGCTAACAAAGACCTGAAAACTGGTGCAAAGAATGCCATGGAGTATTAGCATATATGGTAAGAAATGACAGATGGAAGAATTAAGAGAACCATGGGGAAGATGTGGAAGAATTGATGAAGATGCAGAATGAAACAGAACTATAACAATATTATAATATGAATACTATGAATCATTCACTAAATGGAGGCCAAACTCTGAATAATTGAAAAACCAGTGATATAGCTCCCTTAAATATACTTCTGAATATTCTGAAGACACAGAGGCAATGGGAAATCATATACAGAATGTTGCTTATATGATCAGATGTAGTAATTATAAGGATTTTTTGGCAATTATTTTTATTTGTTTCAAATTTGGGAAAGGGATTTTCTCCCTCCCTCAAGCAATTGGGGTTCAGTGATTTGCCCAGGGTCATACAGCTAGTAAGTGTTGTGTCTGAGGTCACATTTGAGCTTCTGACTTCATACTCTATCTACTGGACCATTTAGTTTCCCAGAGTATCATTTCCAGAAATGATTGTAATACAGAGACAAAAAGCATCCATAAAGCCTATGTTAAAAATATGTTGCTTCTTCCCAGAGTATTGATGGATTGTAGATAGGAAATGAAACTTATTTTCAGATTACTTCCCCCCATTCCCCAATCAGTACATAAATTTGTTTTACTTAATTAAACTTACCTATTACAAGGGAGGGCCTTAATTCCGTTGGACAAGAGTTAGGAGAAAAAAATATATATATATATAGTGATGAAGAAAAGAAAAAAGTGTCAATAAAGCATGTAAAAATACATAAAAGAGAACAGAAGGAAGTTCAGAAGGAGACAAAGGTAAATGAAGGTAGTACTGATGTTACTTTGTTAAATTTAAAACTTACTTTTTAAAAAAGTCTGTGATAGGAGAGAGTCATAGTTTCCTTTACAATTTTTTCAGTTCTCTTTATTTGGGAATTTTTATTTTCTGTTGATTTTTGTCAGATTCATAAATTTTTAAAAAGAAATGCTTCCTCATCTTCACTTCCTTTCTTCTCTTTGTAATTTTTTAATTTCACATTCCAAAAGCAATATTGAAATCCTCTATCCATTCAAAATTTTATTTTAGAAATTAAGAATGGGCTTTAGAAATTAAGCCCATTTTAAGAAATAATTGTATGTATGATCTATTGTTTTAAAGAAAATATTATTTGTGATAAGAATATTTAATGTTCCAGAATTGAAACATTTTGCATGAAAAAAAAAACAGTCTCTTTTCACTTCAATAAATCAGGCAAAGAAACACATGTTTCTGTGAACACTTCTGAAAGTATTTTAAGTATTCTTTTTTCTTTTCTTTTTTTTCCCACCCTATTACAGCCATCCCCTGTCTTTTTCCTGCTTCATCATTTTTCCTCTCAAGAGATAAAAATCTCATAGTTTTTCATCTATCCAGAAAACCTGCATTTAATTCTGGTTCCTTTAGTCAAGAGGGAAGAAATATTGTTTAAGAATTCATCCAATTCATTTTACTGCAAGGAGTTCATATTTCTCACAGCATCAAGTTCACTAATTCAGAAGTAGAGACATGATGAGGTTATAATGGCCCTTACACACAATTTTCCATTAAATGACCTCCAAGAATCATTTTTTTAATGATTATAATTTCTTCTCCAAATTTAAATGATATACTTTGGGCATTAACTCATATTAAGACAATTGGGACAAAATATGTACTTTTTAACTAGTTAAAATGATAATTTTAAAAGTTATCTAACAACTACTCACGCAACATTTTAAAGAAAAAATGACTTAGAGAATTACTTTTTATATATATAAAACATTTTAAAGTGACTAATTATAAAATATTTCCTAATCTTAATTAATTCATATTGAAATTCAGAAGGGAGGTAACTTAATTTACTTCAAAAGCCCCTTTCTAAATAAGAGGCATTAGCTGGGAACAGTACTACATTAATAGACCTTACCCAAAGCTAGATTCTGCATACAAAACACTTGTTCATGTTTTCCTTGAATTGGTTTGATTGGGCTCAATATTACATTTATAGTGAATGAGCTCTGTCTGATTTTTGGCAAGAATCAGAGAATGCTGATGTGTGTCGTCATGAATAGTAGAACATCGAAAGGCTTAAATGTGCTGGCACAAGCCCTGTCTCAGTATGATGAGTTAAACCCAGACATTATTCAATGAGAAGGCTCTGTGTCCTTTTGGAAATTAAATCTTGGCCAGTAGATATTAGATCTGTGTACACACATTGAATTTCTTTGTTTTCTAGCTGTGGAAGTCCATTTATAATCAAATATGTAAAGCAAAGTTCTAAAGAGGTTCTTAAATAGTTCTTCCTTTGACCATGCTCTGAAACAAATGGTTGATGTAAGGGTGACATAGTTTTTTCCCTTTTATTTGAAAACAGGCACATTAAAGGACCCAAGAACAAATTTCTCCAACTAGTTCTGACTCTTGGAAATGAATATAGAAGTTAAAAGGGTCCTCCCCTTTGTCTTTCTGGGCATGTAGTAATAAAACAAAATTTATTAAAATGTTCATTTTGGGTATCTATATTCCTTCATGCATTTTTAAGACTGTCTATTTTTATCCCGGAATGAATAAATCTCAAGTCAAAAGAATTCATTTAATGTTGCATAAGTGCTTACTCAATGGAAGCAAAAAGGGAAAGTGACATTCTTAAAGTAATTCCAGACCTCAAGTAGCATTATTGTTTTGTTTAACCTTTTTTTGATTTTCTTCTCTTACTATATTTTCTTGATTTTTTTCATCTATTAAACATACCTTTGCATTGTTACTTAAAGAAACCTCATATTTTAATTGTAGGAAGTTAGATTTATGGAATACTAAATCAAAAATTTTTCATGTCTGAAGTATCCTGTTTTCTGAGATAACTTGTCCTTCCAATTCATCTAGCTATTGCAGTCAAATTCCTAAAGGAAAATATTGATTACATTATTGCTCTCTAAAAACTTTCAGTAGCTACACATTGCTTTGCTACTATAATGCCAATAAATGAGGAATTTAAGGATGGAAACACTGTTTCTAAATGATAAAAATGACTATTTTTTTTCTAAAGAAAATTTTTTTTAAATCCACTTTTAGCAATTAATCTTTTGAACATCAGCCATGCTTTCATTTGCCTAGCTTCAGGAACCTTTTTCATGATAACTTTTCAACTCTATTAAAATCACTTATGTGTTTGAGTTGAGTTCTGGGACAAAAGAGCATCTCTGTGCATGGCTCCTATATGTGGCAAGTAGGTGATATGGAGGATAGAGAACTGGACTTCAAGGCAGGAAGATCCAAATATCAAATCTAGCATTGGACACTGACTAATTATATGGCCCTGGGAAAATCACCTTAACCTCTCTTTATTTCAGTTTCTTCATCTATAAAATGAGGAAAATAATAGCGCCTTCATCCTGGAGTTGTCATGAAGGTAAAACAAGATATTTGTGAAGTAGTTTGCAAGCCTTAAATTGTGATAAATATGCTATTATTATATATATATATTTTTAATCCATGCTAGTGGGGTTCCAGTGAAGTAGCACATTCAAGTGTCAGAGGAAATGTAAACATTAAATAGATGTTGATGGCTACCAAGTAAAGTGATCTAGATTAATTCTTAGACCTTTTCCTGCTTATGTTATTTCATTCCATGCAACATTATAATTATGAAACTGTTAATGAAAAAGAATTTGTAACCTGTTTTTATTTTTTTGTTGTGAAAATACTAAATCAGACATTAAATTTTCTCTGAGACTTTAGACAGTTTTATTTAACATATAAAAGTGGTAGCTATAAGTTTATGGCTAATTAATTCAAAATGAAAATTAGAAGAAATTAAATACTCAAAGTTCAAAATAGTATTTCAGTATTTTATATGACTTTTTTTTTCTTTTTTTGGCTGAGGTAATCAGTGTTAAGAGAATTTCCCAAAGTCACATAACTAGAAAGTATCAGGTATCTGAGGTCATATTTGAACTCAGGTCCTATTGATCTCAGGGCCAGTACTCTATTCACTGAGCCACCTAGCTCCTGTGATTTTTTTTTTTTTTTGGTAGTTTAAGAAGCAAATAGTTTTTTGTTTGTTTGTTTGTTTGTTTGTTTGTTTGTTTTGCCATATCTAGGCATATTGGTTTATTAAAGTGTACAATAGCTAGTTTAAAAACACTGTCAAATATGTGCTTGCTCTTGGAAACATTCACTAATTTGGCCAAATGCAGATCTCAGAGTTTTAGATGTTTAAAGTTGGACTATTTGTCCACTTTATAGTTTCTCATTTCCCCTTAGAGATATGCCCATGAAATTGAAGTACAGTATGTGAAAAGAGTAATTGATGACAGAAAATCAGATAGAAGTTTTCAGTTTTATAAGAGTGAATAATTGGTAACTTTTGCCTAAATGTCCTTTGTACAGTTTTGAAGGGAATAAATAAAAAGTTTTTAAGGAAGAAGGGAAAAGAAGATTTTGGTACTCCATTCTCCTTTGGGGGTATCCTTTTTTTCTTTGAGTATCCTTGTTGTCTAGCATCCATCTTCTGGAGATCAGTCCATTTGTCATATTTCCTTGATTCTTAGGCTCCCCTCTGCCCTCCTTGATTAATGTACCTGGTTCTGACAGGCAGTTTTGGGTGTATTGCTGCTTTATGATCACTTCTAAGCCTCCCATCAGAATTTTCTCTGTAACTCATTCCCTCAGGGCCAACATCCAAAGTGATGATTTGCTTAATGCAGTAGACTCATTTTTAGCACATTGCCAGATACCTTGTAGTACCCCTCTAATCACCATATGTAGGCCCTTAGGGATGGCTTTGCTCCTACATAACAGCCTTGGCCTATTTCATAAGAATTGTGCATAAGCTAATTATTTAATGTTTTCTCATTAAAAAATCAGTCCTTTACTAATTCAGATATGAACTTTTCATGTTGGTTGCTTATGTTGTTTGCTACTTATAGGCTTGCTATTTTTAAGAAAGAAGATAGAATATTTTTGTAATATATTTACATTTTAAAATTTCCTTAATCTTCCAAGATGCAAACAAAAAGATATTTTTTAAAACTCTGAATTTGTGGCTCAGAAAATAATTCATGCTGCTTAAAGCAACTAAAAATTTTTGCTTCTTTGAAATTGTAAAGCTTTGGAGAACAATTTTACTTTTATGTTTTAAAAGCTATATTTTTGGACTAGAGCTATTCTGCACATTCAGCAGTGATTTTTACCTTAAGTAATTAGCTTTATTTTATTTTTTTAAAAAAGATTTCCTTATAAAATTCTTTAGTTTCTTATTTATAGGATTAAACCTCTTATCATAAGAGTCCTGACATATAAATATGAAAGTAGACATGCATGAATGATAATAGTTTATCAGGACCATATGTTGGAAATTTGTACTAATAGAGCCTTGGGCACAAAGAAGTATATGTTACCAAGGTGGAAAGATTTGCAGTTAGATCCCAGCTTCTCCCAAAATATGCCAGTATAGTTATAATATTGTCATCAATTCTCAGATCAGTCCTAATCTTCTGAATAAAATATTAACTACATTAGTCATTTAACTTCTTGAACTTAGTAATGTTGAAGTGTGCATAGAAGGAACCTCCTATAGTGGCTTGATAATTCACTATAATAGTTGCTAGGATATGTGAAATTTGTTCCAGACTAAATATATAACTAGTTGTTACTGTTCTGAATAGTTTTATTATCTATTCATTCCATGTAAGTCCTTCAGCTTCCCAGTTTCTTAAAACTAGGAATATCTATTATCTATTGTTGCTTATAAAGTTACATGAGATTACATATTACATCAATAATTTCTCAGCAGCAAGTGAATATATTTTTAAAACTTCATTTCATTTAATGATTTATGTGACAGTTTTTGAAGCTATTCACTTATTAATTAATAAGAATAGAAAACCATTTCAGAAGAGTGAGAGATTATTAGTTTAAAAAGATAATTTTTATGAATATGCTATTGTAATTATGGATAGTTTTGAGTAATTCATAAATAATGGGAATATGCCACATGGTATTGCTTTCTGGGAAGGATCACTATTTTGTATCATTTTCCTCATCAATTCAGATAAAATGCCTTGGAATGTTTTAGAATTAAAAACAGTTTTCAGCTTTTATCTACTCTCAGATACTTAATTATAATTCTGTATATAATAATTAAGCCCACTAGGAAGTTAAGATGTGAAAATTTTAGAGACAAAGTTCTTTTTAGAATTTGGGAGGAGTGCATATATATGTGTGTATATGTACATATAAATTACATAAAAGCAAATGGCACTACCTTTCCTTTGAAAAACAAGCTAAGCATGTTGTCAATTTTATGATAATGATTCATATTTTATTGAACCATTAAAGATTTCTAATAATATGAAAGAAAACAAATGTTTTATGATGAATATAAGTGATATATTTATATGATTAAACTTGGAAGTGAAAGTATCTCACATTCTTTAAAACTTAGTTTGGAAAAACAGGAGCTTTTTGTATTATTCCAATTTGTTGGGGCTTTTTTTTTTTTTTTTTAAACCATATAGTTCCTTAAATTTAAGGGTAAATTTTATCAATGTATTATCCATATAACATGGTATATAATTAGTTTTGTAATTTTAATAACAGATAACTTTGTAACTTGTTTGTATGAGGGAAAATTGCCCTTGTGATTTGTTAGGGTAGTTCTTCATTAACTAGTCTCAAGATACTCAATTTGTACAAAACAGTGATTGAAAAATAGAATACCTCTTAGTTGCTGCCAAAAGTCACAAGAGACCAAGGGAATAAGCATTTTATTAAGCACTTATTATGTACAGGTACTGTTAAACACTTTACAAATATTATCACATTTTATCTGGCACATAGTGGGTGCTTAATAAATGATTATTAAATTGAATTAAACCCAACCCCAAGAAGTAAGTGCTATTATTGTCTCCATTTTACAGTTGAGGAAACCGAAGTAGTCAAAAGTTAGTGACTTGCCCTTGATCACACAAAGCTAATAAGTGTCCAAGATCCTATTTCTTCTTAGAACTTCTTGATACCATCTAAGTGCATTAGCAGATTCAATTTTGTGACTTTCAGTGTGGAAAGATAGACATACATAATAAGTTCTAGCAGTTGTACTGAGATCTATTTTAGTTTAGATTCCTTATATTTAACTTTTTTGACATATCACCTGGATAGAGGAAACATTTTATCTACTCTTGAAAGTTACTTTATGTAAAATTGTATTGCTTGTTGGAATTAAAGATACTTACTCAAATGTTAATACTACAATTAAATTACTTAGTGTTAGGCACAATTTTAATTTTAAACCATGTCTATCATTTAGAGTTGTGTGATTATGGCTTATGCAGACTGTGCAGTGCAAAAGTTGAATTTGTATACCATAGATGAAGGAATAGATAATGTACCCATTAATATTTCTGGCATAACAATAATTTGTTCTATCTCTAAAATTCTGTGTGTGATTTAATAATCCTCCTTTTAAAAAATCAACATTTCTTTTAAATTATCATGCACGTATGTTAGACTTTAAAATTAAGTATTAAGATAAAACACAACTGCATTTAACGATTTCAGTCTAATTTTGTTGGCTTCAAATATGTCTACTTATTTGACTTTGAGGTTTGCATATAATCAATGCAGATCAAAATATATTAAAATTACTAAGTCAAAAGATGCTAAAAGTTGCCATTATAGAACTGTGAATTTGAATGATTAGTTAAAAAAAAAAGAAAAAGAAAAAGAAAAAGACTGACAAGTAACTAAAAACTTAAATAAATGCTTTCCCCTTTCTGACTTTTTGTGACTACATAGCCATGTAAATTGCCTTTTCAGTTTTTGGATTCATTTCAATTTGAATTTCTTTTTAGAAATTCAAAGGAAATCTACTTTAGTAATCATTTTAATATTTTGCATTAGTGAGTCTGTTTTTACAAAGTTTGTTTTTCTTTTCCTGAGTAAATTTTTGAAAAATGTAGTTGAAAAAAGGATAAGGGATCAAGAACTGAATTTTCCTGTAATAACTCAAAATGGCAACAGCAACAATTGAATTTTATTTCTTAGGATTGATTAAAAATGTTATTTGGAGGTAAGAAAACAAAGTATTTTTTCATTAGTTATCTTGATTTTTGTTAATGAGATCAATATTTTAAATTTTAGCTGACAGTTCTGGTGGAAAGGGGGTTTAAAGGTAAGTTTGTATATACTTTTTATAGACACCTGTAGGTATTTCCCTCAGAGAAGAAATTTCCTGGTTTATCTTTCCTTCTATAATTCTCATTGTTTACTTAATTATGACAAATTGGCGAATTCCTAATCTGTCTATGAAGACTCCCTTCAATGAGTATATTGAAATCTATTCTTACCTTGTGTTCTCATGGGACCTCATGCATATGTCATGTTTTTCATAAATCCTCCACAAGAAATCTGTGCAACTTATATAAGTATCCTTTATAAATTCTCCACTCATACCCAAGATAAAGGAATTTTCAAAGATACATTCATGTAGAGTTACCAAATATTTGTAAGAGGCCTGATTTTCTGGCCTGATATTTTCCCTTTCTTCTCTGACATGTATTGATCAACACCTGTTTTTCATCTCAATTATTATGATAGATGAACAAATGAATTAATAAATCAATGAAAAAGTATTTGTTAAATCCTTATCATGTGCAAATCAGTATGCTAAGCTATAGTTAGGAAAAAAGGGAAGAGAAAGAGAAGATTTGAAAAGGACCCTGGCAGAAGGCTTAAACTCAATCTTGAAAGGAAAATGGTTCAAAGGTGAGGAAGGAGAACATTCTAAGAATGAGGTTAGGAGGCTTGAACATAATAGAAATGAAATAGTAGTTAAATGTGTTAGAACATATGGAGGGGAACAAAGTTTGAGAGTTAAAAGGCTTTAAATGCTAAACACAGTATATGATTCATATGAATTTTGTCACGATTTTTTTCCTAGGTCTCTAAAATAATTTCTTGGCATTTTAGACTATCAAATAAGTGATGGGTACAACAATGAATAAATAAATAAATTTAGGTACAATTGTCATTTTTTTTATTATGTTGACTCAGACTACTCATGAATAAATAACATTTCATCTGTATTTGTGTGAAAATTGTTTTGTAATTGTGGTATTTTTTTTTTTTAAGAAAATTATCTTCATTAGGTCTTTGCTCTAATAATCAGGAAGACTCAGGAAAATAATGTAAAGAGCATTTATTTTAATATCCTAGGCAGAGATGAATTGAATGTGTCCAGGCCCCAAGCTTAAGTTGCAAATCCCCTTATTTTAGAAAGAATATGGGCTAATCTATCATTATAGTCAAGTGTACAATGCAGTTTGGATGTGGATTTCTAAAGGGAATCAAAGAATCTGTGACTGTTCTTTGCTATACTTGGCTTGACAAAAGAGATTTGTCACATATATATCTGAGTTATATTAAACTGTCACAGTTCCTGGGTATGTCTTAGCAACTATATTCCCAAAAATTTTATGTTGTCTGCTGTTATTTTAAATATATTTTCTTTTTGTATCTCTTCCTGCTTTATTTGTTTTGGCAATATATAGAAATTCAGGTGATACATATGTGTTTATTTTGTATCTTGAGACTTTGGTAAAGTTCTTAATGGTATCACTTAAGTTTTTTAGAGGATTCTTTAGGATTCTTTAAAGATACCATCATATCATCAGCAAAGAATGAGTTTTGTTTCTTTGTTGCCTGTTCTTATTCCTTCAATTTCTTTTTCTTGTCTTCTTGTCACAACTAGCATTTATAATTCAGTATTGAATAATAATAATGATAATAATATTGGATATCCTTGAGTTGTTCCAAACTGATCAGGAAGATTTCTAGTTTATTTCCATTACAGACGATGCTTTTTAGTAAATACTACTTATTTAATAATGTTTCCATTTATTCCTGTGCTTTCTAGTGTTTTTTAATAGGAGTGGGTATTATATTTTGTCAAAATCTTTCCCTACACCTATTGAGATAGTCATGTGATTTTTGTTATTATTGTTTTCGATATGGACATTTATGCTCATAATTTTCTTAATATTGATCATATTTCCCAAAATTTTTAGAAAAAAATTTCTCCAAAGAGATTTGGAGAAAACTGAATGGAAATATAATGGAATATACCTATTTCTTGGCTATACATGGCACATCACAAAAACTGGTCGCTTATTATGTTATAAAAACTTCAAAAACAAATGCAGAAAAGTAGAAGTATTAAATGTATCCTTTTGGTACTATAATGGTAATAAAAATGACTACAGTCACTAATGAACTGTACATGTAAGATATATTTTTGCAGGTTGAAATTGGGAAGAGTTGAGAATAGCTAGGACAATATTGATGATCTAGAAAAGCACAGGGGAATGTTAAATGATAAAAGATCATGATCAGAAGAGTGAATTTTTGATTTTATGAATATAGAGGTAGAATATTTATTGAGTGATGGCAAATCAAGGATCATCTTTGTAACTGAGATGGAGTAAAGTTGTAGGTCATGACTATTGAGTAGTCTGTGAAACTGAGAAGCCTAATCCCTCCTCATTTTACAGATAAGGAAACTGAAGCCCAACAAGGTAAAGGGAATTCTCTAAAGGTCATACACTAGTAAATATGAGACTTAAACCCAAATTCTAATTATGACATATCTCAGGGCTAATGGAATGGCCCAATATCCAAGCAGACATGCCAACCAGTCAAGGCATTTCTGTTTTTGTCCTATGCTATGTGAATTGAAACAATAAGGGGCTCTTTTTTCTTCACTTGTAAAATGAAAGGATTAAAAGATCAGTGACAGGAAAAATTATAGTACAGAAACATAATAGAATATTATTGTGTTTTTAGAGAGCATTTGAAGAATACAGAGAAATATAGGAAGTAATACAGAATGAAGAAATCAAAATGAGAACAATATACATTGATTATAATTATGTAAAACAAGAATTATAGAAATTTAAAAATACACACAAGAAAAAGAAATCATATAGAGATATAAAAGCAAATAGGTCTTTTATTGTTAATGTTTAAAATCTTGCTTTAAAAATTCAAATAATGCTATTGTAGTTTTCTACAATATCTTTTATTTATTTGAATACTTGATTTTATTGATGTTTAATAAAATTCTAATTATTTATAATTAATAAAAATAAAATGAGAAGTTTGAACTAATAAGTGATTTCTTAAGTGCTTTGCAGCTCTAATTGTGAGTCTGGATTTTGGAATCTACAGATCTGAAAATATATTTAATTTAGATTGGTTTTCTCAAATGTAGTAACCAAGATCAAATATAAAATTTTATATTTGACATTCAAAACCTTTTATAGTTTGTTCCCTCCCCCTATCTTTCCAATCTTCTTATACTTTAAACTTTTTCTGTGATCCAATGACATACCAATTTTTTTTGATGTTCCAGGAACAAGCTCTTGGCATTTTCACTAGCTATTCTCCATACCTAAAATCCTCTCTCTTTTTGCTATCTTCTGGTTTTCTTGGCTTCTTTCAGGTCCTAACTAAAATCCTATCTTTTACAGGAAGCATTTCATGATCTTCTTCCCTTTTCCATTTATTAATTCAAGAACAATTCCTCGTTTCTGGTTCATACTGTACATATCTTAATTTGTACACAACTGTTTGTATGTTGTTTCCCCTATTATTAGATTGTAAGCTCCTTGAGACCAGGAACTGGCTGTCTTTTGCCTTTCTTTGTATCTCCAGCACTTAGCACTGGATCTAGAACATAATAAAAGCTTAATGCATGTTTAATTTATTAATTACTTAAGTGATATGTTAAATAGTAATCATGCATTTGTGGTGTCATGATTACATCATGAAAATGTAATCACATTGATTATGGGCTTATGCCAAAAAGAATATCAGGATTTTTTTTAAAGATCCAAAGTTCTAGAACTAAATATGATTCAATAATGATGGATAAATATTAAAACTAAAAAGATCAATGAGAAAATTCATAAATTAGGGAGAGTTAGGGATGAAGACCAGGTAATAAATATTTACATAGTGTCTTTTAGATACCAGATTCTGTGCCTTTACAAGTATTGTCTCATTTAATCTTCATAATAATGTTGCAAAGTAAATGGTGTTATTATCCCAATTTAGAGTTGAGGAAATTGAGGCAAACAGAGGTTAAGTGAGTTGCTCAGTGAATTACCAATTTATGGAACTGTGAAATGGGGTCAGGCATGCCTAGCTCTTTGGCAAGAATAAGACCACCCAGGATTACATAGCCACCAATGTCTGAATGCAGGTCTTCCTTACTGTAGATCTAGTGCTTTATCTAGTATTTGCTGCGCAGTGTGATATTCTAATATGAAATACTGAAAAAGACCTTCATATTTAGGAAATTTACAAGCTATTTTTGCTTATGATATTTTAATGTTTAGAAAGTAAGTTCTTTGAAGGCAGAGATTGTTTAACAAAATCCCAAATTTGAAGTGATGATTGTAGAGGTTATATAATCTACCCATTCCTTTTACAAATTAAGAAACTGAGGCAGGGTGGAGAGTGGAGGATTGTGTATGATTTACCTAAAATCACACAGATATAAAGTAAAAGAAATTGGATTTGAACTCAGGTCCTCTAACTCGTCTAGCATTCTTAACTGTATCAAAAGGTGCCTTTTCTTTTTGTCCTTGTACTAGGGCTTATCATAAGTCTAGCTTATATTCCTCTTATTTAAAACCTGAAATGGATTCATTTGAATTTCAACTATTTATCCTGATCCCCTACTGGTGGCATAATTATATTTCATCTGAGGATAATAGAAGAAAAAGAATCAAGTAGAATTAAGTTCAGTATAAGCACATTTTGTGGGTTTTTTTATTTGTGGGTTTTTTTTTTTTTCAGTTTCAGCTTTAGTACAACAAAACAACAAAGTTAATGAGATATAATGCATTTTCCATAACAACATTAAATAAACAATCGTAGTTTCACTGTATAAAAGTTCTGAAGAAAAAGAAGAGCATGTATATTCTGAGTTTGGGGATTAGAAAAATTCTGACTTTTCTTCAAGGAATATAAATAAAATTGCTTGTGCAATTATGATTTTTAGATACTTTATTAGTTTCTTTATGGCATATCAGAATTTAATTTACATGTCTCAAAATATTTGTGCCTCTGCTAAGTGTCTGAGATTGTGAGTTTTCTGACATTTATTAATTATACCAGACTTTTAGTTTTAATTAGAGAGACTCTTTTGAGACTAAACCTTTTTACCATTAAGCTGTTTGAAACCTATGATATAAAAAGGGAGAATTCTTTCAGAACATTATTTACATGATTTTAATTAATGATTATAATCTCCATGGTCATTTTTGCAAAAGAGCATTTAATCCCCTTAACCAGTTTTCATGATTTTCATTTTGCTAAAACATGTGGGCCCTGCAGACTTATTATCTTCATGTTCAGTTTTTGTTTTTCCCAAATAAAACTTTTCCGAGAATTTTATTTTGTTACTATTCCAAACCCTATTTCATACCTTAGCACCTGTTTCTCCTGCAGAGCAAGCCCATTGGTAGGAAACTAAAGTTTGCATCCTTTTGCCAAGACAGAACATAGCCCTTGGCAAGGTTACCTTTGAAAACAGCTTTTCATGCAGAGACCTTATACCAGTAGCTTGGCTGTTGCCCAGATCTTCTGACTGCCTAATGAAGGGTTGAGTTCTTTACTCTGTCTTCTTCATTGCTTGAGGCATGTCTGTAGAGGGTTTCTTCTGAGAAAAGGCTCTCTATATACAGCATTTTAAACTGCAGTACAAGTTTAACCTTCCTAGAAGAAGGTCAGTGTTAATTTTCATTGATAACAGAAGAAAGCTGATCATCTTGGATAAAACCATACAATGAAAAACAGTAAGTTATCAGCCTGTTTTAAGACTGATTGGGAAACTTTATCATTTACAAAATTATGCTTTTTTTTTCTTTCTTTTCTTTTCTTTTCTTTTTTTTTTAATGAGCTCATAGTTTAAATTCCTATATATGACTTTAAAGATAGTTCCTAACTAGGGTTTTAGCAGACAGACTGAAACCCTCTATCTAGTTTGAATATAAGAAGTCTTATATATATATATAAATAGGTCTTTCTATCTATCTATAAAATATATAGATACATATAGATAGATATGTAGCTATGTAGATATATATATAGGTAGAGACAGAAACAGATATCAATATCTATATCTCTATATAAGTATATATTATATGCTATAAGGCATTTTAGAACACTTGTCAGTCTGCTGTTTTAAACTACAGTTTTATGGTTTCATAACAAGAAAGGATTCTTTGATGCTAAACTTGAGAACCTTTAATACTAATTTAATACTAATAATGCAATACTGGAAAAATGAATTAGAAAACACCTTCCCTCAAAAGGAACTGCCATCATTGTATAATAATACCTCAGATTTTAGTTCAACTTTTCTAAGGTCTTTTACCTATCGTTATCTCATTCGATTTTCATAACAAGATTGTTGGGAATAAGATCCTCATTTTGTCAATGGAGAAACTGAAGCTCCCAAAGTCAATGCAAGGTTACAGTTTGCACTGCCAGTTCTAGAACTTTTGCCTTTTAGCACCTTCTCAAGTGATCATAAGATATGTAGGCCAATTCTTATTCTGTTGAATAGGAAAAATTTTGACAATTGTGAATGCTAGGGTTTGAACTCATCCTCTGTCACTCTAGAACTAGCCTCTTTGGCATAGAGTTGGAGTTGGAAAGGTAGAGTTGGAATCCTGCCTTAGATCTTTACCTAGTGTGACTCTGGAGGCAAATCATTGAACCTTTCTCACCCTCACTTTTTTCACCTGTAAAATGGAGAAAATAATAGTACCTATTTCACAAGATTATTGTGAAGCTCAAGGGGGAAAATATATGTAAAAGATTTTGAAACCTTAAATCTCTATATGAATGTTATTTCTATTTGACTCACTTGTCACTACATTATACTGCTTTTATATGATCTACCCAGACCATACTCACTACCTGGCACTTTTTAACTTTCATGGTGATAATAAAAAAGAAAGAATATCTTTTTGCTGTTTAAAAAATTTTTTTTTAAAAATTTGTCCCTAAAAAAATACTTTGATTTTTCATTTCTCTTTCTTTGCTTCCTGTTCTTCCCTAACTCAGTTTTTGCTTCCTGTGTATGTCTCAGGTGACAGAATGGTTTAGATTTTTACCTGGGATCTTAATTCTTAAATCAGTAGAGAAGCTATAGGTGTGGTGAATATAGAGCTTCTTAAATTGTGTGTTGTGATCCCATATGGGATTTCTGAACTGAATGTGGAAGTTACAAAATTCAGATTATTATCAGTGCTTGATTTGTATACCTATTTTATATACCTGTATACCCGGTTCAGGTAAAAATTTATCCTGTGGAAAGGGGTCACAAGTGGAAAAAGTTTAAGAAATCCTGATATTGATGAGATTAGATTCAGGGAACCAAATGATGAGATTAGGGTTCCTGGTGATCAGGGAGTTAAATGATGAGATTAGTGGCAGGTTTGAGGTTCAGGGAACCAAATGAAGAGGTTTGGCTCCCTTAAACCTCTTATGGATTCAGCGCAGGGTAGGGAGTTATGGGAACCCCACTTCTAGAGTATAGAGGTCCTTCATCAAGGAATTTACAAACCCGAAAAGCTAAGACTCACAAGAAGTTTCTTATTGGCACTAGGAAGTTAGCTTTTGCTATGCATGAATAGAAAGACTGAATTCCTTAATGGCAAGGTCCTGACAGAGAAGTAAAGTCTCTAGTAGAGAAATCCCAACAGAGAGGTATAAAGTCTTATTAGGGAAATAGGTGAGGATAAAGAGAGGGTAACACTGAAAGAGAATATCATTCCATCAGGCAGAGGCTTGCTTCTGTGCCAGGGATGACATGTTAGGTCCTCTGCAAGGAGTAAGTTTAAAATTGGCTCTTTTTATAATAGAAGCCTTAACTACAAGCTGGGATTTTTGCTCTTGATGGGGACTGGGTTTCAGCTTGAGCTGGAATTTGAATAGAATTGAATGAGTCTTTCTAGGTGTGATCTTTAATTCAATGGGAAGCTTAATGAGTGTTATCAATTGGGGTGGTGTCCCTCTCTCTGGAAAACATAATGAAGCTGTTAGGATCTTTTCCTTGGGCAAGGTCCCTTACAGAGGCCAGATTCAAGGAGACTTTCTCCTTGAAGGAATTTAAAGAGTTTCGGGGCTCCCTGGTCAATATAGAGTTGTCTTTGGAGGATGAAAATCTATATTAAAAGCCTGCCTCTAAAATATGCTTGTTATGTGACTACAGGCAAGTCACATAGACTGTTAGTGATTTCTCTAAAATTTTCAGAGAATAATAACTAACATTTATAGAAAGTACTTTAAAATTTTTAAGATGCTAATATTCCTATTTTACAGATGAGAAAATTTAAGCTGTGACAAGTTAAATTAAAGAGGACTACCAAAGTAGCAACATCAAAGGATTTTTTTTAATGGAGACAAGGGGATTGCCATCTGGGGTTATCACACAACACTTGGGTGCAAGAGTGTTCAGTAGACACTGGGATGATGGGGTTTAAATGTATTTCTGCTGGGAGCCAGTCTCATGGTAGGGAACGAAGGTGTTAAGTAATTAACATAACAAAGTTCATAGAAAAGACTAGGAAGGCTTGGGAATGGTAACATCTAGTCAGAATATGTCAGGCTTTTTTTTTTTTTTTTTTTTTTTTTTTTTTTTAAACTGGTTTCTGTAGTGTTCTTTTAACTGTTTTTGTTTGTTTCTTTTGTTTTTTTAATCAATCTTAGGCAGTTCATAGCTCTGGGTTCCACTAAGGTCAGCTGAATTTAACATTCAGACCAAGGGAGACATTGAGGAGTTTGGTATGCTATTGGACTATGATAGTATCAGTCACTTTAGTCCTAAGTTTTGCTGAACAAGATAGGAAACCTCTTAAAAGGAAAATGATAACAAGGAGGGAAGGCAGGAGGGCCTGGAATACTGGTTTAAGGAGGGAGCCCAGACTTATAGGGAACCAATTGAAGAGGTCACCAGTCCACCAAAAGTAGGAGGGATCAGCCTCATCTTTCTAGCTGAGGGTTATGGCTTGGAAGTGATCCACTCTAATGTCTGACAATCGACAAATTTCGTATTGATTCTCAGATATCCCATATCAGATGTCTTGTCTCTGGAAACATCTTCGTTGCTATTAAATTCTTAGATATTTCTGCTAAAATCTTTTACAAAACAAATCTTAATATATTTTATTTCAGCTTCTTAAACATTACTTCTCCAGTTATCAGTTAAATCCAACTCAAAGCTTTATGCTTATAACATTATTACATTAAATTAAGCATTCATAGTTCACTTGAAACATCAAAAAATTTAAGTTCTTAAAAAGCACTTTGTTGCTTTTATCTTTTTTAGATTCTATACTTAATATAAACACTGCCAACAATAACCTGAAGAATGCTTAAAAATTTTTACTCTAGTTATTTAATCTAGCAGTTTCTTTCCCTTAAGAGCTTGAGATGCTGCTAATAACCTAACATACTGAATTCTCTCTATATAAACACCTAGATATTAAATAAGTTTTTTAATTGTACTCAAATAAGCTGGATATTACACTCCCATAGATTGCTGCTGTTTTTGCTTTATATACAATTCCACATTTTATAAGCCTAAGTAAAATTGGAATTCCCTTTGAGGTAACAGGTTATTATTCTCTTTTAGGGATAATCCTTTTATTTAAAAAAAAAAGTATTTATTTCAGTGAATACAATTAAAAAAAACAATAGAAAAGGAAAATAGAATAAAACAAAACAGAACATTGTCATGTGTCCAACAAAACTTCAGGAAGGATTTAAAATATATAACAATAAATTTCCATGTCATGAGTGTCCATCTTTTCTTTGCTTACTTTTAGGTTATTCTTTTGTTCTCTGCAGCACACTTTTTTTTTTTTTTTTACTTTATTCTTTTTTCTTTCTTTCTTCCTCCTTCCCCAAGTGGGCTACAGTTGAACACAGATTTATTTATACACACACAAACACACACAGACATTCATACTCACCCACAGACACATACACATATACATATGTGTACATACATATTTACCTATATGTAAGCATACATCTAAAACAATAGTAACATGGCTGACATATAATATAAATTTCTCTCAATTGAATCTTTTAGTTTGATTTTGTCTAAGATCAATGATTATTAGCCCTTCTTTTTTTTCTAGTAAATTATACTCCTGATCCTTGTTATAGTGTTTATGTATATCTCTTATTTCCTATCCCTGCTAACTCTTCTACTTTTGATTCTACTTCTTAACTTATCTTGCTGTTACTTAACCTGTCCCCATTGAAGAATCCCTTTCTTGTCCTCTTACTCCACCCTTTCCTTCTTTCTTGATCCCATGTCCATTTTCCTAGTATCCCCTACCTTATTGCCTTATAGATTTTGAAGAGTGTTATACCCTTCATAGTATGTGTTTCCTATTTAACCCATTCCAGGTGTGAATAGGTTTTCAGAACTACAAGCCCTCCTCTTTCCCTCTAATGCCTTTGTATCAGTTCTTCCTCTGTACTTCATTTGTATAACGTAATTATTATTTTTACCTTTTCCTAGACAGTATTGCTTTTTAGAATCAGATCATACTCAACTCTGCTCTTATCTTTCTTTTGAGCTACTCAGTTATTGATATCAATCTTAAACATATAGTATACATTTCCATGTAAAAAATAATTTGTCCATGTTAAATTCCTTAAAACTAATCTATGATATTGGCTCTTGTATGTTAAATTTTTATTACGTTTGGGTGTGATTGAAAGTCCTAAAATTCTGCAATTTGTTGAATGTTCATTTTTTTTTCCATTCAATTTTATGGATAATTTTATTAGATGTGATATTTTTGGCCACAGACTTAATTCTTTAGTTTACTGGTATATGTGATTCCAGGACCTGTGAACTTATATTGTGGGTGCTTCCTGTACAATTTTAATTATAGTTTCAGTGTATTTGAAAAAAAAAATTTGGCAAAATTTTTTCTTTAATCTGGGATTTCAAAATTTGGCAATAATATATATATATATATTTTCCCTCAAAGGCTCTCTGAGGTGGTGATTGATAATTTTTTTTTTTTTCCTATTTCTACTTTTCCCTCCTAGTCTGTCACTCCAGGACAGTTTTCCTGGATTATTTCTTGCATTATTGTATCAAGATTCTTTTATATAACAGCAGATAGTCTAGTTATATTTTCTCTTCTTGATCTGTTCTCTAGATTTGTTGTTTTTTTTATAAGATGATTCACGTTCTGTTCTATTTTTTTTATTCTTTATATCCATTTTGTAATTTCTTGGTCTCTTATTCCTTTGTAGAACTAGAGAAACTGAGGCTAGTAGAGAAAGACTGATTTAGTTTAATTGAGGTTTATCTCTGGCAGACAAATGGGGTTCACTTTACCAAATCAAATGGGCCCCGAACAATAGGAGGTGAGGATTTATAAAGGCTAAAACTACTAAGGGGAAAGAATTCTATGGCATAGGCAGGAATTACAGAAGTCAGAGGTAGAAAGGTTGCATTCCTCAATTTACTAGGTGGAAATAAAGGAAGGCACACATGACTATAAGGTTTTGCTAGTAAGAATCCTGAAATGTCAGGGTGTACTAAAGGCATAACTTTGAGAAAAAGGGGCCCCAGATTTCAGGTGTAGCTGCCAGATTACAAGAATGTTTCAGGGACCCTAGCAGCTTCAAGTGCTCCCTCTCCCAGAAGTCCAGTGGGCCACAGGTTTCAGAGTATGAAGGGAGGTTGGGTCTCTGGATCCAATCCAGTTTTCCCAAACCAAATTTTTCTTGGAGGGTAGTGGGAGATATGGCCAATTAACCAGAATCTAAGAGTTTCACTGGCTTCCCCTTGCCCAATTCTAATTTTCAAAGAATTATTTTCATCTTTAAGGCTCTGTATTTCCTTTTCTAGTTGGTTAATTTTTTCATAATCTTGTTTTTCTAGATGGCCTTGTTTTGTTTTGTTTTTTAGATTTTCCTCAATGATTCTCATTTGATAAAGTTTTTTTGAGTTCTTCTATAAATTCTGTCTAGGTAGGGAGCCATTTAATGTTATTCTTTGGGGTAGAAAAAGCTTTTTTTAAACTTCACTGTCCTCCCCTGAAGATGAATCCATCTTCCCTATTCCCATAGGGAGTTTCTAGGGTTGTGATCTTTCTTCTTTACTGGTTCCTTTTTAATGAGAATTATTAGTGTAAGGACTTCTAATAATGAAATGTGATGTTGGTGCCTCTAGCTTCACTTCAGCTCTCCCTTCAGACCTGGAACCCCAAAACAAAAGCTACCCCCCCCAAGTGTTGGCAGCCAACAGCATCCCTGCCCCACTGCTTTTGCAGAGTCACTTCTGGCCCAGGGCCATGTCTCTGCAGCATAGTGGGTTCTAGTGTTCCTAATCAGCTGTTGTTCCTTCAAAATCTGGGAATCAGACCCCAGTTTCCCACATTGTCCTGGAGTTGAATGTTCCTGTGGTTTGGGTTGAAACTTCAGCCAAACCTAGCTAGCCCCAGAGCTCCCACTGACTGCTTTTGTGGAGTTAGCCTGGAAGTGTTTTCACTTCACACTGATTAATCCCTGTCCTGGGATCTTCAGGTCTGGTTTATCCAAGTTTTCTTTGTTTTTTTCACCACTCTATATTTTCTCTGAGGCACAAATTTGTTCTGTTTGTGGGGAAAAATCTGGAGAACTTAAAATTTTCTGACCTACTCCATCTTCTCAGAATCCTCCCTGTAATCCTTTTCTTTAAAATATAACTGAAGATTTTTCAGATTTAATTATGAACCAATTAACAGATATATTTTCTGGTCCTACATACTATCATATAATTATCTAATTCCCATAACATTTTGAAAAATTTAAGAATCATATCTTATACATGACTATATAACCATAAACAGGCAGATGACAAGGCTAAATATTCATTTACTTATTTGTTTAGTGTATGGAATCCCAGATTGAAAACAATAGGAGGTGCTGATGTACTGCAACAACAATTATATGAAGAAAGACTTGCCATGGTTATGGAGATTTGGCTATGAAAGGAAGAAACAAGTTGGTACCACTATTGCAGATTCTAGGCTAAAGCCCAAGGGCACAGAATGACTAAATTACCCTTAGTTCCAAGTGACTTCAAGTGAGAATAGCAAAAGAAGCCAAATGTATGACAGGATACCACAGCCAGGCTCAGAATTAACCAGGTGGGAAGATTTTTTGTATGGGAAGCTGAGTCAAGAGGGCCCTACCTTAGTTTTCCTAAAGTTTCCCTCCCAACCTTTTTCCCAGGTACTGGCCATAGATCACAGACTTCATTCCCATTGATTTGCTGGCATTTTCCCTGAAGTAGTGAAACATTGGCTTGAGGACAAAACAAACTTGAAAATGAAGCTCATAAAGAAAATTCATAGTCCCAGAAGTTTTCACCTCAAAATAACTAGGTCTTACTAATCACAAAAGGGTTGCATATCAGTGAAGTTGTTACAGTAGCTTAGCAGATAAAAAGTTATCAGACTTTTTAAGGAGAACAATCATATAAAAGACTTTACTTAACATTCTTTTCTTCTAATCTCCTCTTTTCTGAAATAAAATTTAAAATTTAACCTCAAGTGAAAAGGCAGTTATTAGAATTTAATAAAGCACATTCTGTAAGTTCACATAATGAATATGTGATAGCTTTCAAATCTTAAGCAAAAATATATTTCTACTACTTCAGTTTATTAAGACTAATTTGGTTAAAGATATAATATCAGTATAGATTGTTCCAAATATCACTTTATAATTCACAACAAACAGTCCTGTATGATAAATAAAAATTCCTACTTACTGATACCTCTCATTAAGAAATGTTTGCAATGGAGGTGGGGATTCAATTTTGTAAGTAGTTCAGTGCACAAATTCTTTCACAAAACTGCACAATTTTTATAAGTGGTCGTCAAATAATATCAAATAAAATTTCCTCTTTACTATAGCCAAACCTGGAAGTTTCCACTTAAGAATATTAACAGTTTTCAAACGTTTTCCTTTTTTCAACAGTTCAGTTTATAATCGAGTAACATTGTTAGAAGAAAAGCTGTATTCCTAACAGCATATCTTAACTCTATCATAAACAGTACTATGGATGTGAAGCATGAAACAAACCCATTATCAGCCAGGTGATCTCAGTTGAGTTAAATATATTTCCAGATTACATAGAAAACCACAGTACGGCTTTATTATACCTAACCAAATTTAGGTGGAAATTTATACTTCTTTAATCCAAACTGATTTGCAATGGGAACTGATTTATAGATAGTGGCATTCTGACTAGGTGTAAAGCTAGCTCTTCTAAGTCTAGATCTATGGAGCATATCACCAGCAAAATTAAACAGTTTTATGACCATGTCAACTAGAAGTCCCACACATTTTACCAAATAAAACAAATGAAGAGTTAGTACAATCTTAATAAAATAAAATACATTCAACAACAACAAACAAAGCTTTACCAATTTAGTTTCATAACTTTATTAGGATAAGTCAAAGTGTATTGAATTATTATAAATCATTGTTATTAGAATTACTGTAGTAGAGGAAAGCTGACTTTTTAAAGCAAGTAAGAACTATAGATTTTAGTCTGATGCTGGTAGAGCTTAATCTATCACAAGTCCTAGAAAGTTTTCACAAAGTTAATAAGATGAATGGAACACTTCTTGTATATATAGGCAAGGCTTGTTGTTGAATACAGAACTTCTAATAAAGATGAATTGACAATTCTAGATGTTTAGCTAATCTTACTTGTAGCAGATTAAGAAATTAAAATTTCAGATTCTCCTCCTTTTGTAATTTTTAGTTGTCAATTAAAATTAAATAAAATATTATAAATATTGTACTTTAAAATAGTTTCAAATATTAAACATTCTTTTAAAAACTGAATCCATAATAATTTATAATAATCTATAACCCGAAAGGGTATTAATCTATAAGCCAAAAGAATTCTGATAAAAAAGAATTTGCTATTTTACTAGTAGTACTAATACAATGAATTGTCATATCAGTTAGATACTACCTTTATCCAATTTCAAATTGGTAAACAGAGGTAACTTGTTTTAAAATCACCCAACGAAAAAATCTTAAGATCTATGGAGTTCTTTTTCCCCCTTCTCCCTCCTCCCCCTTTCCCCCCTCCCCCCAATACCTTGTCTTAATGCCAATAATATAATAAATTCTGAACTTATCAGAAGTATCTTATTAGATGCTCCTTATTAGGAGAAACATATTTCACTTAAAATGAGACAAAATAAATTTATTTATACCCATACCCAAAATCTAATACATAATCTCAAATTATAATTTTAATTATTTATTTTTACATGTTTCATGAAACATTTCATATATTATGGCCCACTAAAAAGACAATTTAATTCAGTTCAAATCTGAGTTTTAGGATTACTTTTGATACAGTTTAAAATATTAGAAAGAACCCAGTCCTTTCAGTTTATTCATAGCTCTCTATGATTTTTTATTTACTTTCAAATCAAGCTGTAGTTGTTACTAAGGTGTCCATAAAATAAATACACAAAAACTTTTTTGGCTTACAAAAACTTGGTCTGCTCAAATAACAATTAAATTCTAGTATATTATTCAGAAAAGTAACATAAAGCAGTTATCCAAATAAATTTTATGTAAATTTCAAGTTTCTCTTATTATGGGCAAAAAGTTAATCAGTAATTTATAAGAACATTTCTAAATTCAAAATACATACCAATTCTAATGTTATTTTGATTTCTACTTCACTTTTATATATAAAATTCCCAAGTATTCAATTAGTTTTTCAATCAGATTCTATTTACCTTTTGGTTGATTCCTGATTCAGACAAATTTTTCTTTTAGCTAACATTTAAATCTCTGTTTGGTAACCAAGAAGTCAGATAGTTCCTCAGATTCAAATGGAACATAATCTAAGAACCTTAATTTTGGGGTTCATTTAAACCTGGATTTAGAATTCCTAATATTCATGATCTATTCCCAATTAAACGTTTTAGTTAGTTAGAAATAAATTATTTAAAAGCAGATTTAAAAAATTAAACAGGACTTACTCCCCACCTTCAACTGCTTTTATGTGTAAATTACCTTTCTGAAAATTCTGCTTTGTGGTTGAGAGGTTTTCATAGCCCAGTAAGCAACAAGAGAAAGGTACTTATTCAAATTAGTGGGAGAGAGGAAAGGGAATAATCTGAGAAAAAGCCAACAAGTATTTGTCTGAATCTGTTTTCTTTCTCATTGTTGTTTTTGCTATTTTTGGCCCCATTACATAAAAAAATTATTAAAGGTGACCTAAACTTTCAGTTTCTACTCCAGCTAGAGAACCAAAGGCAGAAGAATAGCTCTTACCAAGTATCTCTATCTCCCAATTCTGGAGCCAAAAGAAGAAGAAATAAAAGGGTTTGCTTTTTTTACTCATGTATATATACCCTCCCTCCCCCCAAGAATTTTCTAGCTATCAAAGAACCTCCCCTCCCTCCTCCATTTAGGCATTATTTATTTTTGTTGCTATATAAAGAACTGCACTGTTGTCACCAGTGATAGGGATTAGATTTAGGCAAATTCTGCCAATTATCCAAGTACTTACAAATATATGTTCCATAATTTGAAAACAACTCACTAGCTGTCCTTTTAGGGGAAGTATTGGAATAAGCCCAAAATTACCTATTAGTCTTTTAACAAATCCTTGACCAGAGTGTCAGGAACTCAACTGAGAAAGGGACAGGAGCTTAAAAAGTCAAGAGATCACTTAACTCAGTTGAACCACTCAGTTGAATCCATACTGGAACTCAAGGGGTCTTCCTGATAACAGGCATGGTAGCAGCCAGCTGGCTGGAGTCTTCTCCTGACACCAGGTCTGTCAACTTGAATCAAAGAGGACTATCAAAGTAGCAACAAAAAGGGGGGACCTTTTAATTGAATCAAGGGGTTTACAATATGAGCTTATCACATAGTATTGGGGTCTAAAAGTGCCCACAAGAAATAGCAAGGATGGGGACAGGGCTTAAATAAATTTCAACAGAGAGTGTCATCCCAAATACAGCCTCAAGAAGATATTACATATGTTGTTTTGCATAAGAACCAAAAGTTCATAGGGAAGATCATCTAAACAGTCCTAGGATCAGGCAAGGAGACCAACTCACAGTTATCTGCATTTAACAACTAAGAGGGTTTTGGTTGGTTGATTGTTGTCCTTCGTTTTTGAAGATGACCAAAATGACATTTGTTAAAGTTATCCCAATGTGGCTGATCAGACCAATACCAGTTCAGAAGGCTCTACCATAGGTCCAACCCATATAGTCCATATGAACATTTGGGATGGACTCCCTAACTTTGTGCATCTCCTATTTCTTTCAGTCTACTTCAGTTCTTCTTTGCACATAAAACACAGCACCTTCTCTATTGAGAGCATTCCATGCTGGGCAGTGTTGTGCCAGAGTCCATCATAACAAGCATTCAGTTCTAAAATTCTTAAGAGAAACCTTGAGAGTGTCCTTGTATCAATTTTAAAAAAATTTTTTATATATAGCTTTTTATTTACAAATATATGCATAGGTAATTTTTCAGCACTGACAGTTGCAAATCCTTTTGTTCCAATTTTTCCCTTCCTTCCCACTACCCCCTCCCCCAGATGGCAGGTTGACTAAGATATGTTAAAGTATAAATTAAATACAATATATGTATACATGCCCAAACAGTTATTTTGCTGTACAAAAAGAAGCAGACTTTGAAATAGTGTACAATTAGCTTATGAAGGAAATAAAAAATGCAGGCGGATAAAAATAGAGAGATTGGGAATTCTATTTGGTTCATCTCATGTTAAAGAGAGCCACATCCATCAGAATTGATCATCATATAGTATTGTTGTTGAAGTGTATAATGATCTCCTGGTCCTGCTTGTTTCACTCAGCATTAGTTCATGTAAGTCTCTCCAGGCCTCTCTGAAATCATCCTGTTAGTCATTTCTTACAGAAGAATAATAATCCATAACATTCATATACCACAATTTATTCAGCCATTCTCCAATTGATGGGCATCCACCCAGTTTGCAGTTTCTGGCCACTACAAAGAGGGCTGCCACAAGCATTCTTGCACATCCTTATATCAATTTTTCTGCCCACCCTTTGCCTTTGTGAGTTGCCCATAAAATGGTCTTTTTGGCAGGCATACGTTTGGAATTTGAACAATGTGACCAGCCCAATGGAATTGCGTTCTCTGCAGTTGAATTTAAATGTTTGGCAATTTAGTCAAGAAAGGACCTCAAGTTCGAGTATCCCAGGTGATCTTCAGAATCTCCCCAAGATAATTCAAACACAAGTGATTCAGTCTTCTGCCATGGCATTGGTATGTTGTCCAGGTGTCATGGCATACAAGATAGCACAATGGTTCTGCAGCTCTTTAGTTTGGAGGTCAGTCCAATACCTCTCCTCTTGATGTAAACTGAGATCTTTTTGGGAAAGTGATGTAAATTGTGTCCCCCTTAACCTTTGGGGGCTCCAGATATAAACTCTGTCCCTTTTGGGGGGGGGACTTTCAAACCCTGGGAAAAGCATACCCTTCTTCTGTCCCTGAGGGAAATTCCCAGTTAAGTGATCTTATTCAATTGGAGATCTTGGCCAGGAACATAATCACCACCCTCCATTGAATTGCTGCAAACTGCTCCCAGTGGCTCAGACTCCCAGTTAAGTGATCTCATTTAGTTGGAGATCTCACAGTCAGTAGTCCTCTACTGAGTGGCTCAAACTGCTACCCAGCCCCCAGCCCAAAAAGGATATCTTCTTAGGGGAAATAAAATTCCTTTTGCCACAGATTTCAGATTTGGGAAGTCTTTTGCACAGGACCTGCAGCTCAGACCAGAGGGAATCTCCCACCCCTATTCTTCTACCTCGTCATTTGGTTCCCTGAGTTGTTAATATACATGTAGTAAGAGGTATTGACCAGGGCACAAACCACCTCCTGCTTGAAGCAAGGAGATAATCCAAGGCCATTTGATTATCTAAAACCATGTTAGCAAGAAAGTCCAAAGATTCTTGGATCTCCCAGAGAGAGTGGTAAGTTTTGCTGGCTAGCTGGTTGATTGTGGCAGTCAGGTTGGAAAGGTTGTTTTTATGTTCTAAGTATCCCACCCAGGGGATTAGCATTGCTGTGCCTTTCTTTAAGTACCAAAGAACATTCTCCCTAAATCCCTGTCTTTCTCTCCTTGAAAGGGTGGGGACAGTATTTGAGGCACTGGCATTATATACAATGAAAGGAGCACTTACGTGACCTAGAGTGCAAGACTCATAGTGTTTAAAGGGGGTTAAGCAAGTAGAGAAAATTATGGGCTGGGGAGGGTTCCAATCAGAGGCATTCCTCTTAACAGGTCCCTTAGAAACATTGAAGTAGAACGGAGAATTTACTTTATAGAGAAAAGCATATTTGAAGTCAGTATTGATGTTCACTCTCATTCCCTTCCCCAGTTCCAAAGCTCTGGTTAGAACAATGGGTTCAGCCTTCTGGGCAGAGGTCCCAGGAGGCAGTGGCTTAGCTTTCAGGGTGCTGTTGAGGGTCACCACAGAATATCCCACCTTTCTTTTCCCATTTTCAAGAAACCACCATCTGGGTTGCAAAGGGGAATGCCCCTTAAATCAGGTAGGCTAGAGTAGACAGAATCTAAAGCTTCCTCACAATAATGAATAACATCTCCTGACTGAGTGGTGTCCGGGAGTAGGCTGGCAGGATTTAGGGTATGGCATTTAGCAAGCCTCCCACCAGCAAGCCACTGATATCCTTTGGCTTCTAAAATGCTCTGAACACCGGGCGTTAAAACCTCTAATGGATGTCCCAAAGTTAGGGGCAGTTTCTGAGTCCAGTTTCTTTGAAAGATAGGTGACTGGTCTAAGATACCCAGGGTGTGGCCCTGCCTTTCCAGACTGTAGATCAAGATAAGAATGCAGTTAAGGGACTCCAAAAATGTGTGCATAAGAAATATCTCAATCCTGGCTAAGGCTGTAGTGGAGAAATCTATTTTCTCCTAGATTTCAGAGGAAATATAGGGGAGTTTTGGGAGCAGCACAAAAAGATCATCTGGAGGTCTGAGAAGAGAAAATTGGGTCCCCAATTTCTAAATCACACTCAATAAGGGAACAGGACAGGAGGGAATAAGAAATGATCATTTAAATGACAGGTCATTGTAGAGGGTCACAGTCAGTGTGGGAAAACTCTGTGTGAGGTATAAGACCCTTCAACCCAGAGGAATCTGATGGCAGTATCTGGTTTGGCTCCCCATCTCCCCTAAGGGCTCTCAGCCTTTCTGAAAAATCGGGAGAGGGGGGGAAAGGGGAAGGGGGGGAGGGAAGGGTGGTGACAACCTGTGTTGAGATTGAAACAGAGTGATACCAGGTGGAAGAGTGGTACCAGGTGCAAGAGTGATACCAGGTGGCAAACTACATACAATAGCAAGTTGTTTATGTGGTCCCACGTGCTCAGAATTGTTTTTATTACATTATATAAAGGGGAAAGTCCTTGAACTAAATGGACTCCATTTTCCCCACCATCCTCTGGAGTCCTGCCTCATCATTTCTCCATTAGGAAGGTATAGTTTAATCACCCCACTGTGGGGGCTCTAGAAAACAACTATATGTTTTGTTACCCCAACTTGGGGGCTCTAGAAAGCAGGACTCAATATTTTAATCACCCTAATTTGAGGCTCTAGAAAGTAGGACACAACAGGTCATCAAACTGGAGAGATAGAGGAAGTCTCAAGACAGTTTTTAAGTTCCCCTATATCCCTAGTCTATGGGATATATAGAGTGTATCCCATACACTCTATATTATACAGTGTATACACTCTATAGCAGTGAGTGCTATAGCAGAGAGAAATTCAGTGATTTTACCGGCCACATTTAGGGATAACCAGGGTTACATTGTTGTGGTGAAGCGATGAGGAGCTTAACTAAGCCCCAAACTCCTGCTGGAGGGTAGGGCATTGGGGGGGCAGCTTGTCCCCTACAGGCAGTCCCTCCTTCAGTGCTCCTCAGGGCAAGGACTGAAGCATCTTTGGTGGACAGTTTCCATAGCACATAAAGCACGAACCTCTATGGTTCCCGGAAATGTCAGCAACCAAGAATAGGGACTGTTCTCCAAATCTCACTCTACTTCTGTAGCCTCTCTCCTCAGCTGCAGTTTGATCCCTGTTATTAAAAACTCTTAACAGCTGTTTCTAACATAGGAGTGGGAGAAATTTAAGGGCCCAATGCTGGCTTCTTCAGCTTCTTCCTTATATCTGGGGCAGATTGTTTAAAATGAAAATATCCCCAGGACAGATTAAGGTGGGCATTGGCCTTGGACCCCTCAAAAAGCTGGGTGGAGTCCTCAGAGTAATAGCCAGGTTTTTCTTTAGTCTGAGAGAGATCTGACATTGAAAGATGCACCCCTGCTCTGAGTGTCTCTCCCTGAGAGTCTGCTGCTTCTCCCAGGGGGCAGAGGTTAAAATCAGTATCCTGAGGAGGAATAAAAAGGGTCCCACTCCTTGTACCAGAGGGATTGAGGAGTAGGGGTTGGGAAGTTTCAGGATCTGGTGCAGGTGAGAGGGAGAGAGTTAAAGAGAAATTGTCCGACATAAAGTCCTATTCTGGAAGGGTTTCAGAAATTTTATGATAGGGACTGCATAGAGGGGCAGAGAAGGGATCCTGGCTCGCTAGAGGAGCAAGAAAGAGAGAGTTTGATTTCCCTCTAACAAATTTAAGCTGCATCCTGCAATGCTGTTTTAATTTAAGCTTTTAAATTTTGAGATCTTTTAAGCAAAATTTATCTCTTTTTTTGAGAGACTTTCTAAGGGAGAATCCTTAGAGATGGAGGCTGATTGTCCCATTTTACCACAAGCACCAGATTTCCTCGATTCCATAGCGCCTTGTCCATCTCTACGTGGAGAGATGACAAAAGACTCCCTGATTAAAGGGAGCTTTTGTCAGATCACAGGAATTCCCATTTTCAGGTATCCCTGAGAGAATTCTGCTCGAGTTTGCAGCTCCGATGATGACCCAAATCTTTCCGGGAAATTTTTGGGTGTCCTAGCTATAGAATAGATAACAAGAAAAGGCTTTACTTTGGTCATATTCTTGGGGATCCCTATATGGCCACCAAATGATGAGATGCATAATAGAGAGAAAGAGGTCCCATAATAGCAGTGGGATCCCCTTTGCTGGTGACAGGGTTTGCGAAAGAATTCATAAACCCTAGTGAATATAAACACAAGGTTTGTGGCAAAGAATGGGATTTTATTAACACTAAGAAGCCAGCTTGCTAAGAAGACATACTTCTTAGTGGGTAAAAGTCCTGTTAGAAAGGTAGTAAAAGAGATCCTCACCAGTGGGCATAATCCTGTTTAGGACGACTTCAAAGATAGGTTTGACCAACCCTAGGTTATATTGGGTACACCTTGGGCTGGGGGCTGGGTAGCAGTTTGAGCCACTTAATAGAGGACTATTGACTATGAGATCTCCAACTGAATGAGATCATTTAACTGGGAGTCTGAGCCACTGGAAGCAGTTTGCAGCAATTCAGTAAAGCATGGTGATTATGTCCCTGCCCAAGATCTCCAATTGAATGAGCCACTTAACTGGGAATTTCCTTCATGTACAGAAGGGTGTGCTTTTTCCAGGGTTTGAGAGTCCCCCCAAAGGGGACAGAGTTTATATCTGGGCCCCCCCCCAGAGGTTAAGGGGGACACAATTTACATAATTTTCCAAAAAAAGTCTCAATTTACATCACTCTCCCATATTTTTTCCTTCAGAGCCTCCCAAACACTGAGCTAGCTCTGGTAATGCATGTCAACTTCATTATTAATGTGGACATCCTTGGAAAAGTATACTTCCAAGGTAAGTGAACTTATCCACAGCATTCAAAACTCCATTTGCTCTAAACAGTGGTTCCATGTATAGATGATATGGTGCTGGCTGTGTTTTTTTGGCATGACATGTTAGGCCAAAATTAGCATAAGCAGCAGAGAATCCATATATCATTTCATCTTTGCTTTGGAAAGTATATTTAGTGCACAGTCATAGGCAAAAAAATAAATAAATAAATAAATAACAACTCATGCAGTAATACACCTACTTTAGTTTTGTCTTAAAGTTGAAGAGTTTACCATCAGTATGATAGTTGACCATGTTTGTTCTCATTGAAAATATTTGACAACATAACTGAAAAATCAAGCTATTAAAAAAAAAAAAAAAAAGCACGGGAGCAAACACACAGCCCTCTTTCTCTCCATTGGCGACCAGGAGAGTACAAGAGCATTGTCTATTATCCAGAATCTGGGCAAGCATGCTGTCATGAATACTGATGAACTTTTCTGGGCCCCAAATTTTGACATAATTTTCCATGAGCCCTTGTATCACAGTATCAAGGGCCTTGGTTAGATCTAAAAATGTATATAGACCTCATTTCTCCAGGAATTATCAGGCAATAAATACCATATTAACTGTTCTTTGACTCCTTCTGAAGTCACAATGACTCTCAGATAGATGACCATTGTCCAGGTGAATCTATTAAGGAGGACCATGGCAAGAATCTTGCCAGCAATAACTAAGAGAGAGGCTCCTAACTTCCCTGTCCCAGCCTTGTGATTGTCACAGGACCATCTATTCCCTTTACTTTTATAGAGGTGAACAATGGGGACATTCTTGAATATAGCCCCGAAGAGTTAATTCAGCTTTTATGTGAGCAATGAAATCCCCACCTTATAAATCTCATCTGGAATAGAATCAACACCAGGTGCTTTGCCACATGAAAAGGAGCCTAATGGTTTCCACAAGCTTTTCTACAGTTTTAACTTCTGCTTAGGGGGGGATTGACTTCAACTTGAGGTAAACAGTCCATGACTTCAGCATTGATTGATGATGGTCTGTTGAGAACACTATGGAAGTGTTCATTTCATCTCACTAGGATTGTGTTCTTATCACTAATCAACGTGGCACTCAGTAGCTGAGATCATCATAGGTCTTTGGCCCATAAAAACCCTTTAGGGCTTCATAAAAACTCTTTGGATTTGTACTATCAACATAACCTGAATTTTATTTGCCTTTCTATTGAGTGTCAAAAGTCCTATATCTTTCTAAGCTTCACTTGGACTTTTGGTTAAAGACTGCCTTCTTAGAGATGAATAAACTGGTACACTCTATAGAGTGCTTGTTTTTCATTTAGCAGCGTCTGACTTTCCCCATTGTTTTTGTCAAACCAGTCTTCATGTTTGTGGGGGTGCTCTGACCCAGATGAGCAAATGCAATATACTTTAACCTCTCCTTTTCTACTCCAGTTTTTCTGTGTATTGACTCAGCTTTCCTTCTAAGTTAGCAACAAACTGTTGCTGCTCAAAGAAATGCTCTAGTCTATAGACATTAATTCTTTTTGCCCTGGGGCCACTGCTTTGTTTGAATACTTATATTTAGCTTGGAGAAGATGTCTGTGATCAGCCTAGCACTCTTGGCATCACATTTCCTTTGTCACTTTCATATCCAGTGCCTCTCTTCTACTTAAAATCACGTAGTCTATTAGACGCCAGTGTTTGCTGCAAGGGTACATCCACAAAGTTTTATTGCATTTAGGTTTAATGGAAGACAGGGGTGGTGATGAGAAGGTTATGCAATGCACAAGTCTTCAGGAGTAAGTGACTATTGCTTTTGATGTTTCCAACTCCATTCCTCCTAAGAACTCTCTGCCATATTTGTTTAGTCTGAGCCTATTATAACATATAAGTCACTGAGAATTATAAATTTGTCCTCTTTTGGCACATTGATGATAAGGGGCTCCAAGTCTTCATAAAAGTTTTCTTTGTCCTCATCAAGATTTGTCAAGGTGGGAGCAAAGGCTTTGATAATAGTGTCTTGGCATTTTTTTTGAAAAATTGCATTTGCACTTTCCTGAGCCTGTCAATCACATCTTGTAAGCATACAATCTTGTTGACTAGATTAGTTTTGATTGGAAAACCTACACCAGATTTCACACTACTCTCCTTCATTGCTGTCACTCTAGAAAAATATATATTCAACTCTGGCATCAGTTTGCTGACTTTTATTTGCCAGCCTTGTTCCACTCAGGATTGCTATTTGGATTTGGTACCTGCTGAGTTCTCTAGGAACAAGTGCTGTTTGTTTTTCAGGTCTACTAAATTTTATGTTGTCTATTAGGATTCAAAGATTCACAAGGTTGTGTGTGTGTGTGTGTGTGTGTGTGTGTGTGTGTGTGTGTGTGTATTTCAACTGGGGGGGGGAGGGGGGGATACCCACCTGTTGTGTTAATCAGGCCAAAATTGGGTAAACAGACAATTTTTAGGACATCTTTTCTAAGCCCTTTTCTCATACCGTTGTGAGCAGTCCTTAAAAAGCTGCTCAGACACCCAGCAGATTGCTGAATCCCACTGCTGCTTCCACTGAGAAGGCCACCTCTAGGCAGGATTGTGACTACAGCTCCCAGTGTATCTGTACTTGCCACTTTGCCATTTGCCTATTGCCACAGCTAGTGATAAATGGGATGGGGGATGTTTTTTGATTCATGCATAAATTGGATTAAGTGAGGCAGTTGCAGGAAGTTGTTGGCCAAACTCTGCTTTCCAGAATCATTACTGCCCAGTGTCAGGACAAAGTCAAGACAACTGTCAGTAACTCAAGATATAGTGGATGACCCTAGTGGCTTTAGCATCTGAGCTCTCCACTGCACCTGCTTCAGCTGCCTTTATGGCTATTGGAACAGATTATTCTCATTTGACGATTCTACCAGGGGAAGTCTTCACATACTTGGGATAAACGCCACCCCAACTCACTGACAGGTTTCTTCAACCTGATTTAGCCACTCTACCAAAATTGTTTATTGTGGTGTGAGCCACTGTGCTTGCTGCAGCTTCTTAGAGTCATAGGGAAGAATTAGATGGATCAGGTGGATACCATAGGCGGAAAAAAAGCAGCCCGGAAAAGAGCTTGACAGCCTTCACATCAGTGGTACTAGTCTTCTTTGAACATATCCCAGACCACAAGAGAGCTTTAGTGACTTACCCAGGGCCTCAGGGTTAGTGTGTGAGGCAAACTTCCAATTCAGGATCTCCAGAATCCATAATTTATTTATAATGCCATGCTATTGCCTCAATAAAGATACTAGTACAGAAAATTCCCTCCCTCAGAATTTATTACATCAGTAAAATCATGAGACCAGTTACTGTTATAGCTCTCAATAATATGCTCCTTGCCCCATAAACCAATCAGTTCTCCCATCTTTGCCCTACAAATTAAAAAAAAAAAAAAAAGAGAGTATCTGCCTTCAGGAAGCAGCATTTATCAATTGATATTGGTGAGTTTAATTTATATTTAAGTACTTAGAAAAGTAGCTAAAGAGAATACTGCCTAAATAGGTTTTTTTCCCCCTTTTCTAAAAATATATAATAATTAATTTTAAGAAATTATAACAAAATCTCATGATAAACTAAATCCAAGTATAGTAGATGAAATGCAACATTTTATTAAAAATCCAACTAAGACTCCCAGATTTCCACTTTAAGAGGCTTATTTTTCCCTAAAAGGAGTCAATAACAATTTCTTTTGTGAAAAAATGGTGGAGTTAGCTACTAAATGATAGAGTAGGAGGTGATATCCCAAAAGTACATTAGTATTACGGGCTGATATTGCAAGTTGTCTCAAAAAATTTTTTGGCATAGACCTCAAAATAAAAGGGAAATGATTTTGTTATGTTGCTAAGAATGGGTTAAATTTCAAGAAAAATGAGTAATTAACAAGAGAAACACTTAACCAGGAAGAAGATACCATTAAAGTGTGGCAAGTAAGAGATTATGGGGTAATCCCAAAAAGAGTTTAGGATCCTAATAGGCATTAGTTATTGTGCTGTTTAGCAAGTAGACTAACCCCCAAAAGGAGTTAGCTTTAACAAGGACAAAGACACTTTGAGGCAGGAGTTAGCCATTTATTAGCCCTAAAAAGGAGTTAGCAAGTTAGTGAGGTACAGTTAAGTCCTGTTATAGGAGAAATATAGAATCTGGGGATTTGACACCATAACTTGGTTTTTTGATTAGACACAATAAAGTGTGGTTCTGGGAGTCCTCCCCTGGAGTAGAACTACAATCAAAAGTCCACTTCAATAAAAAGCCTACTTAAGAACCAAAAGCCCTTTTTAAGGCTAAGCTGATTCTATGATCCTAGGAGGGACCAAATAGTCCCTATTTGACAGTGGTACTCTGGGAGTAGCAAAACTTCCAGATTGTATCTGGTAATTCAGGTTTTCTATCAGTGCTCCTCTAGCTACTAAGGATAAGCTGTAGGATAATTAATTGTAGGTGACTTTTGAAATTATTTTTTCCAGTATTTCCAGTATTATTCACACATGTTTCATCTTTGTATCTTACTCTGAGGTCAGGGGCTGTTTTCTGTTGTTAAATTCTCAGCCTAGAACCCAGCCTTAAATATCATAGGTTCTTTAACAAATATTTCTTCAAATGAATTTAAAAGAGTTTAGGCTAAAAATCTGTGAACAAGAAATATAAGTATAGGGTATCCTTAAAAGAAAAATTACTTATAGTAGAAACTAGAGGGCTTAAGTCTTTAAATAATAGATCTTGAGCTCATATGAGCCCTTGATTAGTGATTTTTAATGATGATTAATGCTGCTTGTTAAAAAAAAATGCATGTATCTTTTTCTTATCAATGCTTTAGTAAAAAAGGCTATTTAAATTTGAGTACAGAAGACTGGGTTTCAACTTTTCCTTCTCTTATTTACTGCTTTATGACCTTGGATCCCTCTCTGAACCTTGGTTTTGATGCAGTTAGTGGCAGTGCAGAGAGTTGTGGGAATCCCCTCTGGTTGGAGATGCACAGGTCCAATGTGAAATAATTCATGAACCCAAAAAGTCTGAATGGCAAAAGGGAAGTTTATTGGCACCGAGAAACCAGCTTTGCTAGGAAGACAGACTCCTCAGTGGCAAGAGGTCCTGGCAGAGAAACAACAAAAGGTTATCACTGAGAAGAAGGTCTCTTCACAGCAGGCAGGAGTCTTGGCAGTCAACTTTGCCAAGAGAACTTTTGTTAGCAAAGCATAATTCCTACTTAGGACTTCTGCAGAGATTTGGGATTCAAAATTGTCTTTTAATTGGCTGTCTGGGGGTAGCACTTCCACTGAATGAGATTCCTTCAATGTTGTCACTGCCCCCAGGCCTAGATTTCCAGTTGAAAAAAAAGTACTTATCTTAGAAGTTTTAAGACATTCTATAACTGGGAGTTCCAGCTACTGAGAGTGATCCTGGGCTAATCTTAATGAAACCACTTAACTGACCTGAAGGGTAGGTCTCTATCAGAGACTGTTTCAGAGATCACTCCCATCATTTGGATAGTTTCAGGATTCATCCTAGTTAGTTTCTCTATCTGTAAAATTTCATTAAATGATTTGAAGACCCTTTCAGTTCCTGAACCATGATAACTCTTTTCTCTCGACTTGATTAAACTTAAATTAGTGTTAACACTAATCAGAACATAAGGATTTGCCCCCTCTGGCAATTTGGCTGAAAATTTAAGTTTGCTATATATCATTTGATAATAACTTATGGAATTAGACTAGTTCCTTGGAATTCAGTGAAAAAAAATTCAATTTTTCACAGTTTTCCAATCTTTAGCCAATCTGATTATAATGTTTTAAACTTTTTTTTCATTACACATTAATATCTAGTTCCTGTGTGTAAATAATCATAACACACTAGGCAGCTTTGAAAGAAATAGATGCCAGCTGTCTCTAGGTGGGAGTGTTCACTTCTCTACCAAAAGTGCTGAGTAATTTAGAAATTCTATGCTAAATATTTTCCTCCCTGCTTTGTTTCTTAATTGGATCTTTGCTCCTGGGGGCTTTAGGTTGAAGTGAACAACAAAGTAGAAACAACTTTGCATTCCTGAAACAAAGTCGATTAATCACACTGTGCTTTTCAAAATAGTTACTTCTGAGTAATTGTAGTGTAAATTAGGCCCATTGAAATGCCTTTGCTTGTAAACTAGAGACAGCTAGCTGTTTTTACTTTTGAGGACTCTTCTGGCATTTGGTTTAGTCAAACCCCCGGGAGATAATCCTTGGAACTTCTTCACTTGCACCCAGAATCTATGCTTAAAATTGGCTTCTTGCCAATGTAGTCAAGTTATCTCAGAGAGAATCTAATTACAAATTTAACTTTTGTAAGCAGATGTTAGTAATGACCAGGTAGGAGTTACTCTCTTTTAATGAAGGTCTCCTGGTTTTGTTCACTATAAGAAAATGGGCTTATATATAAATGACTTAGTCTTTGATTATAAGAGAAACTAATCCAGTGACACCTATCGTAAGTTAAGAAAGTCATCTGTGCCCCAGACTTTGGGCTAAATACGGTAGATACAAACAGTAAACAAAGCAGTGTCTGCTTTTATTCTTTTATTTATCCTTTTATTTTAATGGGTTTGGACCTCAATCCCTGGCTGCACTTGTGGTAATTACTGAACTGAAACAAAGGCTGCTCCCAGAGAACCCCAAGAAAACCCCAACAGAATATTACATTTTAGAGAAGAATATTACAGTGGTCTATTCAGAATCTGACAGATTGGGAGTTTCCTGAGGCAGATTCCAAAGCCAGAAGATTTAGGGCTACTGACTTATTGTTAAAACAGAAGCCCCCCCTAAAATTAGGGAGCACAAAAATCATATTACATCAAAATCAGGGGACCGTAAAATCATATTACATCACTTTGAGAGTAGAGAAGTGTTGCCTTCCACTCAGGGAACATTCTATTCGGACACATCCTTCACATCTGATAGACTCTGAATTCCTGTAAATCATCATCTAAACCCTATACCTTACTGTCTGTCACCCAATTCTTTAATCTCTACCTTCCCATTCAAAAGTTTCAGTATAACTCTACCCAGCTCCTTCCTATATGCCTTCTTTAGAAAGGCTATTCCATAGGCAACAAATTTTCCTATAGTATTTTTTTCTCCTTCATCTTCCCTATACTAACTCTTACTAAAACCTGGCTTCTTCATGATACAACATCCCTCTGTTAACTGCGTATTTTAAAATGTCAGGAATTCAGGTTAAGGAAAAATCCTTTATCTTTATTCTTTGCAGAGGTGAAGGGGAAATGGCTATATGGAATGAGAGTAGTTGCAACATGAATCCAGCCAGCAGTGCCTCTGCCTCGCTCACTCCACCCACCAAATCGTCTCTATGTCATCTCCTATACAACACATCAAGACTCGCACAGAGAGTGGGCGGGGCCATTCTTTCTCCAAGCATATATTAATAGAGTATCGTCCAATTGCTATTTAGCCTCACGTGCTTGGGACCTCAGTGCAACGACTCAAAATCTTCAGCCCATTACACATCCCTGCTCCCAATCCCCTTCCAGTTCTGACTATACCTTCACTCATTTTCCTGGGCTTCTTGATGGAAACCAAGACGTTGAAATACAACTAGCTCTCCCTTGTCTCTTCCACATTCTCTCCCTTTTCCCATCACACCTTTCTTCCATTGAAGTTCATGGTATTTAAATCTACCACCCAAAATCTTAGTAATTATTGTCCAAAAAGTTACACCTTTACAGAATCTTTGCTCTGTACTAACTTCCATGCTTCCATCATTTCTTTCTTCTTCAATGAGTTTGATGCTTGGCTTATAATTTTTTCTCTGGCCCAACTCTTTTCTTCACACTAGGGGACTTAAACATACATAATGATTTTCCTTCAAATAACCTAATCACTCAGTTCCTCAATCCACTCACTTCTCAAGAGCTACTCTTCTATCCCTTTGGAAGAACAGAGATGATCTTTATGGTCATTCTTTAGATTTTGTCATTACCCACAAATGTTACTGATGAGGTCCGGAATGGTGGGTGAGAGAGAAACTGAAGAATTGAGCCCTGAGGCAGGCAGGGAAAAGCCAATAGAGATCAGTTTAGCTGTGTTTCTACCTTCTGGAGAGGTAAAAAATCCAAATTATGTCAACTGAGGCCCACCCTTTGAAGCATCTTGGGCAATCTCACCTTGCTATGTCCTGTCAGAAATCTCAATCATGTCCCTAAGGCTGAATTTTCCCAATAAAACAACTTATGGCCCATGACTTTGCTGCCATCTTCCTTTGGGTCAACTCACCTTGTCCCTCTGCCTTGAGATGTATTTCTTCTTATCTTTCTCCCATACCACATGGTATCTCTCCTAACTCTATTACTCTTTTTAATCCTACTTCTTCTACCTTTTTTTTTTTTTCTTTCAGGATTTGGCCTGCCAGCTAGGGACATGCCCCAATTTGATGGGATACTTCCATTTTAATGGATAATTTTGAGTTCCACTGAGGAGCTTGTATTTCTAAACTCTTCCAACTCTTTTTTTTTTTTTTTTAATTTACTATTTCTGGTGTCTGTTGTATCTCTTTATTTTGTTTATAACCTATTCCCCTAAATAAATCCACCTTTTACCAAAGAGAATGGCCATTGTAAATTCTTCTGAAATAGCCCAGGCAATAAAATTGAAGACAGCCTGAGGCCGGGAAGGACCTCCAGTAGGATTCTGGCATGGTTCCTTGTTGAACTGAAGTAGGGACAGCCTTATAAGCATTCTTGTTCACCCTTGCTGTCACATTTTGATATTAAACAATGACTTGACTTTACAGGATGAAAAATACAATGGCAGATGTTTAACATAGTTTATAGGTCAGGGTTATTGAACAGATACCCCTCATTGTTGAGCAGACACTTTGAAGTGCAAAACACCTCTTTTAATCTAGCTAAGCAAACATTTCTCTGCAAACCCAAAGCCCTTTAACCTAAAAACTGAGGGAGGGGAAGGGAGGCCAGTCCTTTGTCCATTTCATTCATGTGACTGAACCCAACTTTTGCTGTCTACCATCTGGAGTCTACATTAGCCACATCCTAACCACCTCTGTGTTCAAGAATTCTGAACTCCCCATATCTGACCATAATTATTGGCTTTTTACCTCTCCTTATATTTTTCCTTAAGTAACCTCATTCTTCATCTATACTTTGTCTTCCAGTCCCTCCTTTTCCGAGGACATCTTTGTACCAGTCACTCTCTTCTCATCTTGACTTCTTAGTGAACCAATTCAACTCTACACAATCATCCTCTTTCCCTTGCTCACTTACCATATCATTGATCCATTTCAGCCTCTGCCTTCAATCATTCTCACTATTTGTTGTGTTGAATGAAAGTGGAGAAATCATGCAATCAAGTCTGACTGGGCCCACTAGAAATTTGTTATTTAACCTCAATTGGGTCCTCATTGTTGCTAGGCTTTCCTACCATACCTAACTTTTTAGCTCACTATCACACTCTTCATAGGGGCTCTTCTAAACATTTTTCATCTCTCCTCAATTCCAGTGACTCCCTCTCCCTTCACTTTCTCAGCTGTGAGAACCTTGCTTCATATTTTAGTGAACAAATTATGACTTTTCAGTTTTTTCCCCGTTTCTCATTTCCTGACATTCAAGTGCCCTCTGCCACTCTTCTCTCCTTTGTAACTATGGCTTACAAAATGAAATGGCCTTATTCCTTGCTAATGCTCATTTGTTCAAGTGATCCTATTTTACTTTTCCAAACTCATTACACATTTTCCCCCTCACACATTGTTTGCTCATGTCAGACTGCCCTTTTTGTCACTCCTGCTACATAGCTTCCTCTGTGACTTTACACATTCTATGGTCTCTCTACTTCTTGGAGCCCCTGATTCCCTTCAAGGTCCAGGTCAAGTACTAACTCTTTCAAGATGCCTTTCCTTATCCCTCAAATATTTAGTCTATTTTTTTCCTCTTCTACTTTCACTGCTTTGTATTTTTATGTGTGCATCCCAGATTTATCTGGAAACATGATTCTTACTCCTGCATGTATGTGTGTGTATGTATGTATGTATGTGTATATCCTTTGTATCTCAATGCCACATACTTAAAAGATACTTAAATAGTGTTGATTAGAGATTAAATGAAAAAAGAAGTGGCAATTTACCTCTCCTTTGTTCTGGTGTTTTATTTAGAACTTACCCTTTTTAAAATTTAACATTAAATTCTTATTATTTGAGGTTTTAAAGAAACCAAAGTGTAAATTTTGTTCTCTTTAAAAGAGGACACAGTCCTTTAAAAACATTAAATAAGGTCCAAGTTGTCCAGCTAGTTGGTAGATAATCTAAAACTATTCTTCAGAATTTTTTTCCCCTGAGGCAATTGGAGTTCGGTGACTTGCCTAGGGTTACACAGCTAGGAAGTGTTTGAACTCAGGTCCTCCTGACTTCAGAGCTGGTGTGCTCTATCCACTGCACTACCTAACTGCCTTATAGACTTTTATAGAAAATAATTTTGAGTTTTATCTGTTCAGTCAGAAGAAGACTGTTAAAGTTTAATCATTAACTACTTGTAGTGAAAGAAACTTCTAATTAGAAAAAATAGTCAAAAGAAGTTTCTTGAGAAAGCAAGTATAAGAGTCAAAACTTCTTTCTTTCTTTCTTTCTTTCTTTCTTTCTTTTTTTTTTTTTTCCAGAAGAAATGATGAAGGTTTGTTGGTTTTGTTGTTGTTTGTCTTTCATTCTTGAAGAGGATTGTAACATTAGGGAGGTGATGCCATGACATAAAAGTGAACTGGAATTAAGTGAGCTGTGCAAGTCAACCTGCCTCATTTTTAATCTCAGGAGCCATCTGGGCCTAGTGGCCACTATATTCTAGTAGATATAGATCACAATGACTAGAGATGACTCTAAGGGCCTGGGAGCAGAAAACTGTGGAAAAGGAGTAAAAGTATTATTTCCTCATTTGAATTGGTAAAATGCAGCCAAGTGACAGAATTTCTTTTGTTCAAGCTGTTAGAAAAAGCCAAAAGCTAGTTGCCATTCTCAGTAGGAAAAAACATCAAAAATTATTTTAATGATACCACTATTATTTAAAAAATACATAACTGGAGAATTTAGACTTCCAAGTTCTACCAAAAAAAATTCACATCCATAAACAACTATTTTCCATGTAAGGAAACCGTGTAAATTAAGCAGTCATTGAAAATCACTGGATTTTAGTGGGGGGAATAAAAGAAAGTTTATTGTTAGGTATTTACATTTCTTTAGAGTTTTTTTCTAATTGATATGATGAAGCATAATTATAAATTTTGCCAAGTAATGTCTATCAAGTACAATTTAGAAATTAATGTTATTATTTTGAAAAAGTTGTATTTGAATAGAACTAAAATAATCTCAGTTCATATTCAATTTATAGTCTAAGGGTCACATTTTGGAATAGTGAATATTTTGTGTCATAAAGTAAGACATCAATTCCCATCATTACTATATTAACTAGAATAACCACATAGAGTGACTCAAGAAGCTCCAAGGAATATTGGCTGTTGGCCACTGCTCGAGTTTTTTCTCCTATCAATGTTTATCCTTTACAACACAGAAATGCATTATGCTGATATATTTTTATGTGTACTTATTTCTCCTTTGTTGGAATACAAGCTCATTGAAAGTACAATTTCTCCAGCATTAAGCACAATGCCTTTTGTCACTGATGCTTAATAAATACTTATTGATTTCTCAAGGAAAGGCAAGAAAACAGAAGAAATGGTCTAGTGATCAGGCTTATCTAGGCTAATCCTTTGGCTGCCATGTGCAAGCAGAGTGGAAGAAGAGTCTGTGGGACCCACTCCATGAGTATCTTTTATCTACCTTTTCCTGGAAGTCCTAGAGAATAGAGAAAAAGGCCTGCTGATGATTATATTTGTTGATTACTTTCAAAGTCATAATAAGAAAATAGGAAAAATTTTAAAGAATTGTACTACTAAGTGGTTTTTTTTTTTGAAAACTCTCTAATAGGAGACAATAAAGGAGGTACTTAAAAGGACATTGTTTGCACCTCTGTAGGACCATTTTGAAGTTTAGGGACATAAATAAATGTGCCAAGTGTACCCCATTTATTTTGCTGAAGATAAGGGAAGTTTTGTTCATGTATTGTGGATTGTACTTCTCAGACTCAAGTGCCACCCTCTACCAAAGGTCCATTCCCAGTTCTCTTATAGTAGCTGGTGTTTTCCCATCAAAAGGTGTTCAATCTATTCAATATGTAACTTGTATTTTATGTTGCTATTTATATGTATGTTATTTTCTACTCTAGAATTTAAGTTTCTTAAGAGTAGGACTGAGTTAACTTTTTTATTGTTTCCCCAACTTCTTTAGCCAAAAAGTACTTAGCATAATATAATAAAAATTTGATAAATGTTTATTGATGGTTTAAATTATCTTCTAGGGGTCAGCTAGATGGCACAGTGGATAGAGCACTGGCTCTAGTGTCAGGATGGTCTGAGTGCAAATCTAATCTCAGACATTTAACATTTCCTGGCTTTGTGACCCTGGGCAAGTCACTTAATTCTAACTGCCTTACCAAAACCAAATTAATTAATTAAAAATTAAAGTATCTTTTAGTTAAAATTCTGCAATTGATGATCTAGTTGGGCAAGTTTTACCAGATACAAGTTATTTCTGCTTCCCTGGAGTGTTAAGAAAAACGGTTTTGAAAATACAAGGAAAAATTGGCACTGTTTCAAAATATAAAGAGTAATTGTAATACATGAGAAAAATAAATGATTGTTATTAACAGGATAGACAGTAGAAAATTAAATATTTAAATTATAAGGAAAGAAAGAAAACTTGTATGTTAGTTTTCTAGATGCAACAACTGGAGAAAAACATTTAAGAACATGAAAAACTCAACTGTCCTACCTAATTTTACTTTATCACATTATATAAAGTCACATTCAGTGACTTATTTGAAGGTATAATTTCTATTTTTTACTGGATTAAATTACTAATTTTTCTTTCTGCAATCTCCACAAATTTTCTTCATTCCCAGTATATGGTCTGAGTATTATAGAAGATTACAGGGAGTCCTTTTTCTTTTTCAGTCAAGTGCTATCTACTCAATCCTTATAAATATGGTGTTGAGCCCTGAAGCTATTTCAAAAAATTTTCTATAATAGCAATATTATTAACCTTTTAGATTTGTGGTAATCTTTTTTTGTACCTGAAAGCATTGATTTAAAAAAAAAAAAACTTATTATCATCAACTAAGTGCCTGCTTTTAAGTTAAAGAAGGTTAATTACTAATTCATTTTATAGTTTGGTTTCATCTTCTAATGTATATATCACATAAGATAAATTATGCCTTCAACCTAGGTTTCTACAGACCTGTTTGTAACATAAAGAATGATTTTCTGCCTGCAGCATAGAAATTATATATACTCTAGGAAAGGATGAAAAAGTTTCCAAAAGATAAACATAAGTATTCTAATATTGTGATTCCTTCTATATCAGCTTTTCACTTGACTTAGTATTTTACATTTATTGGATTGTCTTATATTATTCTTTTAAAAATCTTCATCATTGGAATGTATGTTGTGTTAGAAAAATTATTGACTGTATCTTGGCCTGCTTGTAACCATTCTAAAATATTTTTAGCTTAAAAGAAATGATGAGAAATGTGTTTATAAGTGTTTTTCTTGATGCTCAGTTATTTAGTTATGTCCAATTTGGGATTTTCTTGGCAAAAATACTGGAGTAGTTTATCATTTCCTTCTCCAGTTCATTTTACAATGAGGAAGCTGAGACAAACTGGATAAAGTGATTTGACTAGGGAGACACAGTAAGGTCAGATTTGGACTCATGTAAATGAGACTTTCTGACTTCCTGACAAAGGCTCTATCTACTGTGTCACATAGTTGCCTTGTACTGTTCCTGATAGAGATAAAACCTTAGTATCTTTGCAGGACTTGAAAGGTAGGTGTCAATCTCAATAGTGCTTTAGATTGTGATTACTTAGGGTTTTTTAATATGCACTTTTGTCCACCTTCATTGACTTTTAGTAGATATAACTTAGTTCAAACAATCTCATTTACAGATTGTATTCAGTTTTTTTAAAATAAGATTGCTTATTTAGTATTACATAATTTATATGTATGTCACTTTTACATGTAGTTCTTCTAAAACTTTAGTGTGCTTCAGTCACTTTTATTGAGACTTAGAACAGATTTATAGATTTTTACTACTTTTTCTACTACCTCTTAACTGTTCCCTCCCCCCCCTTGCCACCTATTTCCTTTTTAAATTTGATGTGCTTCTTCATATATCTCTTTAAGTGTGTTTTTCTGTATGTGTATTGCTTTGTGTAATTTAGAAAAAAGGGAAGTTCATATTATCTCCCTCATTAAATTATTAACTCCTTGAAGGAAAGGATTATCTTTTGTCTTTCTTTGTATCCCCATTGCTAAGTATAATGCCAATCACATAAAAGGGAACTACAGTAAAAAGCAGTAGTCATTCAAGGGTAGGTAGAATAATAGTGTCATACTCAAATAGAAACGTGGCCCACAACTTAGACCATAAATTGACATTATATTGTATTATATTTTTATTTATTTTTAAAAATATTTCCAAATTATGTTTTATTCTTATTCTGGATTCATTGGGAATTTTGCAATGGGATGAGTTTGTTACTTCAGTTTGTTGTTGCATTAAGACTAGGAGAATAGTCTACCTACTGTTGAAATGATTAATACGCTATGAAGTAAATAATTTTACCTCTCTAAGTTTTAGCTTACTCATCTTTAATAGGAAAAGGTTTAAATAAGTGATATATAAGATCTCTTTTAATTCTAAAATTGATGATCATGAAAGCATGATGATTAGAAAGCAGAAAGGATATTCCATATAGAAGGAACACAACCCATTTTGGAGCATGTGCCACTTTTAAACTCTCCAAACCAGAGGCAATAGTTAAATTGTTGGGGACCTGAAATTGAAGTGAATTAGATTTGGGGACTAGAAGCAGATGAAGCAATGATTGCAATAGGAGGAAAGGCATGGAAATGAGTGTACAACAAGAAAGACTGGACTTTTGTCTTTCTTGTTCCCTGGATACATAAAATAGGAAGGATTGTGCATGTGTCTGTCCAAAAGTAATATTTCTTTCTAATATTACATATTAACAAATGACATCATAACCTTCTAATGAACTTTAATATTATCCCCAGATAGAAAGAAGGTAAAAAATTATCAACTATTTATCTCAACTTTTCTGAGGGTTAAATAATAAATGAGAGGCACCACGATATAGTAATAAGAGTGCTGATCTTCCTATCTCTGATACATCACCACTATATTACAACTTCTCATTGGCACAGGCTAATTCATTAAAATTATAAATTACACAATTGATGATCTGAACTCATAGAAAAAGTTTCCACATGTACAAATCCCTAACAAAGATGAAGGAATGAGAATGGGCTAAAAAAAAAAAAAAAGTTTCATCACAACTCCAATATTCTGCAATACTTCTGTAGATAAGACATTTATTACAGCATTTTTTAAATGCTCTTGAAATGTTGAAAAATGATAGCAGACATCTCTTTACCTCTCTAAGTTTTAGCTTTCTCATCTTTAATAGGAAAAGGTTTAAATAAGTGATATATAAGATCTCTTTTAATTCTAAAATTGATGATCATGAAAGCATGATGATTAGAAAGCAGAAAGGATATTCCATATAGAAGGGACACAACCCATTTTGGAGCATGCGCCACTGGAAGACAGTCCACCATATTAGTAAAATATGTTTAAAAATATAAAAAAAGTATCCCTTTGACACCATTTAAGACCTTAAAAAAACAAAGAGAGCCAAAAAGAAATATTTTTGATGAAATATGTATGTAGATAGATAGATAGATAAGGGAATAAATTTATCTGTCTTATCAATCTATCATATGACTATTGCAGATCAACATCATACTTTCTTGCTCAAGAAACAATCAAGTTTTACTTTTGCTGTATGCCATCCCCAAAAGGCTATAATTTAGACATTGTTTTCAAATCTTGCAAAATGGTTTTGTGTAAAAATGAATAGGTAGATTTTTCTTTGATACTATATCTGTTCCGATAGCCTTATATACTTGAAAGGAAAAAAGATAATAAGTGTTGAGGAAGGCAGTGTCCAGAACTATGATTTCATCATTAAGGGTAAACCCTTCTAGAGATGCAAATGGGCAGTTTACCTCTAACTTATGACAGTTGCCTGTATCATACTTAAAGACAGGATTTAACAAGTTCTCTCGTGCTGGTTCTCTGTAATGATAAACTTTAACTGCTGATATAAAATGCAAATAGAATATTTTATAATTTTAATGCCCCTTTTTTGAAAAGAGTGAGAACACACTGTTGCAAAAAGAACAAAGTTGTATCAGAAAATAAAAAGGGAAATATCATGCTGATTTCAGTTATAAACATGGGCCTGGAAACTTATGTTATGCTTTGTCTTAAAAAAAACAACAACAACATATGAGAGATTCACTAAATCAATGTTTGCAGTTTTTGGATCTTTAGAAAAATAATAGCATATCTATTTCATTTTGAGGAATGTCTTTGAACTTCAAAACAGAGTACTGCATTTTGTTAATATTATATACGTGTGTGTATGCGGGTGTATTTTATTATAATAGCTTTAAACCATAAAACAATGCACATAGACATAGTTAACTTGTTTGGCTATAACGTTCTTCACTTGTAAAACATTGGTGTGATTTTTCCTGTCTGTTTTAGGGGGCTTAAAATTGGAGACTTACATGCATATTTGCATCAAAAGTAATTTTCATGTTGCGATCCTTAATGTGTAATACAGCCTCATTTTGGTTTGAAGCCTGAACAACCTTTTACTTTTAGCTTGCACACCAAGTCCTAAAGGCAGGAAATAGAATGATGGAGAAGTCCTGGGGTGTCACTGTTTGTATGATCTTTGGCAAGCCACATAGTCTCTATAGGCTTCATTTTTCTCTTCTATAAAATAGGCTAATTGTAAAGACCGAGTTAGCACTCTGGATACTTTAGAATCAACCAGAGTCAGGATCAGCAAAAGTCCTTGATCTTTATTCTTTGTGGTTGTGAATGGAATGGCAATACGAAGTGAGAGCAATCACAACACGAATCTGCCAGGAGTGACTCTGGCTCTCTCACTCCAGCCCCTAAATCCTCCACCCAATCTCCTATACAAACAGATCAAACTTGCACAGAGTAGTGGGCAGAGCCATTCTTTCTCCAAGCATATACTAATAGATTATTGTCCAATTGGTAATTAGCCTTAAGTGCTCGGACCTCAGTGCATCTTGTCAGTTTCAGCCCATTACAGCTAATGATATGTTAGTCTCCTCATTGTTTTAAACCATGAAAAACCTATGAAATTATGAAGGATTTCCTAAATCAATAGCTACTGTGCTTTTAAAAACAAGTAGAAATTTGGGAAAATACATCCCATTATATCCATTTACATCAGAGACTTTTAACTTAGGTTCCATTAACTTGTTTTTAAAAATATGTTTAAATAAATGTATTTCAGTATCATTGATTTGCTTTATAATTTTACATGTTTAAAAACATGGCTCCATATGCTATGCCAGGCTGCAGAACAGTACATGACACAAAAAAAGGACAAAAACCTCCGACTTATAAGATTAGTATTTCAGTCATAATTAATTTATATTTTCCATACTTCAATAACTTACCCTTATCACAATGATCAAATAACAGCCAGAAGAGGTAATTATTATTTTTAGAAAACAAACCTGTTAGTGTTCTTTCCTTGATAAAAAAAAGTACAAATGTAGGAAGGCAAATAGTGTCAAGCAACCCTCCTGACATTATTTTGAAAATGCTACAGTTTTGCTTTCTCACCATCCTGAGGTAAGAGTATAAGACTGCTTTTATATAAATGTTCTGCCCTGATAATCAGTTCTTTAATTGATCAAAAACTAAAGATCTTAGTGGACAGTTTCAAGGCTGGCTTTCAGCCATGAATTCAAGGTATTGTAACTTACTTCTTTGAGCTCATGAGAAAGTGCTCCTAAAATTCACTTACTCAGATTTCTCAGCTTGAATTTTTGCTTGTAATCATTTTCAAAACCTGGTAAATGTTTATTAGAGTGAATTTATTTTCAAGTTAAAAAATAAAGTCTTTTGTTTCATAAGGGATACTAATGATTCTTCAAGATTTTGATTTACTTCATCTTAAAACAACCATTTTTGTCTTAAGAGTCATCCCATTTTTCATTATATAGAATTCTGGTTCCAAACACTAGGCATTAATATATTCAATTTTTAATGGTTCTTCTCTTCTCTCAGGATTTTCCCCTTAGCATCCTTAACATTGTAATTGACTGTATAATTAAATCACTTCCTTTAGTGCTTGTATATTTTGTTGAGATTAGTTTTTGTTGTTCTTTTATTTCCTTTGATACTTTCCCCCTACTTTAGTGACTCAGTATTATTACAGCATGGTTTTGATATATTCTCTAGTTTCTAAACTACATTGTAGGACTATTCTTATGCTCTTTACAGTCTGAAGAGGTTTGACTTAACACTGGAAAAATTATTTTCCTAATGTAGTATTAAGCCCATAAAAAGCATCATATATTTATAATATTCTCCTGTTTACTCAGAAATTTGCTAAAAATATCTAATTCCATTTATGTTTCTAATTTTAAAATCAGTTTAGATTTAATGTAGCTGTACAATGAATGTTCACGCATATTAAAGTATAACGAAGTGTTAAATTTAAATACAAATTGAAAAATTAATATTAAAAGAAAAAAATTAGGACTTTTGTTACATAAAATGTCTGAAAGAAGTTATTTAATAAAATCTAGTAATTCAGTTCTTAAATTTAGATATAAAAATATAAAAATTTAGATAAAAAATTTTAAAATTTAGATGTAAATTTAGATAAAAAATAAAATATAAATTTATATATTAAAATTTAGATATAAATTTAAACATAAAAATTTTAGATATAAAAATACACATACTTTATCTACATGTATATATTGAGACAGAAAGAGACATTTCTTTATTATTCCTTATGTCTATAATAATCTTAGGAAGCATTGTACATAATATATTTATATTGTCTAGTAGAACTGTATTGCACATTGTTTTATGCAACCAAGAATGAAATCCAGCCCAGTGTTACATAAATGAATGACTGAATGAATGAATGAATGAATGAAAAAAGCATTTATTAAGCCCTTACTATGTTCCAAGTACTGAGCTAAATATGTTACAAAATGAAAACAGAGATTGTGCCTACTCTTTAGGAACTTACATTCTAATTAAGATAGAAAAATATGGACAGATGCAGCTACAGGGCAGATGGTAAAATCAGATGGTCTAGACTCTAGAGCAATCTTGATAAACTCAAATCAAAACAGGTTACTGAACCACACATAAGGATCTCTGAGGACTGAATATTGATTTAGTTTTCAAATGTAATATTTTCTGTTTTATTCTGTTTTTATTTATTTTGTTAAATAGTTCCCAATTACATTTTAATTGTTTTAGGCAGCAACCAAGAGTATTGAGGGCCTGTGTTAAATACCTTTGTTCTGGAGGATGCTCTGGCCATTAGGTGGCAAGTCAGTGAACTCATAAGAAAATAAATACCTCATTCTTGAAGGGGAAAGTAAAGTGCCCCTTCACCATAGGTTTCATCTTCTACCAGTTTTATATGGACTCAGAATGCAGCAGACTCACATAGCCCTATTTTTGTGTCTCTTCCCCCACTATCTAAGACAGAGATTATTCTATAGAAGAAAGTAAGGGTACTGATAATAGGTTCTCAGAGTCCAAAATCATAATTTATAGATCACCCAGTATTGAAATTATTACTACTGCTGTTCCCAGTCCTAGAGGATAGGAAAACAGACCATCTCCCAGATTGGATTGTAATTGGCTCTCATCTCAATAGTTCATTGAAATGTAGTCATTCAATTGGCTTGTATGCAGCTCTGTCCAGCATAAGGGTTACAAAAATCACAGTGCTTTAAGGGTTACAAAATGCTCTTTGGACAATAGTCCTGTGAGGTATATAGTGCAAGTTTTATTATCTCCATTTTGTTAATGAAGAAATTAGTATTCAACAATTTGAAGTTATTTGTGGAAGGTTACATAAGTTTATGAGCTGAGGCCTCTGCTTCCTGAAAATATGTGAGGTGAATGTCTCTGATGAATCAGACTTAACTTATGACATCATTTGTAGCATTCTTTTACTTTTGTCAACCTTTTTACCCAATGAAACTCTCTAAAAGACAGTTAAAGAAATATTTTTCATCTACATTTAATAAAGGGCAAGAAAAAAAATCACAGAATATAAAGTTTATAGATCATTAGGCTTTGTACTTAAAGGCTAAAATAAAACCATGCCATGTAAGGACTGGGTCTGTGGGTGTGGGTTCACATTTGAATGTTTTTGAGCTGGTGCTTAAATTTCTAGTGCTGTTTTGTTCCTTTAAGTTCACCAAGGTGTATTTCATAATGATTAATAGAGTGTGTTTAGATAATTTTGTAGTGGAATTTTTAAGAAGTTAAGGGGAAGTAAAATGATGCAAGTAGTTGTGAGAGATGGGCTTAGCACCCAACTTCAAGACCCTCTGGCTCATACTGGCTCACACCTCTTCACTTAAGGTAGTTCTTTTAGAAAATAAATTTTCTCATCCCAGTTTCCTATATCAATGAAATAAAGAAGTCTCTATCCTTGTCCTGTAACAACTGTGAAAACTAGGTTATCACAATCAGTACCACTGTGCCCTCAGGTACTCCTGGAAAGTAACAAACATCCTGTTACCTGAGGAAGTGGTTGATTCAGGACCTATAAAGTATTCAGCTTTACTCAACTTGGAATTCATATATGATGATATGACAGCTTTTGCATCTGTTTTTGAAGCAAACAAAATAAGAGAATAGTAGCTAGAAAGCTTGTTCTAGCTCTAAGAATCTCTACTATACAAAAATATTGCATGATATTTGGTAAACTTATAGGTTTACTGTGTAAGCATGGGTTTTTTATATTTCTATCCTATTTAATATAATCACAGAAAATCCTGGCACATGAATTGATCAAACAGTCAAAAATGTTAATAAGGCATTGGCTAATTAATTTGATTATAGGGTTTTGGCCATTAAATTAAATATTGTGATAGGATGAAAGAATCAAATATACTTCTGGTCCTTTGAATAAAATGAATAAGCAAACTAACAGAAAAAGACTCCAAGTTTGGGAGCTGAGACGCCTCTTTCTAAGATTGAAGAAGTCCCATCTGTGTTTTAAGCAGAGTTACACTTTAAGGGCATGTCACAAAAATACTACAGAAAGAGAAAAGGACCTCCTGTACCCCTTTGCCACATGTCTTTTCTCTGTGTGTGCTTCATTATCTCTGTATTTTATTCTTTGTTTATTCTTACATTCCTCATGGATCCTATAAGTATTTGTTTTTGTGTCCCCCAAAACTTAGATTCTAATTGATGTTTTGTTATTAAAAAAAAATTAGGATAAGAAAAAAACAAAATAAAAGGATTTTAAAAAGGTAAAAATAATATGCTTTGATCTGCATGCAGTCTCCGTAATTCTTTGCCTGGATGTGCATGCAATTTCTATCCAGAGCTTATGGGAATTGCCTTGGATCTCTGAATTGCTAAGAAGAGCTAAGTCAGTCATAGTTGATTATCACACAATCTTGTTGTTGCTGTGTACAGTGCTGTTCTGGTTCTGCTTGGTTCACTCAGCAGCAGTTCATCTAAACCTTTCCAGGCCTTCCTGAAGGCCTATTTATTATTTCTTGTAGAAAAATAGTTTTACATTACATTCCTATACTATAACTTATTTAGCTATTCTCCAATTGATGGACAACCATTTCTTCTCAATTCTTTGCTGCCACAAAAAGAGCTGCTTTAAACATTTTTGCCCCTGTGGATCCTTTCCTTTCTTTTATGATCTCTTTGGGATAGTGATCCAGTGATAGGGCATTGTTGGATCAAAGAATATGCAATGTTTTATAATTGCATGACTTTTTAAAAATATATTTTGTTAACTAATCAATATAATTGATTTCCTTTATAATCTTTGGAATTTTATTTTATGCTTTTAAAAGTATTATGAGATGTCCATAGCCTTTGCCAGCATCTATGACCCATAAAGAAGGACTTTGACTAGCAAAAATGTTATGAATTTTTTATCTTAACCAAATTATACATGTCAGAATCACCAATTCAGCATACTTATTCATCTAGTTGCTCAAAGACCTCAAATTAGGAAAGCCCACTACTTTACCCATTCTACTTTTGTGTAACTTTTATTTTAAAGAGCTTTTAGTTTATGTCAAATAGAAATATATCTCTCTACAACTTCTTCCTTATTTGTTCTAGTTTTTGGAGCCAAACCACAAATAATCCCTTTTCCACATTCATGGTAATCTTCAATGTAGTTTGTTCAAATACTTTGAAATTTATAAGGTAAACTCAGTATTTTGTACTTTTGGCACAAGCCTGCCCGGGACAAATTTTTAATTATCCAAATGTGAGAGAGAGATGGACTTGCCCAGCTTTTGAAAATCTCTTTGACCAAAGTAATTTCTATATAATAAGTAAGAAACAAAAGGTAAAATCCCACAGGAAGCCAAATAAAAAATATGCAGTTTAATTTTAGGATTTTCACCAAATAGTATTGTGGAAATGTTAATGTTGGGAGATATATACTTGGAGGTGATGTTTTCTTGGAAAACCAATTTCAGGTCAAAGATATAATAAAAACTTAAGAGATACCTACTTTGATTAAAAAAAGGACATTATTTTTTTAACCTATCCCTCTAAGGATTCCTCTTTTACTCTCATCAACTGTGAACAAAGAGGTACTTATTTGGACTAATCAAAAGGCCTCCTGCCCTTCTTTCCCAATTGGATTGAGTCTAGGAAGAGATTGGGACTTTGATAAAATGAAACTAAAAAAGACTTTAGGCTAGTACATTATTGTCCTTGGAATATGATTAAGTGTTGATAATGTTTTTCTTAATCTGGTTAGACCAAGGACATTAGGTAAAGGACACTATAATATTATTATGAATTAATATTTTAAAAAGAAATGGGAGGAGGGAAGCCATTTTTTGCTTTCACAGCTCTTATGTTCCCCTAATCTCTTTCTTCTTCATGAATCCTTAATTTCTTTCAAACAGTTCCTCATAAGACTACATTTCTTTTTTTTCCCAGTCGGGACAGGGTGGGGCATACAATTTTATGAATGTAGGGAACTTGATCTATATCAGACTCTTGTAACAAATAGTTTTAGAGAACTTCCTTAAGCATAGAAAAGTTATATATTGCCTTTGGTTACACTGCTTCTATATTTCATTGGCACTATTTGAAGCCAAGTAATAATAAGTTGTATTGTTTTGATTCTTTTTTTGCCTGCTGAATGGCATATGATAATATAATTTCAAGTGCAAAGTTGGTCTTAGCTATTTAAAAAAAAAAAACTGTCTCAAGGGATATTTGAGATATCCAACTTTACATTTATACTGTGTTAAATTAATCATTCTTTTATTGTTCAAAGATTTTTTTCCTTTGTACAATTTTCTAGATTATACCAGAACATGGTGATCATATCTTCTTGTAGGTAGATTTTGTTTGGATAATTTTTTTTTCATTATTGTTATTAATACAGTTCCAATAATCTAGAAAAGATTTCCCCTGATAGATTTTGTCTTTTCCAATTTGTAATCTTGCTAATATTGAGATGTACTAAGTATTCTCACTCATAATGCTAGGAATATTACAGAATAAATTTGTTACTGTTTTGGCCCCGAATATAATCCCTGAATAATATAAACTACATTAGAATTAAAAATTGGCTAAAATTGAGGTGATCATTACTTTTATTATTATTTATCCTTCATTTCGGCAACTAGGTCACATGGTGAATAGAGTACTTGCCTAGAATCAGGAAGACATGAGTTTTCTTAGATACTTACTAGCTGTGTGACTCTGGGCAAGTCACTAATTTTAAAAATAACAGAATGATATCTGTTCAAATACAAGACAAATGATTCAACATCACAGTAATGCAAGTCTGTGCTGTAGTCACTGATGCCTAAGAGGCCAAAATTAATCATTTCTATGAAGACCTACAACATCTTCTAGTAATAACACCAAAAAAAAGTGTCATATTTATCAGAGATTATTAGAATGCTAGAATTGGAAATGGAATAACTGACAAGTTTGGCCTTGGAATACAAAATGAAGCCCAGAGGTAACTAAGAGTTTTGTCAAGATAGCATACATCCCAAAAGGTAACTCCATTCATGGACATCACTAGATTATCAATATAGAAATCATATTGATTATATGCTTTGTAGCTAAAGGAAGAGAAATTCTATATAGTCAGTTAAAAGAAGACCTAGAGCTGACTGTGGCTTAGATGACTTGTTGTTAGATGACTTTGTTAGCCAAAGTTAGACTTAAATTGGAGAAAGTAGGGAAAATGATCAAACTATATAGGTATGATCTCAATAATATCCCTTTTGAATATGAAGTGGAAATGATAAATAGGTTTAAAGGATTAGATCTGGTAGTTAGAGTGCCTGAAGAACTATGAACTGAGGTTTGTAATATTGTACAGGAGGCAGCAACACAAATCTAAAGAAAAAGAAGAGCAAGAAAAATAATGACTATCTGATGAGGCTTTACAAATAGTTGATGAAAGAAAGAAAGCTAAAGATAAAGGAGAAAGGGAAAGATATACCCACTTGAATACAGAATTCCAGATTATAGCAAGGAGAAAAAAGAATGTTTTCTTAAATGAACAATGCAAATAAATAGAAGAAAACAAGGATGAGAAATACAAGAGATCTCTTCAATTAGAGATAATTAGGGAAAATTTTATGTACAGATGGTTATGATAAAAGACAAAAATGGTAAGGATGTTATTTGGCAAATATCAAGAAATTGTGGAACAAGAAGAGACATAAAATGTCAGTGATCAGAGGTTATATAAACTGATTCAAGCCAGTTATATAAAAAAAGTTTTTAGTATTAGGATCAGGCCTGACTCAGGCTGGTAGTTTAAGGATGATATTGGAATGAAATATAACATAAGTTTTTCAACAGTTAATCCAAAGAGATTTATTTAGCTACATAATAGCTAATAAAGATGGAGTGCTTAGCTCCATTCTTGTCTCCTTCTAGAAGCACATCTAGTCAGCAGGGCATGGTGTGGTGGTTTGCCTAGCCTTGAATCATGGGTCAGGTCCAAAGGGCTCAAAATTTTTCACTGTAAGACTTTTTAATGCTCTTAAGTAAACAGACAGTTTCATTAATATGGCCTGAAGCCACCAAGATGTTATATTAACAGTAAAACAGTTTCTTTTTCTTTTCCCAAAAGAATTAACCTAACCTATGTGGTAGATTGGGAGGAAACCCTAGCTCATCATAGGGATTAATAAAATAATTAAGACTAAAGCCTAAGAATTATACCATAGCATCTAAAACAAATCTCGTCTAGCAATATCAGGTAATAGAAATTAGGAGCTGATACTAAGAACTTGGCACCCAGACACAGAAGGTCTATACATTCAGTGCAGAATCAAACTCTCTAGAGATAAAGATTGTTGTTGAATTAAGAAATATCAGAGCAGAAAGGGTCTTTATTACAATTATCTTCTTCCATTCCCCACATTTTTTAATATGAGGAAATCAGAAGGCCAGTTCTGACTGTGGAGCACTGTACAACAATGGATATTTGCTCTTCAGTATTACTCTATTATATTCATACCCAAATGTTAAAATGAATTTGTGATCTCATTGATTTAGATGGTCTTTGAAATGATGCAGAACCCAACTCAGTCATGCCTATCTATCTTATACAGTTCTCTTCATGCTTTCTCATGAGTTTGCCACAACGGAATGTCCAATATGACATCTCCTTATATCAGGAGACACACTACCAGTAGAGCTATCTGGCTGTTCAGTTGGCAGTTCATTATTCACCCTCAGTATATGACCAATCTTTTTTCTTTCGTAGTATTTCCCATTTATTCTTTATTCCTATTCTTCTTCACAGTGGCTTATTTGCTGAATGTTATGGTCTGTCTGCTGTCCTCACCATGTGCTATACTCATTTTCAGTTTTTCAGACTTCCCTAATCCAAGCTTCATGGCCATAAAACAACAGTGGTAGAATATTATTATTTTTAAAAAATGATGCTTTGTTTCTCAGAGAAGTCTGAGGAACTTTGTTATCCCCTAAAAGACATCCTGATCACTTTCTTCTTCCTATTTAACTGCATCCAAATAATTGCCCATTCATATTGTCTCTATATACATTTGTACTGAATGATAATATAATAAATCAAGTGTCCTCACAAGGAAAGGCCAAAAGAAACTCATGTGCAATACTTACACATTCAGAGGAAATTGATTAAAACAGATTATTTACTAAATCATATAGAATAATATGATTCTGTATTGGAGCATATTGTGGCTGCATCCTCTCAGTAGTCCCTAATCTAGGTGTCATCCTCTCTCCCCCTGCCCTTCCCTCCATCCTCATCCAGTCTGCTGCCAAGTTCTCTCCATTTTACTTCTGGGACATTTCCTGTTTACAAACCTTTTCTGCTATAATCTTGCCACCATCCTGGAGCAGGTTCTTACTCCTCTTTGTTTAGACCACTTCAGTGATCTTTTGGTTAGTCTGCCTTCCACAAGTACGCCTTCAGTCCAGAAGAAAGAGCCTTTCTAAACTACAAATCCAATCATGTTGCTTTCTATTCAGTAAAACTCCAGTGGCTTCTTGTAACTTCTGGAGTGGCTTTTAAAGCCTTTACTAACCTGGCACCTTTTCACCATTCCAGTCTTGTAAGCCTTGCACCTTTTTCTAAATTTCACAGTGTATAATACCTGCCTCCTTTTTGTTCCTTCCATAAATCACAACACCCCCATACTCTCTTGTTGTTTGTCTTTCTTCTTGGAGAGGACCTTGACATCAAGGAGGGGATGCCATGGCATGCAAAGAAATTGGATTTCAAGGAGGGAGGACTGGGCAAGGTCACCTGCTTCATTTTTCCCTCCAGAGCTGTCTGGGTCCAGTGTGCCAGATATAGAAAAGGATTGCTGGAGATGGCCCTGGATGCAGTGGGAGACTTTGGACTTTTTTTTTTTTTTTTTCAGAGGCAATTGGGGTTAAGTGACTTGCCCAGGGTCACATAGCTAGGAAGTGTAAAGTGTCTGAGACCATATTTGAGCTCAGATCTTCCTGACTTCAGGGCTGGTGCTGTATTCACTAGGTCACCTAGCTGCACCAAGTTTGGACTTTTTAAACCAAGATCTTCAGCAGATCTGTTTGACTGAGGCTTCACCCAGCTGTCTTTCATGCCTAAAGTGCTCTCCCTCCTCAGTAGTGATTTATCAAACATTTATTATATTTATTAACATTTATTATACTTAGTATGTGCTGGGCAGTGTACTAAGTTCTTGGGTTACAAGGAAGGGCAAAAATAATCCCTGCTCTTTAGAAGCTGACAGTCTAATGGGGGAGATAGTATAAAAATATGCATAAAGTATAAAAAGCTTAAGTTGAAAAAAGCTTTAGAATTAAGGGGGATTATAAGGTGGGAATTTAGCTGTGACTTGAAGGAAGCCAGGAGGCAAAGATGAAGACAAAGTTATTTCAGCCAAAAGGGCTAGCCAATAAAAAGCCTGGATTCAGGAGACAGAGTACCAAAAACAAGTAGACCATTCTTCCTGAATGGCAGAATTCATGATAAAGGAGAGAGTGGTAAGATATAAGAAGACTAGAAAGATTGTAGAGGAAGAATTCAAGGCAAATTTTAAAGGGTTTTGAACCCCAAATAAAGCTAGATAATAGAGAGACAAGCTGCTGGGGAAAACAGGATAGAATGGGATCACATTATACAGGCGGAGTATTCACCTTGGCAAGGACAAAACCATCTCATTTGAGACAGGTGAAAGGAGGTAGTGACAGAAGCTGATATGGTTGATGAGAGAAGCAGCTCTTGACAAATGGCCTCATTTTTTTTTCTATATGCACTAAATAAACTTATTTGTATGCAAATAATCATTTTTACATATGATTTACTCCATTTATTCAACTTCCTCACAAACTTTCTCTGTCACATTTTGGTGATTTTCACAGTATTTCAAACTTTTTCATTATTACTATATCTAAGACCAATTAATGACCTCTTATAATCTTATAATGACCTCTAAGTGTTTAAGTGAAAGGAATGGTTACAAATAAATCAAATGCTAAAATTCTTAAGCTTAGTGAAGATAGCATGTCAAAAGCCAAGATAGGGCACAAGTAAGGTCTGTTATGTCAAACAGCCAAGTTGTGAAAGCAAAAGAAAAGTTCTTGAAGAAAATTAAAAGTATATTTTTTTAAGTTATAAAATATTTTTAAAATTAAGATATATACTTAAAAATAACACAATCACGCACTCCATAGAATCCATAGAATATAGTATAAAAATAATAGAAACAATATTAGAAAACATAACTTTTACATATATTTGGAAACCAAACCAAGATATGCCTCTAAAGATATTTTTCTGATCAAATTCCCCAAATTAAATTTTATAGCTTCTAACATTTTTTCATTTGTCAATTAAAAAAAAAAGCTATTGTAATTTTCAGTAACAGCTGTATTCTTGTTCTTTCTATGAAAATCCTGCGACTGGCTCTTCAGAATCTTGAAGAGTAGCTCATCAGTGATTTTTTACAGATCTTTAGCCATAATTGAATATTTTCAGAGATTTTTAATTTCTCTGATCTTGTTCATGGGACACCTACAAAGACATCTTTTAATAATTAATGTTTTATTATTTTACATAAATCATTGAGATTATACAATTCCATGTGAAACCTAAATAGAATTAACAATGTAGTAATTAGGAGTTAATTCACTATTGAGTTAAGCTTTATTTTATCTTTTTCTGTTTCATCATAAATCATGATTATAAAATAAAACTTGGTTGGATAGTCATTAATAAGACTGAAATGTATTTGATGACTTACAGTAGATTGTGGCTATTTTCAGTAAAGACTTATTTCAGGTATAGATTTTGCTGTAACAAAAAAATAAGACTGGTAATGAGAAGATTCATGTTATAAGTTTTGCAATTTCTAGTTCCACTTTGACTCTCTCATTTGTCCTTAGGCAAATTATCTGATCTCCTTGAGCCTCAGTTTTCTTGTTTTTAAAATGAAGAAGTTGTATAGAAATGTTTTTCAAACCTGTTTACTCTTCTGGTATCACAAAATAATTCTTTTTTTTTAAAATTTTATTTTATTTAATAATAACTTTATATGGACAGAATCCATGCCAGGGTAATTTTTTACAACATTATCCCTTGCACTCGCTTATGTTTCGATTTTTCCCCTCTCTCCTTCCACCCCCTCCCCAAGATGGCAAGCAGTCCTATATATGTTAGATATGTTGCAGTATATCCTAGATACAATACATATTTGCAGAACCGAACAGTTCTCCTGTTGCACAGGGGGAATTGGATTTAGAAGGCAAAAATAACTCGGGAAGAAAATCAAAAATGCAAATAGTTCACATTCGTTTCCCAGTGTTCCTTCTTTGGGTGTAGCTGTTTCTGTCCATCATTTATCCATTGAAACTCAGTTAGGTCTCTTTGTCAAAGAGATCCACTTCCATCAGAATACATCCTCATACAGTATCATTGTCGAAGTGTATAATGATCTCCTGGTTCTGCTCATTTCACTTAGCATCAGTTCATGTAGGTCTCTCCAAGCCTCTCTGTATTCATCCTGCTGGTCATTCCTTACAGAGCAATAATATTCCATAACATTCATATACTACAATTTACCCAGCCATTCTCCAATTGATGGGCATCCATTCATTTTTTAGTTTCTAGCCACCACAAACAGGGCTGCTACAAACAATTTGGCACATACAGGTCCCTTTCCCTTTTTTAGTATCTCTTTGGGGTATAAGCCCAATAGAAACACTCGCAAAATAATTCTATTGTTATTTTCATGATTTTTATTACTGAGGTAGCTACTGGAACAGTGAACCTAGAATCAGAAACGACAAGTTCAGAAAGTGTTGTGATACGGGGAGCCACCTGCCAGTGGCTGCTAAGGTCTAACTCAGACCTGAGGAATGGATCTCTTCATGTGAGAGGATGCTGCTGCTGCTGCTGCTGCTGCTGCTAAGAGGAGATTGGGAGGCAGTTGTGTTCTCTGACCTGTCTCCTCTTCCCTCTGCCTCCAATTTATTTCATTCCCAATCCACAAGCAACATCTGTATCAGTAAAGGCTGCTTTTCAACTCCTTCACATGTTATGATTCACAGCTGTGGAGGGTTTAGGAGAATTGACCTGTTTCTTCACGTAGGTATGGTCCTTAACAAGAAAGTTCCCTACTTTTATTTATTAGCAGTTTAACCTGTAGACACACAAACTTCTTTTTTTCTTCAATTTCCTTACCTGTAAAATGGAGATGATAATCGCACCTACCTTCAAAGATATTTGTGGGGATAAAATAAAATGAGATTTGTAATGCACATTGTAAACCTTAAAGTGCTATATAATTATAATATATGCGACTACTACTATTACTACTACTACTACTACTAAAAAAAATTACTACTACTATTGTTACTGAGAAAAACTTTCCAAGAAAATCTCTTTATATCTAGTCTTCGCATTATGTTGATATTACAAGGATAGTAATACAATCCATTCCTTCCAGTTGCTTCTAGGTATAATGGATTGTCATCCTTTTTTGTCTATATAATGAAATGACAGTAAGTTAAATTGTAATAAAGGTGATGATTGTTAGGGAGAGCATAGTTTACACAACTAATTAGGGGTTTAATTTTCACCATGAGTCAGAGCTTTGACTTATGCTGATAAGACATTGGGTCTGAAAACTTTGTGAAATGATTGAAGAAAGCTTTTTTAAAAACTATTTTATAATTAATTATATGTTGATATAGGTTGATTCATTAAGTGAGGATAAAGATGTTAAAGCAAAATAATATAGAGATTGGAATGAGAGAAATGTGAACTTGGTTAATATCAGAAAAATTTAAGATTTTGTATTTCTATTTTATAAGTACAATTATGCACTTGTCACACTTATTAGCAAAATGGTTGGTGTGGGTTAAATTAGTTTCAGAATGAACATGACAAAGTGATTTATAAACTCAAAAATATCACTAATACAGGAAATTTTGTCAGGATTAATTTTAATTTAACACAAAAATGCCTTGTTTTCCTGCTATAATCTTCCAATTATTACAAAATATGTTGTAGTTTTTGTACTCATGTGTTACTTTTAATTTAGCTGAATTCCATGTCTATTTTATTAATTTATAATACTGGTTTCATAACTATGCATTGAAAAGCCTTGGGAAAGAATGTTTGGTTAGGACTTTAAAGTCTAGCTATAGATAGACAAGAATGATCTCTTTAGGCTTCTTTATTTCACAGGGAGCACAGAGATCCAGAACACTTATTAACTGGTTTCTTAAAGCAGAGGCTAGAGTTAAGCCCAGGCTGGTATTATTATGCTGGAACTCTGACAAAGGAATGTGGAATGTTTGAGGATACTTCTGAAATTACAGCTTTTTTGCACACCTGCTTTGGATACATCAGATATTAATAGTATTTAATATTATTGTTGCTGATCTTTAAAGTCTTCATATTTAATCCTTATTGATCATTGATATAAAGTTTCAGCCTTTTATAATATCAATCATTGATTAATTGATTATATATTCAGAGAATCTTCCAGACCAGTATTTTATCTTGCCATATAATATAAACTTCATTATATATAATATATATGTAGAAATTTTAGCAAATTTATTCTCTATTAGTAGTGATAGATAATATATATTTGAATACTTTTTTTCTTTATCATAGTTGTGATTTTTTTTTAAAAGGCATCTCTATTATAACATACTGTTCATTCCTTGGATTTAATTAATATACCTCTAAGAGGAAATCAGATTTACCATCTTGTTCATATTATCACACTCTAATATCTTCCCCCTTTTTAAATGTGAAAGATGTTTTAGCATTAACATTTGTCTTGTTGATCTAATATCTAGCAGAGGATAGTCTGATTGTTCCCAAGCTGACCCTTTGTGCTCTACAAAGTTATTTGGTAGGTTTTGTTTTTCCTATAAAAGTACAGCACCAATAAGAAGAGGAAATTTTTTGACCCTCACTTAAACACAAAACGGACTAATTGACTTTAAAAATACATCTGACTTTCTTTTTAATAGAGAGGTAAAAAAAACTGATAAAACAAAAATCTTTCTTCAGATAATCACAATATTGTATTAGTGAGTCACAGAGTAGTGTAGTGGAAAGAGCACTAGAATTAAAAGTTCAGACACTGGTGCCAAGCTATGTTTATTAGCTGTGTGATCTTCATAAAATCTAAAGAAACTGATTATCAATTCTTCATTTATCAAATAGAATAATAATGTTATAGGTATTTCTTTATCTTGTCATGAAAAAAGCATATATATTCAGTACTTTTAACAACTGATCTCATGTATATAGATAGGACCACTCCTTCCAGTGGTCCATTCACTTTTTCTTATCCCATGCAATTCTTGTATTTATTCTCACATAAAATCCTTTATAGATATTCACCCAATATGCTGAGGAGCTTCTTGACATTGTGTGGATTTCATTAAAGCATGTGGATGGTCAATGATCATCACTTTCCTATTGCTACATTTTTAGTCCACTTCTTTTTGAACAATTTTGTTTTTTAGCTTAGAAGGTAAGAAGCAAATGTATCCATCCATTTATCTTCTATAGAACACTATTTTTTCATAATAAATTTGCTATTATTAAGAATGCTTATTGTTAGCTCTGTTTTGCTGTCTGACTTGTCGATCATTCATGTAGATGATAACTATAATAATCAATCATGCCAAATTTGGGAAGGTACTTCAGATATTTCATGCATTTTGATTTACTGTTTAGAATAACATAAAGCAACTTTTTGAGAATGGGAAGTGTCGCTCATTCCTGTTGACTGGCGGATATGTTGCTGCCTGCAAAGAGGTACTCAGTCTCTAAAACAAAGTGGGAACTTCTGTTTTCTCATTGCTTATTTACCTTGTTATTTTCTACATAAGAAAATATGTAATACTTTCTGCTCTATCCTCACCTACAGATTTTTCTCAACCTTATATGCCAATTCTATTAGTTTTCTATTTTGCTATGAACTAAAAAATGTGCTTTTGTTTTACTCATACAGCTTGGCACATATAATGACAAGTAATTTTTATTTTAGGGAACATTTTTCATATATATATGTATATATACACATACATACATAGTATGTATATATACAGTCACACAGTATATGAAATTTCAGCATTCAAGCTTCTAGCATAAATATTTTATCTAATAAATTTGAAATTATGTTATATATTGAGTCACAATTGAGTTATAGATCAAATCTTGTTTGTATTGTAACAAAGGTTTCATTACAGAAAAGATTGATAGGGAGGTAGCATGTTATGTAGGTAAGAATTTAAGAGAAGGAAATAAGGAAACTCTGTATCTTGGGTCTCTGTAACTAACTAGCTAAATGACTTCTTTCTTAACAAGTCTCTTTGTCAAGTATTCTCATCTTTAAAACCAGGGTCTTATTCTAGATAACCCCTAAAAACTCTTTCAGTTCCAGTAGTCTAGGGCAAAGATGTCAAAGCAGAAATGTCACCATCTCTGTGAGGCTCTAACAGATTAATCTAATTATTTAATTTGATTTGATTGATTGATTGATTAATTTGAGAAATAGTTAACAAAATAAAAATAAAACATGTTAATATGTGGATTTCTATGTTAGTATTTGACCTATAACAATCCTTTGCTTAGTAACCCTATTTCTATTTGAGTTTGATATTACTGATCTAAGACATCAATTGTTAATAAGTTAAATTGCTTATTAAAATTTTTAACTAAAAAATTGATTATTACCCAGTGTATTGCTTTGTTTCAGATATTTTGATTAAATTTTATTTACTAGACAAATAAGGCTATGCTATTTGCTTCAAAGTCTCTAACTCACAATCAATACATATTGGTTATACTTTAAAGAGTAAAGGGGAATATAATTTTTGTTATATTCCATATATAAAAATACATATTAACTATGTTTAACTTTTTACAGAGATTGTGGAAGACTAAAATGTTTTGGGAGCATTAACAATGTTTTTGTTGTTGTTCAGTCATGTTTCAGTCATGTCTGACTCTTTGTGATCCTATTGATGTTTTCTTGGCAAAGATGATGGAATGGTTTGCCATTTTCTTCTCCAGCTCATTTTACAGATGAGGAAACTGAGACAAACAGGATTAAATGTCTTACCCAGAGTTACACAGATAGAAAGTGTCTGAGGCTAGATTTGAACATACAAAGATGAGTCTTTCTGATTCTAAGTCTTGGTACTTTGTCCACTGTATCACCTAACTGCCTGATATTAACAATACTAGTTAATAATATGAAATGATTCCTATGGAAATATATTGTATATTTTAATAAAAACACTTTCTTTATTTCTTTGTAATTTTTAAATATTTTGGTTTAAAGGTAGTTTAGAAAACAAAAAATTATTTTAATTTTTAAACATAATATACTCAAATATCAATAACGTGAAGGTTCCTAAAATTCCTAAAAGGTACATGTTTTCACTTCAGATATTAAGATGTGTTGACCTTGCAGTAAGACAAGTGTAGTCCAAATTCTAAGAGCTCATTCTGTGAATATTGGAAAGTAAAATAATGCTTAAGTTTCATAAGGATCAACTTAATCTCAATAAGCATTTAGAATGCTGTCTTTAAGACTCCAACAGCCTATGCAAATTTTCTCATATTATCTTTCCAAATGAATGTTAGAACAATTTTATACCTTTGCCTGTTCCTTTTCTTCTTTGTGATTCCTATGAAGTATTTTGTGAAGCATATCTGTTTTCATTCCTTCTTCCTTTGGAAGGAAAAACACAAAAACAATTTAAAAATAACTTCTCCAGATTTATTCTGTTCTTATAATTGCACACATTAATTGTTTTGTTGAATATTACATGTAAAAATGTGAACTGTGTAAAGGTATACAAAATTTATAAGCTTAAAAATTAATGAGAAAACTTGTAAAGATTCTATGTACAAATGGTAATTATTTTGGAAATATTTGGAATTAGAAACCCTTTTTAATTTATATCTCATTTCAACTAACTATAAATTTTTTAAAAAATAATGTATTAAGCCTGCTTTTCACTATAGGTTATAATTACCAAATTTTAAAATATTGCTATATAATTTTCTGAAATATAATCATTTACAATGCTTCTGAATTTTAAGAACCAGTACCTGACAGAAGACTATTGTTTGGGTTTAAACATTTTATCTTTGAGCAAAACATCTGTCTCCTAAGACTATATCTTGATACTTTCTTCCCCCTCTCCTCAAAAGATTCTTCTTTATCTTCACAAATGAGAAAGAATCCTCTTGTTAGCATCTTGTCTTCATTAATCTCTCAACTGCAAAGGTCATGAGAGGTCTGTGTGGAACATAAGTCCTTGGCTGTACCACAGTATTGGTATTAAAGTATACTACAACTTCTAGAGGGCAGAGGTTAAAGAGATAATTAGTCACTACAAAGAATAGTTTTGGCTCTCTTGGGAGGAAATGCATAAGTGTTTCATGAATGAACTCTGAAACCTCATCTTTTAGTATTTTTAAAGTCAAAATACGCTTCTGATTTAATAACCCTTGTAAATTAAAGGTAAGTTTGATATCCACTTGATGAATAGTCAAATGATGTAAACACACTTCTTAAAAGAATTACAAACTCATAATAACCATATGAATGAATGTTCCAAATCACAATTACAATCAGTACAAAACAAAACAACTGTGCGGTTTTGCTTGATATCCAGCAAATTGGTAGAAATTATAAAGATGAGACTGTTTGTTGGAGGGGTTGTGAAAGGATGAACATACTAATGCATTGTTGGTGAATTTGTATATTGGTCCAACAGTTCTGAAAAGCAACCCGAAATTAATTAAGCAAGTGAATGAAAAATGTATATCTTTTGGTCCAGAATTCCATTCATATCTCTAACAATGTTAATGATAAACAAAAGCCTCATATACACTAAAATATAGCTACTTTTTGTAGCAAAGAACTGGAAACAAAGATGTGCATTGATTGGGGAATGACTAAACAAGTAACTATCCATTAATCTATTAATCCATTAATGGATCCATTAATATTAGGATCCATTAATCTATTGATATTAGTGTATTGTAAGAAAAAAGGGAATATGATTGAAAGCAAAAGATACATGAACTGAAGAAAAGGGAAGAAAGCAAAACCAGGAAAATAATATACAAAATGACTCCAACAATGTAAATGGAAAGAACAATAACAACAAAACAATCAAAATGGAAGACTGTGAAATTACCAGTTTGAGTCTCAGAAAAGAATAGTGAGAAGGTATATTCTTTTCTCCTCCTTTGCAGAGGTAGAGGTTTATGATCTATCGGTATAATGCACTATATGTAATGTTAGTCTTTTCAACTTGATTATTAAATTTGTTGAACTTTCCCCTCCATTCCTCCCTTTTATTATTTGTTAAAAGGTATAGTTCCCTGGTAGAAGTGAGTAGGATATATTAGAAAATATGGATTATATAAAAAACAAATCAATAAAATATATATGTATACATATATGTGTATACAGATACACATGTATAATGGAGAGAGGAAAGGGGAAAAGAGGAGGGGCAAGACAAATAAACTCGAGAAAGAAATGAAATCTGTTGAAGTAAAAGAACTGTTTCCAAAGATAACATTTCCCTATCCAGATTTAAAGAAAGATTTAATGTTATTCCTCAGCTATACAGTATTAATAAGATTAGAATATTGACTTTCCAGTGTTCTTTGAGATTCTCATTTTTCTATATTAAAGTTCATATTTAGTGCTAAAAATTTTAAAGAGAATAATTCCTGAGAATTTTAACAGGATTTTTGTAATAGTAATAGTCTTAGTAACTATTAGTAAAAAAAATTAGTTAAAAAAAGGCAATTAGTTACTTATATGTGATACAGGTGTAAGGTATCACATATCTGCGATTTTTTCAGTCGAGTCTGATTCTTTGTAATCCCTGCCATTTCCTTCTCCAGACATTTTACAGATGGGGAACCTGAGGTAAATGAGGTTGAGTGACTTACCCACTGTCACACAGCTAGTAAGTGTTTGAGCAGATTTGAATTCAGTAAGACTAGTCTTCCTTATTGTATCATCTAGCTACCCTTCATATGTCTATGGGCTTTCATATTCAATTTATGTTAAAGGTTTTCTATATTTAAATAAAAAGAGAGATATTTTATTTTAGAACTTTATAGTTGAGTTTGTTAGGTAAAATTTATACAACCTATGCTATTGTTAATAAGGAAAGAGAGGAGAGACCTTTTTTTTGTGTGTGTGACTTTAAAGTAAATTATACTTATTTCCAGTGGGAACATATATACATTAAAAAATCTTTCCAAAAAAGGATTAAAAAAAGAAAACCTAATTTTTGTAATCTTTCTTCCCCTACAACTCTATTTCCTAAAATTTCCTAAAAATCTTAAGATTTTTTTAGTTGAATTTTGAATGTATGTAGGGGAAAGGAAAATGATTTTTCCCTCTACCCCAAAGGCATCCTCATTACAATATCTCTTAAAATTAATAATAACATAGAATATCTGGTAATACCAGGTTATAGGAATTACATTCATTAAAAAAAAGTAATCTTTTTTACTGTGCTTTATATTCTGATTATGATGGCTTTTGGAATTTCCTATTATTTTTGTTTTGAACACATTGTCATGGAGCTTTGGAGAATCAGTGTGATCATCTGCAGAGAATAACAGATTTATAGTAAAAAAAATCTTGTGGTCCTTTTCTACCTCTAGCATTAATTGTGAAATGTTTGTCAGGGAGCAAGTCACTCAGCTTCTGAGCATCAGTTTCCTTATCTACAAGATGATGATGGCAAAAGGAATTGTAATACTTTGTAAACTTCAAAGCCACTGTACAACTTTCAAGCCACTATTATTTTCTTGAGCTGTCAAATATATTTCATATACTAAATTTCTAACATTAAGGAATCGACTCAGGTTTTTAAAAGGTTGCAGTTATCATTTCCTATTTATTTAACTTGTCTTGGAGTAGTTTTTATATTTTTCTATTTCTATTACATTAGCTTTCAGATGTGTCAATTGATATAATTATGATAAAAGGAAAATTAATTAAAAAGCAACAATTCGTGAAATTAAAAAGATAAATATGAAGTAAATATTTCTAATACCTGAAAACTAGAGGCAAATGTATCCTGTGTGTCTTTTTTTAGTCTGATCTTTTTTTTTTTTCTCTAAGCGCTTAAATCACCTTTCCAGATAATTCAAAGGAAATGCTTATTCTTATATTTTCAGTCTTACCTTTGGTATGAATAAACCCTTGCAAAACCCTCAAAGAAGGCTTTGTTTTTGTAACAGAAGTTATGGTGGTAATTCTTAAATAGTAGACAAAACCATTACTGTTCCTCAGTTACTTACAATCTAATTCCAACTTCTTTTTCTGGGTTTATTACACATCATTGCTTCTCATACTCTCCAAAGGATTTGGCTACTTCCCTTTTCACAAAAATAATATTTTTTATACAGGTTTATACAAGTTGTCTCCTGTATCTGTAATCATCTTTCTTCCCAATTTTTCCTGTTAGAGTCTTGAGCTTTCTCCAGGGCTGGGTTCAAGTGGCATCTGCTTAAAAGGCCTTTTTTGAATCTCTCTAGTATTTAATTTTTGCCTCCTCAATCCTCCCAATCCCATCATTGCATGCTCATTTTGCATCTATCCTGTATGTACCTGTCCATGAACGTGTTCTATCCCATCACCTAGCATTCTGCAGAGAACTTCTTGAGAGAAATTAATTTCTCATTTTTATAGTAGAATGCTTTTATAGTGAATTTTTATTGATTTGTTACTATTTTTCCCCACAAAAGAATTTTCTATTTTTTATGAATATATGCTATGACTCCACAAAACTTAGAATTAGAAGTATTCAAGAAAACTCCTTTGCATTGTTCAGAAACCAGTAGGAATTGCTACCATCTCTTACTTTACGAAGTCTAAAACACTTCTAATGCCAAAGCTGTACAAATCCAGACAATGGAAGTACTGATAACATTTTAGTTTCTATTCTACTTCTTGAATTGTAGCTCACTTTTAAAAAATTGGTCCCAATTTTGTAACTCTTCATAATATCCCAGTGTGACAAAATGGGCTTTAGTTTTCCTCTGTTTCAGTAAGTTGGGCCTAAATTAATCTCAGATTCACTAATCAGACGTTGGCTGTTGGCTTTTTAGAGAGTAACACTTGGCAAATGCAAATTTAATGAATGACAAGATGATTGTCATTAACTGGTGGAACTTGTGACATTTTTCATATCAGATCTTGACTTTGCCCCTTAAATCTATTAAAACTTGCTTTAAACAAATTCTTCAGTACTTTGATTGAGAACTTTGCTCTATTTCATATTACTTGTAGTTAACATCTGTTTTATAATAACACCTTTATATGCTTATAAGAAAAGTTACATACTTGGTAATGCATTTTTAATAGAAATCAAATAGTTTACATGAATATATTTCATGAAATAAAAACAAAAAGGCCCTATCTCCTTAATGACACCTATTGTTTTCTTGAAATAAAGTATAAATTCTTTCAATTCAGCAAATGTTTATTTAACATCTCTTATCTGTAGTGTGCCAAAAATGAGAATATCATACCCTCAAAATGACTATTTTAGCAGAGAGCATAAAAACAAATATGTAGATAACACAAGTTTTAAGAATTTTAGGAGAGGTTTAAGCAGAGTAATGTTAAGAGATCTGAGGAAGCAAAGATGATAATATCTGGAGGGATGAGGGAAATGTTCATGAAGAAAGTGACAACCAAACTAGGTAGAAAGAAAAAGAGAGAAGAAAAGAGATTTTTAGTGGTAGAGATTGTGGCAGGAGACAAGTGACCATTCTAAGGAGGGTTAGGGAAAAAAGGCATAGGGCATAATGAGAATGGGGAATGAGAAGTTGTCTATTTTGACTGAAATAAAGTACTTGAAGGTAATTGATATCATTATCATAGCAGAACATAATTTTCTTTCTTTCATTAAATCATTTGACCCTTATAGCAACTATATGTATTAAGACCATTCTAAAGACCAAACTAAGAGCTGGAGTTACAAAAAGAAGCAAAAGACAATGCTTCAATCTTCAAAAAGCTTACATTCTAAGGAACAGCTAGTTGACACAGTGGGTAGAGCTTGGACCCTAGAGTTGGGGGTGGGGGGGACCTGAATTCAAATCCACTTCAGACATTAAATATCTGTGGGATTCTGGGCAAGTCAGTTAACTCCAATTGCCTCACTGAAAAAAGAAGAGGAGCTGGGGCAGGAATAAGAAACTGCTGCTGCTTATTTTCTACTTTCTTCCCAACAGGAAAAAAGAAAGATTATTATGAATCCTCTCATCACACCTTTCTTCTGTTACTAGACCAGTGTTAGGGAATATCTTTTCCTTAGGATAGAGTCCAAGAATTTTTCCTAACTCTTCTTTGATTTCAGCAGCTACACCAGCTTATAGCTGTAACTAATGAACACATTTTAGCATAGGGACAAAAAGACACCTTGAGCCCTGTGGTTTAAGTAGTTTATATTACAAAAGATCTCTACCTCATTTAAATTCTTTTTATTGCTAATAAACCTCAGATTTCCTATTTCTCTGGCTTAGCACTAATCATAGTAGTGATATATAAACCTTCTTGATTAATTCTGGATTTTTTTAATAGCAAAAATCAGGACAAAAAAGGTTTTTTTTTTATTTTAAGGAAAATATTAATAATATTGTTTGTATGAAAGAAAAATTTATGGAAACCTTTCAGAGTTTTTCTTCAATCTTAGAAGTAGCCATTGCAGTTGGCAGTCTCAATCCAGATCCTTTTTGCAAGGCTTCTTCAGGGAACTGAAGACTCCTTAAGTTCCTTTATTAGCATCCTTTTCCCTTCCTCCTCTTCCTTTTCCTCCTCTTCCTTTCCTCTTCCTTTTCCTCCTCCTCCTCCATTCATTCTCTTCCTCTTCTTCCTCCTTCTCCTCTTCCTCCTTTGGCTTTTTTATGTTCCACCTTTTTTATGCTCTCTTACAGATTGTGGATTCCAATCCCAAGAGTTCTCCTATCACAGTAGTTCCTCTCTCTCTTTCTCTACTCTCTTCTCTCTATGTCCTCTCCCTCTTCCTCTCCCTTTATTCTTCTCCCTCTCCCTTTTCCTTTCTCCCTGTCCCTTTCTTACTTTTCATCTCTCTCTCTCTCTCTCTCTCTCTCTCTCTCTCTCTGTCTCTCTGTCTCTCTCTCTCTCTCTCTCTCTCTCTCTCTCTCTCTCTCTCCCTCCTTCTCTGTCTCTCCTCCTCTCTGTCTTTCCCCCTCTACTCCCCTTCTCTCTTTCCTCCTTTCCCTTTTTCTTTCCCCCTCTCCCTCTGAAATACAGGTTCTAAAATGTTAGGCTATTCTCATAGTTCAGTAATTATTTGGCAGATGAGAAAGGGAAAAACAAACTGATGAAGCAATGCTTCTGACAGTCACACTGGTCAATCTATTGCAAGATATGAATCCTATTCTTTCCTGATGTCACATCCTATAAGCTTTCCTCTATGCCTTACTATCTTCCTGCCTTTGTCTATAACTTACTTTTCCTGCATGCAGTTAGACTATAAAAGCTAAGTGTAGCTAGATTGTTGAGGGTACTGAAAGAGATACTGCAGAGTGCCTTTTTTTTTTTTTTTTTTTAAACAATAGGGGGCTACTGAAGGTTTTTGTCATTACTGGCTTTGTATGCTAGATTATTTTGGTAGTCATAGAAAAGATGGATTGGAGAAGAGATATATGGGAAGCAATGAGTCTCATTAGGTGAATATTATCCTTTGTCATTTATGAATAAGCTATCCACTTTTAAGGTCATGTTAAAAATACAACAGCCTATTTTTATGGATATAAGATGTTACTAAACATTTCACATATGCTAGATTTATAAATAAATTTTATTTATGTTGTAGCAGGATAACTTGTTATTTAAAGCATCTTGCAAAGTGAGTAATTCATGCTTATTTCCTCATGAGGATTTGCTTAAAACAAGGTATACCTATAAACTAGACATATAAGCATGTATATCTGACCAAAACATCAATTATCCAGAAGTAGAACCTAGATTAGTAATGAATTAGATTATATTTATTTGTGGGACTACTTAAAAACACTCTTAAAATAGCTTTTAAAAGTTCCAGCTCCTCCATGAATCTCTGACCTTTCATTGGACTTTATCTGTGTTCTTCCATGTACTCCTGATTTATAATATAGTTAAGTGTATCCATCTCAACTCTCCTCAGATTATAAACTTTTTGAGGCTGGTATTAGGTTTTATTTCCTTATGACTCCCTTAACAGTTAAGTATAATTTATTACTCATTGTAGTTATTTGATAATTCTTTCCCACACAGGACTGAATTTTTCAATTCCATGTTTCTTCTTTGCCATTTTAAAAAATTTGCTATATATTTACTCTCCTCCATTCTTTGTTTTATATTCACTCTAAGGTAGATTGGCCTTGGGAAGCCAAGGAAAATAAGAACAAGTTCTTGCTACCAAAGAACCCAAAGATGTCACCATCATATTGTGTTTGTGTTTTAAACTGTGTGTACAATATAGACATCCTCACTGCAATACTAATACTCTTGCACCACTGTACTTTTCTTGGGTTTTGTTCTCAATCTAACTAGCACTTAGTTGTGTTTTCTTAAAGATACATGTATTGTTCAAGTACAAAAGTGTTCTTTTAGAATTTCATCCATCCCTACACTAAAGCTTTCTCTAATGGCACCGTTTCTTTTCACACCTCTACGGTGATTGAGACTGTCCTTTAAAGTGAGATCTGCAAACCATCAGATAGCAGCCCCAATTAGCTTCTTTGGGTTTGAAGTGCATTCACAAACAGTAACAAGGTCTCCTAGGAACACTCCTCTTGCAAGCAATGTAGTCATATTTCCTCATTAGCTCCTTTCAATTGTCACTAATGTCATGTTCTAGCTTTTGAGTAGGAGACAAAAAAAAAAAACATAATTTTTTTTTTGTGTATAAAGAAGACAGCTGTTTTCTATAATTCAAGGTTCTTTTGAATTCCTTTGATAGTTTTGAAGTGTATACAGCTTGATTCATTAACCTTTATTCCTCACATAAATCAGGTGATTAAGAATCTGTTTTCAAGGAGATCTGAATGTATACTTTAAAATTATTTTCAATTATATAGTTGTTATATAGTTTTCAACTAACCTACTTTTGCTTTGCAAATCTTGTATTTCAGATGAATTTTAAAGGTGGATAATAAAAATGAAATTAAATTAAGTTATTAATAATCACATTGAGATGCTCTTCAGCATGTTTTTATGGCTGTTTTCTGTGTTCACAGAAAAGAGTTTTGAAATGCACACTACTAAAAATTAAAAATAGCAAGATTTTTTTTTTTGTTAAATGTTCAAAGCCTAGCCAGATAATAATCATAGAATTAATGTCTGAGTCAATGTGCACCAAAATGGAAATGAATAGAAAGCCTCTATTTTGGCATTTTATTTTTTTGCTTGCCAAATGTCTTATGTATAGTTAGATTATTAAATACAGAAAAGTTCTGAAAAATCACTAGTTCATCTCCTTATTCTATAAGCGAAAAAACTGAAGTTCTAAGAGGTTTAGTGATTTGTCCATTGGGATACTGCTAGTTAATGGAAGGCCTGGGACATAACGTAAAAGTCTTTAGATTTCTAGTATCTTTTTCAATCACATATTTCTTTGATTAAGGAAAAGATGTTTAATTGGCTTATGAAATGTTCAAGGCTCATTTTAAAGATAAGTATGATTACCATTATGCATTTCTCAATTGTGACACTTTTCTACATAACTAAACTATTGCAGACAAAAGAGCTAGCCTGTAGTCCTTTCCTTATTCTACCATTAATTATCTGTGTGAACTTGGGCAAATCATTTAACCTCTTACGTTTGTCTTTTAAGATGAGAAGTTTGGACTAAATGATCTTTAAGATCCTTTCTATATCACATTCTTTGACTATATAAGAACTCACTTGATAATCCTATAGCTTTTTCATTCCTTTGGAGTTGTCACAGTTTAATTTTCATACTTTGCCTGGTACTGTGCCAAATACACAGTGATTGTTGACTGAAAATTAGACTTATTAACTTGTAAACACTAGCATACTATTCCCCCTTGCTCTCCCTGGAGGCCGGGACAAAACAAAATTGCCTACAGTTCTCTAGGGAGCAACCTGAATTAGTTAGAGAGTTAAATGATGCCTGCAAGTGGCTTCCCAAGAGACTCTTAAGCAAGTAAGGAACTAGAGTTAGAAGGTATTTCCAAGGCGTAGAAATACAGATTAGAAAAGTTCCAAAGGGCAGAATAGATAAACAAGATTTAAGGTTAGGCTAGAACCCACAGATCAAGCGATCCTTGTGGTTTTGAGAGTTTTGAAATGCCAAGACCAAGAGTGTGCTAAATTGCATGTGCACAAAACTTTGCCTTTTCTTTGCTGAGACCTATACATTGGAGTTAACCTCCCTTAATGAGCTCTTAATTTTGAATCAGTCATCTATTCTTAAATTCTCGTTTTACATATAGCATAACTGAGGTTTAGAAAACCAATTCCATTATAGGATATGCTGCTGGTTTTTTTTTTTTTTTAATCAGTGATGGTATTTATCAATAAAAATATTTACCTCAGTAATCATACTAGAACTTAATATGTTTATCCCATATGCAGTATTACATTTTCTCCCCAAAGGACCAAAGAATAATTGAATGTTGAAAGTGCTCCATGTATTAATTGCAATTAAGGAGACTAATAGAAATGCAGATTTTAAAAATCCATTTCCAAATCTACATGAGGACGTCTTCTTTGTCATATGCAGAAGTTTTTTTTTTTTTTTTTTTTTGGTGGTTATATATATTTGGTGGTTAGTTTGGTGTTCAAACGATTCTCTTTTCATAAATTGATGGAAAATCTTATAATGAAACATTCTATAAAATTATAGATAATTTTTGTCTTAAATATTTATATATATATTTATATCCATAATTGATATAGTTCTTTTTAGCAGCTAGGTGCCATACATGCAGTGATATTAGAAATACTCTAATATAATTTGATTCAAGATCTTTACAAAACAGAAGAGCTAAATAATAATACTGAATTTTACTGGATTTGTACACTTATTAGAAATACATTGCAATATAAAGAGTATATTGCGTTTAGAAAGGAAAGAAAGCTACAACTCTAATTACTATGCTGTAAAATCACCACATGCATCCTAATTGTTCCTGTTATAAGCAAAGTACATAATATTTCTACCAATTTGTAATAACAATATCACATAAAACAATTCTAATTCCGCTTCTCAAAAAGCAGCTTTACAGCAATGTCTGCTAAAAATTCAATTCTCTTATATATTATCAATTATTTTAAGTCCCGTTATTTTGTATTTTATCAATATTTAACCCAAGGAAGTTAGATGTCTTTTCCCCTCAAACACATATATGACTTAAAAGTAAATTTTGCTGAAATCTTCATGTTGCTTTTTCTTCACTGCATATATACCTCAGGAGGAAGCTATCTAGCCTATTGACTGTCAGAAAATAGCTGAATGGTGCTTAAGTTGGATGCAAAAAGACCTGAGTAATAATCCTACTATAGACACTTAGTAACTGTGTGAACCTGGGCAAATTGCCTAATTTATCTTCAGTTTTCTCATGTGTGAAATACAGATAATAATAGCATTTATCTCCTAAAGTTGTTGGGAAGATCAGATTTAGTAATGTATTTGAAAACATTTTACCAATCTAAAAACATGATATATAAATTCTAACTACTACTACTGCTTGCTTCTGCTACTATTATCACTACTGCTGCCCCTACTACTACTACTACTGCTGCTGCTACTATTGCTGCGGCTGCTACTACTACCATTACTGTTACTACTGCCACTACTATTACTACTACTGCTGTTGCTATTACACAACTACTATTACTACTACTACTACTACTACTGCCATTATTACTACTGCCACTCCTACTACTGCTCCTACTACTACTATTACTATTACTACTGCCACTACTACTACTATTATGACTGCTGTTGCTATTACAACTACTACTATTACTACTACCGCTGCTGCTACTACTATTACTACTACTACTACTGCCACTACTACTATTACTATTACTACTGTGTTGCTATTACAACTACTACTATTACTACTACTACTGCCACTACTACTACCACTATTACTACTGCCACTATTATTACTACTGCTGCTGTTGCTATTACAACTACTACTATTACTATTACTACTACTACTGCCACTACTATTATTACTGCTACCGCTGCTGCTATTACAACTCCTGCTACTAGTGCTACTACTATTACTACTACTACTACTGCCAATAGTAGTAGTTAGTGGTAGTAACAACAGCAAGAGTAGTAGTATATTAAACAAAAAGGCATAAATCATGCTGCATTTCACATGGAACAGAGATCTTAAGAATTTCTTATAAAATCAAACCTATATTTTTCTTAGCTTTTTATGGAAGATGTTGCTACTCATTAATCAAAAGCTATCTCTCTCCTGATGACTGAAAATTTTTAACACCTGGCTTGAGGAGCCTCTCACTTGTTTTAGAATAATAATCACCTAGATTCTTAATAGTACTCTTTTGTTTAAGCATGTGTTCTTTGCTTCTATATACTATCTTTTGATTTAAAAAAAGTCATTTATTACATAACTTAGTAAAAATGATGATAATAATAAAGATAATAATAAATAGCTCTCAGGCAACTATAGAGGATAGAGTTCCAGGCTTGGAATCTGGAAGACTAATCTTTGGGTGTAAAAAACTGGCCTCCAGCACTTTCTAGCCCTGTGATCACCTCAGTTTGCCCTCACAACAATCCTGAGAGGTAGATGCAATTATTACCCCCATTTTATAGCAAATGAGACAAAGTTTAAATGACTGAGGTTACATTTGAAATCAGGTCTTCCTGACTTCAGGCCCTGCACTCTGTTCCACCACCCACCCACTAGATTAATGGTATCAAATTCAAATAGAATCCCTGCTGCTGCACATTAACTTAGCAAACCATTTATTAACATTATACTCTATTGTATTTTATTTATTTTATTAAATATTTCTGAATTACATGGTTTAGATTGCACCTAAGACTATTAAAGTCTGATCTCTTTGAAGATATACTGTCTACAACAGTTTTCATTTGGGGGAAGTTATCTTTTATTGAGCTCTCTTTTCCTTTGTGAAGTGATCTTAGAGATTTACAGAGAGGAAAATTTAACCTATCAGATGCTGTTTTGCAAAGGATAGATTCTTAATGAGTATTTATTGAAGTGAACTGAATATCAAACTCCAAAGAATTAGTTTCCAAAATGCCCTCTCTACATTTGTGTCTGATCTGTGCTCCTGTGAGGATTTTTTTCTAGAGAGTTGTTGAATAGTTTGTCATTTTTATTAAATTAATAAGTTCAGTATATATTATATATATTTCAAAAACTTCTAGTATTCATTTAAATTTTAAAATTTTTTATATCAGTTTAGTTTTCTAACTAAAATATTTTTTTCTCTAAATGGTTTGACCTTCAATAACAAATTATTTTAAAATTTCTGCCATTTAAAAAGTTCTTAGATTCTATGAGTCTGAAAGTTAGAAAGCAAATTTAAGGCATGAAATACAGATAAGGATACTGAATAATTCTTGATGGATTATACACATTGGTATCAAATTACTTGATCCTTACTTTGAAGAAAAGGTTAATGGCATTTTTCCCTTTTACCCTTTTTCTTTGCTATGTTCAACAGATATTAATAAAGGTTAACACAGTGAAGGATATATGTGGCAGAATGTATTATGACTTTTCAAATAATATAAAGGACAAGACAAGAAAAGACATGGTATTGTTCATTTTTGTTTTTAAAGTCAAATAATTTATTTTCTTCAAATATTAGTAGAGCTTTGAGGGCAGAACATATATGCCTTGAAATCTTTAATTTTAAAATAAACCAGAAAAGATGTTATATCTTATATGTATATTGTATATGTGCATCTACATGTCTATATATATAGATGATGTTATTATATCTTATATGTATATTATATATGTGCATCTATATATATATGTATATATAAAACCATTTTCTGGTTTATTTTAAAATGTTACTATGTCAGTATAAACATATATTTAAATGTTGATTTGTAATCAGAATTACTTATGACATAGATTTTTTTTTTAATCAAGGAATTAAAAAATAAGATAATAGGATCAGAGAATGTTATTTTACATATGAATTTTCCTACTTTTTAAAGGCTATTTTTTAGCTTGTAGAATTTATAGAATAGAAAAATTATTAGTATCATTATCTGGAAATTCTTGGACTAAGAAATTCATGTGAGTCGGGGTAGCAAAATATGGTGTCAAAATAAAGTGTAGCAATATATTTTAAAAATAGAAAAGAGTATTTCCTGGTGAATTAGCGAAATTGCAAGATTAATGATTGGGCAAAGGTTAATAATTTTACTCTCAATTTATAATTTATCTTAATTATTTTTCATATATATACATAGAGTCTATATATGCAAATGTAGTTAATAATTACCTTGAGACTTATAATATATAACATGGCATGAAATGTGTTAATAATATAATAAATATAATATACCTTCAGTGATGTCCTTGGAAAACTCCTCTGTTTGACATTCCGGAGTCTTCATAAGCTGATTCTAACTCATCTTCCATACTTATCACACTAATATTATTGTACAATCTTCCCAATTCTAGGTTCCAGCGGTGCTGGCCTCCTTGATGTTTCTTTTAGTCTTTCCATTGCATTTTTTAATACCTTGTGGTTCAGTGACCCATCTGTGCTGTCCAACATAGAATGCTGAAAGGGAGAATGGTCATCCCTCATTTTTGCCAGGCATTTCTTGATCTTCCTAACTGCTAGTCATCTTCTACCTCCTGAAAATTATTTTGTATTTACTATACCTATACATATGCATACACACACACACACACACACACACACACACACACACACTTTTGTGGCCTAAATACTGTGCTAAGTGCTATAAATATACAAAGACAAACACAAATAGTCCCTTCTAAGTAGCTTATATTTCTCCAAACACTGTTTCTTTTTAGTACCTTATGAAATGCTTAAGAATTGATTGATAGATGTTTTATGTTATGTTATCAATTTACCAACTATTTTTCTGTTATTGTAATGCTGGAAAAACTGAGGCAAGATAAAGATTAGAAAATATTTAATAATTTATTTAAAAGGGAGAGATTTACTGGGACCAAATGGATCCATGGTTTAGTCCCAGGGCTGAATGAGACTATGTGAGTTTTCAATGACATATACACACATGGCTCAGACTCAGGGAGTAAACTGAGGCAGGGGCAGAGTTAGGGTGCTGAGAGCAGGAACAGAACTCTGACAGGGTGGGGTGAGCCACCGGAGATGGGATGATACAATGCTGGAAAGCACCCTGGAGATGGGGAGAATCATCTTGATAAGATGGTATCTGATATTCTGATAGCTTGGAATGGGGAGAGGCATTCTGATATTCTAAAATATAAAATCTTTTATCCTTATCAAATATATTAGGAGGGAGGGGTAGTTTTGCAGGATTGAGCAGAACAATTATAAACTGAGGCAGAACAATTAGGGAAATTGAGTCAGGATAATTGGGAAACTGAGTCAGGACAATAAAAGAGAATGTGGCATAACATAACTTTTTCAATAATTTTAAAAAATAGAAGATGCATTAGTTACAAATATGCTTCATTTACTGATGTGGAGATTGAACTATACATGGAGTTTTGAAGTAATGCATATAATACTTTCTTTTCTTGAACTAGCTTGACAATGATTATTAAAAGAAGAAATTGTGACTTCCATCAAAAACTGATCTCTTAAGAGTATTTGATGGTAGAGGCTTTGTTAATTTAACATGAAATGCACTAATATTAATTTTCTTTTTATATGTGTATTATTAACAGGTGTGTGGAGGTCATTGCAAAAGAAGGACAAAACCTGAAAGAATTGTATTTGGTGTCTTGTAAGATCACTGACTATGGTATGTAATTGGACTTTTTTTTCCTTGACATTTTTTCAAGATAAAAAAAAAGATGTAATATAAAAGTCTTTAAAGTTCATTCACAGACTCATAATGAACCTAAATGTAAAAACCTTTTATCTTTGATTTTACATAAAAACATGAACCTAACCTAGAATAGTGTGCAAGAAATTTTTTTCTTTGTGTCTATCAGTACATATTGAGAATAAGTATCAGAGTAACTATAAGATTGCAATTGTTGAGAAAATAAAATTGAGTAAGAAATTACTGGAATGACTTGATTTGTTTAAGTTTATCTTATTGATGATGAAATTATTGATGATGAAGATTTAAAAGTATTTTTCTTTTCATTAGTTTGCCACTTTTACTTTTTGCCTCCATCAGAAGAAATTTTCTGTGCAGGAGAGGAGATTTATTTGAAAATTGGAAAGGACAAATTGGTTCTTTTGACAGATGAACTAAATGGGAACTACTATCCTGTTCTAGGTGTAAATTAAGAATTTGAATGGGTATTGAAAAAATTAAATTAAAAAAATTCTTCTTTCTCTTCTGTTGACTTTAGCCCAACTTTTCTTTCAAGTATTGTTGTGTTTGGCTTGAGCTTAGATATATACCTAATTTTCATGACTTATGGGGGAACTAAGTACCCTCCTTCTGTCTCCCAAAATTATTTATTTTGCTTTGTATTGATAAAACTAAATGACTGAAAGATTATATTGAAAATTTCATCTACATGTGAGAAAGACCAGTGATTTATTCCTCAGCATCCTTAATAGTTTTTTGGTTAAGAATTAACCAGTTTATGGAATTCTTTGTGTAATCTTAAGCATTATTTATATGAGCTGGTATTGTTGATAGTAAACTTTTTATTATCATGGAATTTAATTTCTTTGAATATGCCTTCTAAAAATGATATTTTTTTAAAATAAGCCTTGGCCCCCTCTTCTTATTAATATCTACTCAATTCTCAATTATCTAATGACATTTTTTGGAAAAGAGCATTGGAATTCACCTGGCCCCATTCCTTCATTCTAAAAAAATAAGATAATTGAAATTTAGAAGGAGTGAATGACTTTTCCAACATCATACAGCTAGTGTAATGGCAGAACTGAGACTTTCTTTTTCAAAAGATTCATGTAGGCAAATAGATGATACAATGGATATGGTCTTGAACTTAGAGTCAGGAAAGTTTGAATTCAAATACCAATTCAGGTATGACAGTCGTGTGACATTGGCCAAGTCATTAAATTTCTCAGCAACTTTATTTTCTTTATCTGTAAAAGAAATAGAAATAATACTTCACAGAGTTGTAGTGAGAATAAAATGAGATTAAAAAATATATATATATGTATGTGTATATATATATGTATATATATACATACCATTTTGCAAATCTTAAAGCACAATATATATGCTAGCTATTATTACTGTTAGCTATTATTACAGTGTCTCTTAAATATTGATCTACTTTTGTATATTCCAAATCTAGTTCTATTTATAGGAAATTTTAATATACACACAGTATTTCTACAGTATTATATATTTTCCTAAGTAAGCCATGACTGTTCTTGCTTCTTGACATTTTTAGTCTTTTTACACAAAATAACCTCCCTTGCTTATCAGGAAAATGTTTTGGAATCCAAGCACTCAGTATCTCAGATAATTCAGGGAAAGTTTGGATCTTTAGCACTGCTTTGTTTCTTAGTTGATCTCATACATACATTGACTATAAATAAGAATCACCTTTTCTTAATTTTCTATGCAGGATAGATTTATTTGAAAATTGGAAAGGATAATGGGATGTGGGATGTAGAGAGAAATTTAGCAAGGGAATGAAATACTCTGTATTTACAAATTTCTTCCCTTTTTATGCTAGGTCTTTATGATGTGATTTCATTATTTGGTTTGTAATATCAACATTATATAGTGAAAAGAGAATAGGTTTTGGAGTCAGAGAATCAAGGTTGAATTATAATTCTGCTACATGATAGCAACTTAAATGAGTTAAGAAACATCATTTAACCTCTCTGATCCACTTCATCTAAAAATTTTGAGTTTGACCTAGATGGTATGTAATGTGCCTTTCAAAACTGTATTCTTTGATTCTGTGAATTACTAGAAGATTAGACATATCTTTTTAAAATATATTCAAATTTAAAAATAAAAACTTACTTCTACTTGAAATAAAATGGTTTGGATATTTGCCTATAAATACAAATGAATAATTAAGTTGTTTATTGTTCTCATGGAGAAGCTAATCAGAGCTGGAAGAATGATCATGCCTACAAACGAAATAGAAAAGTTTGAGGACAGGATGCAGAGTGGAGGTAGATAATGAGGGAGGATGAAAGGGAATGAGTTCTTTGGAAATGTTGAGTTTAGAGTGCCTTTAGGATGTCCAGCAGGCAGTTGGTCATTTGTTAATTGTGGGTAGATTAATAGATTTGTCATCTAAGTTCTGATAATAATTGAACCCATGGAAACAAATCAAAGAAAGATATCCACACTTAGTAAGATAATGATCTAGCAAAGCAGAATGAATGATGGTCAGCCACTGGAAACAAACCAGAAGAGAATAGTGCCATCGAAGCCAAGAATTAAAAGAGTATCCAAGAAGAGTGAGGGGTTGACAATATCAGAATTTGCAGAGAAATTTGGTAAAATGAGGACAGATTAAAGATTTAGTAGTCAAGAGAGCACTGTTAACCTTGGAAAAAAAGCAATTTCAGTAAAGTAATAAGGTGAAAACCAAATTGCAAGCCATTGAGATTTGAATAGGAGATAGAGGCAACAAATGTAAAGGAATCTTTGTAGACTTTTAATTTTAAAAGAAAGAAGAAACAATAACTTGAAGGAATGACTTACATTACCCTTGCTTTTTAAAATTTGTCTAAAGCATAACAAATGTACTTAACAGTGCTTCCTTTATTTAACTCTGAATCTTCTTGTTTCAAGAATATTTCTTATAAATAATATATGGTTGGATTCTGCTTTCTACTTTGTCATCCTCTTCCATTGTACGGGCAAGTTAATTTCATTCCCATTCATAGGTATGATGATTAATAGTGGATTTCCTTACATTTTTTTCATCTTCTTTCTTCTTGTATCTCTCTGCAAAGAAAAAGTGGATGGAGAAAGATAAATAATTTGATCAGCATTAGTAATTTGTCATTAAAGTGATCTGTTCCTATTCCCTTATCTTTCCCTAATTCATTAAATCTAGACTCTGATCTCTGGTTTTAAAATTTTCTATCTTTTTAACTCTGGCATTAAGAGCTATGATCAGAAGCTAAAATTTATCTTACTTTGTTCTTTCTGTAACTCTCCTCTCACTATCCCCACCAGTTGCCACATTGAATTTTGTGTGTTTCTATACCAAATTATTTGTGTGTATGTATGGTTGTAAGAGGGCAACTAGGTATCATAGTGGATAAGAACACCAGACCTGACATCAGGAACACTCGTCTTCCTAAATTCAAACCTAGACTCTGACACTAACTAGCTGTGTGAATCTGGACAAGTCACTTTAATCTGTTTGCTTCAGATCCTCTTCTAAAAAATAAGCTGGAGAAGGAAATAGCAAAATACAGTAGTATCTTTGCCAAGAAAACCCTAAATGGGGTCACAAAGAGTCAGACACAACAGAAACAATTGAACAACAACATGTTTGGGAGTGTAGGTGATGAGTATGTACAAAGCAGTATTTAAATCGTCACACATGTGTAGCATAGTATTTTTTTGCAGAATATTATTTACAGAAGCCAGTAGATTCTCTTCTCATACAGTCATCAGAGACACTCTAAATACATGTGTAAATTGTTCTCATATACTTTTATAGATTTAAAATATGGGTGTAATACATGACTCTTTACTCTCACTGCCTGTATTTAGTCTCGTGTCAAATCCTAACATTTCTACCTTTTGTAACATCTCTAGTATTTATCCCCTTCTCTTCTCTGATAGTGCCACTTGGAGCAGGCTTATCACCTTATATATATATTACAAACTCTCTGCTCACTTCAGTCTATCCTTCAATCATCTATCAGATTGATCTTCCTAAAACAAAAATTGGACCATTTTCTACCCTACCCCCATTCAATATATTTTAACACTTCCTATTACCTCCAGAAATCTGTTTTGCCTTTAAAGCCCTTTGTAATCTGGCCCTTTCCTAACTTTCTAGTCTTCATATAGCTTTCTACTTTCCATTTACTTTGTGATCCAGTAGCAATGGTTTCTTTGCTGTTTGTTGAACAAAGTGCTTCATTTTTAAATTTCATGCATTTTCACTGGCTATTTCTTCTTCCTTCTCATCTTATTTTCTCTTTAAGTCCCAGCTAAGATTCCACTCTGTACTAGATCCTGCCAGTATTTCCCTCCGTTTGTGATCTCTAATTTATCCTGTATAGAGCTTGTTTGCCCTTGGTTGTTTGCATATGGTCTCCTTCATTAGACTATAAGCTTCTTGAGAATAGGGACTGCCTTTTGCCTTTCTTTAAGCATTACACAGCACCTGTGCTTAAAATTGTTTTGTTGCCTTTATTTTATTTAATTTAGTAAGAAAGAGGAAAAGCATATTTTTTATGTGGTATAGTTTTTTGATATAGCCTATATCACCTTCATTGTGGTCTTTTTGATTTTGTTCACAAAATATTTGATTGCCCCCATGAAATGATACTTCATCTTATTTTTGAATACACAAAAAACAAGTTCTACCAATTTTTTTGTTCTCTTCAAGGAGAATCTGTTAAGCCATTTTGTTGTTATTGTTGTTTTTCTTCTTCTCTTTTTCCTCTTCCTCTTCTTTCTCATCCTCTTCCTCCTCTTTTGCAATTTGCTTTTCCATATGATTTTATTTAGAAAAAGAATATTACTTCTAATACTATTTTGATATTCATTAGTGTGTTTATTCATTGGACAAGAGTTTCACCTTTAGAATACCAAGAGTTAACATTTCTAGAAATTCTAAAAATTATGATGATTTTAGAAATCTCTTTCTCCTTTTCTGTCACTCAGCCTCTATCCTGCTAAAGTGGAAAGGTATCATATTTGACCAAGGGCTATTTTGCATTTTCTTTGTTCCATAGCTAAAAAATTTGCCATTTAGAGGCCAGATTATAGTTTAGCTCCTCCATACTTCTCTTGGTTGGTCCTTAGACAACGGATAGAATATATCTTAAGGCTTATATTTAAATTTTTTCCTGCATGTCATCATAACTAAAGCATTGTAAATAAAATATTTGTTAGTTTTATTTCAGAAAGTTGAATAGTAACCAAATTGAGAAGACTTACTCTCGTGTACATTCTCTAACTTTTGCCCATTTAATCAGGGTTCTAGGCATGTGGTCATTTGTTGTAACTTCCAGTTTAATTTATTTGAATTATTAACTTCACCTAAATACTTAATTGGAATATGTAACTACAAGAAGCATATCATAATTTCCTTTCTAACCAATTATAAGTTGCCATTTCCAAAGGGCTCTGTAAATAATTAGCTATTTTTAATATTAATCTTATGTTGGATTACTAAAGATAAGGGAAATTTAGGCTAAGCACATTGTTTATTTGGTTGAGTAGTTTTTGATTTTATCCTGTTCTAAGGAGATTAGATATGTAGAAATTTTTCTTGCCTTCTGGTAAAGATGTAAAATAGATTATATTGAACATTTATGGTAGGACATTATTGTACTTAATAATTATAGTTCCTTCCGTTATAAAATTGTTTAATTTGTAATCTTTTCATTTATTCATCCATTCAACAATTAGTAAGTATGTATAATAATATTAACTCACATATATATGCAGTAAATAAATATTACTATGTATCTACTATTAAATATCTACTATGTATCAAGCATTTTTCTAAGCCCTAGGAATACAAAAAGACACAAAATGCATTCCTTGTCCTAGAGGAACTTCAAACCTAATGGGAGAGACAAGATGCAAAATCTATATAATGCAAACTATACACAGGATAAATAAGAAATAATTATCATATTGAAGGCATTGGAATTAAGAGGGGTTTAGGGAAGGTTCCTTTGAAGGTGAGATTTTAATTGGGACTTAAAGGAAGATAGGGAGATCAGTAATCACAGCAAAGATGGAAGAGTGTATCAGACCTGAAAGAAAGAATTCCCAGAGCTGAGAAATGAAGTGTCCTTTTTCATGGTAGCAATGCTGGAGAAAAAATGAGGGTAAGTAGGAGAGGTATTGCAAAGGTGTAATTGACAGGCTTGGCAACAAATTAAGCATTAAATATGGGGCAACAAATTAAATATGGAGATGAGGAATAGTGAGGAGTCTAAGATGACTCCCAAGTTGTGAGACTGAAAGACTAGAAGAATTGTGTTGCCCTCTACAATAATAGACAAGGTAGAAGGGGACGATTAAGGGGGGAAAGATTGAGTTCTGTTTTGGACATATTGAGTTTAAGATGTCTGTTGAGCATCTGATTTAAGATGTAAGAAAAGTAATTTAAGCTGCAAGATGGGAACTTAGCAGAGATGGGGAGACATAAGTAGATCTGAGAATCATAAGCATAGAGGTGGTAAAGTACATGGGAATTGATGATCAACAAATGAAGAAGTATAGTCCAGCTTCTTAAACTGTGGGTTATCGCCCCATAAGAGATCACATAACTGAATATGAAGGTCAGAAAATTATGAATTATTATCAGTAAAGGTTTGACTTGTATACCTATTTTATAAATCTATATACCCAGTGTTATATAAAAATTTCTTTTTTTTTTTTTATGTCATTTATTAGATGTCATTTATTAGAAAGTAGCCTCCAATAAAATAAATTTGATTGTAGAACATTTGAAATTTATTTATTTTTATTTTTTTTTTCATTTCTTTTTTTTTTTTTTTTATTTTTTAAAAGTTTTTTTATTTAATAATTACATTATATTGACACTCATTTCTGTTCCGATTTTTTTCCCCTCCCTCCCTCCACCCCCTCCCCTAGATGGCAAGCAGTCCTTTATATGTTGGATATGTTGCAGTATATCCTAGATACAATATATGTTTGCAGAACCGAACAGTTCTCTTGTTGCGTAGGGAGAATTGGATTCAGAAGGTATAAATAATCCGGGAAGAAAAACAAAAATGCAGATAGTTCACATTCGTTTCCCAGTGTTCTTTCTTTGGGTGTAGCTGCTTTTGTCCGTCATTTATCAATTGAAACTCAGGTCTCTTTGTCAAAGAAATCCACTTCCATCAAAATATGTCCTCATACAATATCGTTGTCGAAGTGTATAATGATCTCCTGGTTCTGCTCATTTCACTTAGCATCAGTTCATGAAGGTCTCTCCAAGCCTCTCTGTATTCATCCTGCTGGTCATTTCTTACAGAACAATAATATTCCATAACATTCATATACCACAATTTACCCAGCCATTCTCCAATTGATGGGCATCCATTCATTTTCCAGTTTCTAGCCACTACAAACAGGGCTGCTACAAACATTTTGGCACATACAGGTCCCTTTCCCTTCTTTAGTATTTCTTTGGGATATAAGCCCAATAGAAACACTGCTGGATCAAAGGATATGCACATTTTGATAATTTTTTGGGCATAATTCCAGATTGCTCTCCAGAATGGTTGGATTCGTTCACAACTCCACCAACAATGCATTAGTGTCCCAGTTTTCCCGCATCCCCTCCAACATTCATCATTATTTTTTCCTGTCATCTTAGCCAATCTGACAGGTGTGTAGTGGTATCTCAGAGTTGTCTTAATTTGCATTTCTCTGATCAATAATGATTTGGAACACTCTTTCATATGAGTGGTAATAGTTTCAATCTCATCCTCTGAAAATTGTCTGTTCATATCCTTTGACCATTTATCAATTGGAGAATGGCTTGATTTCTTATAAATTTGAGTCAGTTCTCTATATATTTTGGAAATGAGGCCTTTATCAGAACCTTTAACTGTGAAAATGTTTTCCCAGTTTGTTGCTTCCCTTCTAATCTTGTTTGCATTAGTTTTATTTGTACAAAGGCTTTTTAATTTGATGTAATCGAAATTTTCTATTCTGTGATCAGTAATGGTCTCTAGTTCATCTTTGGTCACAAATTTCTTTCTCCTCCACAAGTCTGAGAGATAAACTATTCTATGTTCCTCTAATTTATTTATAGTCTCGTTCTTTATGCCTAGGTCATAGACCCATTTTGATCTTATCTTGGTATATGGTGTTAAGTGTGGGTCCATGCCTAATTTCTGCCATACTAATTTCCAATTATCCCAGCAGTTTTTATCAAATATTGAATTCTTTTCCCAGAAGTTAGGGGCTTTGGGTTTGTCAAACACTAGATTGCTATAATTGACTATTCTGTCTTGTGAGCCTAGCCTTTTCCACTGATCCACTAATCTATTTCTTAGCCAATACCAAATGGTTTTGGTGACTGCTGCTTTATAATATAATTTTAGATCAGGTACAGCTAGGCCACCTTCATTTGATTTTTTTTTCATTAGTTCCCTTGAGATTCTCGACTTTTTATTGTTCCATATGAATTTTGTTGTTATTTTTTCTAGATCAATAAAATATTTTCTTGGAAGTCTGATTGGTATAGCACTAAATAAATAGATTAGTTTAGGGAGTATTGTCATCTTTATTATGTTCGCTCGGCCAATCCAAGAGCACTTAATATTTTTCCAATTATTTAAGTCTGACTTTATTTGTGTGGAGACTTTTTTATAATTTTGCTCATATAATTCCTGACTTTCCTTTGGTAGATAGATTCCCAAATATTTTATGGTATCAACAGTTATTCTGAATGGAATTTCTCTTTGTATCTCTTGCTGTTGGGTTTTGTTGGTGATGTATAAAAATGCTGAGGATTTATGGGGATTTATTTTGTAGCCAGCTACTTTGCTAAAATTATGAATTATTTCCAATAGCTTTTTGGTAGAATCTCTGGGGTTCTCTAGGTATACCATCATATCATCTGCAAAGAGTGATAGTTTGGTTTCCTCATTGCCTACTCTAATTCCTTTTATATCTTTCTCGACTCTTATTGCCGAGGCTAGTGTTTCTAATACGATATTAAATAATAATGGTGATAGTGGGCAACCTTGCTTCACTCCAGATCTTACTGGGAAAGGTTCCAGTTTTTCCCCATTGCATATGATGCTTACTGATGGTTTTAAATATATGCTCCTGACTATTTTAAGGAAAAGTCCATTTATTCCTATGCTCTCAAGTGTTTTTATTAGGAATGGATGTTGGATTTTATCAAATGCTTTTTCTGCATCTATTGAGATGATCATGTGGTTTTTGTTTGTTTGGTTATTGATATAGTCAATTATGCTAATAGTTTTCCTAATATTGAACCAGCCCTGCATTCCTGGTATAAATCCTACTTGGTCATAGTGTATTATCCTGGTGACAATTTTCTGTAATCTTTTTGCTAATATTTTATTTAAGATTTTAGCATCAATATTCATTAGGGAGATTGGTCTATAATTTTCTTTCTCTGTTTTCAGCCTACCTGGTTTAGGTATCAGTACCATATCTGTGTCATAAAAGGAGTTTGGTAGGACTCCTTCAATCCCTATTTTTTCAAATAGTTTATATAACATTGGAGTTAATTGTTCTTTAAATGTTTGGTAGAATTCACATGTAAATCCATCTGGTCCTGGGGATTTTTTCTTAGGGAGTTGATTGATAGTTTGTTCTATTTCTTTTTCTGAGATGGGACTGTTTAGGATATTTACTTCTTCCTCTGTTAGTTTGGGCAAGCTGTATTTTTGGAGGTATTTTTCTATTTCATTTAAGTTGTCGAATTTATTGGCATAAAGTTGGGCAAAGTAACTCCTAATTATTGCTCTAATTTCCTCTTCGTTAGTGGTGAGTTCTCCCTTTTCATTTTTAAGACTAACAATTTGATTTTCCTCTTTCCTTTTTTTAATCAGATTTACTAAGGGTTTGTCTATTTTGTTGGTTTTTTCATAGAACCAACTCTTAGTTTTATTAATCAATTCAATAGTTTTTTTACTTTCAATTTTATTGATCTCACCTTTTACTTTTAGAATTTCAAATTTAGTGTTTGACTGGGGGTTTTTAATTTGTTCCTTTTCTAGCATTTTTAATTGCAAACCCAATTCATTGACCTTCTCTTTCTCTATTTTATACAAATAGGCCTCTAGAGATATGAAATTTCCCCTTATTACCGCTTTGGCTGCATCCCATACATTTTGGTATGATGTCTCATTATTATCGTTTTCTTGGGTGAAGTTATTAATTATGTCTATGATTTGCTGTTTTACCCAATCATTCTTTAGTATGAGATTATTTAGTTTCCAATTATTTTTTGGTCTACTTCCCCTGCTTTTTTGTTGAATGTAATTTTCATTGCATCGTGGTCTGAAAAGGATGCATTTACTATTTCTGCCTTACTACATTTGAGTTTGAGGTTTTTATGTCCTAATATATGGTCAATTTTTGTATAGGTTCCATGAACTGCTGAAAAGAAAGTGTATTCCTTTCTGTCTCCATTACATTTTCTCCAGAGATCTATCATATCTAGCTTTTCTAGTGTTCTGTTTACCTCTTTAACTTCTTTCTTATTTATTTTCTGGTTTGATTTATCTAATTCTGAGAGTGCAAGGTTAAGATCTCCCACTATTATAGTTTTACTGTCTATTTCTTCTTGCAGCTCTCTTAGTTTCTCTTTTAAGAATTTAGATGCTACCCCACTTGGTGCATATATGTTTAATATAGATAGTGCTTCATTATCCATGCTACCCTTTAGCAAGATATAGTGTCCTTCCTTATCTCTTTTAATTAGGTCAATTTTTGCTTTAGCTTGATCTGAGATCAGGATGGCTACCCCTGCTTTTTTGACTTCACCTGAAGCATAGTAGATTTTGCTCCAACCTTTTACCTTTAACCTGCATGTATCTCCCCGCTTCAGGTGTGTTTCCTGTAAACAACATATTGTAGGATTCTGGCTTTTAATCCATTCTGCTAACCGCTTCCTCTTTATGGGGGAGTTTACCCCGTTCACATTTATGGTTAGAATGACCAATTCTGTATTACTTGCCATCTTGTTAACCCCGGTTTATGCTTTCCTCCCTTCTTTCTCCTTTCCCCCCCTTCCAAGTATTAAGCTTGTGAGCACCCCTTGTTTCTCACAGCCCTCCCTTTTTAGTGTCCCTCCCCCCGCCTTAGAGTTCCTCCCCCTATCTTACCCCTTTCCCTCCCAGTTCCCGTATTCCCTTCCGCTTAGCTTATTCCTTCCCTTTCCACTTTTCCCTTCTCACTTTTCAATGAGATGGGAGAAGTTTCACCATAGATTGAATATGTCTTAAGATTTTTCACTTAAAGCCAATTCTGAAGGCAGTAAGATTCCCACTATATTCATCCCCCTCCATTCTTTCTCTCAGATATAATAGGTTTCCTATGCCTCTTCATGAGATGTACTACCCCCACTTTACCCTTTTTCTGGTACAATGTCCTTTCCACATCAATTTCTAGAACAAGGTATACATGTATTCTTTATGCATCTATATAGTCAAAATATAGTTCCCAAGATTAATCTTTACCTTTTTAGATTTCTCTTGAGTTCTATATTTGTAGATCAAACTTTTTGTTAAGTTCTGGTTTTTTCATCAGAAATAGATGAAATTCGCTTACTTCGTTGAATGTCCATCTTCTTCCCTGGAAAAAGATGCTCATTCTCGCTGGGTAAGTTATTTTTGGTTGCATACCAAGTTCCTTAGCCTTTCGGAATATCATATTCCAGGCCCTTCGATCCTTTAATGTGGATGCTGCCAGATCCTGGGTGATCCTTATTGTGGCTCCTTGATACTTGAATTGGGTTTTTCTAGCCGCTTGCAATATTTTTTCTTTCATCTGAGGGTTCTGGCATTTGGCCACTATATTCCTTGGTGTTTTGATTTTAGGATCCCTTTCAGTGGGTGATCGATGAATCCTTTCAATGTTTATTTTTTCCTCTATTCCTATGACTTCTGGGCAGTTCTCTTTGATAATTTCCTGGAAGACAGTGTCCAGGCTCTTTTTTTCATCATGTTTTTCTGGGAGTCCAATGATTCTCAGATTGTCTCTCCTGGATCTGTTTTCCAGGTCTGTTGTCTTCCCCAGAAGGTATTTCACATTTTTCTCCATTGTTTGATTTTTTTGGATTTGCTTGACTGATTCTTCTTGTCTCCTCGAGTCATTCAATTCCACTTGTTCAATTCTGATTTTCAGTGAAGTATTCTCTTCACTCACTTTTTTAAAATCTTTCTCTAATTGTCCAATTGAGTTCTTTTGTTCTGTGGAATTTTTTTCCATTTCGCCAATTTTGTTTTCCAGTTCACTAATCCTATTTTTCAAGGATTTTACTTCTTTATCCACTCTCTCTTTAACTGACTTCTCCAGGCTCTTTTCCCAAGCCTCCCTCTCTTTTTGCCAAGCCTCACTCTGCTTTCCCCATTTTTCTTCTAGCTCCCTTGTGAGAGCCTTTTTAATCACTTCTATGAGGTTCATCTGTGCTGAGGAACAGCCGATCTCCTCCTTTGGGGAATCACCTGGGGACTGCCTGTTTTTAGTCTCCTCAGGATTTAGAGTCTGCTCTCTATCTGTGTAGAAGCTGTCTAGGGTTAAAGTCCTCTTCAGCTTCTTGCTCATTCTGTCTATTAATCAGAGACAAACTACCAAAGAAAAACAGAAAAAACTGGAGTCTTTCTTTTGGGGGGGGGGGGGGCTGGGTGTGTTATCGAGCTTCCTCTACAGACTGCAGGGGGCAGCAGTGAGGCACTAGCAGGACTGTGCTGCGCCTGCGCTCTGAGATCCAAAAGCGTGCTGAGTCACTGAGGGGAGGAAGGGGGGGGGCGGCCAGGTCCTGAGAGACTCCAGCTGTTTGCGGTTGTATTCTTCAGCCCCGGTGTTTTTAGCTTCTCTGCTGGGCTGTTGACTTGCTGCAGGTTCCAAACCTGTAGCGAAGCTCTCCCCGCAGAGACAGCTGCGATCACTCCCCACCCCCTCTCCAGTCTGCTCCCGTGCTCTCACTGCCGCTGCCCGCCGCCTGCGCCCGATCTAAAACCGCCCCAGCCCTCCAGTAAAGACAGACCTTTCTTGGCGGATCTCAAGGATGGCTTCTCTTGGTAACTATTTGTGGGTTTTTTTCAGTCAAGCATTGATTCAGAGGCTTGTAATGAAGTGGATAGTGAGAGAAAGCGCGGAGCTTATGCAACTGTGAGCCTCCTCTCCGCCATCTTAACCGGAAGTCCTAAAAATTTCTTGAACGAAAAAGTTTAAATCCTACCATAAAAGGAGAAAAGAGAGTCCAAGAAGAACCCTGAAAGACACCTAAGAGTAGAGGGCATGAAAGGGAAGTGGTCAACTAAGTACGTGGAGAACCAGGAATGAGGATTGTTCTGAAAACCTAGAAAAGAGAGATTATGGAATTGAGAGAATGATCAGCAGTATCAAAGAGGATTTGATCTCAAAGAGGATCCTATGGATATGGTAATTAAGTGATCATTAGTTACTTTGAAGACATCAGTTTTGGTGTAATGACAAGGTCTATGCCAAATGTAAAGGATAAGAAGAGAGTGAAAGTAGAGAAATTAAGAGGTACTTAAAAATAAAGAGATCTCCTTTTTGAGGAGTTGAGCTAGAAAGGATACAAAACATATGAAACAATAATTAGCAGGGATAGAAAGATTAAGTGAATGTTGTTTTTTCATGATGGAGAAGTTTTGGATCAATTTGTAGGAAATGAGCCAGTAGTGAGGGAGAGATTGAAAATAAGTGACAAAACAGGGATAACAGACAAAGCAGTCTGTTGTGGGAGAAAGGATAGAATGGGATCTCTTGAAAAAGTAGCAGCATTAACCATGGTAAGACGTTAGGATATTTTATCATGTGAGATAGCAGGGCAAGAAGATAGTAGCTTTTTATTTTTACACAGACTGTGAGATAAGTAGTACCAGTGGTAGCATTCTCATTTTCTATATGAGTAAACAGCCTCAGAAAGATTAAATGACTTCTGATTGCAAATGCAGAGAATTAAAATTAGTCTTGTAAATATCATGAAGATTTCATGTCCGCTAGTCCAACCATTATCTGAATAGAACTTTCTTCTTGGAGTCTTCAACAGGAATTGATCTAGCCTCTTCTTGAAGACACACTGATAAGGAATCTGTGCTAGTGTGCCCAAGAACTTTTTATCTCAGAGAAGCTGCATTTGTTCAGTGTGAAAGAAAAAGGGAAAAGAAAAAATACAAGTACTCTTAAATGTCTTCAGTTTACTGTTATAAGGATATAAAGTTATAAAAAAAGTAAAATTTACCTATTTGCAAGTTAACATGTTTATATAATGTTAATGATTTTAATTAGTAATTTAGAAAAATAAAAGTTATAAATGTTAATATGCTATAACAGTCAGTTTGCTATAACATGGTCTTTCACTGTGGAAAATAATTCTCAATAAAAGAAAATAGGTTATTAGAAAAAGAGTAATTAATGTTGTGTTTGATGAAAAATAATTATAATATTTCCTTTATTTATTCTACTATCTCTCTTAGACTTAATTCCCCAGCATTTTATCTTCTTAATATCTATAACCCAGGGTTCATAAATGACTTTCAAATTTCCTAAAATAATATTCTCCTGTTTAGAGGATTTTTCATTTCCTGTTATAAGAAATATATATATTTTTTGGTAATCTGTTTTTCTCATTGTGCTTTTACTTTACTTTCATTTAAAAATTTTTAAGTGACAATGATATTCCAACAATATTTAAATCTTCTGCCTTGTGCCTTCTGCCAAGATATTCTGCTTGAGGTTTAGAGTTTCTTGAAAAGCTAGAATTTAGGTCCACTGGTTATGATTTTGTCCAGCATACCCAGACTTTCTTTTAATTATTTAGAAGAATATTTGTTACTAGGTGTTGTTAATAATATCACTTATGAAGCCCAGACAAATCCTAACAGAATAAAAATACAGAAACTTAACCAAAAATAATTGAAACTATCCAACCAGATTTGTATTTAAGAAACCTGTAGTGTGAGTAGGAGTTTCTCTGCTATGTGTATAAAAAGCATAGACTTCTAGGTGGTAGATAGAACATTGGGCTAGGAATCAGTCACTTAAACCTCTATTTGCCTCAGTTTTCTCAATTGTAAAGAGGATATAATAACAGGACTTACCCTGTTGAGGATCAAATGATTGTTGAAAGGATCAAAGGAGATCATATTTGTAGAGTGCTTAATACAATGTCTGAAATGTAGTCGGTCCTGCATAAATGCTTATTCCATAACTTCTTCATCTATAAGACTTCTTTCCGGTATAACTTTCTGTTATTTGAAATGCATCCAATGCCCAGTCAAGACCGTGAATCTGATAGTCTGCATTTTATGTTCATCCTTGATTTACATGGATCAGGAAGTGTACCAAATGAAAGAGAAAGCTTTCATGTGAACCAATCTTATCTAATTCTTAGGAAGTTTTGGAAATATCTCTATACTATATAATCTACCATCTTAATTGTTTATACCATAACTACTATTAAGCCCAGAATTTCACTGGGAGATTTGCCTCTCAATTCTGATTTTTAGAAGTCATAGTGCTTCCTAATGAGTGTCATTTATCCTAACAATTAGCATTTTGCACAACTCTCTTTCTCCCCAGTTTATAGACAAGGAAATGAGGTTAAGACATGCTAAGTGACTTGCCCCAAATTCACAGATTTGTGATTGTCTGAGGCAAAATTCAAACTCAGGTCTTCCTGACTTCCAGGATTCTGTCAATTGAGCATCTTGCTCTCTGTTATTTGTCTGCAGTAGAAACAGCTGTCTCATTGAATCAGAAAATAATAACTAATTGAATGAGGAAAAATGGGACATGTCATTGGAAGGCTAAGCCCTAGAAAATTGAACTTTGAGTGATAGATGCCAGAACCATCCTTCCCGGCTTTCCTTCCTTCCTCACCCCAAAACCTGCAGTAGCCATGCTTCCCCAGAGGAAAACATGCCGTTCAGAAGCCAGTTCAAGAGAGTCCTTAAAGAAAGGGTAATACAGTAAGCATTTATTAAGCACTTACCATATGCCAAGCACTGTTGCAAATGCTTTACAAATATTGCCTCATTTGATCCTTACGATAATCTCATTGGGTACGTGCTGTCATTATCCCCATTTGTAGAAATACACAGCAGACAGACTCAGATATGAGAGAAACAATTGCACCAGTAGCAGTTTTAATGGAATAGGATCTCTGGCAGCTAGAATGAGAGCGAGTATTCTCAGAAGACAGACAGCCTTGGCATTTGAAAGTTATTCTGCAGAAAATGTTTGGAAGCCCTACTGAACAATCCATTTGGTGGCAGCTCTCAAGTCCTGTGGTTCCAAAGTTGTATATTGTCTTTGTCAACATGTATTCTCTACATGTGTGTCTCATTGACATTTTATTTTAAATTTGTACTTGTTATATCAATAATGTGTGAATTTGTAGAAGAGTATCCCTCCAGTTATGGGAGGGGGGAGTATGTTATAGGTACTATTTTACTGTTCCATTTAAAAAATGTCTTTCTTGAGAACTAATTATGTTTAAATTTTGATTTAATATGAACTACATTGATTACCCACAGGGGATTATCCCTTGAACTTGGTCACTCTCTGCAACCTAATTTTAGAGCATGAGTACAAGTTGGAGGAGTAGCTCAGAAGAGTTAATCTTCATTCTATATACCTCTACTCTTTAGTTTGTTGATTAAGCATGAAAAATGTGAACTCATTTTAAATGGAAATTTTTTTTAAAAAGCAAGGCATTTTATAATAGATATACTACTGGATTTGTACTCAGAGGACCCAGATTTAAACTCTAAGTTTATGATCTAGAGATTGTGAAATTTTATTTCCAGTATTGTAATGAGCATTAATTTTATTTACTAAATTTTAGTTTTGTACTACCATACTATATACCAACTACTTTTTTGAGAAGATTTTTTCCCTCTTTTATGGGTTTCAATTTTCATACCTTGAAAGAAAAAAAGTATTGGGTTAGATGATCTCTAAAATCCCTCCTAATCTAGAACCCTGTGATGCTTTTACTTCTACATTTGTAACAGTATTTAGAAGCACAAAGCCACCCCAAATGGGAAATACTTAAGGAAATGTTTCCAGGAACCCGATTAACTTATTTGGAAAAGAGAGGCCTAGTGGCTAATAGGGTTTCTTAAACCTTTTTTTTTTCTCATGGGGTGGGAAGATTGGGAAGAGCTTTAGAATATAGCTAAAACACTACATATAATTGGAGGCTAGATTTCCTAGAAATTTTTTTGAACTATCAGGATTCTATTTAGACTTTCCTGCTTCTAGCCAGAAATGATTGAATTATGACTTATTTAGACTAGAGTTTATTACATTTTGTATCCAGAGTTTTTCTTTTCTATGCCAGTCAGATTTCCTACTGTGAATGTTTAATCCATCTATTGACTGACTGAGAGCCAAATGGCCCCCTCTAGCACATACTCTGTATCCTATAAATACAGGAAAGATAGACTCCTGAGCCAGAATTGGACCTTCATTTATAAACCTTGCTTTCTATCAGTCAAAATATTTTGGCACTGAACAATATCTTGGTGACCTACATTTTTCAATATAAATCATTAAAAAAGTTAAATTAAAATTTTGTCAATAGCGATTATAGAGACAGAAGGATAATTCCCTGCACTTTGATGACACTAAATAACTCAGTGCCAAATAACAATTTTCTCTGTATAACTTTTAAGACTGCCATCTAATGTCATGAAAATCTCATGCAGTTTTCTGTAAAAGTTGGTTTGGAATGCCACTGAATCTTGAAGCTCCCATACATTGAGTTAAATTGCAGCAGTAGAATTTCTTGAGCACCAGCTAATTGCAAACTCTGTATCTTGAAATACATTGTAAAAACTTTTCTCTTACATAATAAAGAAAACTAAACTTCTAAGTTCAGTTTTAACTTAATATATTATGTGCTACATCTGTAAATATATATCTTGGCTTTCCTATGCCTTCTTCCCTAAAATAGATTATATTACTTTTATTCATACAATATTGGCTGTAAGAAAAAGACTAGTTCATTCATGCAAAGATTGGCAGATTCTCCTATACTTTGTATTCTTGTCTCTGATGGCAGTCATTTCTAAATCAAGAATTCTATGATATGCTATATTCAAAACACTTTCTTTCCTATTAGATACAGCCATGGATGCTTTCACACCAATCCTGTTAATAATATATTTTATAGTACCCCAAAAGCCGGTTTTAAAGCCCAAACTGGAAGCAGATGTGATCCTAAAAGAAATTTTAGAAATTAAAAATTAGCACATGTTAACTTTACCAAAGAAACTATCTTTCTATATCAAGATACAGTATTTTTATTTTATTATGGTAGAAAGCTCTAACTTTCAAAGGACATATCAGATTTATAGTTTAATCCCTTTACCTTTTTTCACAGTTATTGTACTGTTAAATCAACAATAGAGTAGCAGGTACAAGTTTTGCTATGATATGACTTTGACAGCAATGGGCCTTTGTAATTTCTGTGTATGGATCTATCATCATTACTGTTTTTAGCTAATCAAAATTTAAAAGGGAACATTCTGAGATTATGCCTGATATTTCTTCCAAGGTATATGACTAATCAAAATAGCAACTAATCCAGATACACACACACACACACACACACACACACACACACACTTTTTACCTTAGCACCCTATTATCTTAGGGAATAAAGTTCTTTGTCCATCTTTCCCCTTCCAAGTACAGATTATGAATTCATGATAATATAAAATTCTTGACCTGAAAGAAACTCCAGCAATCAACAGAGCAGGTCCTGTAATATCCTCATCACACATACATATTTGTACCTAGAGATTGTGAAATTTTATTTCCAGTATTATAATGAGCATTAACTTTATTTACTAAAATTTTAATTGCACTACCAATATTTTCACTTGAATACTTTAATGTGATTTATAATCTTTTATTACAAATGTACAAACACACATACACATATATCCATACATACTTTTCCATTCTTTCCTATCCTCCCCCACAAAAACTATTAAAGAGTTTGCAGAATTTATACTTTAAAAATACATATTTTTTGCATCTGTGAAAATGTACTCTATGAAAGAATGCTTTTCCTCCCTCTGATTATTGAGGGCATTGTACACAAAATTTCAGGATTTATATTTGCAATTCATCTTTATGAAAACTTACATCACTTGTTCCATATTTACATTTTCCTAGAGTAAAATAAATCAAGCACAGGTTTGTTTAGGTGATTATCCATCATATCAGTTTGCACTCTATTGTCTTACATTAGAGGCTGAATGGTATGTGATGTTTCACTAATAACCAGATGTATTATAACCACAATGTGATTCAGTGTTTCAGGTTTGTTTTTTCTTTATTTTTAACAAAGTACATTTTATGATTAAAATCTTTTTATAGATGTTGTTTTCCTTCCTGGAAAATGAATTAGCATACCTTAAACATAAATGGTTTATGCATCATCTTGATTTAAGTGCTTTTAAGCATTCGCTTAATATTAATGTAATGATTCCTTTCTTGGAGATGCTAAGAACGATTTATGCTTCTGAGTTTATGATACACTTTAGTGAAATTTTATTATGTTGAAAATCTAATATCTATCTTACTGTAAAGTTGAGGTTAAAGTTTTTTCATGTATAAATCACATTTGCACAGGATGACATGAAGTTTACTTTTCCATCAAACTTGTGTAGTAAATTCTACTGGTATGCAATGTTCCATTATGATTCTATATACAAAACCATTGCTGCATCTTATCATGCTCCTTGAAGAAGAAATTTATTTATTTGGCAGATTCTCTGCATTTAACTAAAATAAATTTTAGAATTGATATGTTCCCCAGATATAATGAACTGATAAAATGACATTAAGAATCTCCTGTACTTATTTCTTACTCATACATTCTACCTAAATAAGTTCAGACATTTTATTACTTCATTTTGAAAAACTTTCACCAGCTAAGACCTAGGATTCATGTGAACCCAAGTTAGTCCATCAAAAAAATTATTAAGCCCTTATTGTTTGCTAGATCATTGGTGATACAAAGACAGACAAAAGCACTATGCTTGACAGTGTTCTTATATTCTATTGGTAAAGAGAGCTTGCAAATAGCTATGTACAAACACAATATATATAGAGTTGTAGGATATGAAGAAAAACTTCAAATCGATACATGCCCTAGGTATAAAAGGTGCCCATGAAAGGTTCAAATAAGAGGAACAATTACCGTTGAGATCAATGGATAGGGGAAGTTCATGACTAATGAAAAAATAGAATCTTAAAAGAAAAAAAAACTGGAAAGTTAATTTGATTATATAAAATTTACAAGTTCTTACACAAACAAAAATGTAACTAAAACTAAAAGGAAAAATATTTGTAACTGAGAAAAAATATTTTCATAAGTTTCTCTGATGTAAATCTCATTTCTCAGATATATAAAGAACTGACTTACACCATATTAATTGCACATTCTATTCTCTGCACATTTTTATACTTCATATTCTTAGCTAGTTGTCGCTACTCCAGCAATCTACTAGTAGATTGGCTTTTGCATATTGTTCAGTGACTATAAAGAGAAACTAAATTCTGATTATATCAATACCCTGACATCATAACAACAAAAGGAAGAAAGAAAATGAAGTGATATTTTTTCTTTTTCTAAATATCATAGAGTCTTAAAGCTGGAAAGGTTTTCTCCAGCTATTACTTTTACTCATTTCCCCTGAGTCCTACTCTTTAAGGTAAGCAGAATAGATCTTGTTCTCCAAGAAAAGAAAACCTTCATATCCCTCTTAAGTCTTCTCTTAAGTGGTCTAAATGTCCCTTAAAACATTTTCTTTTTAAAGATTTTGGGCCTTTTCTTCAGCCCAAAAGGACAAGGAATATAGTATTCTAGATGGTCTGACCAGACATAATATAGTGAAATCATTTTCCCTGCTGTTATGGATACTTTCTAAGAAGTGCCAAGAGCACATTAATTTTTGAATTAACATATCATATTTTTGATTCATATTGAGCTTGATATCCCCTAAAAACACTATAGGCTTTTTAATTTTTCTGTCTGTATTTTTGATTTGTACTTGAGCTTAACAAGTACAAGACTTTTACCTTTATTCCTTTTAAATTTTATCCTATTTGTTTAGGGCAGCTGTAAGGATCATTTTGACTCTCACATTCTGACATCCAGAATATTAGTTTTTCCTCCTCAGCATGATTTTTTCCTTCACATTTACTAAGCATGCTATCGCTCAATCAATTTATTCCTCCATCTAGGTCATCGAAGAAAATGTTAAGCAGAAAAAGATGAATGATAAAAATCTGTAGCATCCCACTAGTAATTTCCCTCCACAGTGATATCAATCAGTCATTCCATTGACTAATGACAGTTGATCCTGTCATTGGATTGAAAATCAATTTACCTAATTGAACTATCTATGGGTTCTTAGTTCCTATTCTAATTTGTGTGTGCTTGGGTATGGGGAGAGGAGGATTACTCAGATTAGTTTTGTTTCACTGTTTCAGACATCAAACTTTCTGTCTTTATTCCTATATTCCTTGTGTACATTTAGAAAGAAATTTTTTTTCTTTTTCTTTTTAAGTTTATTTTTAAATCAAAATTTTATTTAAAGAAACAATAAGAAAAAAGAAAAACAGAAAAGGAATACAAAAGAAAATGAAACAAAACAAAACAGAATATTATTATGTGTTCATCAGAACATCAGGGAGGATTCAAAATATATAACAACAAGTACTAATTCAAGAAAGTATACATATTAGTAAAAGAAATTATATTCATGAGTGTCCATCTTTTTTTTTTTTTTACTTCCTAGTAAATTGTTCTTTTGTTTTCTGCTATACACCTTTTTTACTTTATTCTATTTTCCTCCTTTTATCCCCTCCCCCCCAAGCAGACACACACACACACACACACACACACACACACACACACACACACACACACACACACACACACACACACACACACACACACACCCCTCTTTCCTATCCCTGTTGACTTTGCTTTAATTCTGCTCCTAACTTGCCTTGCTATTGCTTAACCTCCCTCCCACTCATGGATCCCTTCCTTGTCTTCTTTCCACACCCTTTGCTTCCCCATTCTCTCATCTTTCTAGATTTTGGAGGGGGTTTTAACCTTCATAGTATATATATAGGATTGCCTATTTAATCCATTCCCGATATGAGTAGGTTTTCAGAACTATCTCCTCCCCCTCTTAACGAGAAGCAAAAATCTCTTCTTTCTAAAAATATTTTCTAATATGTTTCTAAAAATAACTCAAATGCCCTTTTATTACTTAATGTTTTTCTTCATATATGGTTAAATTCATATTTACAAGGTAAATCCACTCTGGGTTGCATCCTATCTGCCTTTGCTCTTTTGTACACATTATTCCCCTCCATTTTCTGGTGAGCATAAAACAGTTTTGTGTAATTCAAATTTCCTTTCTTTAGTATTCAAAGTTTTTTTCTTCTGATTGCTTGCAGACCTTGTTGTTCTAAATTGTATTGTTTAGTTTAACCACTATGTATCTTGGTATTTGGAGCCTTGGGTTTTATTCTGAAGATGACATACACATTCTTTCAATTAGAATTTTATTTATTATTTTCAGAAGTTCTGAGCAATTCTTTTCTATTTCCTACCTGCATTGTGGTGTTAAGTTTTTAAACCTCCTATTCTTCTGGGAGACATTAGACTGTATCTATGCATTCTGTCTTTCAGATTAATATGTACATAGTGAGCATATTTTCTTTTTATGTTATTTTTTTCTTCTTTTTGTTCTTTATTTTACTATACAGTGGTTCCTCAGTACTCATCATTAATTGGTTCCAGAAGGTACAATGAGTGGCAAAAAATTTTCCCATAAGAGTACATTTCTAGTCCACAGCCTTACCATTCCTCCCCACCCAGTTCTCCATAAGGCCAAGTGGGGCTTCCAGCTGTAAAAAAACAAGGCAACCAGGCCCAGCCCAGCTGGGCTCCTTCTTTCTTAACCCAATTTACTTTCTGAGAGGAAATATGACTCTTTATACGCTTCTCTGCATGCCATATTGTCCTGGGGAGAGGAATGTGCCTGGATGTGGAGGAAAAAGTTATGGTTCTACACCCTCTGCTGCCCAGAGCTCTGGCTGCTGCCAGGGGCTCTGGGCTGCTAAGAATTCTGGATCTCCTGATACAGGGGCTCTGAGCTGCTGGGAATACTAGAGCCCCTGCTATCCCTTTTGCTTGGGCTCCCATCAGTGCTGATCTGTTCCTGCTGCTTCTCCTCCTGTTGGGCATACCAGCTGCTCCATGACCTCTTTAATATTACTATTTTGGTAGCCTGATGATTATAAGCTGCAGCCACAAGGTCCTGTAGGAACTGCCCAATCTGTCCCCTGAGGCACACAACCAAATCTTCTCAGGTTCCTGGTAGTGCTGCACTATGTCGCCTTACTGAGGAGGACCTGCCCACAGAGGAGGGCAATAACAGCTGCAGAGTCTGAACAGTATACCTGGCAAACCTCACATCCCTACTGCTCACCCAAAACAACAAACAAATATAATGAGTGCTGAGCAAGTATCAAGTACTGAAGTATTTTTTTTTTCTCATGGAAATTTTCTCAAATACTGAATTTAATGAGTTTCAAATTAGATGACTGCTGAGATACCATTGTATTTGAATTTCCATATCTATTATTTTCTCCTCCCCTCCCTCTTTTTTAAAATTGAAATTTCAATTTTATTTTCTTTTTTGCCCATTTTACTTTTACTTTTTTTACTTTTACTTTTACATTTTACTTTTACTATGCAGGGCATTATTTTCATTTCTCTTTTGAAGCTCCCAGGAAGAGTATTATATTTCTTTGTTCTCACATTCCACAGGATCCTCTTTCTCATCTAATGTTATATTATTTTCCTTTATTTTGCATTTTTTACTTATAGATGCCTGGACTTCTTTACAAGATTTAGAGGCCATATTTGCTTCTGTTTTTAATTTTCTTTTTCTAAATATCATTTATTATTTCCCTATTAATTTATCTGCTTACATTTGAGGTATTTGAATTTTCTTCTCTTTGAGATCTTTGGTAATTTCATTCTTTTTTTTTTTTTTCTTGATTTTTTTCTATTCATTTTTTGACATTGTCCACTTGATTGTAATTTCCTTAGGAACCACATCCCAGAGCATCTCAGCCTTTTCTCATGCTACAAATCATACTTATACAGAGTCCTAACCTGGTGTTTTACCTCACTTATTCTGTTTCTTTGTCCTCTGGCCCAGCATCAGCAATTCAAGAGTTTTGCCATACTGTTTTTTCAACACTGGCAGTTCAAAAAACTACCCAGCCACTGCTCTAGGATTTTCTGCCCTGGCACAGACATTTCAGAGTTTTGCTGGACTGGTACAATCTGCTTGTCCACCCCAGCACTAGGAGTTCAATGTTTTGCCACATTAGGGCTATAGGATTACAGCACCTGGCAGGCTTTCACTCCTAAAGAGCTGTAGCTTCCTCCTATGTTATCTGTTACAGCAGGGTCTCCATGGCCCTGACAAGAAGAAAAGGGAACAAGTGTAGGGCTGTTTTTTTTTTTGTTTGTTTGTTTGTTTGTTTGTTTGTTTTTAATAAGCCTGTGTTGGATCTTTTTGGTCTGCTAATGCAGCCTTTCTGGTGAAATCATGAGAAATAGAAATGGGGTTCACTCAAAGTCAAAGAGTGTTAGTTCTTGGGATTGTAGTTTTGGTTTTCTTTAACCTTCTTTTGGGCTCTGGATTTTCTAGACCATTCACATATAATTTCTATTTTAGAGAGTTTTGAGAAATTGTGAGGTCAGAGGAAAATGTCTAGTCCTCTGTCTTATTCCTCACTTAACCCTTCCTAAATCCCAGGAACTTGTACTGTTATTAATAAAAGCAGAATAATAATAGAAAGGAGAATAAAAACTTATCCGGGAGAAAGGTTGTTTTCAGGATCCTGTCCTTACTCTCTAAACCAGTGGTTCTCAAACTTTGGTTTTCAGTATCTTTATCCTATTAAAAATTATTGAGGATCTCTCCAAAGTGTTTTTGTTTATCTGGATTATATTTATAGACATTTACCATATTGGAAATAAAAACTATTTTTGAATTTGTAGACCTTCTAAAAAGGTTTCAGAGATCCCCAGGATTCTCTAGACCATACTTTGAGAACCATTGCTCTAAACTGTCTGACATGATGGAGCTTGGGTGAATCAATCTATATAATTTTTATACTATACTAGGAGCCATCAAAAATTGGGGGCAAGATAAATGAGTTTTGGAGCTGCAGAGAGGAAAAAGAACTATGTTAAAGGATTATGTATTAGAGTCAAAACTATAGAATTCATACTATGGTGAAGAGTTGTAACCAGTTCTGATGTTATTCCTGGAAGGGAGGGATTAGAACTAAAAAAAAAAAAAATCTTTGTGATCATTTAGCTTGACTCTTTCATTTTGCATATGAGAAACCCCACTGCATATGATGAGATTAGATTCAGGGAACCAAAATGATGAGATTTGGGGTTATGTCCCCTTAGGGCAGGGCAGGGAGTAGTGGGAACCCCCTTCTGGTGGTACAGACATCCTTCATAAAGGAATTTACAACCCCGAAAAGCCAGACTTATAAAAAGAAGTTTATTATTGGCATTGGGAAGTCAGCCTTTGCTATGCATGAATAGAAAGACTGAATTCCTTAGTGCCAAGGTCTGACAGAGAAGCAAAAGTTTCTGGTAGAGAAATCCCAACAGAGAGGTATAAAGTCTCATTAGAGAAATAGGTGAGAAAGATAAAGAGAGGGCAGTGCTGAAAGAGGATATCATTTCAGCAGGCAGAGGTTTGCTGCTATGCCAGGGATTGCCTATTAGGTCCTCTGCAAGGACTGAGTCCCAAGTTGGCTCTTTTTGTAATAGAAGCCTTAGCTACAAGCTGGGGTTTTTGCTCTTGATGGGGGCTGGGTTTCACCTTGAACTGGAATTGAATAAAAAATCTTAGAATTGAATTGATGTCTCTTCAATTCAATAGGGTTGGAATTCTCCAGCTCAGGACTCAACCAGCCCCACCTAGATAACAGAATGAAGCTGTTTGTCTTGTTTCCCTCGGTGGAAACAAGAGAGTTTCAGGGCTCCCTCGTCACATATAAACAGAGGCAGGCAATGTTGGTTGTGGAATCCATTTGACTATAACTTAATCCTTCAACCTCAGTTTCCTTGTCTATAAGAAGGAGCCAATGACCACATCTGCCTCATAGGATTGTTGAGAATCAAGTCAGATAATTTAACTAAAGCACTTTGCAAACTGTTAAGGGCTACGCAAATGTTAGCTATGATTATTATTGTCATTAAGTTACTTATTTGAGATCACACACCTATTATCGAATAGTTAAAATTCTAATCCCCTCCAAATCTTTCACTTTTGTACTACTTAATGCTGGCTCTATATTATATATCAAGAAGTCATGAAATAAGTCAGGAAATAGTTTTCATAGGAGCATTTTCTTTAACTGAGATTTAGAGTCTTTGGAACTTTAGAAGTAGTATGTTTTACAAATGCTACTTTATAGTGGCTTTTCTTCTCCTTTTAAAATTTTCTAACGTACAGTGAAATGAAATTGTCAATCAGTTCAGGATTTTATTTGCACAAAATTTTAGGTTCTAAGGTAGAAGTGGTTTTTGTTGATATTTTTACAATTCCTAGATTTCAAACTGGCATTTTAATGTGTTAAGTGCTGTTCTTTAGTAAAAAATGAACAGTAATGACTAAGAAACTCAGTTTGCAAATTGAATTCCTAATGAAAATGAACTGCATTTGAAAATGGAAATACCCACTTAACATCATTTTCCCAAGATGTATTTGACTCATTCTTACTTAACCATTTTAGTAGTAAACCCCTTTAAAGATTGAAGTTGCCTTTAGTGAAACAGTGTAGAAAATAGTAAATAACCATAGACTAAATATCTTTGATAATTAGTTACCATTGACTAAATACGAATTTTTCTCTTATTTCATTATGATTCAACACATTAATCAAGCTAGTAGTGATGTGGGTTGTGGTCCCTTTAATAATTCATTTATTCCTTTCTTTCTGATTCCTAACCCCTCTTAGCTGATGCATTATCAATCCAAGAAGCTAGGACCTTTGATTCACAAATCCTGGTTCCTTTGAATTCCAATAGAAGATCCGGGCCTGTCCCAACCCCCATCGGTGTCTGAGTCAACTTGGGCTCTCCTAGCCCCCATTCTAATGATCTGCTCAGGTTTCCCAACCCCCACCAAGCAAATTCAAGCCCCCACTGAAAGCCAAAAGGAGCCAACTTGAGACTCCACCCACAGGCCCCTTTAGCTAAATCTCTCCTTATAAAAGAGTCAAGCTGGAGCCCTCTCTTTGCAATGGGTCAAAACATGCTGGCAGCATGCCTGGCACCCCAAGGACCCTCTGTGCACTAGAACCCTGTTTCCAGTGCCCTTCTCTCTCTACCTTCACCTACCTATTTCCTTAACTAGACTTTAACCTTACTTCCAAACCCAATAATAAATCTCTTTTATCAATCTAGCCTTTCAGGCCTGTAAATTCCTTTACAGGGCACTCATGATGTTACTAGACCTTATTTAACTCCGTATCCTTGCGCCGAATCTAAAGGGGTTGCAGAGGAGCTCTATTTAACTCCCTGTACCCCAAACCTGACCCTAGACCTCAATTAAACCCTGACTTTATTTAGGTACCCCATATCTAGAGCTCATCAGTAAGATGAATTTAAATTTTTTTTTCCTTTTTTATAACTTCTTCCTTTTCTGTTTTACTGGTTTTAGGTTTGGTTTGGAGTTTTGTTCTTTTCTTTTTTTTTTTTAAGCTTAGGATTCTACTTATTTCTTGGAAGACATATAAGAAAATATTGGGAGATAATAGGTGATGTGTGATAGTGTGGTACAAAGATTGCAGGATTTGGAGTTAGAGAATCTAGGTTCCAATTCCACCTTTGCTATCTAATACTGTGTAATCTGAAAGGAAGTCACTTAACTTCTCTAGATCTCAGTTTCCTCTTTTGTGAAATGAGATTGTAGATCAAATGAATTCTAAAACTCATTTTAAATCTGATCCTAAGAAGTTAAAAGGAATTAACTTTTTGTTTTCATTTTGTGCCTGGTATTCCTATAATGGAATCTTTTCCATCTGATTGGAAAAGACCATAATTGACTTCCAGATGTTAGTCCTAATCAGTGAAGAATAATAAATATGGCCAGTGATGCCATTTTCTTTGCTATCCCTCAAGAACACGATGTGGTTGTAGAGGAACGAAATAAGAGTGGTTTCAGTGTCTAAAAACAGACTCATCATCTCCTTGCCTCACCTTTTCTCCCACTGACTTTCCTATTTTTTGTGTATGGCAATAGCATTTTTCTATCCCAAATTGACTTTGAGCCATTTTTCTTTGCCTATTATATCCAATCCTTTATCAAGTCCTGTGGATTCTGATTCCCAAATGTCTCTCACATCTGTCACCTGCTTTTCATTCCTACTCATACCATCGTGGTTGATTTCCCCATTTTCAGTATCTCCTCATTCTAATCCATTTAACACACTACTGTCTGATTAATCTAATGTACAGTTCTGATGATGTTATTCATTCTGTTTATTCCTGCTGTCTACAGAATGAAGTCTTAATTGTTCACCGTTGCATTTGAAGTACTCCAAAATCTGGCCACATCCTACTTTTCCATCTTCTTTCATATTCTTTCATGTCACATCTTATGTCTCATACCCTATATTCTCATCAGTTTGTATTACTCACTGCTCTTCCATTTCTACCTCCCCCCCCCAAATATCTTCTATATAGTCCTACTAACATGATTTTATCTCATGTACTTTCTTTTGTCTAAATGTTCTTCTTCCATCTTTCTGATTAAAATCTGACCCACCTCAGATACCATTCTGATGGTCCTAGCAAAAACTGATTGTTCTCTCTTGAATTTCTACAAATCATTTTTTTTAATGTTACTGGTGACAACATGTTCTTCCTTGTATTGTAGTTATTTGTATCTCCTTACTGTATTATATATTCTCTGAGAGTTTGGGCAATGTTTTATTCATATCTATAGCCCCCACAGCACCAAGTATAGAATCTTGAACATAATGAGCATTCAGTAAATATGTTTTGAATCAATGGACAGGGCTTACATCCAATTTCCAAGCCTTAGATTATGGAAGGTAATCGATCAGATAACAATCATTTATTAAATGCTTGCTGTGTGCTAGGTACTAGGTTAGGCTCTGAAGACAAAAATAAGCAAAAAATAGTCTTTGCCTTTAAGGAACTCACATTCTAAATATAGAAACAATGCGAACATGTCTAAATATATCTAAAGTATATGTTGTAGTGGATAGAGAGAGAATTTAGAGGTCAGGAAGACCTAGATGCACATCCTGCCTCTGACATATAACTGACGGTATGGCTCCAGGCAGGTAAGTGCTGTGCCAACTCAAAGACTATAAATTGCACTGGTAGAGGAAGTTTTATCACTTGAGAATTTCTTATATTAATGAAGTCACACGTTTCTAAGTAATTTTGATGAAGAAAGCACTAACTGGCTTCTAGGGAGATAAGGAACTGGTCCCTGGATCTAAACTTTTATAAGGAGGCTTGGAATTTTAAGAAATATGTGTAAAGAAGGACTATTTGCAGATATAAGAAACCTCTTGTGAAAATGTAAGGGGACAGGAATGGAAGGTCTTGTGTTAGGGAAAACAAGGAAGCCAGATTGACTATATTGTAGGATATAAAGTGCTTTAAAAGTCAAACTGAAAAGTTTATTTTTCATCCCAGAGGCAATAGGAAGCTGCTAGAGATTCTTGAGGGATATCATTATGCATATGCTTTAGGAATATCACTTTAGCAACAGTGTAGAGTGTGTATTGGAGGGGAAGTAGATAGACTAAATATGAAATTATTGCAGTAGTTCAGATGAGAAGTTATGAGGGTCATGGTAGACATATTGGTGGGTGGGGGAAAAAAAAGCTGAAAAAGATTTATGGAGATGAAATTGTCAAGACTTTACAGTAAGAGATGAGGGAGATGAAGGAGTCAAGAATGACTCTTTAAGATTGAAGGTATGACTCTCAATGATTGGAAGGATGATGTTTGACAAAAATAGGTAACCTACATTGGGAAGAGAAATAGACTTGGAGAGAATAATGAGTTCTGTTTGAGACATTATGAATTTGAGATGCTAATGGGATATCCCATATACAGGATAATGATTTAGAATTGAGTGGGATCCCTAGACTTAGATTAAGCATTTTAATAGGAAATATAGAATATTTAGCATATAATCTCTCCTTACTGAGGATTTTGTTCTGTGAATAGTTGTGTTCATTGAAACCTTGTTCTATCAAGGTGTATAGAAGATATATTACTTTAAGGGTAAAATTTAAGATTCTCATTGGCTTGAACATCAGTGTTTTACCAACCATCTCTTTATTTTGTCCTTTATTTTCTTTGACACAACCTTTTAAGCTTTTAAGAAGGGAAGGTATTAAGCATTTATTTGGTGCCAGGCACTGCCCTAAATGCTTTTTTACAATATTATCTTAATTGATCCTCATAACAATGCTGAGCAGCAAGTGCTTTTATGATTCCCCTTTTTCACTTGAGGGAACTGAGGCAGACAGATGTTAAGTGTCTTGGACCAGGACACACAATAATTAGTGTCTGATGACAAATTTGAACTCAGTTCTTTTAGGCCTGCCACCTAAAGCACCACTAATTACAAATTTACTGAATGTATACTATTATCTCATATTTTTTTGATAATAATAATAATGAATATTGGAAAAGGCCCACCAGTGTTTAGTAAAGCCCTGTCAAGCTCCAAAACATTGTATAGCACTCTACATTTTGTTTCTTAATATGTAACTAATATTACTTTAACATTCTAGCAGTTCCCCTTTATAATCAAAAAGAATATACACTGGGGTGTTCTTTTTCTTTTTTATAATATAATGATTCTCTCTGAGCAGGTTTCTCAGGGAAGTTTTCTGGAGGCAGCCTTAGTTTCAGTTCAAAGTAATAATCACCCCAAATGCAGCCAGCTGTTAAAATCCAAACGTTTATTTTCTCCTTCCAAGTCTTATCTCTTTCCTTGGATCCAGTTAGCTTTCTTAGAGGCCTCTCTCCCTCCTTGGTTCCAAGAGCTCTTGCAGCTTGTCCTTTAGCTCTTCTAGCTTCTGCCTCTAGCTCAAGTCTGACTTGTGGCTTCTCAATCTCCAACTGACGCTCCCCTCTCAGTCTTTTTAATTGAACTCTCCTGACTGAGCTCAGCTGTCTTTATGCTCTTTTAGAGGTGTAAACTCAAAGATTGACTCCTCCTCTGAGAGTGAGATTATGGGAGGTGTGAATTTGGATATCTCATACTGAGCTCTGAAATCTCCCAAATGTATGAACTAATGTGTGAACTCTCAAAGGTGTTAACTTAAAGCATTGTTTCTAGCAATATTAATGACTAAACACCTTGTAAGGATTTGCTTTGTGTGAACCAATAAGCATTGTGTCAACAGTAAGATTCTAACAACACACAATTTACAAAGATACAAATACAGAAATTGAGGCTCATGGTTGTAGAATTACAAATTACAAGCTAAAAAATTTACTTCTTAAAAAATAAAAAAAATTGTGTTGAATTTCAGAAAGCTTATAAAATAAAACTTTTCAGAAATGATATGGAAAATATGTTCCTTTTATTATTTGTGCTAGTTGTTATTTTCCCCTTCTAATTTAATATAAATATGATATAAGTATAATTTAAATATTTAGACATACAAAGAACATTTTATACTGATAGACAAAAGATATGTGACATTTTTTCTTCTTTAAAATACAGAACCTTCATGGAAACAATGGTTTCTGCCAGATTAAATGTTTGGCCTTTTATATTAAAATCAACAAGTACGAATAGTATGGCATTATGATACTGAGAATGATGATTATTATGACAATAATAATTGACATGGTCATGCTTTAAAGTTTGGAAACCATTTTATAAATTTTTCCTATGTGGAAAATACATAATAACATAAGGTTTTCCCAGTAGTGGAATATTACTTAGTTAATAAAACGTGACACTTTACAATTTTGTTTTTCCATTTTTCTCCTTTATTCTGTTTTTAAAACATAGTTTAATATTTTAGAAGCACGATTTTTTTCTGCTTATATTTTATATGATGGAACAAGAAAATTCTAGATTTGTAATTTGCCTAAAGAGAAATGAAAAGTTCATAATTTCATTTTCTGTGGCCTGGTATGAAAAATATAATAAATATATATAAAATATAATAAAAATTAATATTAAGGACATAATCTGACTTGACCTCTTCTTGAGGAAGCATACCATTTTAATCACTGATTCCATTTCTAGTTGTTCATTACTCTGTTGAGTGAGCCATTCTAGAACTGTCCCAAGATTTGGAGTTCAGATTCTTGTCCTACATTTTGCAGACTCTCTATTACTTTCCTTTTGTTCAAATCAGGACATTTGCCCTCCTCCAGTTCTGCAGTACTTGAATTCTTTACAATCTTTCTTATATCAATAACAATGTGTCACAGCAATCAGAATCTTCCATTTCTTTTAGTACTCAAGGATCTGACTAATCTTGGCAAGGTTACTTGATTCATCAAAATCAAACAGATGCTCTCTTAACTACCCCCTAAAGTATCCTGGGTATCTGTTCTCTTGTTAGCTAGTTTTATACTGTCATTTTAGCACAAATCTCATTCTCTTTGGCAGTGAAAACAAAGGCAAAAAAAGAGAGAATTGAACAGCTCTTTCTTTTCTGTTGTAACCATCTCTTTTTCCCTAAGTAGCCCTTCTTTTCTCTATAATAGCTTAAATTCTTTGTTGCTATCCTTAACTTCTCATACCAGCTTATTGTGAACCTGTTCTGAATTCTGAATTCTGAATTTGTACTGTTTATATGAGACTATGCTACATACTTATATTCCTTTTCTGTTACTTGCCTACTTTAGATGTATGTTGCTAAATTTCTTGTGTGTGCACATCAGTGGCTCGACAACTTCCATTTCTTCTTATCAAAATTGTTTCCCTTTATATCAGCCCCTGCAGACACAGAGATAATAGAGTCATGTATGAGCAATAGTAAGAAAGTCAATTTTCTAGAGTAGAATAATGGCTAATGGGACTGGAAAGACTTGCTGAAGCAAGATTGTGAAAAGCTTTAAAAGACAAACAAATGACTTTACACTTAATCCTAAAGGTAATAAGAGCCATTGGAGTTTATCATGTAGGGGATTGACTTGGAAGAACCTGTACAAACTTTGACAGTTTGTGTAGGAAGGATAGGAATGAGAAGGGACTTGAGTAAGAGACTGATTAGGAGCTACTGTTAGAATCCAGGTGAGAAATGGTAAGAGCTATGTTAATGATTGTATGTCTAGAGATAGGAGAATGCTCGCAAAAGATGTCATGTAAATAGAAATGGAAAGATTTGTTGTCTTGACATTGCACCTTTAGCTGTCTTTTGCTACTCTTGGCCCCACACTATAGTAACCCAATGTCATCAGATCAAGTAATAATCATCCTCATACATGGCATGCTCTGAAGAGGCATATAATTCTTTCAAAAAGTGGAAATGGCATCACAAGACAGGAGCATTTCTTCCTAATTAATTTGGTCACAGGAGTATATCTGTCAGACTTGTTCTTTCAAAGACATTTGTGGTAAATTTGTTTCCATGGATTATAAAATATTAAGGATGGTGGATTGCATAGTCTCTCATTTAACCTTCTGTCATTTCCTATTTTGTCATTTTCTATTTAAAGTAGACAAAATTGGTCATGTGTTTAAAAAGAATTTGACATTTTAAAATTTCCACGAAAAGCAATTGGTCAAACTTTGGGCATTATGATATTATGGGTTATATCATACTATATATTAATATATTCTGATTTTTTTAACAGAGGTCATTCTTTATCTTCTCCATTATGGAAAACTAAATTACAATTCTTAACAATCAAAACATACTTTATTCTTCCTACAAAAAAAAATTACCTAATACTAATTATTTATGCTCAAAAATGCATGCTAATGCACCGTATTCTTAATGCCATTCAATTTGTCTTTAATTGTACCTTAGAAATAAATAAATAAATAAAATTTTATATATTGATAATTTTTCCTTCTAATTTAATATAGCTCCCAGCAAAAGATGCTTAAGTTTGGCAGAAAACTATTCTTACTTTGAGATTTTCTTTCATATGCTTAGAAAACATAACAAAATTTTGACATTTTGTGTGGTACCATAGACTGGCATTATACTTAATTTTTTTAAAAAAATGACTTCTCCTTTGAAGCTCCAGGAAATAATGATGAAAAACAGACATGAAAAGCAGTTGAGATATATATATGTGTGTGTGTGTGTGTGTGTGTGTGTGTGTGTGTGTGTGTGTGTGTGTATTTACATATGAAGTTATATATTGTTTTGTGGGGGATTTTTAAAGTTAAAATTGTTAAAGCCACCTTTGGGATAGGTAACAAATACTTTTAGATATTTCTGTTTCCTAAGGCATATAACTATCCTCTCAGTTTACTGGAATATTACCTTGTAATACATTGATAACTACAAAAAGCAAATATTATTTTGTTTTTTAACAATGAAACATTTCTATTAGTACTTTTTAAAATTGTAGCAGCAGTTTGTGAATTTTTAATATATTTAAGCAATAACAATTTAAATGTTTTGTTTTTAAACAAGTCTTCAGGTATGAAATACGTATGCACATCACAATTTTACCTATCTGATCTTTTTTTTATTCAATGCCATCTCAATTAAATTACTAAAAAAAAAGTTAGAAAAAATAATAAAGTTCATCTGAAAAATCAATAGGAAACAAATTTCAAAGAAAACAAAAACCAGAGAAAAAGATAAAAAAGGGGGGGATTCAGCAGTATAATTTCTTAAACTATGAGATGAGAGTATTATTTAATTATAAGATGAATAATTTCAATTATTTAATTTTTTTTTATAAATAAAATAATGTAGCCACAAATAGGAGGATGTGAAAAAAATTAGAGAAGATTTTCATGGGCAATCTCTCAGATAGGATATGAATTGTTTTGTTGTAATGGGCCAAAATACTGAAATCAGGATTCTTACAACATGTTAAGTGGAATCGATAAGACAATGGTTATCTAGTTTAGCATGGTGATTAATAGTTCTCTAGTTCAGTACATGTACTTAGTACTTAATATAGTTCTACAAGATTCACACCTACAAATGATGTAGTTACAATAGATTATATAAGCTGGGACAAACTCAGCCAGAGAGATTCATTCCATCTCCCACCTTTGTGGTGACAGAAGGCTGGAGCACAAGCCCACAGACTTGGAAAAGACAGAGGACTGGAAGCTGGAGTTGAAGCTCTTGGAGCCAAGGAGAGACATTCACTCCATTTTTCAAAACCATGGTGACTAACCTGTCTTCCTGCTTCCCCCACTGGAACCAAGGCCGATCTGAAGGGCCTCCAGAAAGCTAGCCAAGCCCTAGGCAAGGAGACAATAAAGAATTTGGACTTTATCCTTGGCTATTTTTGTGATAATTACTCTGCTGAAACAAAGGCTGGTCCAAAGACCCCCAGAAAACCAACCAGAACATTATATTTTGTAATACTTCTCTGATGTAAGAAATGATAAGCTAGTTGATTCAGAAAACCATTACAAAACTTGGATTTATGAAGAAAGTTGCTACTCACTTCCAGAATACAAAAAAAAAAAAAAAATCATTTTCCAGCCTCTTCTAATTATTCACAGTTATTTACCTTTCTAGATTTCGTTTTCCTCCTCCTTCCCTCCCCTCTCCCGCCCCCAATTGAAAGGTTCTCCTGTACTCTGTAATTTTTATCAAGAATGCTTGAAAGTCATCTGTTCCATTAAAGCTTCATTCTCCACCTACAACCTCCATAAGAGTGTATTTAGCCTTTGAAGAATAAGCTATTCATTTCAGACCTTTATTTTTTGGCTTTGGGGAGTGGTATATTCCAAGATTTTCTCTTATTAGTAGTTGCTACAAAGTATTGTGTGATCCTGTCTTTGGTTCCTTGGTATTTCATTTCTTTCTGGCTTCATGTAGTCTTTTTTTTTTCCCCTTTGACTTGGAAGCTTTGGATTTTGACTATGACTTATCTGAGAGATTTCATTTTTGCAATTTCAGGAAGTAGTTGGTAAAATTTTTATCTTGCTTTTTTATTAAATCTAGGCAGTTTTAAATTATGGTTTATTAAAATATACTATGTTATGTTTTTCCTGGCATTACAATAATTCTTAAATTATCTCCCAGTCTACTTCCTGGTAAGTTGTTTTTGCTAGTAAACACTTTACCTTTTTTCTGTTTTTTTTTTTTTTTCCCAGTTTCTTTATTTTATTATAGAATTTCTTGTTTCATAGTCATTGAATTCTGCTTGATCTATTATAATTTTTTGTGAATGTGATATATGAGTAAGGTTTTCTTCCTTCTTTTAAAAACTATTTATTATCCTTCCAAGTTTTCCTACAAATCAAAAATTAAATTATCTCTATTGCATTGCATTTTTGCTTATTACTTCTAATCTGATTTGGGCAAGTTTTCAGGCCTCAGGTTGCCAAACAATCCCCAGTTTGACACCTCTGTACCACATTCTATCCAGATAAATACTAGTACTTGAATGTCCCCAACATCAAATATATGATAGGTATGTCATGATTGAGGAACATAGAAGGCAAGACTCACACAGCTGGTGTCAGAGGCAGACCAGAATATATGCTTCTAGAATAAGAATTGTTCTTTTTTTTTTGGGGGGGGGGGCTAAAGAGGAGTTAGTGTGGGGCTTTTAGGGGAAATGCACTATGCAGTACCAACATAACAGTTTTTTAATAGACTTTATCTATTTTAATCCCTACTGATAGTAGAAAACTACTTTAGGACATATTTCTTAGTCTTTTACTCAGTTTCCAAGTAGGATCTTATAAAATCTACTTTTCATTGAACTAATTAATGTAATTAATGTAAGCCACTTACTGGAACAAATATAAAAATGTTTCTTTCATCAGCTAAACATGCTAATGACTCTTCCTCAATCTTTATTTACAGTAGAATATGATATTTATATTGTAGCAGATTTGGTATAACCATTTTTTCATTTGATCAGTTTTTCTGTATTCATGATTTATAGACTCCTCAGAACCATTTCAGCAATTCCTACAACTTGTAGCTTATCTACTACTTATATTATTTGTACATTTGTTTCTTTAGCTTTCCTCTCTTTGAAAATGAATAGCTCTATAGAGCCCCCAACCTGGGATAACCCAGAAACCAGCCAGTGCATTATATAGTTAGAATATTTAGGAAGTACAGCTAAGAGAATGATATTGGTTTTTATGATCATCAAATCCTACCTCTTCACTTAAATGTATAGAAACAGAAAGAATTATAGAAACAATTCAGGTACTAGTATTTGTCTGAATAGATTGTGGTACAGAGGTGTCAAGCCAGCGGATCACTTGCCAACCTGAGGCCTAAACAAACAAACAAATAAATTGTTTCCTTGTTGAGATAATTAAGGCCTAAAATTCCCACTAGGTCTTTTGGTTGCAGATCCTTCATTCTTTCCCTTGCTTATTATTTTGGCTTTCTCATTTATAGTAGCTCAAGTACTCTTTCTCTCTCTCATTGTTTGAATCCACTCTCTAACTCTTTTAGGTCCATCCTTTTGTCAGCAGATTGGCACCTACATACAACAATGGTGATTGGAAAGATTCTGCTTCATCATAAGCAAAACATAAATCAGAGAAACCTTAGGACCTTTCCAGATTTATTTCCTATGAGAGTTCTGAATTTTGATTATGGCATTTCTGAAATTTTTCTGTTTGGATCTTCTTTTAGGGGTTGATTAGTGAATTCTGTCTTTACCTCACTTGTATTCTTTGGCTCTAATGCTTCTGAGGAGTTTTCATCTGTTTTCTTGAAGTACAGTATATTAACCTCCTATTTTAGCTAAGATTGTCAGGCACTGCAATGATTTAAAAATTTTTTTTGAGTGCTACTATTTCTTGTTCAATGTCTTGCCTCCGATCATTTATTTCTGTTTAGTCTATTCTAGTTTCATAAAGTCTGTTATTTGGGTAAGGTTTATCACTTTCTCTTCTAAGCTAGGCATTCTTCCATCTGATCTTTCCTCTAGAGCTTTTAAATTCTTTATTTAATCTTTTCCTTTATTTCTTCTGGACATTCATTTCCTTATAACAAATCTATTTTTTCCTTTTGATTCTCTGCCATATGAATGTTTGATAGAATTAACTTATAAATCTATCTGATCTTTGAAGTTTTCTGCTATTTATTCTTTTCAAACTATATTGCTATAGTTTTTTTTTTTTTTTCATATCACAGATACTTCACAGGAAACATTAAAAAAATCCTGTTGAGGACTGCAGATATTAGGGAACTCTGAGAAAAGTACACTTGAAGCAAAGATACTTACAACAGGGTGTTAACTCAGTGTGATTGATGAGATGATGGTTCTCTAGTTTACATATACTTAGTACAATTGTACTAAGGTATATAAGGGCTGGGAAGATTTGAAATAAGCAGATTGGAGAGAGACTTGAGTGTGTGCTTGAGCTTGATCTCAGACTAGAAAGCTAGCCCAGACATTACAAAACCCCACTACAGAAGTATATTTCTCAATGAGGAAACTTAGGCCCTCAGAAATATGTATCCTTTAACTTTGACAGTGTCATGGTACTTCTTTTATTGCCTTGTCACAGTGTTGACTAGATGTCTATAAAAACGTCTTAAGTCTTTTTCACATGAACTGCTTCTGCACTTTTATCTCCCTTATTCTAAACTTTTCAAATTGATTTTTGCTACCTAAATCAGGACTTTACACTAATCCTTGTGAAATTTCATAGATTTTACCCTCTTGTTTTAATCCTGTCAGGAACTTTTTTATATCCTGATTCTGCCATGAAACAGTAAATTAGTTATCCTTCCAGCTCTCTGACATCACAAAATATCTGGATAAATAAAATGTTAAATATATATTCAATGGAAAAGGGTGAACGTTTTGAAAAGGAGAAAGCAGATTTACAGGTTGAGACACAGTAGATTTCAGTTATAGCCTTACTAGAGCTGCCACAAATAACTATATATGTGAGCAAGTTTACTGTTCCATATAGGAGGTTCCATAAAGGATGATTAGTTCGTCCATAAAATTTCTTTCAACTCCACGATTCTGTATTTGGTAAACTCAGCTTTAGTAATGGAATGGCACAAAATAAAAAGAATTTTCAAAAGTTTGTTAAACCATAAAGTGATAAGCATATTCAGCCAGTGTTTCTTTATGTCCATAATTATTGAGGAGTTGATGTGCCATAAAATCATGGATTAAATTGTCATTTCAGGTAAGAAGAAATTACCTCAATGTGGTCTCATACCAAAATATCTTATTTTTGTGCTAGACCAAAATATTTCATTTTGTATTTATTATTCTCGTTGTATGATTTGAATGCTGACTTTGTCTTTGCATCTTTAAGAGCTATTACAATTCTTATCTAAGAACTTTAAAGCTGTTCTGTTGACATTGAATGAAGTTGCAACATACTATAAAGTATATTGGTAACTCTCACTTAGTTATTGAAGAAGCTAGACTCATAAAATAAGTTGGACTTACTATTAAAAATATCACAATAAAAATTCATTTTTATATGGAAAAATACATGACTTTAAAAGTTAGTTTTTATTATAGTTGATGCATGTTTTATAAAACACTAGAAGAGATATTTTGTACAGGAATGCCTTCCCATTAAGAGTTTTTAATGATCAGACAACTTTTGCCTAAGATGATGAATTCTCTATTAAAAAAAAAACTTAAAAATTTTACAGACTAGAGAGAAACTTATGTTTAGCTTAATATAAGTTCTATACTTGTATTGTTTGTCAGATCTGGGGATGTGATTCTGCTATTAGATGTCCTGCTTGTGGTTTCTTTGTAAATTTATAAAATTCACATCAGCATAATCAAAAAGAAATTTCATTTTTGGCAGGTCCCACAGAAAATTCTTAGTCAAATTCAAAAATGTACAATCCCTGAATTTATGGGGGATTTTTTCCTGTATTTTCAAATTTGTTTTATGTTGCTATCAATAACAAAAATTCAGCATAGTATAAGATAAAAATACTAGAGTGAGTCAGAAAGCAGTTTTAAGTACTTGTTCTGCCATTAATGAGTTCTATGATCTTTAAGCAAGGCATTTCATCTCTCTGATATTCAGTGACCATGGTCTCCAAATTTTTTTGATCACAGAGTACAGTGAAAAAAAAAGTGACATACATTTATGACTGTACTAATACATTATATACTTTATAAAATGTAGACAAAAATTTTAAACAATAATAGGTGAAATGGGCACTATTTTAAAATGTATTAATGGCACAAAAACCTTTTTATATTTATAATATTTTAATTGGGAGCAATATAATCGAATGTGTTTCATTATTTTAGAAAACTCTGTGTATGCTATAGGGATTAGAGTGGATATGTATAGAATATGTATACAATCATATCATATAGAATATTTGTTGTATAGAATAATTGCTTTGATAATTGATTATTAAGTTAATTTGGTTATATAACTCACTAATATAAACAGGTGAATTTGTTTTGTTTTTAGATACTTTTTTAAAATTGAGAAATGCACAGTGCACTGATCAATGTTGTAACAGTCAGTGAGCACAATCACCTTTCAGCAATAATTGTGTTTTTCTGCAGGTAGATGGAAATGGAAAAAAAAAAACCTAAATAAAAATGGATTGTCTGATTTTAACTCAGCAGAAAGTTTTAATGTAAATTCATTCTTTTTTTTCTTTGTAGTTCTGTTAGAAAATTTTCGGATATGTTAATTTGTTTTTGCATTAAACAACTAAAAAGGTCAGTTTAGCTCAAGAGAGAATACAGAAAGGAAAGTAGTTGATAACTAAGGCTGGAAAGGTAGGAGAGGATCAGATCATGAGCGTTTTAAAAGTTAAACAAAGGAGTTAGTGTTTGAGGCATCTTGGAATCACTGAAGCTTGTTGGGTAAGTAGGTTAACATATCTTAACTGTGTTGTTTAGGAAAATCACTGTGACAGCTTTGTGGACAGTGCATTGGAGTCTTGAGGCAAGGATATTAATTATAAGGTCATTATAATAGGTTAAGCAAGAGTAAAGGAAGGTCTGAACTAGCATGGTGACTGTAACTACTGAAAATATATCAGATTTGAAAGATGTGAATGTTGAAGAAACCAGATGTAGCATCTTGAAGTGAATGAAAGTGAAACATGGAGGTTGACACTAAGATTGATAAGCTTGATAACTGCAGTCAACAGTAATAGAATTAAGAAGAGGAGTGGCTTTGAGGAGAAAGATACCATAATGTAATTTTCTCTGCAGATTTATACACTGTGCCTGGTTATCCTATGTGACACACTGTCTTAACTGGAATGAAAGTGAAGACAGAGTCAGGAGCTGAGAACTAGTAGAGACCCTGGCATAATCAAGTTGGGCAGGGGAAGTCTGAGAGGCACAGGAGTCATTCTAGGGGAAGAGGGTTTTCTCTGTACTGAAAATAACACACATAGAGCTGCCCTTGTGAGCAAACTATCTCAGGTTATATAACTGCTTTAAGGGTATGGAAAGGGAGTAAGGCTGGGGAATTGGAGAGCCTTATGGGGAATAGATAAGCTAGAGTACCACAGGACCTACTTGCTGTTATGATCTTTAGAACTTTGGAGCTCCCTTAACAGGCTCACAACTCCCCACATATCTAAGAATTAGATTGGTTTCTGAGGCTAGATGCGCAGTACATAAGTGAACTGAGCCTAAAATAAGTAGCTTACAATGCCTCGCAAGTTGAATTGCCAGTTATTTGGTTTTGTTTGTTAATTTTTAAAGTACCTTTTTCTTTAAAATGCTGTTTTAGGCATTTACTATTAGGGGGTATTGGTAAAATGTTTTATTCACAGCTTTATGGGTAAAAATTTATTAAAATATTTATGAATATATAGACATATATTTATATATGTTTGTGTGTCTGTGTACCTTTGTCTTTAGATAAGTTGGAATAGTGTTGACAGGTGACTTTGGAACCCAGAAATAAATCCTGAGCTTAATTAAGCCAGACCAGATCTGAGAATGAGAGAAGATTATTTATTTCAAATATTTCTCATATAATTTAGCTCTGTCTTGGTAACAACAAGAAACTTCCCTTAGCTTTATATATTAAGGAACTATATGTTTTATAGGGACATGTTATTTGTATTCAAATACAAGGGTTCTGAGCTGTCTTCTACCACTGACCCAATGTGATTTCTATATTTTGGCTTATCTTTACAAACCTAAACAATTTTTGTAATAGCTAGTTTTTAGTGGTTAGCCTTCCCAAATTGTCTTCTTTTTATGTAGAGTTCTAAAAGACCGTGTTTATTTATTTATTTTTTCAAAAATGGAAGTGTCTCTAAACTCTTTTTAGGACTGATACTAAATTAAACTGACTTTGGAAAAGCTACAATATATTGCTCAAGTGAAATTCAGTCACCTCCTTCTTTGGTAAATAGTGTTTAAAAAGCAGCAGTGAATACTTAGACAAGCTCTTAAGATCAGGTTATCTTATTTCAACTGACTTTAGTATGTACTTACGGATTGTGCATCAAATAATGAGCAAAATTGCTAGGCCTCTAATAAACAAGTACAACATAGACAAAAGAGAACACTGATGTAAGGTTCTGGTGTCAAATGCAGTAAAAACACTGTTTATAGCAGGTCAGACTTGGATTTATAATTAGCACTAATTACTAAAAAAAAAAAAATCAAAACAGCAGCTTTAAGGAAGGATACTTTTCACTGAAAGATCAAAGCCATGTCTCTACAGAATAGGAAAGCCTCCACTATTTAATTGCACTAAAGTGCTAATTGGATTGTAAGGTACTTTCATGTGTTACTCCAATTAGTCAGTCATCCCTGACGAATCCACATAAGAAGAGATTATGAGTTCTTAAAGCTTTTGTCTATTTCTCTGGATTTGTATACCTGACAAGGAGCTGTAGAGCCTTTTTTTAAAATATAAATTGTGGTCCTTTGGGTCATAGTTATTAGCTTGCTATCCATGAGTTCAATGGTAAAACTATCAGATATGACATAAACTGTTAACTTGTGGTCTGATAAACATAATTACATAATAAAAACTAGTGCTGCTATTTGTTTCCAAGTCTATGGATAAAATTTTAAATTGGTAGTTTGGGTGCAGTTTCTTTGTTCAGTTCACTTGTAGTATGTGTGAATAAATGAAAATTCAGCTCTAGAGTTTAGGGGATGGATCTCAATAGCTCCCAGACTTTTTAGTGTTTTTCATCGTCTCTGATTTTTTTGTTTTCCTTATCTGATGTTGAAGACATCAATGAGAAGGGAGAGAATCAGTGAGTCTGTAGTGTTTATTTGTTGTTAATTATTTTATTCTCTCTAAGAATTTTTTTTAGGTTCACTTTTGTGTTGGCAATATTCCACATATTCTGTGTCATTATGAGATTTTTATTTTGTATCTTATACAAATCAATATTATCAGTTTACCACACTAAAGGAAATACTGGAGAAATTATTTAAATGAACAAAATTGTATAGACTGAGGTGGAAAATTGGCATTTATTCATCCTATTCATTCTTCTTCATGATTTTGAGTACATTCAAATCTATTCAATTATATATATATATATATATATATTATATATATATATATATATATATATATATATATATACACATACATATATATTTTGTGGATCAGAACAATTATTTTTCCCTAATTCCCTATTTGTATTAACTAATAGAAGCACATTGGGGAAAAAATGTGTGTTGTATGAAGCAGTCCTCATATAGCGTAAAAGGTTATGAAAATGTGCATTTTAAAAAATTACACAGGCCTATGCTAACAGAATGATTTTTTTAGTAATTTCTTTTTGGCTTAAATTATTGTGTTTAGTTAGTTGTACAATTTAAATTCATAATCAACTCTTCATTTTATTTTATATACATTCAAATTGAACTCCAAGATGCTTTTATTATTTGAGTTTTCAAAATTTAACAGTGAGAATGAGGAAAAAAAAGAAAACTAATTCAAAAAAGAAAAATGAAGTAATATTATAAGGCAATTCAAACTGATCTATTATATTTTAATTAATATTACCATAATTTACAGAAATACATAGATTCAGATTATTGTGTCTTCTGAGATTTAAAAAAAAAAAGCATTAAAAAACCTTTATATCCTGCTTATTCCTAGCTTTTATTTCCTTTATTATAAAATTTCTAAAATGAATAATCTCTTTCCACTGTCTCTGCTTATTTACCACTCCTTGCCTCATTATGTGGCTTTCTTTTTCAACATTTTTACACAAACTGTACTCTCCAGGGCTACCACTGGCCTTTTTTCCTCGACCTTTCTGAATGCAGCATTTGTTACTCCTCATTATCTCCTCTTTAATTCTCCCCTTCCCCTTGGTCTCCATTACACTACTATCTCATAATTCTCTTCCTACTCCTTTCCAGTTTCATCTCTGGTTCATCTTTATATTTCCCCTCTCCCTTGCTAAATATGATTGTGGCCCAGGCTTTTCTTTCTTTTGCCCTCATCTTTCAGTACTTTTTTTCTTTGATAGTCTCTTTTATTCCCACAACTCTCTTTCACATCATGTAACACCAGTCCCATACTTCCAAGAGTCTGTTGTATATTCTTTGTATATACACAAAGTCCTCTTCTACTTCTCAGCTCTTGTGGGTAAGACCTCCTTTCAACACTTACCATATTTGACTCAGGTTCCCTTTCCCTCGTCCTCCTTCCAACATTCATTTACTGAATTCAAGAAGGAAACAGATCTCTCAGATCTCTCACTTATTCTCTTCTCATACTACTACCCTCCTCATTACATTTCACCTGGATAACATCATTGTTCTTCCTAGTTCTCATTTTTTTCTTCTCCAATCCATACTTCATCAAACCACTTGTATGGTTTTCCAGATGCACTTATCTAACCATATAGCTTTCTGCCCAAGAGACTTCACTTCCTGGCTTCTTTATTGACCTTAAAGTAAAATAGCATTTAATGCCTCTAACTCTAATCAGGATCCTAACTATCTTCCTAGTATCATTTAAATCTGATGACTGTCCCTTGATTTTATTTTGTTTTTTCCTGCCTCTATACCTAAAATGCATATATTCCACTTTTTAATAATCCTTCACATTTGTATTGTACTTTAAGGTTTGTAAAATACTTTATTCCTGTGTTTCCATTTAACTTTATAACATCCATGAGGCAATATAGGGATTATTTCTCAATTTTGAAAGAAACTGGAACTTAGACAAATTTATAGGATCATAGATTTAAAAGTAGAAGAGAAATCAGAAGTCATTTAGATGTTGGAATCCTTACTAACTGCTAACTAATTAGAGTTGATCTAATCTTACAAGAAGATGTTTTGGGCAGAACCTGAAACAAGGTACTAAGTAGAACTAATTAATACAAGGCTTGTGTTCACACCTTTACTCATTGGAGTTCAATGAATTCACACCTCCCTTGAAGCTCTTTGGGCCAGAGAGCACTATGGGAGAAAACCCACAATCCCTCTCTTGAGCATAAATAGAGCTTCAATGGGCCAGTCAAGGAAGTTCTTCAGAGTGAAGAAGGTACAAGTCGAGATTTTCACCGGAATGACATGAAGAGTGGTGCTGGCTCTGGAGGCTGAAGAAAGCAGAGGCAGAAGCAAAGGACAAAGTGGCAAGAGCTCTTGGAACCAAGCAGAGAGATAGGCCTCTAAGCTAACCGGGCTATATTGGAGATAATAAAAGATCTGAACTTTTATCACCTGGCTGCATTTGGGAAGAAGATCACAACATTTAGAGAAACATTTTTTAAGGATAAGAAAACAGTCATGGAGAAATGAAGTTACTTCCCAAAGGCCACATAGCTAGTCAGTGTAAAAAAGTAGGATTTGAATTCAGATTGACTTGATGCCAAATCTCTTAATTCTGTACACTACTCTAGACAATCTTTCTTCTTAGCTCAAGTACTTTCTCTTTGAATAAACCTCTTTGTTTCCCACGTTCACCTTTATCCTCCTCTTTTCCTCACAGGCCAGGTTAAAGGAATCTCTACAAATTTTTCTAAATCCATCTGCTGTGTCTTTTTTTATTATAATTTTCTTCATTTCTTGTTTATCTGCATAAATAAGTATCTCACAAACTAAAAAGTGAGCTTTTTAAGTATGCAATATTATTTTTTAGCTTTATTTCCCCCAATGACTATCATCATTCCATTTGCATAATCAATGCTCAATAAATATTTGTTAAATTGAATTAAGGATAGAAAATAATAGTTTTGATAGCTAGAAATTCTTTAAAGATTATCTAGTCCAACTCATTCATTTATTATGTGAAAAAAACTGATGTCCAAAAAATTATGAGTAGTTTAAGGTCAAACAACTAGTCATCTCTGGAAATTAGAAAATGTGATTAGTAAATGAAAAAAATAAGATCATAGAAGCTATAATTAGAAAAGATATTCCTGAATGTTCCAAAGTATTAGTTCCAAAGTATAGTTACCTGTGACTAGCTAAGATTCTGGCTTCTATCTTAAATCTGGTATTTTATTTTAAAATATTCAATTTAGTTTACATGTCAGGAAATACTTTTAAATCTTCTCTCTATAATTGTCACTCCTGCCAAACTCTTAGAATACCAATTAAGAATAATCATTTTGCAAATCTAGAAATTAGAACTAAAGTTCTCAAAAAATTTTCACGTAAAATAAATTCTTAGTTATCTTTTTGTATGATATTGATAATTATTAAGCACTCAAAATAAGAAAACAATGAATAGTTTATGCTAAAAAATTGAATATAATTTCTTTTTCCTTTGATGATTCAGAAGAAGCATTGAGACTTTTCACTGTTATGAATATCAATTATTATTTCATTCCAGATCTGAGAAGAACCTTAAGAGAAATTTCTATTTCACAGGATTGTTAGATAAATCATTTCTTTCTTATCACCTTGTGGAAGCCCATTTGGATATCTGGGTTACTGTAATGACCCGCGTATTTAAAATCAGCCAGAGTCAGGAATTCAGGTTAAGGGAAAAATCTTTAATCTTTATTGAAGTGAAGAGATGAATAAGGATTGCCATAGTAATATGGGCAAGAAAGATTGCAATAGCAATATGGGCAGCTGCGACAGGAAGCCAGCTAACAGAGGGAAATCTGAGCTGAGCAAACCGTCGCAATGGCAATGCAAAAAATCTCTCCTTCCCCTTCCTTTTCCACTCTCCTGCCTCCACCCACCAAAATCGTCATTTCCTATACAACACATCAGGACTTGCACAAAGAGTGGGTGGGGGCCATTCTTTCTCCAAGCTTATATATTAATAGAGTATGGTCCAATTACTATTTAGCCTCATGTGCTTGGGACCTCAGTGCATCAACTCAAGCCTCAGCCCATTACAGGTTACCAAATCACTTTCTGAAACTATAAATAAAAAGAGAATAGAACAAGTGATCTTTGCTGGGGAGAGTTGGGGGGGAGGGTGTGAGTTAATAAATATATTAAACAATTTGTTGTTATTGTTGTTTAGTGATTCATTGTGTCCAACCTTTAGTGAGTTTTCTTGGTAAAGATTATTAGAGTGATTTGCCATTACCTTCTCCAGTGAATTAAGGCAAACAGAAGTTAAGTAAATAGCTTAGATTTGAATTCAGCTCTTCCTAGCTCCAGACCTAACACTCTACCTATTGATCCATCTATCTCAAAACAAAATTTTAAAATTCTTTGTTATTATGAAGTTAATAATAATGAATCCAAAGAATAGGGAGAAAAGATGAGTTGTGAAATTGAGCATTTATCAGAAGGTAGGCATTTTAATGGCATTGTGAATAGAGGGCCGGAATTGGTCAGGAAGACCTGAGTTCAAATGTTGCTTTAAGCTCTTATAGCTTTGTGAGTCTGAGCAAGTCACTTAATCTCTCTCTCATAATTTTCCTCATCTGTAAAATGAGGATAGTAATAGCACCCACTTCATAAGATTATCGTGATATTTTGCAAACCTTAACTGATTTTATAAATGTCAGTCATTATCATTTGGATTTTAAGTGCACATCAGATTTAACACTATCACAACAAAGATATTTTACTTGTTTGTCTGTGTTCCCTTATGTATTTCCTTCTGTTTGCTTTTGTATTTTTTCAACTTTTTTATTACTTGTTACTATCTACTCACGCTCTGTATACCACTCTTTTTTCTTTCATAAAAGCCTTTCTTTATAACAATTATATCTTGTAAAGCAAAATGGGTTTATATAGTCATTGTGTTCGAAAATACTATGCAGTATTAGGTACAAATTTGCAGGTTATATCTGTTTTTAATATGTCTTTTATCAGCCATATTGGTGTTGGTCAGTTGTTTCAATTGTGTCCAACTCTTCATGATCCCATTTGGGGTTTCTTGGCAAAAATACTGGAATGGTTGGCCATTTCCTTCTCCATACTGTTTTTATAGATTAGGAAGTGAGGCAAAAGGTTTAGTGATTTCCCCAGGTTCATAAAACTAGTAAGTATCTGAGGCCAGATCCTGACTTGGGAAAATATTGTTATTACTGGTAACATTTTTAAAATTTCTTTTTGTCCATTTTTTCCTTCAACTTATAATTGACTTAGTTTTGACTATCATGTCAAATTCAGCCACTTCTGGGAAAGTATAGACCAGGTTAAATAAATGGGCCTCTTGGTAATATGTCCTGTGCTCTAACTAGAAGTATAAGGAAGGATGAAAGCCAGAAGTAGTTAATTTTTGAAGCATATCTGAAGTTGGCAATGTTTAAATAGTTCTTCTATTCTTACACGGTAAAGGGGGCCCATAGAATGCAAGATAAAAACACGTAATCAATATTTAGTTAAAGTATGTGGATTTAATTGCTTTGTTGGATTGGTATAGCAAACATTTGCATAAAATAATTACACAGAAAATACATTAACTTAATGCTTTCTCCAAAAAGGAAGAAACCAAAAAGAATAAATATTTCAATTCCAATCTTGGAATTTCATTCGTTGGGTGGTCTAAGAAGAACCTATGTGTTTATGTGTAAGAAAAGTTTTGCCTTGACCACAATTAGGGAAGGAGGTAATCTACTACCAAGGCTCAACAGACCTGAAGTTCCAGCATGGCCCTACTCAATGGCTCATAGATGTAAAGAGTAGCAAAAGGAAGGAAATACATAAGGGACTACAGACCAACAAGTAAAGAATTTCTCTGTCACAGGGACCAGTAGGTCCTAGTTAGTATCTTATAAATCCAAGAGAAAAAGTAGAGGGAGAGTTCCCTGTTGTTAAAGTATGCAGTCCAGGTTCTGGTCCTTGCTTTCTTTGTTGAGAAGAGGGAAACTTGCCCATGATAGTCTGGTTATTTTGGTCCTCATCACTGCCTTTGTCAGCCTTTTTAGATTTAAAAGGGGAAAGTGGGGTTAAAACCTCACTTTTGCACTGGAGTTCTGAATTATGATGCCGAGCTCATCATGGTATTGGGGCAGCTTTTCAAAGTCTTAGTCCAGCCTTGGTCAGTGATTTATGACTCTAATAGGATAGAGCCTCTTCTTGAACCCAGCTATGCTTTTGAGTTCTGAATCATGATGTCATGTTCTTCAGATTAGCAAGGATGATAACTGGCTGAGTAGACTGGTTTGGGCACAAGTTTATGTGCAAAATGCAAAGTTCCCTAGAACTGAAAAGTAAGGTTCAGTGACTTCCACCCTTACATCCACCAAAACATCCACCAAGTATCAGCTTAGATGAGTAGCTCATGAATTAAAGCAGGTACTTCTGGTCCATGCTTGGCTTGTGTCCCATTCAGTTGGTTCATTTAGACTCTGTCAGTAAGGGACAAATGCAAAAGTAATTACAGAAAACTTTATTAATGGCATATTGACACCAGCACCAGCAATCAAGGGGTAAGCTGCAGTGGTCCACAGATAAGTGTCACATAAATAGTAAAATCTAAATGGGGACACGGAAAAGAAGAGGGGAAGAGCCCAGAGAAGTTCCCCCCCGCCCACCCCCTTACAGGAGGCTAAATGATCTCTGTGATATGGGGGAGTGGATTTCTGGGCATAAATGAAAAATGGGAGAAAGTAAAGCAGTCCACAGATTGTCAATGATTTCTTCACTAACTGGAGATTTGAGTGGCCTTTTTAATAGGATTTTTCTAGGACCTTCAATCCTGACCTCCTGCACAAAGATAGGTTACATTCCCCTCTCTCCCTCCTTCCCCCCTTTTAATCTTTAAGTAGGGAGGAAGCATTCCTTCTTAGTCTGAAATGGAAATGGGGATTTCCTCCCTAAATTTAAAGAAGGAAAAGGCCTTCCCTCCTGATCATTTGAGCAGTACTAGGTCTTACCTCTGGATGCAGGGAAGGTGAAAACTACCCAGTGTTCTAACCTTAGAACTTCTTAACCCTGATGACCTTTTGTCAAAGAACAAAATAAGGGATGATAGTGCATCAGTATACATAATCAAGGGAAGCTGAATGTGGGAAATTGCAGCAAACCAGCTAGTAAAATTCCACAGCAAATTAAAATTATGTCATAAGGCAGATGAGAAACATGAAAACATATTTCTTCTCCTGTGTGTATTTGTGTGTGTGCATACACATGTATGGATATATGTAGAAGAATGAGAGCTTGGAAAGCGAGGAAAGGGGGGGAAAAAAAAAAAGATGTCCAAAACTTTTAAAGGAAGAAAAATGTATTAAAAGGAAAAAAAAAAAAAAAAAGAACCAAGAGACCGACAAGTCTTTTTTACTTCGGCTTTGTCTTTCATCAAGGCTCTCAATTATTGTGTTTTTCAAACTAAGGGAGATAATTATGGTGTTTCCCTATCACACATCCAGGCGAAATAAAGAGATAGAGATACATACTCTCATACACACACAGAGCAAAGTTTACATTTCATATGCTGCTTTTTTTTTATTATTTAGTCATTTCTGTCCAAGTCTTCATGACCTCATGCACCATAACATGCCTGGCCCTTCTGTCCTCCACTCTCTCTCAAAGTCTGTCCAGTTTTATGTTCATTGTTTCCACAATACTATCTATCCACCTCATTCTCTGTTAACTCCTTTTCCTTTTGCCTTAAATCCTTCCCAACATCAGGGTCTTTTCTAATGAGTTCCATCTTCTTCTTATGTGGCCAAAGTAATTATGCATTAGCTTCAGTATTTGACCTTTCAATAATTATTTTGAGTTAATTTCTTTAAGTATCGACTGATTTAATCTCCTTGCTGTCCTGGGCTCTCTCCAAAGTCTTTTCCAGCACTACAGTTCAAAAGCATCTCACAACCATATGTTGCTACTAGAAAAAAAACATAACTTTGACTATATGGACCTTTGTCAGCAAGGTGATGTCTCTTTAGTATGCTCTCCAGATTTGTCATATCTTTCCTTCCAAGGAGCAAGTGTCTTAATTTCCTGGCTTCAGTCTCCATTTGCAATAATCTTTGAGCTCCCAAATATAAAATCTGACATTGTTTCCATTTTCTCTCTCTCTCTTTGCTGGGAAGTGATGGCATCATTTGCCGTAACCTTAGGTGTTTTGTTTTTGTTTTTTAAATATTAACCTTTAAGCCAGCTTTTACATTCTCCTCTTTCACCTTATCAAGACACTTCTTAATTCCTCTTAAGTTTCTTTAATCAACATGGTATTATCTGCATGTTTGAGATTATTGATATGGCTACTTTAACAACAGATTTTGATTTATCCAGATTGACATTACATGATATACTCTGCATATAAGTTAAATAAAAAAGGTGACCCCATACAGCCTCATTATAATCCTTTCCCAGTCTCAAACCAATCATGTTCTATGTCTGATTTTAACTGTTGATTCTTGGCCTACATATGGACTCCTCAAGTGCCAAATAAGGTGATATGATATTCTCATCTCTTTGAGGACTTGCTACATTTTGTAGTGATTTACACAGTCAAAGGTTTTAGTTAATAAAGCAGAAGTAGATATTTTTCTAGAACTCCCTTTCTCCATAATCCAGCTAATCTTGTAACTTTGGTCTCTTAATTCCTCTATCTCATTGAAAACCAGCCTACTTTTCTGGTAATTCTTGGTTCACATATTATTGAAGCCTATGCTTAAGCATAAACTTGCTGATGTGTTAATTGAGTACATTTTTTAAAAGCAATTTGAATATTCCTTGGCATTGACTTCTTTAAGACTGGGTTGGCCAATTCTAAAACCCCAGGTCAAGGAGAAAACCCAAATTCTGAAATCCCCAAGGTAAGGAAAAAATATGAACAACAAGGAAAAAAAAATAAAAAATGGCAGAAACATAATTAGAATCTCCCAAGAGCTAGCAGTGGCTACATTAAAAGGTCACAGGTCTTGGAACACTATATATCAAAGAGCAAAAGGACTGAGGTTATGGTCAAAAATATCATACCCAACAAAATTAAGCATAGTCCTGAAAGAAGAAAAATAGAGATTTAGGGAATTGTTAATCTTTCAGAATTTTGTTGTTCAGAGACCTTTAATAGAAAATTTGAAACATAAGGTTTAAGAGAAATATAAGGTAAATATCAAAGACTAACTACAAGGGACTTAATGATAAACTGTTTTATGTTTTATATTTATAAATGTAAAGTATCCCAGAGTCAAGTATGATATGATTTTAAAAAGCAAAACTGTGTAGGAAAAGGTAAAAAGAGTGATTATCTTATACGAATGAGGTGCAAGAAAAAGAACTGACACAGAAGAATTAAATGGGGAAGGAAGATTGGTATTTCTGAATCCCAACTCTCATCAGAGATGAGTTAAAAAGAAAATAATACATCTAGAAGATTATAAAAGTAAGGGAATAGGGAGGGGGGACAGAATAAGGGAGGGATTTTTAGAAACCTACTCAGATCAGATCTGAGTTAAAGGTTTATACATACATATGTATGTATGTGTGTGTGTATATATATACATATATACACATATACATACACACACATCTATGATCAGTGGTGGTAGAATATAAAAATATGTGGATTAATAGGAATGGGATAAGGTGTGTAGATTAATGGGAATGGGACCAAGATGTATATATATATATATAGGGGTGTTGTGTGTGTGTGTGTATACATATGTATATATGTATATCTGGAAGGTTGTAAAAGCTTCCAAATTCAGATAGAAACAGGAAGGCAAGAAAAAAGAGTGAAAGGAGATGATAAAGAAGGAATTTAGTAACTAGAAAGCATGGGAGTAGATAGAAGTAAAGCAGAGGAGTCAGGAGGGATAGGAATAAGACATAGACACAACCATGAAATAAAATAAACAGAAAATTTCTAATTATAACTCTTTATTGAAACAATTTAGTCCAAACTTCAAAAAAAGTAAAAAATCCATCACATTGACATCTATCTGTGTAGACTCAAGTCTCTCATATGTATTTGTGCATCAGAAGTAGGCATGTGGAAGTATACAAGCATGTGTATATATGTGTGTAAATTGTGTAAAAGGCATATATAACAGCATTATAATGTTTTAGAGTGTTTCTGCTAGTTTTAAAAAGGAATATCATTTATACATATACACACACACATACATATAGCAATACTCAAAAATGAAAAGTTAAATTTAGCTCTTCCTTTTATAATGTAACTTTTAAAATTAATGTCTTTAAAAATTTTAATTGTAAATATGGATTTCAAGTAAATTTAAATCTCTTTTTGCGCTTCCATTTTCTCCCCATAATTTGGTCAGCAGCTTGCTTTTTTTTCCCTAATGAAAATTTCTTGTTTCCTCTGGCCACCCTATCCCAAACTTAAAAAAAAAAATCATTTATTAACTTTAAGAATAGGTAGTTTGGCTGAAAGTAGATTGTAGTATCAGTTGATTCTGAGAAGAAAAAGGTGGGAAGAGGATTTATGGCAGATAGGGAGTAAGATGAGAATAATCAAGAAATAACTGCATTGAGAAATGTATTTAAAAAGTTTAAGTTGAAATTTAATAGACTATATTAGTAATCCATGAAGGTACATGTAAATGATATTTTAAATGAAAAGGCAAATTTTTGCAGATACAAATAGGACGATCATAACTATTTCTATGTCTGGATGTAGGTGACCTTTGGGAAAATCCTAAAGGAGGCTTTGTTATAGTAACTTTATACCTTTCTCCCATTCTTTTCTAACCCGTCTTCCTAAAATAAAGAAAAATTATTTGGGCTTCATTTATAAAGTCTAAGGCTTTTAGTTCCACAACTTGTATGCTGAATGCATTAAAACATTTAAATGCTTCATTATAAAAACTTCTTAGAATTAAGTTTATATTCCATATAGAACCCATATAGCATAAAGAACTCTTTGTGGTATGTTTATTCATTTGTGATCTTAGAATTATTTTCCATTCTTAGTTGTCCTTCTTTAACTTTGACTTCTTATCAAAAAAGTACCCTTTTTGTCTTTTTATCTGTTGGTTTAATAACTCTTCTCTTGTCTGCAAACCTCATAGAATAGAAGTCTATCCTGCATATTCCTGTCTTAGATTACAGAATACTCTAGGGAACCATAATTATCATATTTTGAGTTTTATTTCTGATCGTAGGTATCAATTTACACCAGCCTTGCTTGTTTCCCATAACCAGTTGGATTCTTGGGAACGCTGGCCAGCTTTAAGGATTTAGTTTGAGGCCAAGGAAAAGAGCAAAGTTAATTGTTGCAAATAAGAATTGAACTAGTAACCTTGCTCTAAATAACAAAAACGTAAGTGAAGTGCTTTAAGAAACACTAACTGAACGGTTCCTATAATTCAGGGCCTTTTTTAATCTTGAAAAACTTTTTCTCCAATTTTTTCTTCATTTAAAGGAGAAAGAAACTACTTTCTGTTTTCATTTTATCTTATACTAGCTTGATTTGTTTTTTAGCATGTTCTTTAACATGCCCATAACTCTGCCTTTTCCCTCAAAAGATCTAAAGATTAGCATTGCCTTACTTCCCAGATTATGTTGGGTTTTTGAATGATCATGAACAAACTTTTTAACAAAGTCATTTCTGTTGTTGAAAGTTACTTTCCTCCACTTTTGATAAAATTACTATCAATGGATAAATTCACCATTAGTATTTTAAGCACTTTTCTTTGAAAACTGACAGGAATGAATATTGATGTTTAATTAATGATTACCACTTATAAAGAAGTCATATAATGCAGATGCAAATGCTTAAAGATTAACACAAGAATCAAAGCAGCTCTAAAATAATAGTAATTTCAGACAAATAAAGCTCAATAATCTATTATCATTAAGAGGCAATTTTTTTATTTTAAAAATTAGGTTTGGGTGGGTTTTTTTTTTTTTTTTTAATATATTAAGTGCATTTTTCATGGATACTTGCTGACACTTCTTAAAGTGCTGCACCATTTGGTTAATTTAAAAGTTTTCCTAGGATCGATTTCAACCTTATCAATAGGATAGTCTCATTCATCTCCTAAGAAGACTGCTGTCACGAAGTCCTATTATAACTTTAGACTGCACTTCCTACTCATAATAGAAAGTTTTAGCTTCAGTTTCAGGTGAAATGAGGCACCTTGCAATTTTTACCTAGATATCAGTTTAAGAAAAAATAGCAGTATCATGTTCATATGATTTATTATATCTACTCTACTTTTTTTGAAAAGAACAGAATTTTGTAAAATAGTGAACTTGTAGTTCTTTTTGTCTTAAGAATTTCCATCAGTAGGACCTACTGCTTAATGAAGAGAAAACATACTGTAATTTATTTACATGAACTTCTGTACTTTGTTGCATGAAGTGTTCAAAATGAGCAGCTGCAGTACAAGATGAAATCCTCTGTGGATATTTGAGTTTCAGCATGTATCTTAAGTTGCTTTGGTTATAAACTTTATTCTTTTATAATCTGAAAGGAGATAAGGATTGTTATTTCATTCCTTCATAAGAAATTTGCTCTTCCAGTCTTCCAATACAGTTTATATTCTTAGAAAGTTGTCTACAGCAGTGATGTCAGATTGATATAGAAATGAACCCCTTTGTGGACCATACGATAGAAAATCACAAATTAGCATTATCTGTGTTGTATTGTATATTTATTATTTTGTTAAACATTTTTCAATTGCTTTTTAATATGGTTTGTAATTTTGCAAACTACAGTTGATACTATCTGGCCTATAGGTTAAGTGATTTATCCCAGAGTCTTATAGCTTTTGGGTCTCAGAAATAGGACTTGAATCCTGGGCATCCTGGTTACAAAGTCAGCTTTCCTTCCACTGTCCCATATTGCTTCTGACTGAAAAAATTTAATTGTAACCCAATGAAATAAAATAAAGATTAAATTTTCATTATATAATAGTATTTGCAAATAAAGTTTCATCCTCTTGATATTTTCAATAAATGTTTATGTTATAACAAAAAAATTGAATAAGGTTGATTTTTTTTCTTGGTGTTTGTGGAATCACTCCTAATGCTTTTATACTCATCCATTATGGCAGTACCATTTGTGCAAGAGTTTCTTAAGCCTCTTTTTGCATGCACTAATAAAACCAGAATGTTTATTCTGTCATTAACTCTTTCCATTTCTCTTCTATTTTTTATGTGTATTAATTTTGTTTTAATAACTTATGCTTTTTCATATTACCCTATTCCAATTTACATTCATCTCCATTTATCTGTGATCAAAACCATGTTCTCTTTTATCCATATGCTGCCATTTTTTTATTCAATTTCCTTTCTAAATATGTTTCCTCTCATAGACCCAGAATATGCCATGATATGCCATTTTCTTGACTAATTGGGAAAAAAGACATAAATTCTAAGTTTAAGTGATTATCTTTCTTCTTTTGACTCTTGAACAATCATAGTCAACTATTATGCTCTTGCTGCTAGTTCCTCAGATGACATAAGGTGCTTTCCATTAACATTGTTATGATGTAGGTAATGTGCTACCTTTCCCTGCCCCTGTGTAATTCTTCCTGATTATAGATACTCAAGACCCTATTTAAGAACTAATTTTTTACTCAGTTCCCTCTGGAACTGGAACTTTAACACTATTACTATTTTAGTTTATTTTATATCCGGCTACCATTTTAGTTTTAAAAGTATTTCAATTAATATGTTTCAGTTTAACCTCTCTCAGTTTTGCAGTGAATCTTTATTGACCGATGTCTTTTGTTTTATGTCATTCATTTATAATTATGTTCCTCCCACTTCTCTTATTTAACTTTTTCTTTTCAAGAAAAAAGTTCAGCAACACCAACTAACACATCACTTGTGTGTGATGGTTTATTCAGGACCTGTGATCCCCACCACTACTATTGTGAAGAGATCATGAGTGTGATACTGAGAAGGAATCAAAAGCTTATAAGATCATAAGGAGAAAGTACCAACCTTGAAGTCAGGAGGACCCAGGTTCAAATCCAGCCATAGACACATAACACTTACTAACTGTGTGACCCTAGGCAAGTCTCTTAACCCAAATTGCCTCGTCAAAAAAATAAAGAAAGAAATGAAAAGATCACAAGTTAGGGCAGTTTATTTCTCGCAGGCAGCATGAGGTTCTTAGGCCTGGAGTCTGACAGCCCACACAGAAAGTACTGGCAAGCAGTAAAGTAGGGTGCATACCCCTGTCTTCTCAAGGCCATTGTCTACATCTGATTGTTGTTGCTGAGTAGATTCACTGGAACTGAGTGGGATAGGCAACCACTTAACAAGTGATCTGACACAGAGATCTCCCACCCCTCATCTACCCTCAAGGACTTTAAGATTAGGAGATTAGAAAAATTTACTGGCCTTGCTTACATGGATTAGAGGAAGTTTGTGGACTTCTATATGCATAAATGGGTTAATCCATGGTTCAAACATGGAACAACTTCTATGAGCTTGAAGCTAGCACTCATTCCATCTTCACAACAGTGAATAGAGAAAAATGTGCTTTCTAAATTCTCCTTTAACACCAAACTTGATTATTATCATTACAACATTCATTTTCTTTTCTTTTCTTTCCCATTTATATGGTATTAGAAACCACATATATTGTTTTTCTAGTTCTGCTCACTTAACTCTGCCTCAGTTTGTGTAGGTCTTTCTGTATTCTCTGAATTCCTCATATTCGTCATATTTTGGGTACATTAATATTCTTTTACATTCATGTATGTAATTTATTTATCTACTTTCTGTTTGATGGGCATTTACTTTGTTTATACCTACTTGTTATCTAAAATGGTACAGTGTGCCACAATAAATATTTTGATATTATGGAACTTTTCTGATTTTGACTTCTGTTAGGTGAATAACTAGCAGGGAGATCTGTCCCTTAAAAGGTTATGGACATTCAGGTAACAACATTTTTTAAATGGAAAACATTTAATTTAATGATACTATTTTTAGTAGATTATTTGATTGCTCAATCCTTCACCTGCTTGTTAGATGTTATTTAATTTTTGTATAAATTTATTGACATGAAGATAATTAATTTTTCTTGCTATTGGGGAAAATTATATGAAATTCTAAAATGCTCATTCAAGAAGAATGTTCAGACAAGGCTTGACTTAGTTTTTCTATAGTTTAAACATTCATATTCTAAAACATTGTTATTCATATTATTAAAAAAAAAATAAAGCCACCATCAATTCAATTCAGTTTAAATATGCAAATTTAATCAAATATTTCCTTTATACATAACATTGGTGCTAGGCACTATATAAAATACACAAGAAAGATGATATTCTTTATTGTTTAGATATTATGTGACTAAGGTTACAAAGGCAACCAGGTGATACATTAGATAAAGTGACAGATCTAGAGATAATACAAATTTTTATGTGTTCAAATCTGGCCTCAGAAACTTAATAGGTATGTAACCCCAAGTCATTTACCCCTGTTTGCCTCAGTTTTCTTATCTGTAAAATGAGCTGGAGAAAGAAATGTCAAACTACCCACTGTCTCTTCCAAGAAAACCCCAAAAGAGTCACAAAAAGTCAGACATTACTAGATAATGCCTAAATGGCTATAAAAAGCATGATGAGATCTGTACCTTTTATAACAGTGGCAGAAGAAATAATAGGAAACAATACTACAATTTCATGTAAGCCATTGGATGAAGTTTAAAGAAGACACAGTCATCTATGTCAGATCGAAGTGAGAGACTGAGGACAAGAGATGAAAATGACTGACAAAGCCAAAAATGCAGTTTAGTTAACTTGAAGTTTAAAAAACTAATACTTATTCTTTACCATAGCAAAGATGATTTAAGCATAGGTATTTTTTAAAACTAATTTATAAGTTTGCTTTGTAAATTTCTTAAAATTGATTATGTACTATCCCCAAAGAACCTAAACTTGCTTTTTGGGTATGTATCTATAGAATGTGATTAGTTCAGCATTCTATAAGGTGTTTGGGGAGAGCTGGGCAGGAGAGTGAATAGACTATTAGACTTGTTATTTGGATGATCTGACTTCAATTTCCATCTCACACATTCAACTAGCTGCATGACCACTCCCCAGTCACAATCCACTTAGCCTCAATTTCCTTCCCCTGTTAAATGTAAATAATAATAGTATCTACCTCACAGGAAAGATATAATAATAGGGATGAAATTATTTAATGTAATTGAAATGTTTTGCAAATCTTACAAAAATACTAATTATTATCATTATTATTTTTAGTACGTTATTTGTATATTTTCAAACCAATTCATCATAACCTTGCTACATTTTCTGTTCAAGCATTCTACATTTATGTTTTGGAACTGTGCCAACATTTGGCATAATATTTAAGACATTGCTTGATCATTCAGGCCACTTGATAAGATTCAAAGATGATGGGAAAATTTGAGGACTTTGTATTTGACATATCAGAACTGCTGTAATTTGACAAGTCTTATAGGGCCTCAAATTATTTACTCTCAGACTCAATAGTATTTTGCTAATAGTGTAATGTATCTTAAAATTCCATTATTTTTATTCAACTTATAATACTACCTAAGATCATTTTGTGACTTAGCTTCCCAGGTAAGTAAATAAGATTTTATATCCAGAGATTGCACTAGAACATCTTCACACCTTCATGTAGAAGGTGCATTACAAGAATCATAATCAATATTTGTCAAGTAGAAAGAGATGGAATCAGTAGAGAAAGATTATTGCAAAATAATTTAAGGATTAAAGTTAAAATTTTAAGCAGGAACCTCCAGTATTTAATTTATTAATTTATGTGTGTGTGTGTGTGTGTGTGTGTGTGTGTGTGTGTGTGTGTGTATTTTGAAAAATAGAAGGGTAATTTGTCATTGTGGATAGAGAGCTGGCCTAAGAATCAAGAAAACTTCAGTTTAAGTTCTTTCCTCATACCATAAGTGAGCTTGGCAAATCAATTAATTTCTTTATGTTTCAGATAACTTTGTAACATTCGATATTGCAAAGTTAGTACAGATTTGCATGGGCAGAAGGAGTTTTTTCACTGGAGATTCCTTATCACAATGAGATCACAAGTCTGTTCCCAACTACTTCCCAATTTGCCCTTCAAAAAAAAAAAAATATATATATATATATATATAATATATATATATATATATATATATATATATATATGTGTGTGTGTGTATATATATATGTGTATATATATATGTGTATATATGTATATATATATACACACACATATATATATACACACACACACACACACCCATATATATATATATATACACATACACACACGCACATACATATATGTGTATGTACATATATGTATACTCTATGTATTAATGACTATGAACAAAAATATGCATATATTACCATTTTTTTGGTTGTCTGAAGTCTTTTTCCTGTTGGTATCCCTGAATTCCCTTCCATATTTTAGGAAAATATTTACCTGATTATTAGGGAGCCAAGAGCTTAATACTAGCTAGTATTTTCTGTATTTGTTTTTGTTTTGTTTTGTTTTTCATTTCATGTCCTATCTTGCTATTTGCATATTGATGTTTTAAGAGAGTGAAGTGAAAAAATGATTGAGTGGAAGAAATTTAAATAAGTAAAATTGAAATTGGTTGCTCACTGAATTCCTATTATATTTTTCTGTAAATTATTCTCTAATGAAATATTATTTATTCGTCATTATTGTGTCTGGCCTTATTTCTCTATTATGTAATATTTCGTGTGTGTGTGTGTGTGTGTGTGTGTGTGTGTGTGGTTTTTTTTTGCTTAAAAATTTTAATCTTTCACCTTGTCCTATGTTGCCCTTTTTGTCTTATACAGTGAGATGACAAATGTTGTCATTTCTATTGCTACCAATATCACTTTTTTTGTCGCCTTTCTACTAACAACCACCCCAAACACATATGAATATGCATACACATATAGATATGAGTATATATACACACATATAAATACATCTATATGTACATATATCTGGACACATGTGTATGTTATAGATTAACATGAGTGAAAGGAATTTCTGAGTGAGAAAACTCACTCTACTAATAGAGCTCCAGCTCTAGGCCTATGCTCCTGTGATCCTATATTTTAATCTATTTTTCTTTTGCATATATTTATTATTATTTTTTTTTTACAAATTCTTTTCTAGAAGGATTGGATCAGATTCTAGCTCAAACATGTATCAGTATACTTGTTTTCCTCCAGCTACTCCAATACTGACAGAGATAATTGATATACATTTTTCCATTCATAAGTTTCTTATCCTAGTTCCATTCATCTTATTTGTACAAATATATTCTAATTTTATGTAGTCAAAATTGTCTTGTCTTCTCTATAGTTCTTTTGAACTCTAAGCTTCTTTTGAATATCCCAAAAAAGACCCAGACCTCTGTTACTGTGACCTTCTGAAATTTGCTTGCAAAAATTCATTTGCTTTTTTCCCTATCATATTTAGATATTCATCAAATAATGATATCATCAAATGTCATGATGATCAAGTTATATTAGATCATAGATATTGAGAACTTGCAACTATTATTTCATCAAACACTTATATATATATATATAATATATACTAGACTAGATGCCATGGAAAGAGAAAAAAGAAAAGAAAAGCACCAGTTTTCCTTTCAAGAAAATAGTAGATAAAAACATGGGTAATAACATCAAGACTTCTGAGAGTGCCCACATTAGTGCAATAGGAGTCATGGCAACCAATGCCAATTGCAACTGCAAAATAAGACAAGATTATAGGTTTCAGAATGTTGAACAGGAAGGGATATCAGGGAGATCTCCTAGACCAACCCTAAGAAGAGTTGGCCCTGACTATCCTAGGGACCTCAAGAAGGAGTCATTTTATACATTAGAAAACTAAATGCCAAAGAGATGAAGTAACTTTCACTGTGTTGGAAGAGCCAGAGCCCTGAGTTTCTTGCCCCCCTGATTGCCCTGAGATTCTTGCTTTTGTGTTAGGACTGTGCCTCCTTGACACTCACCTGTCTCCTCAGCACATCTCTGGGGAGCCAGTGAACATCTTAGAGGGGCAGATGTTCAGTGTTGTCACTGTTGCCTTAGTAACTGCTCACACTGATGCCTAGTGACATCAGGGACTGCATCTGCCCTTTCATTATCAGGAGCCAGTTTTATTAACTAGGTAGATGTCCATATGATTACGCTATAAGCAAGTCTGAAACATTTTCTAAAGGTCTTAATTCCTAAACTACTTCAAAATATTTTCCAGGTATTCTGGTGTTATTTTAGTCAAAGAATAAGTAGAAAATTAAGCTTGAGGAGACCAGAATTGTATCATTAATTACCCCATTAATATACATTAAAAATGTTTTTATGGAGAATAAGTCAGACTTCATAGACAGGTCATGCCCTGGGCCACAACTAATAATGAGCTTCATTTAATGTTAGCACCTGCGACCTCATGCTTAGCTGGTCCATTATGATAACAACAGCAGTTGTGGTGAGCTCCTGATGTGATCCTTTTCTGGTTTGTACCAGCAATTTATGATGACATTGTATGGCTATTTAATACATGCATAGTTGTGACTACCACATAAAGAAAACATTACTATTCTTGGATATCAGTGTTAGGATTCAGAAATTAGTATTGTCTTTGTAGCTGTATCACATTTGAAATCATTCTTTCATATTGTATTAATCATGAATAACATGATAACTGTCACACATTAATCCCTTTATTCATGTGCGTTAATGTGTTTGTGTATTATGACAGATGATTCATATGCCAATAAGTGATTACCTAATTTAAAGTTTCTAATAGATTTTTATTATAATTCCCAAATATTCGATTTTAGGCATTTTTTTTTACCTGGCATTAAAACAATATTAAATACCCAAATTATATTTTTAACCTAGTTGTACCCAAAATGACAATATCATTTATCAAAGCTTAGTAATTCACATAAAAGCATTCACCAGGAGAAATATGTGTTCTTGCTATAAGATTTTACCTATTGCAATTTATACTACTTTCTTCTTACAGAATCCCTATACCTAAAAGAACTCTCAAATCAGCCAGACTACTTTATACATCCCTGCTCCTTCTGTACTGTTTGCAAATCCTCTTTCTCACAGGACTATGGCTGCTTTCTGAATAAGCAGAGTCAAGATTTTTTAAGATTCTTGTGACTCTTTATTGTTTTTATTTGTTTGTTTTTTGATCACCAGCCAATTTCTCAGTAATATTTTGAAGAGTTGACAAAAAGTAGTTTTTCTCTATTCTGCCATCAATCTCATCTGAATTAACAGAATCAGTGTCTCCCATAGTGACATAGTGACATAATTTCCTATATTGTGCTTCCTTGACACTTACCTGTCCCCTCAGTACAATCTCCGGAACAGCCTTGTTAATCTCTTGGAACAGGATATTTGCATACAAGTTCATTTTAGTTAAAATTACCTTGGTTATGAAGTCATGGAGTTCTACATACCAAACAGGAAATCAGAGAATTCTGAAATTTAATTCTTCTCATTCAATATGGGATAAGCAGAGAAAGCTATCAAAGATTTGCCTTTGAAGGGAAGATTCCAAAACATCTCTCCATATGTTCATTTCATCTACAAACATTTCTTAAGAGCCTACTTTGTATAAAATTTATTCTTGATTTAATGAGGAAATATAAAGATGAATAAGAAGGCAGACCTTTCTCTTCAGGTGTACCATATAATAGTATAGGTCCTATCTTCTGTAATATCTAATCTGAATTAAATCTTCTAATCATTAAAGAATGTTTTTTAAAACAGGGGAACAGGGACTAAATCTATGATTCAATCTATGGCAGAAACAAAATTGGATCCTGGATCTTCCTGGCTTAGAGACTGATATCTAGCCTCTCATTTATTAATAATGATAATAATAATCACATATAATACCAAATTACAGTTAAACTGGAATATGTTTGTACCATGCAATTATTCCCAAGATAGACTTCCAACTTATCAATATCATTAACAAAATTCATTGCCACCACAGTGAGATAGTTCTTACTCACCAACATGTGGTAGAGAAATGGAGAGAGTCTGTTCCTACTTCCAGGACTACATTAGAGAGATGTGTTCTTGAGATTATACAGTTACAAATTGCAAAATGTGATACATTTTCACATAAAAATTATTATGTGCATAATGTTTCGGTTTCCATTAAGCTTAATTCATAAACCAATTTGATCAACAAAATAGATTAATGTATCTTTTAAACAATATTGTTTTCTAGTTAAGAGACAGGTTTGATTCAGTGGAAAGAGTAGTAGATTTAAAGTCAGAAGACCTGAGTTCTAACTTGATTCTGCTATTTACTACCTATATGATCTTAGGAAATTTAATTAACCTTTGTGAATCACTTTTCTGATCTACAAAATGAAAGGATCAGGCTGATGTGGGTCTTGTGGCAGTGCAGAGAGTTGTGAGAATTGAGGTGGGAATCCCCTCTGGTCTGCACACAGGTCCAAGGTGAAAGAATTCGCAAATCCAAAAAGTCTGAATGGCAAAAAGAATTTTTATTGGCACTGAGAAGCTAGCTTTGCTAGCAAGACAGACTCCTCAGTGGCAAGGTCCTGTCAAAGACATAACAAAGGTTATTACTAAGAAGAGATTATCTTCTCAGTCAAGAGTCCTGGCAGGTAGCTGTGCCAAGAAGAGAGGTTCCTTGGCAAAGTATAATCCTGCTTCAGACTTCTGCAAAGATTGGGGGTTCAAAATTGTCTTTTTATTGGCAGTCTGAGGCAAAGACTTCCTTTGAATGAAATTCCTTCAATATTGTCAATGCCCCCAGGCTTAGATTTCCAGTGAAGAAGAGAGAGTACTTATCTTGGAGTTTCAAGCCATTCAAAGGGAATATCAGGCCCAGATCTCCAACTGAATAAAATCATTTTGAAGGCTTTTTCCCAGAGTCTTGGGAATTTTTTTTGGGGGGGGCACCCTCAAATCTTGATTTGACCAAGATCTCCAATTGAATGAAGTCACTTAATTTGTCTGGGAAGATATGCTTTCCCAGAGGAGGGCCTGAGACTCAGAATCTCCCTTCTTTTACAGATTTTTAAAGGGGACACAGTTTCAGAGTTCACCTCCATCAAGACTAGATAAATACCAAGGGCTTTTCCAAATGAAATTGTGTGATTCTGTGGCTAAATGACTTCAGATATTTCTTCTAGCTCTAAATCTATCATCTGTGAATTTATAATCTAAATTTAAGACTTGTGGGACTTAGATAAATTATAACTTCCCTTGTCTTTGTCTCAGAATCATTTTCCTTATCTATAATATGGGAATGAGGTGAAGGAAGGTAAATAAATATTTAAATCCTTTCTAGGTCTAAATCTCAAAAGCCTATGTTACTGTAGTTACCATACAAAAGCACAGATAATTATGGACATATGCTTTTATGACCATATAATAAATTGTTTATAGCAGTCTATTCCATTCACATTGATTGTTAATAATTCATAATTATAGTTTTTCTTCCATCATACCCTTTTGTATTTTTCTTCTCTTTGCTCTTCAGCATCCCTTTTAAAATAAAAGAACATTGGTAAAAGAAAAGGAATGTAAGAAGAGCAATTTGTGATATAAGTGGTCTAATTATACTCCCCATCCCTCCTCTCTTTACATAGTCCAAATCCTGGTTATTGATTTAAACACTTTTTCTCTGCTTTATCCACATCCCTCTAACCCCTTCTTTTATAATATACCCTCTGAAGTAAAAACTTATTTTGCCTCTGATTATTTTGACCCTGATTTTACTCTTCCTCCTCAATCTATATCTTCCCTTTCTCTTTCTTATTTCTTTCCCTCTTGAATTTACACTTTACCTTCAATTTATATTTCTGTTTTCAATCCTTTTCTGCCCAGTTGAGGTAAGAACGAAGTTTAGGAGATGCCTTCTCCACCTATTTCTCCTTGGTGTTTGTATGTTTTTTTTTTTTTTTTTTCAGACACCCTTAATAGGAGAAATTGCAAGTTCTTCCCCATTCTTTCACATTTCTTCCTTAGTAAATCCTTTCCTTCCTCTTCTTTTCTCTTAAAACTAACAATATGTAAAACCAATATCCTTTCCCCAGGCATATATTTGTGTTTCTTTACACCTCCTTTGACTTTTGAAGACATTGGGACTCTTATGGGACATTTGGTTTTGTATTTCTATTTAAAATGTGATCGTTTCATCATCAGTCCCATTGTTTTATTAATGCATTTACTTTTCTATATGTCTAACATTTGAATTTCAAATATTCTTTCTAAATGTTTCATAGTCCTTTCTATTAAAAGTTTTTTGTTTTTTTTTAAAACTCCATAGTACTATACTCAGTTTTACAGGAGAAGTTTATTCTTAGTTATAAGCCTTTATCTTTTGCCTCTTGGACTATTTTACCTTCCATGATTTCCATTTCTTTATATTAGTTGCTACATAGATGTGTGATTCTCACCTTGTTTCCTTGCTAAAAACTCTGGCTACTTAGAGTATTTTTTCTTTACATTGGAAACCTAGATGTTGCCTGCAATATTCTTGGCCACTTTCAATTTGAGGTTTCCTTCAGCATGTTACCAGTAGATTTTTTATTATTTATACTTTGCCCTTTGATTTTTATAGAATTAAGCAATTTTCTTTTATGATTTTATAAAATATGGTATCTGTCTTTCATTTAGTCAAGGTTTTCAGATATCCAATGAGTCTTAAGTTATCTCTAATCAATCTATTTTCTAGACATATTTTTCAAATTTTTTTTATCTTTTGTCTTTGTCTCAATATTTCTTGTCATCTCCTGGAGTTATTGAGTCCTGATTCATTGTATTTTTCAGGGAGTTCTCTACTTGAAGAAGGCTTTTCACCTTCTAGGTTATTTTATTCTGCTTCCATTTTTTTCTCTAGATTTTTTATTTCAATCATAATTTTTAAATTTGTTTCATTTCTCCTACCATTCTTATAATAATTATAGGTATATTTTTTCTCTGAGATTTTACATAAACATGTTATCAAATTATTTTTGTAACTTGGATTTCTGTTGACCCTAATATTCCTATATTGTATTCAGAATTTTGTTAATTCTTCATCTCTCTGGCCTTAGTTTCTAGGTTAGTATTTTGAGTTTAGGGCAGACTCTGTTCTATCTCAAACTTTTGGATGATGTAGTTAAATCCTCTCAGTAGTTTAAATGCCTTCTGAATACAATGGCTAGAAACAGGTCTTGCACTTTATTAGAATACCTGGATTCTGCCTCAACCTTCTGGAGGCATTGATTTAAGTTTTGGCCTGGTTCTTTTCTCTATCTTCTCTTTATATGGGTTAAAATCTGACTGCATCCCTTTTTACAACCTTGACAGGCAAATGTGGTCAATTACATTATTACCTGTCTGGAAGATCCCAGGTGTTTCATTGCCCAGCTATTGGCTTGCTTGCCACCCCCTAAATCCTCCACTCCTGGTGCTTATTAGTGGTTTTAAAATGGGATTCATGGGCCTTTTTTTTTCCCCCTTCCTATGAGCTTCTGCTTTTTTTGGCTTGCCATCCCTCAGAGCATCCATGGGCTACTGACCATTTCCTTTGGAGGCCTATATTCTGTGGAGAAACTTATAGCAATTTCTCTTTGGTTTTCTTAATTGTTCCTATAATTTTTTTTTAAAAAATGAATATTTAGAACTTTATGGAAGCACTTTTGGCATAAAAATCATGTGCAAGTCATATTTGCTTTATAATTTTTTCATTGTTTATTTTTACTGCATTTTATAGTGATTTTTTTAGCCTTTGTAATTCTCTAGTTATGAGCTCAGTCACAGCAGTTCTTTCTTGTTTTTTGTTTTTTTTCTGAAGTAGTTAATAATTTATAATTTTTTTAAACTTTAAGGCTTTGCATAATTCCATTCATTGTTACATTATCATCTTCAAACTTGATAAAACCATAGTAACTGAATGACAGTGAACAAACAGAACAGAACGAAGAGTGTGTACCAAAAGTAAGGCACCTAAGCATAGGGATCTCTTTTGTTTCTTTCTGTCAGATACAGTTCTGTCACATTACAGTCACTGTAACTTAATTATTGTATAGTTCTATACAGTTCTGAAAAAAATAAGGATAGCAAGCTGAAAAGAGTTGAATTGGTAGAGGGTCTCCTAAGTCTAAGTAGAATAGTTTCATTTTGATGTGGGCATTTTTGGGGTTTGATCAGGAAACAAAGATAGTTGAGATAGTAAGATTATGTGTTTATATATGCATGAGAGTAAAGATAGAAGAGCCTTATAAATACTAGTTATACAACTCTCACAATAATTCTGAGGTGAGGTGATAGACTTAGATGATTGCTATGCATCTGTTGCTCAAGAATAGCTGGATGTATATTGATAATTCAGATCTCATCATATACTTAGAGCTGATTAAATGAAAGCATATTAAAGGAGTTTCCTGAGCAATTTAAAGAAGTCACTGATTAAAGATTAGGGGAAAGAGTAAAAGTTCTAAGTAAGAAGACATAAAAAGTAGTTAAAAGAAATAGTTAATTTGCACCTTCACTCTTAAATATGAATATACATGTACTGGAAGGATAAGGAAAATAAAAGGTTATGGAATGCAATAGAATAATAAAAATAACTTAGGATAAATAATAATAAAGCACTTTGAAAAACATAACAAACTCAATTTTATAGATTTTAAATGATTTCCTCATTCTCCAGATAAGGAAATTAAAGTCACATGATTTGTGCAAGGTTTATAATAATGGAGTCAGGATTCAGATCCAGGTCTCCAGACCTTTTACTCTTCATATTTATTATATGACAATGACTTCTAGGAACAATTAAAAAACACTCTATACCTTATGACAAAATCACATAATAGCTAAACAAGTACATTTTACAAATAAAATCTCCCATTTCCTGAAATTACTATATTGTTTGTGAGCTTCTTTTGGTATTTATCAGAAAGATTTACATGAATTTAGCTTATATTTTTGGTCTCTGATAAAAATTATGTCAATTTAATTATTTTTTTCATTTCTTCAACTACGCATTTTTAGAAGTCTGCTAATACCTCCCCCCCAATTTTAAATGCCTTTGCTATCTTTAAATGATTACAAAATACAATACTCCAACCCATTTCTAATTATACCTTACATATTTAAAATCTTAAAATAGTTTGACTTTATAGTGAAAATAATAACCAAAAATTAAAAAGCTAAAATATTACATAGATAAAAAGTTGAACCATATGGTTGTTTTCTAGAAGATGTGCTAATGGCAATATAGCATATGGGAAACATATGGAGGGAAATCATGCTACAGCTCTCTAGAGATTAGACTAATGCATCATTACTAAGTAGATGTAAATTACAGAGCCTTAGTCATGTACTGATTATTTCTCTTAACAATTGAATGAGATTTTCAATAGTAGGAAGAAGAGTTATTTTTAAAAGTGAAATGTAAATTTAAATATGTATTTATATACAGTATAAATTATTTTATCAACGTAGATATTATCACTAATATGACTGGTGATTACTTGTCTATTGTTGTTGGTGTGAGCAACCATAGAAGCCTTATCTGCAATGGATAGATAAAAACTCTTCATAGATTCATAGAATTTAGAGATCTGGTTGATACAAACGCTGAGGATCAGAGAGTAGAAGGAATTTGTTCCAGGTTACACAGCAAATAAGTAGCAGAGCAAATATTTAACCTAACACTGATTCTAGCACATTTCATTATTATTTTGGAGAAAAGGAAATAGGCCAGTTGGACTGAAATAGAAAACTTGTGAGAGGGAGTAATAGTGTATAGGATAGTGAATAGAGTGCTGAACTTTGAACCAAGAAAATCTGAGTTCTAGTTCTGATTCAGACTCGAGGATCTTTGATGTCTACTATTCTAAATCTTTAATCCTGTGATCCTGGGCACAGACATATGCCCAGAATTATTCTATCTAGACTCTAATAAATACAAACACATGTGGGATGTACTTTCTGCCCTCAAAAATCTTATAGAATCTCACATGGGAGACAAAAGCTGCACATTTCAATAATATAATTCAGATGACTACTCTGCTAAAAGATGTGGTAAAGATGATATAATAGATGGGAGTATCCTTATCAGCAGTCTGTAACACTGTACTTACTCTGAAGAGGGGTCTATAATCATTTGTCTTCTTGGGTGTCCATTCTGAGAGTAGTCATCAATTTATAGCAACTCATGAATTGTTTTTAATGATATGCAGAATGCTTGAGTATAAAGAGTTTCCCAGAGGAATGTAAGACTATTCTAAAATCAGCTTCTAGGCCTTTTGTCATCTCAGAGAATGACTACAAAGAATAGAATGAATAAAAATGGAGCTATTTTACATCCCTGTTGCTGGTTAGTGTTTGGGTGTTTGCAACGATTTCTATATGGTTGTATGTTAAGTAGTTCAATAGTCATTACTTATGTATAATATACATTGTACATATATATGCAGTATCCCAAAGCCTTTTTTAAGCATTAACAGCTTAAGACTAAGATTTTGTGAAAACTTGTATTAAATATAAATGTATATTTCCATATGTGTGTATATGCATTTTTTGCATATGTATGATTGTATGATTAAATATGTGTCATTAACTTATTTTGCAGCATTCTGTATATATAAATGAAAAGTGTGTGTGTGTGTGTGTGTGTGTGTGTGTGTGTGTGTGTGTGTTTATAAGGAAACTTACTGTTATACTTTTTCCTTGATTAATTTTTTATTTAATACAAGAAGCACTTTTCATATGCTAACATTTTTCTGGCCATTTCTGTTTCCAGTGATTAATATCTAATTCATTGTTTATTACTGTTTTGTTTCTGTTATTCTAGTTATACATTTTTTATATTATTGAATAGAATAGCAGATAGACTTTAAAGAAGTTTTTATAGCAAGTATAATTGCTCACTCTGTTTTAATTTGTTTAAAGTAAATATTAGTTACCTTATTATTACTAAATAAATATTAGTTACTTCATTTATAATACAGGAACTTAAAGTAATAACCTTTCTTTTTCAGATTTACTCACAGGATTTGCTAGGTTTCTTTCTGGTGAGGTGTCTATATAAAATACAAGAGTCAGAGTTTTATGTTTCTTCCCTGGGAAATAGTTTCCAAAAAATCCAAAAAAGCACATCTCTGCAATGTGAAGATAATAAGCTGCTTAGCACAGTCTTTCTTTTAACATAGGAACCTTTGTGAAAACATCAGTCATTCTTCTAAAGTATGGTCATGGATACTTTTGAATACAAGAAAACCAGGACTAAAGAATACTTGTTAAATTTACTGAAGTGGAAAGTTGAGGGAAGAGCTAGCCAAAAGGCAAAGGAAAGTTGACAGGAACTAAATAGGTTCCTCAGCTCTTGGGAGCAATTTCAGAAGAAATTTAATAATAAAAAGAATGATTTACAAGGTTCTTTCACTGCATCCAACATAAATTGGATAATCTTGTCATACATAATAAATAAATGGTTCTAAGCTATGAATCTATATCTTGGACTTCAGCTCTTAAAAGTTGATCAGATTTAATAGTATAGTTTTTAAATGTTTAATAAACATTTAAGCTACTAGATCTAAGGTCCCATCCATCTCTAAAATCCAGTGATTCTGTTGTTACCAGGAGAGATTTTAACATGCTTATTTGAAAAAACAAATTCACTTTTTAAAAAAGCCTATATATTTTATAGAAATTAGTGTTGTGATTTGGGAGAGTAATTTCGGCACCAAACGATGTGATTTAGGAGAGCAATTGCTAGTTCCAAATTATATATTTGGGGTTAGCCACCAGTGTTGGGGTTTGGTCATGTGAATAATTCACAATGGCCGTATTTAGGAGAAGAGGTTACAGACAAAATAAAGAGATACAATAGATACTAGGAATGGTAAACATGAAATAGAATTGAGAGAGCATATAACAAGTCCCCTAGTGGAACTCACAAATAACCAGAAGAGAAGGAATAATCCATAGAGGAGTTTAGCACCCTAAAAGAGTTAATTAGCTAAAAGAAGGAGAAAGACACTATGAGACATTGCGGGGCAGGGGCTGATGAGAAAACAGACACTGTAAGGCATGGTGGAGGGATGAGAGCAAAGATACCACACGTGGCTTGTGGGAGAGAGAAGGGAGGTAGAGTCCTGTGGTGGAGTATCATACCTAAAGGGATTTAGCAAAGATGGCATGGGCCATGAACAGGTTTTTAGGGAAAATTTAATATAATTTGGATTTCTGGCTGGGTACAGCAAAGTGGAGCCAACCAGGACCTTCACAAAGGGTTGAACTATAAGATTAAACTGATCTTTATTAATGGCCTTCTCTCCTTGCCTCAGGAAGTATTTTTATCAGTACTTCAAGTTCTCTGTATCAACCCTACCTAGTTACTCAGGATCTCATCATTAGGACCAAAAGAAAAAAAGTATCAGTCTGAAATTATTTTACTAGCTGCCATGTTTCCTGGTTTAAATATTGAAATAGATTTTCTTTAAGTATTTTACAAAAAATAAAAGTATATATAAACTAAGTCTTAAGATATGGGTTTCGTGTGTGTGTGTGTGTGTGTGTGTGTGTGTGTTTGCTTTATGTAACAACACAAAAAGCAATTAAAAAAACAACACATTTTTCTCCAAAAATCCAAGGCTTACTCTCCCATAAATATAAATACATCATGGAAAAATGGATATTGGTTAGGAACACAGAAATGATTGTGTGGTTGTGTTATGGACATGGAGAACACATTAGGAATACATTTGGCCAAGATATAAAAGTGGAGGGATAGTTACACAGGATACTGATGGTACATACTATATATACTCATGCCAATAGATGTACCAATGTTTTCCAGCAGTGTGACCATATAGCCCCTGTTGGATGTGTCTGTCTTGTAATTTTTTATTTGGTTTGTAGTCTTAGTGTGTGGTCACTGTAAATAGAATGCTTCCTGCTGGTGTCATATGGTCACTAATGAATGTTGTTTCATGCTTCTTAGATTTTTGGTTTTTTTAACTAGTTACTTCCAAGTACAACTTCTAGAATATAACATTCTTCTCTCATTTCTGGTTTCTGCTGGAGTCTTTAAAGCTACCCCTCTTCCTCAGAGGAAGAATAGGTTCTTGCATTCCTCTAAGCATAAAGCTTAGATTTTTTTTTTTTCTGAAGTAATTCTTTCAAAATAGGGCAATACTCAACTCCATAGAAGGGAAAGCTCTTCCCATTTTTTTTCCTAATACAGAAGTATTCCTGTTTTGTTTTTTTTTTTTTTTTCTTTTAGAAGTAGGTTCCTTGTACCAAGCACTAAGCTCTTAAAAATATAGTCAGTTCAAATTTAACTTGTATAGGACTGCTTGCCATCTGGGGAAAGGGATGAAGGGAGGGAGGGGAAAAGTCAGAACAGAAGTGAGTGCAAGGGATAATGTTGTTTAAAAAAAAAATTACCCAGGCATGGGCTCTGTCAATAAAATTTATTAAAAAATTAAATTAAATTTAAAAATAATAATAAAACATAGTTTACTAGTTAATGCCTTTGTTCTTAATTCTACTTTAGAAGTATATTTCCTAGTTATCAAAGAGTTTTTCCTCAGAGACTTCACTCTGATTTGGAATTAGAAATCCCCTTGTTCTCTACATAGTTGCTGAACTGCATCTAGTCAGCATCCATTTTAGAGGCTGCCTTCCAAAAACAAACAAACAAACAAAAAACCCAGCAAAGACTCTCAGGGTTTCCTTTTTCATCCCATCCCCACAGACTTACTTTATAAATTTAAAAACTATTTTGCTCTTCCACTTAAGTGATGGGGTAGAGAGAAAAATCACAGGAACAGACTAAGCCCAAAATACAGGGTTACAGTCTTCTTTTTACCTGGTCATATTCCTGCCTATGTTATGAATACAGAAGCAATAAGTTTATTTTATGTACAAACATGAATTATTTATAGAAAAGGGGAAAAAAGTTATCCTTGGTATCTATCTTCTGTAATAAAGTCATGAAAATTGTAGGAGACTGAAAAAGTAATGTAATCTTGGGGTATTATTTTTTTTGTTTAAACTTCAATATTTTGGATAAATTGTCTGGGGGTTTTCCCTCTAAAAACAAATTTATATTTTCTCTTAAATCCTATGATCCAAAATGACTTTGGAATGAATACTTAAAAGTAAAGTTTAAAACAGATATTCTATATGTCATAAAGAAGATATGCCAAGATCTTTGGGAAATTTACTTTTATAATTGGTTTGCAAACTTTTTCTTAAATCTTTAAGATGATATATAGTTTCCTTTAATACATTTTTTCCAGGTCATGATGAGAATCAGGTTTACTCTTATTTTATTTGAAAATGTAGGTTTTGAAAAAACCTTAGATTTTTGTTTTTTTCACTAGTTACTTCCAAGTACAACTTCTAGAGTATAACCTGTCTCTCATTTCTGGTTTCTGCTGGAGTCCTTAAAGTTACCCATCTTCCTCAGGGGAAGAATGGGTTCTTGAATTCCTCTAAGCATAAAGCCCAGACTTTTGTTTTTGTTTTTGTTTTTGTTTTTTCTGAAGTAATTCTTTCAAAATGAGACAATACTCACCACAACTAATTCATGGCACTTTTCCATGGAAGGGAAAGCTCTTCCCACTTTTTTCTCTAATACAGAAGTATTCCTATTTTTTTTTTTCTTTTAGAAGTAGATTCCTTGCACTAAGCTCTTAAGGTAGGAAAAAAAAGGTAGGTAAAAATTGTGTAGGTTTTATAGCTAAGAGAAATAAATATTTTAAAATTTTTGCTCTTTTAAAGAATGTTTATACTTTTATATGCTTTACTGCTAATTTTTAAGTAATAAGACACCATAAAATGGAGTGGGGGTAGGAATCAGTTCTTGATTCTTAAAAAATTTTGTTTACAGGTAGACCAGGTATTCTGATTATAGAATGTTAGAGATGTTCAGATATCATCATTTTATAGTTGTAGAAATTGAGTACCAGAAAAGGCAAATGACTTATCCAAGATTGCTTGCAGGGACTGGGAATATTATGTGCAGCTCCTTTTGTTGAACTGGGAGCAATATGAGTCCATGCTCTCATATGATAGCAAATCATGAAACATAATAATTTAACAATTACACATAAGAGAGACATGATATGTAATTTAAAAGGTTGTAGTTTGTTATAACAATCATGTAAGAAATACTTTGGATCTTAGTGATTATTTTTCATTGTATAAATGTTAGCACATAAATGACCTGAACAAGCTATGTATTAGTCATAAAGGAAACATGAAAAACAAAAATTTGATAGCCAAGCTACTGCATTGGTACCCTTAAGATGCTAAATGAATCAGAAGAAAGCCTCAAAGGTATTAAGAATTAATGGAAGTATAAAGATATGAATTTCAGGAGACAAAAAGACATGAAGGAATTGCAATCTGTACTTATAATGAGTAATATTGACTGTTCATGTGTACTTTAAAAATTTTTTAAATCTTCCTGATGATGCCTTTTATTTTTACATCATTTGTTTTCCCTCAAATTCCACTTAAATTCTAACTCCCTCTCTTTTCCAAGCAAGACTATCATGTCTGATAGTGTATATAATCTTTTACTTCCACAGTCCCTCACCTCTTTACTAAGAGGGAGATAACTAGAAAACTTTTTACAGTGATTTTTCAGTATCTTTTCAGATGAATACACCACTGTCATAAATGTCTTCTGATATCTTTAAATTAAGTAGGGAATGTGAGCCTTATTATTTCCATTTCATAGAAGAAAAATATATGATAAGAAATATTAAGTGGCTTGCATAAGGCCACCAACTTTTAAGTGTTAGAACCAGAACTCAGAATTCTGTCTCCTACCTGCAAATTGAGCACTCCTTCAGCATTACCACATGGCTTCTCAAATATAAACACACATAAGCCCTACTCTTGCTTTCAGTATTCCCACTTTCCTGGTTATTGTCCTCTGACAGACATTATCCTCATGAACCATCCCAATTCCCATGTCTAGAATATGAACAAGATAACAACTTATTCAGTCATTATCAAAATTCCAAACTAGAAAAACCCCCTCGGGAAATAGAAATGTTGAGATCTGCTGGAGAGATTGGAGGAACCAAAATCAATCTGTGTTCTTTCTTTATTTAATTATTTCATTAAAGCTTTTTATTTTCAAAACATATGGACGTATAATTTTTCAACATTGACCATTGCATAGCCTTGTCTTCTAAATTTTCCCTTCCTTTTCCCCGTCCACACCCCTAGATAGTAAGCAATCCAATATGTGTTAAACATGGTAAGATATATGTTAAATCCAATATATGTAAACATTTATACAATTATCTTGCTATATAAGAAAAATCAGATGAAAAGGAAAGAATATTAGTAAGAAAATAAAATCTAAGGGAACAACAACAAAAAGAGTGAAAATGTTATGTTGTGATCCACAGTCAGTTCCCATAGTCCTCTCTGTAGGTTTAGATGGCTCTCTTCATCACAAGACCTTTGAAAGTGGTCTGAATCATCTCTTTGTTGAAGAGAGCCATAAAAATTGATGATTGTATAATCTTGTTCTTGCCATTTATAATGATCTCCTGGTTCTGCTCACTTCACTTAGCATCAGTTTATGTAAGTCTCTCCAGGTCTTTCTGAAATCATCCTGCTTATTGTTTCTTACTGAACAATAATATTCCATAACCTTCATACACCATAATTTATTCAGCCATTCTCCAATTGGTGGGCATGCACTCAGTTTCCAGGTTCTAGCCACTACAAAAAGGCTGCCACAAACATTTTCATAAATGTGGATCCCTTTCTCCACTTTAAGATCTCTTTGGGATATAGGCCTCATAGAAACACTGACTGGGTCAAAGAGTATGCACAGTTTCATAACTTTGTAAGCATAGATCCAAATTGTTCTCCAGAATAGCTGGCTCTGTTTGCAATTTCACCAACATTTTTTTCCTGTCATCTTAGCCAATCCACGAGTGTGTAGTGGTACTCAGAGATGTCTTATTTTGCATTTTTCTGATCAATAGTGATTTAAAGCATCTTTTCATATGACTAGAAATGTTTTTAATTTCTTCATTTGAAAATTGTCTGTTCATATCCATTGACCATTTATCAATTGAAGAATGGCTTGAATTTTTATAAATTTGAGTCAATTCTCTATGTATTTTAAAAATAAAACCTTTAACAGAATTCTTAAATGTGAAAATGTTTTCCCAATTTATTGCTATAGTTATTGATTATTTTGCCCTTTGAACCTAACATATTCCACTGATCAACTACTCTATTTCTTAGTCAGTACCAAATAGTTTTCGTGACTGCTACTTTATAATATACTTTTAGTCTGGGACATCTAGGCCACCTTCATTGGCAATTTTTTATTTTATTTTATTAATTCCCTTGAAATTTTTGACCTTTTGTTTGTCCAGATGAACTTTGTTATTTTTTTCCTAGATCTGTAAAATAATTTCTTGGGAGTTTGATTGGTATGGCATTAAATAAGTAGATTAATTTAGGTAGTATTATCATTTTTATTATATTCACTTGACCTACTCACAAGTACTTGAAATTTTCTAACTTATTAGATCTGACTTTATTTTTGTGGAAAATGTTTTATAGTTCATATGATCCTGACTTTCCCTTGGTAGATAGGTTCCCAAATATTTTATCCTATCAACAGTTATTTTGAATGGAATTTCTTTTTATATCTCTTGCTGCTGGACTTTGTTGGTAATATATTAAAATGCTGATGATTTATGTAGATTTTGTATCCTGCAACTTTGCTAAAGTTGTGAATTGTTTTTAGCAGTTTTTTAGTTGATTTTCTTGGGTTCTCTAAGAATACCATCATATCATCTACAGAGTGATAATTTGGTTTCCTTATTACCTACTTTAATTCCTTCAATCTCTTTTTTCTTTTATTGCCAAAGCCAACATTTCTAATACAATATTGGATAGTAATGGTGATAGTGGGCAACCTTCTTATACCCCTGATCTTATTGGTAATGGTTCTAGTTTGTCCTCATTACATATGATACTTGCTGATGGTTTTAAATAGATACTACTGATCATTTTAAGAAAAAGTCCATTTATTCCTATACTCTCTAGTGTTTTTCATAGGAATGAATATTGTATTTTATGAAGTGTTTTTTCTGCATCAATTGGGATAATCATGAGTTTTGTTAAGTTTGGTCATTGATATAGTCAGTTATGCTAATAGTTTCCCTAATATTGAACCAGCCCTGCATTCCTGGTATAAATCCTACCTGGTCATAGTGTATTATCCTGGGGATGACTTTCTGTAATCTCATTGCTAATATTTTATTTAAGATTTTTACATCAATATTCATTAGGGAAATTGGTCTATAATTTTTTTTTCTCTGTTTTCTCCCCACCTGGTTTAGGTATCAGCACCATATCTGTGTCATAAAAGGAATTTGATAGGAGTCCTTCTTCCCTGTTTTTTCAAATAGCTTATAAATTATTGGAATTAATTGTTCTTTGCATGTTTGGTAGAATTCACTGTAAATCCATGTGGCCCTGGAGATTTTTTTCTTAGGGAGTTAATTAATAGCTTGTTCTATTTCTTTTTCTAAAATGGGACTATTTAAATAATTTATTTTCTCTTCTGTTAGCCTAGTCAATCTATATTTTTGTAGATATTCCTCCATTTCACTTAGATTATCAAATTTATTGATATATAGTTGGGCAAAATAACTTCTCATTATTGTTCTGATTTCCTCTTCATTGGTTGAGAGTTCTCCCTTTTCATTTTTGAGACTAACAATTTGATTTTCTTCTTTATTTTTTCTAATCCAGTTAACTAAAGGTTTATGTGTTTTGTTGATTTTTTCATAAAACCAACTCTTAGTTTTATTTATTAATTCAATTGTTTTCCTATTTTCAGTTTTATTAATCTCCCCTTTTATTTTCAGATTTTCAAATTTGGTATTTAATTGAGAGTTTTTAATTTATTCTTTTTTCTAGCTTTTTTAGTTATAAACCCAATTCATTGATCTTCTCTTTCTCTATTTTATGCAAGTAAGCATATAGGCATATAAAATTTCCCCTAATAATCCCTTTGGCTGTATCCCAGTTATTGATTGTGTCTATGATTTGTTGTTTTACTCATTCATTCTTTAGGATGAGATTATTTAGTTTCAAATTACTTTTTTGGTATATTTTTCCCTGGACTTTTTTGCATGTGATTTTTATTGCATCACGATCTGAAAAAAGTGCATTTACTATTTCTGCCTTTCTGCATTTGATTTTGATGTTTTTATGCTGCTCTAATATATGATCAATTTTTGTAAAGGTTCCATGAACCACCAAGAAAAAAAGTAAACTCCTTTATCTCCATTCAGTTTTCTCCAAAGATCTATCACACCTAACTTTTTTTTTTTTTTTTTTTTTTTAACATTCTCTTTACCTCTTTAACTTCTTTCTTATTTTGTGGTTCGATTTATCTAGTTCTGAGAGAGCAAGGTTGAGATCACCCACTAGTATAGTTTTGCTTTCTATTTCTTTTTGCATCTCTCTTAACTTCTCCTCTAGAAATTTGGATACTATACCACTTGGTACATACATGTTTAGTACTGATATAACCCCATTATCTATGGTACCCTTTAACAAGATATAGTTTTCTTTCTTATCTCTTTTAATTAGATCTTTTCTTTTACTTGATCTGAGATCAGGATTGCTATCCCTGCTTTTTTTTTTTTTTTTTTTAACTTTACCTGAAGCATAACAAATTGTGCTCTATCCCTTTATGTTCACTCTGTATATATCACTCTGCTTTAAATGTGTTTCTTGTAATCAACATAGTGTAGGATTCTGGCTTTTAATCCAGTCTGCTATCCACTTCCATTTTATGGGAGAATTCATCCCATTCACATTTACAATTAAAATAACTAATTCTGTATTCCCTGCCATCTTCTTTACCATAAGGTATACTTTTTTCTTTCCTTTCCCCCTTCCTTCCTCCCCGGCATTTTGCTTCTGATCACCATTTTCCTCAGATGGCCTCCCCCTTTAAAATCCCTCCCCACTAATTATATCTTTCCCCTCCTACTTTCCTATAAGGTGAGACAGACAACTTACTCTGTGAAACCAAATATATCTGATAGTCTCTTTGAGTCAAATCTGATGAGAGTAAGATTCACATAATGCTCATCTCCCTCCTATCTTTCCCTCAATTATAATAGGTCTTCTTTGCCTCTTTGTAAGATTTAATTTCCCTTCTTTTACCTCCCCTTTTCTCTTTTTCCAGTATAACGCCCTTTCCACCTCCAGTTTCTTTCATATTATCATAATATAGTTAAATTATACTCTCACTCTGTATACCCTGTTATACCCATAACAGAAATATAATGTTTAGGTTCCTTTTTTCATCATGGCTTTCAGGAAGCCCAATAATTCTTAGATTGTTTCTCTAGATCTATTTTCCAGGTCAGTTGTTTACCTAGAAGATATTTCATATTTTCTTCCTTTTTTTTTTTTCCCCATTTTTTTGGTTTTGTTTGACTGATTCTTGAAGTCTTAGAGGCGCTCATTTCCATTTGTTCAGTTCTACTTTTTTAGTGTATTATTTTCTTCAGTTACCTTATTTAGCTCCTTTTTGTATTTGGCCAATTGAATTGTTTTGCTCATGGCATTTTTTTTTTTCCATTTCACATATTGTTTTTCAATGAGTTGGTATCTTTTTCACATTTTGTAAGGAGTTATATGATTTTTCCTTTTTATCAAATCTATTTTGTAGGGCGTTATATGCTTTTCCCATTTCTCATCAAATCTTTTTTTCAAGTAGTTTTATTCAGATAATTTGTTTTCCCTTTTCCATACCCTCTTACAAAGATTTCATTTCCTTTCCCCATTTTTCTTCTAATTTTCTTTTAAGATCATTTTTGAAAACTTCCAAGAAAGCTTTTGTGAAATGGGAACTAGTTCATATCCCCTTTTGGGGCTTCCATCTGGAGTTGATTGGCTTTTAGGAATCTCAGGGTTTGAGGTCTGTTTTCTCTCCATAGAAGTTGTCTGTAGTTAAGAGTTCTTTTTGCTTTTTTTTTTTTTTTTGAGGTGGGGATTAAGATTTGCTCTTAAGGCAAAGGAGGGACTGCTACTTTAGCTTGCCTTGAGGCCAGTGTTTCTGACTGGCTTCTGGTGGCTGGGAATGGGGGGGGGGGGGGGGAAGGGGGAAGGGAAAGTGCTGAGTTCTTCAGGGGCTCAGCAGCTTACAATTTGCTTTTTGTATTCCCTTTTGGGTGTTTTGTAGCCCACGTGCTAAACCACTCACTTGCAACCAGGATAGAGTAGATTAAGAGCCTCACAGAACTTTCCCCTGAGCAGCCACACTCTGACTCCCCCCAGTTCTTTGCCTGGTTTCTCATGCTCCAGTCTGGGCTGGGCAGACTGTCCCCCTGCCAGTTTGAAACAGACCTGTTCTGAAATTCTTCCAAGGTATCTTGTGGAAATGTGTTGTACTCCTAATATTTGTGGGTTTTGTTGCTTCAAAACCAGTTCAGAGGCTTAATCTGCTGTTGGTTTGAGAAAAGGTCAAAGGAGGTCACAGAAAATCCTATCTGCTCCTGGCCATCTTGACTCCACCCCCCTGTTGTTTTTAATAAAACTTTCTAGAAGAAGTAAATTTTGAGCAGAGATTTGCAGAAGAGGAGAATAGCTATTGCAAAATATTCTTTATTCTCAAGCTTTTCATGTCTTTCTGGACACTTAAACATATACCTCCTAAATAAACTCTTATAAACTCATCCCCAATTTTAAAAGATCTCCCAAAATAAGCACCCTACTTGATATCCAAAATAGAAAAAAATAAACCCAATACTTTTTCTTCTTTTAAGAGCAAGGGTAAAAATGGAATGAACGAGGGAAGGTAGTCAGCTGAATTTCTGATAATTTATATAGTTAACTTTATTGAGTAGATGGCTTTTATCAATGCTAAGCAGCTATTTTGTGAAACTTGTCATAGCTAATTACTTGAGGTACTGAGAGATTCATTGACACATATAAAGTCGCACAATTTGTCTGTCAGAGACAGAATTGGCTCTTAGGTCATACAGCTTTTGAGGAGAACTCTCTTAACCATTATATCAGACTGCTCTTCTCTGTTTTCTTTAATAGGTTAAACAGAGGAGGTATTACTTCTGGCAGTGATAGATATTTTCAGGCTTGGAAGGAATTGGAAATCTAAAACACTATTTTAAAGATAAGGTTACTTTTTTTTTTTTTTTTACCTGTCAATCTCCTAATTTTTCTTTGAATCTGATATATTAATAGATTTTTTTTTGAAAGAAATCATGGTCAATTAGAATTTTAAAGATTATATTTGATTTTTAAGTTCTTTTTGCCATATGCTAAATGAAAGCATTTATGTCTGTTCCAATTCAATGTTTTGAGATATAATCCTCCTGCCAAAATAACTGCTACTAAAACAAATCAAATTTGTTTTATTGAATATACTTTAGGGTAAGAGTTCAATAGTCAATAGTCATAATTTTACATCAAACAGTTCAATTAAATGGCATATGGAGAAGTATCAAAAGATCATTTTTTTTTCCGTTTTCATAGTAATTATACCTGTTCCTAGACACAAGGAAGTTATTAAAGAGTTAATTTTTTTTCTTGTTCATGGGAAGTTTTAAGCACATATATAGATTTTATATTTATTACATAAATACCAGTTATTATTATCACTTAAGATTAACATTGGGGGCAGCTAGTTGGTGTAGTGGATAGCGCACCAGCCCTGTAGTCAGTAGGACCTGACTTCAAATTTGGCCTCAGACATTTAACAATTCCAAGCTATGTGACCCTGGACAAGTCACTTAACTTCAATTGCCTCAGCCAAAAAAAAAAATTTCATTAAAAAATTTATATAGTCAGTATTCAGATATAACAAAATAAAACTCTTTTGACATATTTCTTTGTATGAGAAAATATATACAAATGTTAAATATATATATAAAGAATATTTTAAATACATCTTTGTTATTATAACATTCATTTCGTAAATTTTGTAAATATCAAATTTATTAGTATACATTATATATTTTAATAAAAAGTATATTTTAAATATCTATATAAAGTATTCAAATTAGTCATTTCTAAGCAGCTAGGTAGGCACAGTGGATAAAGTGCTGCATCTGGAATCAGAAAGTTTTCTCTTTCTGAGTTCAAATCTGACCTCAGGCATTTACTAGCTGTGATCTTGGGTAAATCACTTAATCCTATTTGCCTGTTTCCTCATTTGTAAAATGAGTTGGAGAAGAAAATGACAAACTATCTTAGTATGTTTGCCAAGAAAAAAACAGTTGAAATCACAAAAAATCTGACATAACTGAAAGGGATTGAACAATAACCATGGGTCAGTCCCATTTTGGGGATTCATCATTGCTCAGATTCCCTCATTTGTTGTACTTTCAACATCCCCCTTTGGTAGCCTAGGTCCAAATCACAAATTCAAATGTAAACAGCCCAAGAAAACACATACACAATTAAGTTCATAGCTGTCTCTCCCAAAGAGGTCCCCTATCAGGATTACCTACAGTAGAACAAAGGGAAATGAACAGAGAGCACTAGAACATTTTAACTTAACTGCTTTATTATTTCACCTACTCATCCTCTTATATTTCACGGTATAAATCTCATCAAAAATTGAATCCGCTATAACAGGTGTATGCCAAAAGTAACCACAGTCCTGGTCTGGCATTGCAGAGATGGTATCTCTTGTGCTCTAAAAAACTCACATTGCACTTATCACTAGTATGCAATTATCTTAACTTCTTTTCTGTTGCTAATATATTTGTCTAGCATTTCACTTCTTATTTAAAGATAGAAATTAATATTCAGCTTCCCTAGTCTGTGAGTCTGTCTCTCCTTGTGAACAATATTACAAATTCTAGTTGTCAAGATGAAAACATGTTTAAAAATATTTTGAATAAATTTATAATCTCCAAACACAAAGTTATATGCATAAATTACTCTGCAAAGTGTTTCTATTGGGCTTATACCCCAAAGAGATACTAAAAAAGGGAAAGGGACCTGTATGTGCCAAATTGTTTGTAGCAGCCCTGTTTGTGGTGGCTAGAAACTAAAAAATGAATGGATGCCCATCAATTGGAGAATGGCTGGGTAAATTGTAGTATATGAATGTCATGGAATATTATTGCTCTGTAAGGAATGACCAGCAGGATGAATACAGAGAGGCTTGGAGAGACCTACATGGACTGATGCTATGTGAGATGAGCAGAACAGGAGATCATTATACACTTCGACAATGATACTGTATGAGGATATATTCTGATGGAAGTTGATTTCTATGACAAAGAGACCTAACTGAGTTTCAATGGATAAATGATGGACAGAAACAGCTACACCCAAAGAAGGAACACTGGGAAACGAATGTGAACTGTTTGCATTTTTGATTTTCTTCCCGAGTTATTTTTACCTTCTGAATCCAATTCTTCCTGTGCAGCAGGAGAACTGTTCGGTTCTGCAAATATGTATTGTATCTAGGATATACTGCAACATGTTTAGCATTTATAGGACTGCTTGCCATCTTGGGGGGGGGGGGTGTGGAGGGAGGGAGAGGAAAAAAGTCGAGGCATAGGCGGGTGCAAGGGATAATGTTGTGGAGGATTGCCCTGGCATGGATTCTGTCAATACAAAGTTATTATTAAATAAAATAAAATTTAAATTAAAAAAAATTCAAAAAAATAAATAAATAAATTACTCTGCAAAGTAGTATTTTTTTTTTTTTTAAATATGTGCTACCTCCACAAACTCCAACTCTGAGGCCCCATTGCTGTTGTCAGCAGAATCTACATTCTCTGGCCCTCTCTGGCCCTTCAACATATCTGTTTTTTGAGGACTAACCTAGCTAAATATAGAGAAGCATACCATCTTTTGATTGGCTACTTTGTGGTGAATATTTTGCCCACAATTAAAAGATGAATATTAAATGGCATTTTCCTGTATACTATCATTTCATTTCTGCACTGATTAATCAGAAGGTGCTGATAATTACAAAAAGAAATGAGTAGCATTTTTGGATGTGTAGGCTCTGGGTTCAGATTATAGGTCTGCTACTTACTGCTTCCTGTGTTATCTTGGTCACATCTCTGAATTTCAGATTCTTCATTTGTAAAATGTACTTGGCAGTCTGGGTGGTTTTTAAAGGCTTTCTAATTTTACATATTCTGATTTTAACAAATTTTTGTAGAAAATAAGGCGATTAAAAAACAAAATTCCAGGAAGGATTGTGAGAAGATGGCAGAATAGGTCCAAAAATTTTATGTTTACCAGATTTCCTCCACAAACAGAAAAATTTGTGTCTCGAGGCAAATATAGACCAATGAAAAACAAATAAAATTTGGGGCAGAACAGGGTTTCTTCTGGGAAACAACTGAAAAAAGACTTCAGAATAGGGGTTTAACTGATGTGAAATGTAAACAACTGCCAGGCTTTTCCTCAGAAGCAGCAGGTGGGAGGAAGCCCTGGGGCTAGTTGGGTTCAGCTGGAGCCTCAGCACAAACCACAAGCTTCTGGGCAAAGAATAGTCTGGGAGTTTGAGGTTTGAGTCTGGGAAGATTGAGGGAACCTCAGTTGATTAGGGCATAAGGCTCAGCTATGTTACAGAGAACTTCCTACCTTGGATAAGAAGAAACCAGCACACCTGCCGAGTGCAGAGGCAGTGGAGTAGGGGTGCTGCTGATTTCAGGCATTTGCAGGAGGAGAGAGCTTTTGAATTGGGGTTCCAGGTCAAAGGAATGAGCAGAAGTGAAGCTAGAGGCACCATCCTCCCCATCCCGGGATTAGATGTGCTTCTACTAATAGTTATCATTAAAAAAAATTTTTTTTCTTGGAGGAGGTGAGAGGTGGGATGGGGGAATGAATGGGGAAAAAATAAAGTAAAAATTGCACAGCAGAGAACAAAAAAATAGCCTACAAGGAAGCAAAGAAAGGACAGTTATAAATATAATCTTTTCTATTATTATATGTGCTTTCTTGAAATGGAAATTTATTGTTACATATTTTGAATCCTCCCTCATGTTCTGTTGGACATGTGACAATGTTTTCCTTTTCTGTCTTTTTCTATTTTGTATTTAGTTTTTTTTTTTTTTTTTTTTGTTTGTTTTGTTTTGTTTTGTTTTTTAAGAAAAGAATCCTTAGGCCAGATAGCACTCCAGATTGTATTTCTGGGTTTTCAGAGAAGCATAATTAAAGACAGGCATATGCATCTAGAAATTATCTTCATAGAGATGATAACTGGACCCTTAGAACTGATGTGATCAATAAGAAAAATAGCAAAAAAGGAAAGGGTAAGAGAGAGAGAGAATTTTGAAAGATACCTATGGTTGAGGAACAAAGCAGATTTATCAGGAATGGTAGGAATGATGTTGAGCTTAATCTGCTGGAAAATATGAGAGATGGCATTAAGAGTTCTTGAAGAAGAGCTGACCTTCAAAGAAAGTGGCCATTTCTCTCATCCATGAAAACAGTGAAAGAATATGAAAGAAGTGTAAGTGACATGAGATGAGGTGGAGAGAAAATGGATCTCTTGTCATTTGGCTTCAATTTGTTTATATATTTATTTGTTTATTTGTTCATTCATTCGTTGATTAGTGTATTATGAGGTAAGGACCTGAGTTTAGAGAGTAAAGTTAGTGGATGCTCTGGTTTAAAGAAAATAAATGGAGGGATGATACACTTATTAAGTATTGGGAATATCATAGAAAAGTAAAACTCTGGTTCAAGGAATCATACTTTTTTATTATTATCAAATAGTATTTTATTTTTTAAATTATATGTAAAGACAGTATTTGATATTAATTTTAAAAAATGTTTTGAGTTTGTTTTTTTCCTCTTTTCCCAAATCCCTTTCTAAATAGTAAGCAATTTGATATAAATTATATATGTGCAATCTCACAAAGCATTTTCATAGTACTCATGTCGTAAAAGAAGAAACATTTTCCTCCTTAGCAAAAGAGGAAAAAAAAACAAAAAGTGAATATGGTATGTTTTTATTTGCATTCAGACCCCATCAGCTCTTTCTCTGGAGGTAGAAAGCATTTTCCATCATGAATCCTTTGGAATTGTCTTGATTTTGGTTCTACTCATTTCACTTTGCATCAGTTCCTGTTATGTCTTTCTAGATTTTTCTGAAATCTTCTTGTTGTTTATGATGTTTTATAGCAGATTAGGATTCCTACATTCATATGCCACAACTTTTTCAGCCATTCCCTAATTGATAAGCATCCTTCAATTTCTAAATTTTTTGCCACTGCAAAAAGAACCACTTTAAATATTTTTTCACATATAGCTCTCTTTCCCTTTTTTTTTTATGATCTCTTTGGGATATAGAACTAGTAATGGCATTTCTGCAGCAAAGGGTATGTGGAATTTTGGTCCTTAGAACACAACAGCAAAACATTAACTGCAGACCCATTTTAAATAGCTCTAAGTAGTACCTATAGGAGCAGTGACCAAGCTGCATCTTCACTGGGGTTGTTTTACTAGGCTATAGGCCTGTAGCTAAAAACATTACTATTCCTAAGACTTTTGGGGTTGGGGACCTGAGCTGTCTGCAACAAGGTCAAAGGGAATATATTACTTGAGAATTTTGAACAATTGCTGTGGAAAGTGAATTAATGAGTCAATTAGGGGAAAATGTAATGATTGCTCAGTTAAAATTCTACAAAATTTGTAGCTGATTCAGCACAGTTTTGTGATTTCTTCTGACCAGACTCAGAAGTTCTTAATGCTTCAATATTAGCATGGCAAAAAATCTCCAGAGAAGGTCCCTGGATTCTTTGTTTATGCCTGTTTTGTTTAACATTTTTATCCACAACAAGGATAAAGTCACAGATCAAATCTGCAGATGACACAGACTTGTAGAGGAGGAGAGACTTGCACAATATAAAATAGAGTCAGGATACAAAGGGATTTTTGACAAGGCTGATACATTGAATTAAGTCTAATAAAATGCCTTGTATTTAAATACAAAAAAAAGTAATTTCATGAGTATAGGTATTAGACAGCAGCTCTGAAAAAGATGGTGGAGTGGTCTATTAGTGTATATGCAAGTTCAATTTTAGTCAATAGGGCAAGTGTCAGTCCAAGCTAATAATTTAAAAGCTAGAACACTTACAATTGTAGAATGCAAATGTAGAAATGTAGAGACAGTGGAAGTCAGGAGATCATATTGACAAATCCACATCTTCTCTACCGTGAATCACAAGATCATTCTTGACAGAAAAAAAGGTCAGTATTCTCTGTGCTCAGCCAATATGCCACAAACATTGATATAATCACCAAAACTTACAAATTAATGACAGATATCACAAAGTATACAATTCTGTGTTTATAGGCTCTAAATACATGTTTTTCTTTAACAACAAGCATATTTTAAGTTATTATTTATCACCATTCCAAATTTCTAAAGTAACCTTGTGTTAGAACATTAGAATATTTGTATTTATCTCTTATGTCTATGCCTTCTGCCACTATCTCTTCATCCATAGCTCTCATGAAAAGGTAGCCTTACTTCTTCCCAATGCTAATGCCTCTACTGCATAAGCAGTCCTATTCCATCCTATCTCTAAAAAATTGTCCCCTCTTTTTACTTCTTTTCAATCTCTCCTTGTCTATTGGTTCATTCCCTACTTCTTGTAAAATGCCCATATCCCCATTCTTCAAAAATCCTCATTTCATCCCACTAATTATCATTCTTTATCTCTTCTGATCTTTATAGCTAAACCCCTCCAAAAAGTGTTTTGCTTGACATTCAAGATTTTTCATAATCTAGCCCTCTCCTACCTGTCTAGTCTTATACTTTATCATGCTTGCCACATAGTAGACCCTTAATATATCTTTGTTGACTGATCTGTGATCATCTATTGAATTCCTATTTGATATACCACATCATAATGGTGACTATATTTTCTTTTTTCTTTTCTTAAATTCCATCCCTTTTCAATCAACAGAAGTCTATCCCCAAAATCTATGTTCTTTCTTTAACGTCTTTCCATAGACAAGGGGAAGAACTTTTGCGTTAAACATACATTCAAACAAAACAAAGTTTTACATTGATCACATCTTTAAAAATGTATGTTTCAATCATTAACTTCCTACTTAAAAATAGAGAGCGTATGCTCTACCATAAGTCTTTTGGAAACATGTCCAGTAACCACCACATAGATCAGAGTTCCCCAAAGTCTCTAAAATTTGAGTGCCGTAAATTATTCTTCTGGTTTTTTTCAACCTACTCTGTATCCATTCATACAAATCTTTACAGGGTTCTATGAAACCATTCCCTCCAACATTTTTTATAGCACAAAAATTTTCTATTGTATTTATGTCATAGTTTCTATTTCTTTGCCATCCTAAAAAAGAGCTGTTAATATATGTTTTTGTAATATATGTTGTTTTATTACTACTTTTGACCTCTTTGGGATATAGGCATCAGAGCAAAATTAATATTCACTGTCAAAGAATATGCAATTCAGTAATTTTTTGAGCACAATTCCAAATTCCTTTCCAGAATGACTGAATTAATTCAAAGCTCCACCAGCCGTACATTATTCATTTATCCACAATCTCTCTAGCATATGTCATTTTCCTTTTTATCAAATTTGCCAGTCTAATGGATGTGAGACAGAACTTCTAAGTTGATGTAATATGTATTTCTGTAATTAGTAGTGATTTGGAGCATTTTTTTTCATATAATTCTTGATATCTTATATAGCTCTCTCAGAAAATAGCTATTATACTTACAATTTTTTTTTTTTTTTAGTTTCCTATATAGCTTACAAAAGAGACCTTTTATCAGAGAAACTTGCTACAATTTTCCTCCTTTCCTGTTTCCCTTCTAATTTTAGATGCATCATTTTTGTTTGTTTAAATAGTGTAATTTTATACACTCAAAACTTTATCCTCTGTGATCCTCTATATCCTTTGTTCATAAACTGTTTCACTGTTAATAAACCTACAAGTTAATTCTTTCCTTATTCCTAATTTGCACCTAATATCATGTGTAAGTCATGTACCCATTTGGAGCTTATTCTGGTATACAATGAGTTGTTGATCTGTACCTAGTTTCTTTCAGTTTGTTTTTCAGTTTTTCCAGTAGTTTTTCCTTGAATAGCAAGAGCTTATCCCAGGAGCTGAAAAATTTGGATTTGTTCGTGATTATTTTTCCTGAACTAAAAGTAAAATATTAGGATGTAAGCTCTCAGAAGGCATGATCTATTTTTGCTTTTCTTCGTATACCCAGTAATTAGCACAGTGGTTACCACGTAGTTAGTGCTCACTCTCACCTTCATCTTATCCTCTCCCTTTCTTTGTCCCTCTTCCTCTCCGTCCATATGCGCACACACACACACACACACACACACACACACACACACACACACAATTATATTATTATTTTTTAAATTGACTTTCAAATTATCTTCTTCCCTTCCTTCCCGCACCTTTGGGAAGGCAAGCAATATGGTATCAATTATATATATATATATATATAGTCATATAAAACATTTAAGTGATGTTGCAAAAAACAAAACAAAACAAAAAAACATGCAAAAACAAACAAACAAACAAAAAAAAGTCTTAAAAGTATGCTTCAGTCAGCACTCAAAATTCATTAGTTTTCTGAAGGTGGATAAATAGCACTTTTCATCATGGGTTCTTCACAACTGTCTTGGATCATTGTCTTGATCAAAGTAACCAAGTCTTTCACAGTTATTCATCCTTATAATATTGCCATTACTGTTTGCAGTAATGTTCTCCTGATTCTGCTCACTTAATTTTGTATCAGTTTATATAAATCTTACCAGGTTTTTGTGAAACTATCCTGTTCATCCTATCTTATAACACAATAGTATTCTATTACAGTCATATACCACAATTTGTTTTAGCAATTTCTCAATTGATGAATATTCCCCTCTTTTTTCCAGTTCATTAACCACCACAAAATGATTTGCAATAAACATTTGTCTAGAAATAGATCCTTTTTCTTCTCCTTTGATCTCTTTTGAATACAGACCTGGTCAGGGTTTCACAGGGTCAAAGGATACCCTTTGGATACAATTTCAAATTGTTTTTCATAATGGTTGGATCAGTTCACAACTCTACTAGTACTTTAGTATTCCAATTTTTAAATGTTCCCTCCAACATTTGTCATTTTCCTTTTTTGTTACACCAATAAATCTGAGAAGTGTGAGGTAGTATTTCAGATTTGTTTTATTTGCATTTCTCTAATCAATATAGATTTAAAGCATTTTTCATCCGACTATTATAACTTTCATTTCTACTCCTGAAAACTGACAGTTTATATTTTTTGACCATTTATCATTTGATTGTTATTATTTATCTGAGAAATGATGCATTTTATTAGAGAAACTTGATGTAAATTTTTTTTTCCAGGTTCCTGTTTTCTTTGTGATTTTGGCTGCATTAGACTTTTTTTTTGGTGTGTGTGTGTACAAAAACCTTTTTTTTAAAAATTTCATGTTATCAGACATTTTATTTGGTGAACTTCTCTATCTCTCATTTGGTCTTAAACTCTTCCTTTACATAAATCTGAAAGTTACATTTTTTTGTGTGTTTCCCTAATTTGCTTATGATTTTTTTTATCAGAAAAAAAATGTGGTTCAACTTTGATAAAAATTCTATGAGTCATTAATGCTCAGTGTTCAGCTTTGGAGATGAAGGATCTGATCTAAATTTCTAGGAGGGCTCTTTACTCCTAAAAGAGAAATGAAAGGACAAACCATTTAAAAGTATATTCCTCAAAGGCCCTTCCTATTGTGTCTTGTCTCTATTTAATCTTTACAATCTTTAATATTGAAAATAGAGTTTCATCTCTCCATCAGTATGGCAACTTCTTTTGAGATAGAGTGAAATTTCACTTTTCATTGCTTTGTATTATTTCTATTCCATCAAAATATGTAAAGAAAGAATAAACTGTAAAAAGGTAGCAAGCATATGAAATGCCAGACCTTAAACTATGCACTCCTGAATTGCTAAGGAGATTTGGTGAGGTCAGGGAGGGGTGTCAGTTTACAGTTGAAAAATTCTGAGTGAGCAAGTAATTATCCTTTTGAAGATGTTATAAGAGAAAATGAAACTTTGTTATACATATAAAAAAAGCACATTTTTCAAAAACAAGCATCTGCATGCAGTTAGAATGATTACTATGTAATTGTGAGAAGGCTCACACAGCTCAGTGGAGTATAAAAGTGCCTCAGTTCTCATAAGATTAGGAATGGATGTTTTTTACTTTTCTTATAGTAATAAGATCTTGAATAAATAGTAAGATTATTAGACAAATAGTTCCTTTCCCCAAAACTGCACTTTCCATTAAACTAGTATTTTGAAGCTATTGGAGATTAGATTCTAGTATAAAAGAGACTTCCTTGAATCTCTTCATTTTAGAGCATTAATTTTTAGATTGCAGTATTCAAAAACCCACTAAAACAATTAATTTTCTACTCAAAATAGGGTCCCTAACATTTTTATTATATGACTATTTTCAGTATGTCCTTGTGGTATCTTTCCCCCCCTACAAAACCATATAACCAGAATACTTAAGTAAATAAAGATTTAAAAGAAAAAATGTCTCAGAACTAAGAGTATGACATTGCTGTTGTAGATTCATTTCCCTGCAAAGCTAGTCAAAGGCTTCCCTTTTAATCTTTGTGAAAAGCTTTTCCTAGAGCTTGAATGTGCTTCATAGGAGTCCCATTTTCTCTTTATTTGTCTCTACATGCTTCTTCTCATCACCAGATTTTATGATATACCCAAGTTTCCTATACCAGAGGTCATAAAGAAACAGTGTTTCCTCACATACTATTATTTAGTTTCTTTAATTATGGATGAGAGAGTATATGCAATGATTTCCTAAGACACCCTTTTTTATAATGCTTCTGCTAACATGAAGAAATTTAATTCTTTGATGGTGACACGTATATGCTTGAAGTACTTGTTCTTTTTATCATTAAATACCAATTGAAGCCAATAAAAAGAGTGGGTATGGAACAATAGTACTTCATGGCTTTCAATAAATAGGCATGTCTCTTTCTCTTAAATTAATTAACCATCTATTCACCACTGGATGCCTTCTAGCCTTTTTGTTTTGAAAAACTTGGAGAATTGTATCTAGTATTCCATTTAAACCCATTCCTGTGCTCGCATGTCCAGTGTGAATCTAAGATATTATCATAGGGACTATCACATGATATAATTATATTTATTATGGTGTCATGCATTATTTATAATGTGTCATTCCTATCAAGATATATACCTTTATATTTTGAGAGAAATATTGGGTTGGCCTTTGTTTTCTCTTTATTGTTTTAATAACAGAGTTCTTTTAGATATCACATTAATCGTCACAAAACCCTGCTAATGTAGGTGTTGTATGTTCTGACCATAGAGCATGTTTCATTAAATCTCTGCTTATTCAGTCAGTAGCTTTAATTACTGTTTATAGTTATTGTTTTTATTCTTTATTTTTAAATATTTAAGTGATATATTTCATGAAAAAAAAATCACCCCAATAGGTAAGAAAAACATTTTTTTAAATAAATGAAACAATAAATTATTTGAATGAGCACATATATGTAAAGAGAAAGCAGTGTAAAGAGGAGTATTAGATACGTTTCTAAAGTTTTAAAAATTAAATCCTTTTCTTTATCAATATAAATTTTACTTTCCTCCCCTCCTATCCTATTCCCCACCATGCCCATCAAGAAAGAAAGAAAAACAAAACACTGTTACTAAAGTGTATAATGGTGCAAAAAGAAACTACCACTTTGGTCATTTTTTAAAAAGTCTGAATCTGACTTCTAAGTCCATCATCTCTGTCAGAGGCAAACATTGTTTTTCGTGATTCCTTTGAAATTTTGGTTCTTCCTTTTCCATTTTTCCTCCTATTTTCCTATCAAATGAAGTTTATTTCTGTATCAAACTATGTGTAATAATTTTCCCTAACCTTCATTTCTCTTCCTTCACCACCCTTCTCTTTTCACTCTTTTAATATTATTAAAATATAAGAGAACCACACTCAGTCCTTCCATCTAAGAATATTCCATCTATATAAACCCTGATGATAGTAGGACTCAGAACAGGCACCTGTATCATCTCTATATATTAGAATGTAAGCAATTTATAAGCAGTTTATATTTGCTTATTCTTTTATGATTGTTCATTCACATTTAGGTTTTGTTGTTTTTCTTATTGTTTCCTGAAGTCACTGGTTTCTATTTGGTTTGTTCTAATTATCAAGGCATTTGTTGCTTTGGCAGTTTTGTACTTATTATGCCAAACTATTAATTGTGTTTTGAACTCTTGTGTTATCTTTTCAAGGAATTCTAGTTGAGTTTGTCCCCAAGTTATGTGCTTCTTTAGGGCTTACCTTGTAGATATTTTGGAGTCATTCTATTCTTCTGGGTTTATGTTTTGAGTGTCCCTTGAATGTCACTATACACAGTTCTTGTTTATCAGAAGTGGACTGTTCTACAGACTTCTCCCTTCCCTTATGGGGCTCTTCTTGCCGCCCTCCTCTTCCATTCTTCTGCACCTCACAGCTAGATCATTTTGAAGCTTCGTGCCACTGTTGCTGCCATCTGCTGGAAGCTGTTGTGTCCTATTTTTTGCCCGCCAGGGACTAACATGTGCATAATGCAAAGTGAGAACTGCCCATAATTACTTTTTATGGTGAGATTCTTCTTTTGTTGGCTCTTTCTTCCAGGCTCCTCTTTGACTTTGGATGTGTTAGGGTAGCAACTTTGAACAAAAGTGGGGAAGGTCCAGTTGCTGCTTTCCTGGAGTGTTGAGTGTTATGTTATTCCAGACATTGTAAGACAGCTCAGAGGAGGGATCAACAACCTTCAGTACTCCCAAAGTGGTGTGATCCAGGGCAGAATAATCATTATCTTCTTGTTTGAACATTCCTGGTCTGTCTTTGTCCTTGTCTGAAAATTCCTGGTCAGAGTTTGGGACTGAACTAGAGGAGACTATTACTGGGCTGACTCAGTCCCTGCCATCTAGCTGGAAATGCTTCAGTGTGAAAGAACTTAAAGTTTCCCTTTGTTGTGGTTTCCTGCCCTAGTTATTCCTCTACAAGCTTCACATTAGGCTAGAAATTAGAACTGAGACCCCATCTACTCCTGAGCTCCAACCCTTAGAGTTACTACTTGCCTCTGAACTTGCTTTTCTCAATAAATGGCAGAGGACCTTCCCCGACTCCTTACTGATACAGTTCCCCTCTTCACTTTCTTCAGATCTCTGAAGTAGAATTAGGTAGTGAGCAACAAAGTAGCTAATTGACAATTACTTTCAAACCCTGTACAAGGTCTTAGTATCCTCTATTAGACTTGGATGTGGTCCTGAAGGGCATGATAGCCCCTCAGTAAACAGGAGGGCTGCATGGCAAATTCCTGGACAGACCACATTCCTAGCATCCTCAGTTCTCCTCTCTCCTTGTGCCAAAATGGGTTGGAAATGTGACTCATTTTGATTGTTTTTTTCTTGGATTTCCCTTTCAGGATTTAGTCTGGTACCTTTTCTGCATCTATTTAGAGGAGTCAGGATGGGAGGCTTACTATTCTTCCTGCTTCTCTACCATCTTCTGTTTCTAAAATTCTGAAAGCAGAAAATAGCATCATTTCCATTGCATCCACATTTTAACCAAAAAAGAACATTACTTTTCTATTTAGCATTGAAAAATCAGCCTTTTCAGCTTCCTGATATTCACAGCTAAGACATTAGATGCTAGAAAATTAGTAGACTTTGCCAAAAGTCATACAAATTGATTGTATCAACAGAATAAACTATGAATGCCAATGGAAATGATCTCAGGCACTAAAGGGTCAGTGAATAACTAAAATAAAAGTAAAAATCTGTACCATACATTTTAAATTATCTTTTTATTAGTCTGTGATAATGACCTTAAGGCATTAGTTAATAATAGTATTTGCCATTGGGGTCTCTACCAACTCTGATATTCAGTGGTTTATCACTTAGCTCCAAGATTTGGTAGAAGCTGGGTTGGGTATGACTATTCAGGAGTTTTTGATTCTTTAGGGAAATAATAAGTGCTGACCTGTGATTTTTCCTGGCGTAGGGAACTCCTAAAACAAGCTGAAGAAGCTCCTTTTGCCTGTGAAAGATAGTTCCTTCTTTCATTGCAACTTTGAGTTTTAGAGAGTTTCCTAGAACACTGAGAGGTCACATAATTTACCTAAGATCATTTTGTCTAGAAAGGGTCCAAAGTAGAACCTGAACTTAGTTCTTGATTTAGAGACTGGCTCTCTTTATGATGCTTCCTCTTTCAAAGAGCTTCCAGAAATAAGAATAAAGATAATGCAAGTTTGTGAACCAACAAGTACATCAAACAAACCAACAGATACCAGCCCAACATTTTTTGTCCTACTTGCAAAAAACTAGGATAAAGTAGCATATTTTCAGTGGTTCTCAGTTTCCTCCTCCTTCACTAAAATCAACAATAAATCAACAATGAAATCCACCATATGCAAGGTACCATATTAGACACTGAAAATGTAAAGCATATATGATATAGCCCTGATTCCCAGGTTTATAGTCTAAATGGGGAAATAAACATGTACACATGAAAAAAATAACTATAATAAAAATAATAAATGAACGGTATAGAAAAGAAGTCCTATTGGAATTCATTTCTAAGTATACAGTTTGCTGCTGGGGATGGAGAGTAGGGGCAGTTCCCCCATGAAAAATTTAGTAACAAAACATGTTAAAGAGTTAAAGATCTATAAGAGAGAGAATTTTTTTTTATCATTTTTCCATTTAAATAATGAAAAATAATCTTGTAACACTTATAAACATTTCATTATAGTTACCTTTTAATTGATTTTGCTATTAAAGAAGAATTTAATTATGTAATGTTTATACTGAATATCAGTCATTTTTGCATTGTTTCAAAATAATGTGTCTAAATCAAATTTTTTTATCAAGTTCATAGAAAAGATAATGATAAATGACCTTGAGTGTCCATTTGACATGGTTTAAAGTAATTCTTTTGTTGTATGACACAAATTATACAATGTAAAGGTTTCAAAATCACATATCTTCATAACTTTGCCAGTAGGGATGACTACAAATGCTACTATACTCTGAAATTTTTTTAGCTAGTTAAACTATTCTTAAGGATGAATAAAAATCCTCCAGCATTTCAGAATCTCTAGTATTATCTCCTATTACAATCGTATAGCAGAATTTGTTAGATTATCTAGCATAAACTTACATGTTTATAATATAAATTTATGATGATGAGAGATGCTTCCCAAAAGTGATGAGAGAGCTACCCAATTTATTTGGAAGGCTGAATTCTTTTTATTTAATTATGTATTGAAATCATGAATTCTGTGGATATTGACCCCCTTTGACAATAGGTAGATTTCAAAGAAGGGAATTTGGGAAAGGAAATTGAGATCCCAAAGATAAACTTCATCTATATCCAAGTTTTTCCTAAAGAGGCAAAAATACTCTGACTACATGTTTACATTATTTCAAGTCAAAATTTTCTACACCATTTAATTATTAAATTTTTAATTCAGTGTGAGTCTTCTTTGGAGTTGTCTGACCATGCAGTCAGATTACAATTAAAATAAGAGCTCTTCAGTTATATGTAAAACTTTTCTCTAATAAGAATTCTTATATTTTATTAGAAATATAATTAACAGAATCAAAAGAACAATATACACAGTTAACAAGGGTAATATAAATAAAGACATCATTAAAAGACAACATGACTCAGATTAAATACCAAGTTGGCACTAGTTATAAAGTTATAATAACACGTATCCTCTCTAAGTTTTGTGTGTACATATTTTTTCAAATAATCCTCAAAATTATTTATATATGAAAATATGAATAATATATTAATTCTCTAGTCCCATTTATGGAGTAACATTTTTTTTTAGCTAGTAGAATGCCATTTCATTCAAGTTATGTAGTAGACTAGAATAGAAACCAAAAAGAGTTATTAAAGTATTTTGCCCCAAAATATCTTCCTCACTTATTTAATCAAGTATAAATACCCATGAGTTAGCAAACATGATCTTTTAAAATAAAATCTATTATATATACTCTCTGAGGAACCTTATCTCAACTCCCACTCTCATCGATTGAATCTTTGATACTGGAATAAAGCCACAGTTCCCTCTCAGGCATTTAAGCAGTACCCTCAAGGATCAGTAGTGATTTTCTATTATGAGTTCAAATGTTGGAGTTCTTGTTCTTCTCAAAACACAGCCGGTTTAGCTTAGAGCCCTCCGGATGTCTCCAAATCCAAAGGTTCTGTCCTTCAGCCTCTGCCTCTGCTTTCTTCAGCCTCCGACCAACACAAAGATGGAATGAATCTCTTGTCTCCTTCACTTGGGGCTCGGCTAGCTTTCTGGTGAGTCTTTCAGACCAGCTTGGTCTCAGTTGGGGGTGTGCAGGAGCCCAGCCACCTACCACAGTGGTGTGAGATGAAGATGAATCTGGTTGTCCACTGAACTCTCCACTCGTAGCTTTATCCTCTGAAAACTCTTCGTCTGCCACCAGCCAGTCAAATGGAATATATTCTGACTTGCCTCGGAAAGAGGGCTTCTGGCGTAATTCCGCTGAAATCCGTCAAAGTGCTCTCTGTCTGCACCAGAGTCGTTCCTCTCGAGTCCAGCTGAACTCTCCTCTGCGACCAGCCAGCCAAGAGGAAAAATGTATTCTGGAATGGCTATCTCGTCTTATATGTGAATCTTCTGAGAGAATGGGATTATGGGTTTTCTCCCATAGTGCTCTCTGGCCCAAAGAGCTTTAAGGGAGGTGTGAACTCCCTTGAAGTTAGAAAGTTTACTTTGTGAAGCTGGCATACTTGTGAACTCCAATGAGTAAAGGTGTGAACACAAGCCTTGTATTAATTAGTTCTACTTAGTACCTTGTTTCAGGTTCTGCCCAAAACATCTTCTTGTAAGATTAGATCAACTCTAATTAGTTAGCAGTTAGTAAGGATTCCAACAATTTTCTAATGTTTTTCTAATATAATTCAAGCCCTCATCTCTTTAGGTGAGTCATTATAGTCATCAAGCTTTGAGGTGCTTTTAGAAAGGAATATTTGCTAACAGTGTAGTGAGAAGAGCTAGAACAAAACATTTCCCTAAAAGCCTATGACTACTTTATCATGAGTACATACAGAATCCAGGAGAAGATATGCTTAAGCCTGACAAAAGAGTTATTCCCAAATACAACCTGGGTAAGATTAAAATGTATTCAGGTGGAAGCAGGTAGATGGCCAGTGGACTAGCCCTGGAATCAGGAGGATATGAGTTCATATCTGGCCTCAGACACTTAATCTTTACTAGCAAATCACTTAACCCCAATTGCCTAGTTCTCAAAAAAAAGTATATTATGAAAATGGGAAATGTTTAATAATACAAATAAAAATAAAATATAATAGAGATATTAATTTGTGGATATCTATGGCCCAAAGATCAATTTCTATTTGACTTTGGCATTCCATTGTTCTTGATTATTTGGTTAAAGCCCAGTATCTTTTCACTGCTTTTATTTATGAAGATGGAGTTACTTGATTAAGAAATTCAATGAACTATACCTTTACATAAATATCCCCTGGGAGAGAGTCCACTTGGACATTCATTCATATACATTTTTTTGGACATATGAGAGGACCTAGTAAAGAGAGTGCTGAACTTGTAGACAAGAAATCTTGAGTTTGAATCTTTCCTTTGAACAGTAGTCATTTAACCCCTTTTAGCCTCAGTTTCCCCTATACATAAATGGAGTAATATAATAATAACTATCTTAAGATTTCAGTGAGATAATATATGTAAAAAACTTTACAAATTTTCCAGCCTTATATAAGTTGCTATCTTTCAACTAACCAGTAAAGTGAAGTAGAGCAGAAGCTGACCTGAGAACTTTACTCCATTTCCCTAATCCTGGTGAAGGAAAGAATTTTAATTTATTTCTAGTAAGAACTGAATGCTGGTTAACAATGGTTGAGAAATAGAGTAAATTGCAAAGGTTGTATTCATGCTTTAGTTCTGCATTCATCACTGGTCTATAATTGTCAAAATAGCCCATCTTTTTTTTTAGCTTCATGGCTCTTTCGATGGTTCAATGTGAGTAGAATATAAGAGTAAGTGACCAGGTAAGGTGGTAGGAAGATTAAAACAATAGCTCAACTGAGATGTGTTTGTTTTCTCAGAACCTGGCTGTGTACCCCTTTACAGAAGAAGGTCAGAAACGTGTGCAGCATATCTTTATTCTTCTGTTGGAAGTTTTTGGTACTTTGGAACCAGGATCCTAGTTTCATTTAAGTGACAGTTTTTAGTTCTATTAGAAATTAATCCAATCTTCTTTGGGGAAGATTTGGGGAAGACAGTTCCTAGTCACCTAGAGTGATCAGTGTTAAGCATCTTAAATGCTAATACTCTTTTTTAAAAAATAAATTTTTCATTTTTGTTCTGAAATGGGCAAACACCATTATGAGCAAAACATGAGCTTTTCCATACATAAAAAAGGACAGAAATAAAGAGAATGGTATATGAAACCATAACTATCCATTATATACAGGTTGGAGTTTTTTGCATTTGATTTTTTAAGCATATAATACAGTGGGAGGTAGGTGGCTTAGTGGCTTATTGAATAGAGCACTGGCTCTGGAATCAGGAAGATATGAGTTCAAATCCATCCTCAGCCACTCATGTATGACCCCCAGCAAGTCGTTTAATCTTTACTGCCTCCCCCAAAAAAGTACATAATAGATGTAAAATGTTCTAAAGCTGTCCAACTCTCCTGTGGTTCCCAATGCTTCCCCGATACTTATGTTTTTGGAATCACTATCATTACCCTTCTCTTTCTCAATCCCTAAACACACACACACACACACACACACACACACACACACACACACAACAAAGAAATCACCTCTTATTTAACCATTAAACATAATCAAACAAAACATTCACATGTTGACCATGCCTGAAAATGTTATATTTCATTCTTTACTTCTAGTCTTTTGCTTTCCTGTCAAGAAGCAGGAAAGCTTATTTTATTTTCTCTCTTCTAGACTTGTGGTTGGTAATTTGATTGATGAGTCTTTCAAAGTTGTTTTTCTTTAAAATGCTGTAGACATTGTATAAATTGTTCTTTTGATTCTATTCACATCACTTTCCAGTCCTCCCACAGGTTTTTCTGATTCTGTACCTTTCATCATCTTTATAGCATATTATTATTTCATTTTTCTTGACTTAGATTCAGGAAAATAGACCTGAGTTGGAAACCCACTTCAAACATAAAATCACTTAGATTCTCTGAGGCTCAGTTTCATCGTCTGTGAAATGAGAGGTTGCATTCAGTGACCTTTTTAAGATCTCTTCTATCTCTAAATCTATGAACCTATGTTGTATCATAAGTTGCTCAGCCATTCCCCAGTGGTTGAGTATTCCCTACATTTTCTTTCTTGGTTACAACAAAAAAATTCTGCTCTGCAAATATTTTTTAATATATCTGTTCTTTCTCTGTTTTGACTCTTTGGGGAGGGAGAAGGCTCATAACCCTAATAGTGAAGATATGCACAATTAGTGAATTTGGGTGGGAATCCAAATAGATCCAATTTGTTTTTAGAACTGCTGAAATTCAGTTCCACAAACAATGCATTAGTTACTCCTTCACTATTATCTTCCAGGTTGCTTTCCAGCTTCTTGAAAGATCAGGGTGGGCTTGCATGTCCCCAGATTTCATATGATCAGCTTTAATCAGCTCTGTATTTGTTGAATTTTAGAGTATAGCATCTCCCTAAAGGACCATAATCCATGCAGACCAAAAATTCCTGATCTGCCATTCACAGAAAGGCATTTCTTCATCCATTTATGCTATTGTCTGAGAATTTTACTTCACTTTAGTTATACCCATTGGGAATACTAGTTCACTTCATTCATATCATAATTATCATAAATGTTATATGTAATTTGGAGATTGCTTTACAATAATTAATAAAACTGATAAAGTTAATGAACTATATCCTGAGTACTACCTATCTCATGGAATTATTGTAAGGGAAATGCTTGGTAAAAAGACCATATAAATGTATTAATAACTACTAACATTATGACTCAGTTCTTCTTGAATGATATCATAGATCTTATACACACATGATGAAAATTATTACCAATTTCTTAAATCTAAATATAGTTTTGTTTTGTTTTGTTTTGTTTTTTTACAATGTTAATAAAGATGGAAACTCTGGAACCTAACCTTCATTAATCCATAGCTTTCTCCTTTTTTTATGTGCAGACCTATTAATCTAAAGATAGTGGTTCTTCTCTAGTTTCTTCAAATTAAATTAAACAAAGTCAGTTTTCTCTATTGTTTTCTTAATTGCTTGAATATGAAGTATTTGTACTTTTTAGAAATGTTCTTTTTAATATACTAAGATTTAAATGAACTACACAATTTTATTTTTAAAAAATCCAGCAATCATATTAGAAGTATAGAAAAGCATTTGCTCAAAAGAGGAAAATAAATGTCAGTTTTAAGAAGATTGAATACAGCTCAAACTGTTATTCATAATCTTCAATTGCTAGAGTTTTCATTAACAGTCATTATGTCCTTGGGGAGCATTTGTACTAATTGGCTGAATTTTTCAAGATTTGTATTATATTTTGGTCACTTTGGCCAGTCCCTAATGGGATTTCCTGTTTGAGATGTTTGCATTTTCTCAACTAACATGAAAACAGTCACATGAATTTATTTGTAGTGAAAAATATACTTCAAAGGAGAAAAAATAATTAAATGACTTTTTTTTCAACTTTCTGTGTCCATAGAACATCGATTTTCAGATTTTGCAATTGTGTGTTACACAGTAAAGCAGTTGCATAAATATTAACTAATATTGTTAAGAGTTGTGCCTTAGCCAAGTAGTACATTGATTCAGATTTCACTTGTACTCCATTTCTGGTTCAAAATGTTACAATATTTCTAACTCATTGGCTTTGATGCTTTAAAAATGAAGAATTTCCCAAATAACTAAACTAATAAATAAATAACTTATTTGACATCATGTTACTGTTAGTTATCGACTAAGTGACGATTCTAATGATTTTCCTCCTTAATGTCTAACCACTTTCTCTCAGCTCCCTTTCCTAGGTCATCTCACCCCCTTACTATGGACATTTTCTAAGATTTTTCTGAAAGACTGCTTCTTTCATTTTACCCTTTTTCTAAGCAGTCTCATTGTTTTTATAGATAAAATTATCAGATTTATGCACGACTCAGATTACTCGTTTGATCAATTGATTTGATGATTTGATTGATTTGTTGTTGTTTGGTCATTTTTCAGTCATGTCCAACTCTTTGTGACCCTGGATTTTTTTGTTTGTTTGTTTTTTGTTTTTGCAAAGATAGTAAAGTAGTTTACCTTTTGCTTCTCCAGCTCTTTTTACAAATGAGGCAACTGAGGCAACTTGGGTTAAATGACTTGCCCAAGATCACACAGCTAGTTAGTTGAAGCCATATTAGAACTCAGAAGATAAGTCTTCTATGCACAAAATAAGCACTTGATCCATTGCACCATCTAACTGCAAAGATAGATAGGAGTGTGTGTGTGTGTGTGTGTGTGTGTGTGTGTGTGTGTGTGTGTCTGTATGTCTGTCTCTCTAGCTATTTCTACTTTTATCTCTTTTTTGTGTAAATAAGCACAGATATATTTCTGTATGTACCCATATAGTTCTATATATGTGTATGCAGATATATGTATAAGTAAATTATTTAGTAAATATATAATTATAAAATATTTATATTTCTATATTGATAGATTTATCTATAATATTTAGATATCTATAATATTTTTTTATAACTGTCTCTACATATGGTGGGTGTGTACATGTATGCACAATCTTGGCCTTTCCTGAGCTCTAGTTTTGCATCAAAAACTAATTTTTGTACTGTGTAGGCAAATCAAATTCAATGTGTTCAAAGTGTAACTAATGCTCTATAGGCACAAGGAGAGCATGACTATATTCTAGCAAGGTAATGAGTTGTCTTCATGTCATATTATGGTAAAGGAGCTGATTATTGCACTGCTTGGGGAAGAATCTATAACTTTCTACAAGTATTTCAGTGTATTTCTCTATGTAGTCTTGTAACTTTGTGCCAGTATATATGAGGCACATTCAGAGTAGTGTTCTAAATAGGTTATTGTAAGGTCTAATCCTTTCTAAAGATTGGTTGTATATTAGGTATTGCTACTAAAAAAAAAATTGCTATTTGCATTTATATACCACTTTAATATTTGCAAAGTACTCTACTTAAAACAATCCTATCAGGCAGATAATACCAGAACTATTGTCCCCCTGTCATAGATAAGGACATTGAAGGTTCTGAGAGGTCAAGAGACTTTCCTAGCCCTTGTCTGCAGATGGTACATGGTTTGCCCCAGACAAAATTGTAAACTGAATATATTTCTTTGTTTATATCCTACTGTTTCCTTTTTTGTTTTCTCATCCTCAGGATTTTGACCCAAGTTATCATTACTTCAAGTTGTCATTACTTTCATTCTTTCTTTCTTTCTTTCTGTCATACTTTCATTCAAACATAATTTGTACAGCACTTCCTACCTTCACTTCTAAATATCCTCTTATCATTTAACTATAAGAAAAGCAATCTGAACATTAATTCACATTAATGTGTAAGTGACTGATAGTTGTATTTTTGACCTCTAAGAACAAATGTCAACAATAACAGCACCAGCAAATAAATAATAACTAATAGTGAAGCAAGTTTATTTCTTCCTATCTATGGCCCAAGTTCCAGAAATACTTATAGTAGAACAGAAAATTATCATTTATCTTTGAAAATCATGTCTTTCTGTATATATATCATGCACACAAACAAAAACACACACATATAATTAATGCTTTTAGTACACCAATATTGGCAATCATTATTCCAGAGAGGAAAAAAAAATAAACACATTACCTTATCACTTTTCTAGGCTCAAGTACTATTTTGAGAAGCCATTGAGTAAATAAAATAAAAGATTTTTAATAATCAGCATCTACATGTACAGGTAACTTAATGTTTAACCAAACACATGAGAGAATAAAGACTTTACAACAGGTTTTACTGTACTAGAAAAGAGCCAAAAAATCAAAAACCAATTTATTATATGAACTGTTACAATGTAAGTATTGTTGAACCTCCTTTTTCCAAATAAAAAAGTTAAATTGTCAACAGAAAGTTGGCCTATCTCTGAATATCATGAAGCCTTTCTTGTTCTCTGCCCCCAGGGAAGCTTTTCCTTCCTTTGCATTCTAATAGTTTCCTGCTATGTCACTTAATTGGCATTGTTATTACGCATGTATTATTTTATATTGTTAATTATTGTTTTAAATGTGTGTGTCTTCCTTAAACTAGATTATATTAAGTAAATGAATTTAACTATTTATGAAATGATATATAAATATTTATTTATGGTCTTTTATAGTGTCTTAGAGCTAAAGGAATCTTTTAAGGTCATTTAAGTTCTATTTGTTATTTTAGAGAGGAGGATTCTCTGGACCACAGAGATAAAGTGACTTGACCCAAAGACTGCAATCACAGAAGGAAAGCCAAAGCTGAAATCAGGATCTCCTGGCTTCCTAACTATTTTTGTCATCATAGCACACTGTTTCCCATCTCCTTTATATATAGACCTCTGGTGTTGTGCATCCTTCTTTGTGAAGGAAATGAAAATTATTTATACTAAAGTTCTTTTTAACTTGATACTGTTTCTATTATACCTAAATTAACCTTTTAAATAACCTTAAATGAAGCCCAAGTCAAGCTTGAACTTTCCCCCAAATCCAAAGTTTCTTATAATTCCAGTGTCTTTGTTTTGAATTTAATAAATGCTGAAGAAGTTATGTAATCCATAAAATTGCATTATGTGAGAAATGGGAGGATTAGAAAGAGAAGAAGAAATAGGAGAAAATAACTTCTCACCCTCTTCTAGAACTGGACTGACATGCATTTTAGATACTTTATCATTCATTTATTTTGAAGCAAAAATCCATATTCCAAAACATCAGGTAAGCTAGCTTAATTTGTGCTCTACCCTACATATTTCTCTTACTAGCCTTCCTCAACTATATACAAAAACAAAAATATCCATTCACCAAGAATAAGCACCTCTTCCTAAATCAACAAAACTAATTTCCCGATAGACAAAATATTTCTTAAAGTTTGAAAAAGCTAATAAGCAATTCTGTCTCAATTCTGTGACAGGCCATAAACAAAAACAACTGTAAACTAGTTTGAACTTTACCTGGATTCTTCTGTCCATTCACAAAGTATCATATCTAAGTACAGAGAGGACATTTTTCCCAAATCTGGGCCAGGGTTCTTCTGGTTAGTTTCAAATAAAAATATTTATTTGCAAATCGATACAAATTGATTTTTATCATGTCTGTTCTTATCCTATGTAGGATAATAGTAATTTTAGAATTAGAGTGGGGGAGAAAAGGTAGCATTATTTGACCAAGTGAACCTTGAATGTATTTGAGTAATTCAGAAAATATTTAATTTACATTTTGATTAAAAAGAATTTATGTTTAATATGTTAAATTTTTAACTTTACAGAGCAGTATACCAACCTGCTTTTTCATAATTTTCATAATTCATAATTTCATAAGGTTAAATATTTTTCTTTATATTAAGAAACAACATCCCATTTTGTAACTAGTTAGCTTATAAAACAAAATAATAAAGTACTTTATTCAGTATACCACACATACATGAAAATAAATGAAAAATTATTGAAGTCCTTTTACTTATTCTGAGCAAAGTATTATGATGAGTTGGAGATATAAATTTAAAAAAGCATGACCTTTCCCACTCTCTCTTCTCAGTGTGATACATAATACAAAATACAGTATTAATTAAAATCAGAAAATCTTAAGGTGTAAAATTTCTGGCCTATTTTCATAATAGATAAAAAAAACCTCTCCCCTTCTCCCAAGAAAAATTTAAAAACGCAGCACAAATTTAAAATCTCATATTTAGACAGGTTCTGTCAAGTAAAATAGATGATGCTGTTCCTGCTAGTTTTTAATAGAAAGATGTTATTATAGTTTTAAAATACTTGTTCTGATTTTCCTATAACTATATCCTAGGATTTCACAGTTGACATTGTAGGATATGATTTTAAAACTAGGACAAACAGTTTGATAGTGCTCAGATTTTATTTTTGAAGAAAACCACCTCTGTTGGTTGTTCTGCTGTGAGTGACTACCAGAGTTCATAGTGGAAATGTACACCAATTTTCATGACTTTCAAGGAATAGCAAAAATTTCTAGTCGTGACAGATTATACCATGGAGACCTCTTAAATGCTTAGCCTTCGTGATATTAAATATATTTCTCCAACAAGTTTATTGAAGAATTAGGTGCATGTGTGAAAAGGATTTACTCTGCTTTTGGGATTTATGTAAATTTAGTTTTAGCTAGATTTGTACTAGATGATATATTTAAACAGTTCAGTTAAAAAAAAAACTTTTCATCATTGGAATGTGAATTTTTTATTTACTTTACCAGTATTGCCACATTATCACTTAAAATTGATGATCTTGAAAAATCTTATTGATTCTGTATCATTTTTTAATTGATCTTACTTACAGTGAGTTAATTTTGTCCAATAACTGCTTGTCATAATTTTTGTCTCTAAACTTACTTTAGAAATTCAGTTATCCTATAATGATTAAGGTGTAGAAGTTCAGTTCTTCTGCTATTCACTGTTCTATTCTTGGCTCATTCTATTATCCTTGAGTGTAGTCTTGCATCTTTACACCATCAAGCTAACCTTCAAAGATTCTGTTTTGTTATCCAAAGAAATCTGGTCTACTCTCTCTAACCTTGCAAGTGGATATCCACAGGAGGGATGGAGGGGATTGCTGTTAGTCCCTCATTCCTAATTTTCAGCCAAATGTTCAATGCCATTCATGGCATTGAACTTTTTAAACCAATCACAACTTGCTCCCTGTCTATGAATTCCTGTTCTTTATTCTGTACTCTCCTAATGCTATAAAAGTAAATTTCCCCAAATCCCGGGGATTCAGGTCTTAGCTTGGAAGAGGAAGCTGAGATCCTATTTATTGGCAAATTCATGCTTTATTGATAAATTAATCATGCTTGGATATTTGTAACCTCAGTGTACCTTAATTTTTAAGCTGTTACAACCTGAAAATTCTTCTCAGACTGTGAATAAGATATTGAGTCATATTCTCCCAAGACCTGATTTTAATTCATGCAACTTTAGAAACCATATGACCTTTTTCATCTATCTGGGTTGTTAATTTTTTTTATAGAAAGATGTTATTATAGTTTTAAAATACTCAATATACTCTGCTAATAAGAAGAAACTATAGGATAGTGGACTTTTTAATCACTAGAATGAATTGCCATTACCAAAAATAGGACTAGTAGTATCAGTTTTCAAAATGAGAGGCAACTTATTTGCTTTCCTACTATAACAAAAGTGAATATTGGCTTTAAAGGTCAATTGGAAATGAAAACACTGAAAAAAATGTGATTCAGCATCTTATTTGAGTTTTGAGTGTGTCCCTTACAACTCTGGGATTAAAAAAAAAAAAAAACCCTAAAATGGTCATAAAAGTAAGATAGGGTTAACCTATCCTGGATTACTCTGTAATAAAATAATCAAAATCGTTATGCCTTCAATTAAATTATTATAGCACTCTCCCATCCGTTTTTTTTTCCCCCCTTGACATTAGGACTGGGAGAATTGAGTCAGAAAAGAAAACTTGAAATACTATTGAGTCATAAAACTCCAGGTGCCTTCTCTCAATCTTTGCTGGATTCCCCCTCCTTTTAGTATTGTCCCTTGCCTTGCTGTCTCTTGCCTTTGACCTTCTTATTTTGACCTGACAGGATTAAGTTATGGTCCTCTCCTGGAATTATGGCTTGTCCACCTATGCAGTGTCTTCCCCCTCCCTCCTTATCTTCCTTTGTTTCCCTACAAAGTTGTACTCAGGCTATGTATCCTGTTTAGCTAAAAACCCTGTAAAAGTTGCCTGCCTCAGTTCCTCAAGACCAAATGATTTTTGAACATGAGTTTGATTTGGTCAGCTAGGCTAAACTCTCCACATTAAAAAATTAAAAACTAATCTCTGTCTTGACTCAGTTTCTCTGGCATTACAAAATATAATGAATATGTTCTATGAAATATCCATGGATTTAAGAGTTATATAATTTGACTTTCCTTACAAACTTAGTGAACATTCTTCTATTTTTATTTTGTGTCTATATAAATGTATAAATAAGGTAACATATAAGGCAATGTATTATCTTACTCAAATGTAATTTATTTTTAAAGTAAGGAACTGATTTGGTAGTGCTATTTGAAAACACAAAGTTTTTAAATATTTAGGCTTTTTTTTTTGGCCTAAGTACCAATTTTACTAAAGCCACTCAAAAAAGAGATAAAAAGTGATCTTAACAATATCCAGAGAACTCAGTTTCATGGAGCCATTGTAGTAAGTTTATCCTAGGACTTGGTACCAGAAAGAATCCAAAACTTATGACAGTTCTTCAACTCTTTTTATTTGTTACCTCCTGCTATTACTACACATGACCAATGGCTCCATTCTTCTTGTGATCAATATAAATTGCACTATCTGTCTACTTTAGAGTTACTGTGATCAAAATGTTTCATTTCCTGGTAGTGAAGCCTCTGGTACTGTCTCTTTAGTTATATATACTTCTCTTTTCCTAATTTTAGAGTAAATCTTGTAACTTCTCAACTAATTTTAAAAAAGGAACATGAAAAGCAAAAGATCCTAGTATGCTACTAGGAAACTTCACTTTTACTTTGCTTAGGCTTGGAAATCTTGGTTACCTTTTTTTTTTTTTTTTTTTTTTTTGCATGATATCAGATGTTCTCAAGTTAAATTGTAAATGAGCATCAAGCACATAAAATCATTTCATGTTATTGACCTAGGCTTGGTCATTCAGTTTTCCAATTGAACCATGTTTACAAAAGTATTCAGTATACCACAATTAAACAGAAACATGTTCATCAAAGACATAATGTTCACCATTAAAAAAAAAATACCCACACATGTTTCTTTAGATACTCTTTGGGGGAAATTTTATCTTGTATTTCACCTTTAAGAAATCCATAGTTTCTAAAAGGCTTAGCTAATTTTTCTTGGTCTTTGTAGAGTACTCATTCTCCAGATTTTCATCCTCTTTTCAGAATTTTTTTTCTTTATGATTATATTTCTATCATAAAAATCATACAAATATCAATTGAAATTGGAAGGTATGAACTCCCTTTTTTTTTCTCCTTTATTGATGAAATGAGTATTTATTCAAATAATCAGTTATATGTTAATGTCATTATTTGAACTAATCTAAGGAGCTAATGGTTTACAACTTTGGCAGTGTAAGGCTTTGTCAGTGTTTTTCAAATGAACCTTCATAAGTTTCTTTGTTATATTGCGATATGGTAAGCTCTGGAAGAGGAAAAGAATTCTTATAGAATTCTTAGATTGAAAGGAACCATGGCTTAGTAATACACCTTTGATCACTATTCAAGACTAAATTCTTAGTGTGCTACTAGGAAAACCATTTCACAATCCAAGTGTTAATTTGGAAAGGAAACTTTTGTAGGAGCATATGACAGTGGCACCCTCTAATTCAATCTACTGAAAATGAAGAGTGTTACTTAATTTTACTGAAAATAAACAGAATGAAAGGTGAAATCAAGGACTTTAGTACAAACACTGGTTATTCCCAGGGATCACTAGACAACAAATAAGACAAGTTCTTTACAACTGTCAATTTAGCCATATGGCTCATTATAAAATATCATAGTTTGTATAATTTGTACCAGGATTAAAATTAGCCAATTTTATGATTGACATTCATTTAAAAGAATCTAATGAAGTGTTTATTTAGTTAATTTGCTTAGAGTTATATGGAGTATTCTCATTAGAAGCAGTACTTCCCTGGTCTTTATTAGGCATTACATTTTAAAAATTATTATTAAGCCTTTTAATAATGTCAGATAGTATGTTTTGTATCTCCAAGAAAAGTTAATAGTGCCAGAAAAGAGATCTGAGTATAAATGAATAGTACAATACTGTTTTTGCCTAGGATTTAGAAAAAAATTACAATATGGGATACATGGATTTTTTTTTCTCATACAGTGGATAAAGTGCTAAACTTAAAGTGAGGAAAACATGAGTTCAAATTCTGTCTCAGACACTTATTTGCTATTTTATTGTTGGGAAGTTACTTAATCTTTTAAATAGGGTTTCTTCATCGTTAATGATAGCATTTTACCATAGAGAACTAGTATTATTATCATTTCTCTTACTGGAGAGCTTAAAAGCCTAACTATTGCACTGCCTTTTGAAAAGAAGCTGTTATTACCCATCAAAATATCTTACCTTTATTAAATAAACATGCATTATGCATTTAGCTACAACATAGCCATATAAAATATCCAACTATGGCATCAGCATGCAAACTCCCATTTAAATGTGGACTTTGAGTTCCTGATAGGCAATCAGCGTACATTATGTTAGCTGAATAGATCTTAATTTAATGATGTAAGTATGACACATAATGATGTCTATCTGTGCTATATTTGTTTAAATGGTAACAGAAATCTAAAGTGTTAAGTAAAAAGATACATATCTATCAGCACAGGGGCCTGGGACCAATATATACTTTGTTTGCTGACAGGTATTATAAAACATTTTAAATGAAATTGAAGAAAATAAGCAATGAAGCAAAACACTGAAATAATAATATAACAGATAATAATTATACAATATACAAAAATAATAATACAGTAAAATTTCAAATTTTAGTTAAAAGATGATACCAAAAGTAGAGCACAGCAGCCATAACATTCTTGGTTTAGGAGGGAAAAATACCAACTCTTACCTCAATGGAGCAAAATAGCTGTGTATATTCTGTTTTTCATTTTACCTTTATTCATTCCTTTTTTGGAAATGATATATTTCAGAGCCAGATCATTACCTAAAAGGAATGCATGTTGGTATAACTATTAAACATTAAAAGCAAAAATGTAATATCAGGGAAAAGTTCTTGAAGCTATTGTTACACCATTTTCTTTATATTGAACAAATAAACCCTTTCTGTTCCATTGGCTTAGAAATTACTTCCATGAAAGTGAAAATTCTCTCTTAACAAATCAACAGCAACAAATACACATGCAAATATGTAATATATATGTATACATATATGTGTAATGTTCTCAGTTGGTTTTCTGGAGGTCTCTGGGGCAGCCTTCTTTTCAGTAGAGTAATTAACACAAGAATAGCCAGGTGTCCAAATCCTTCATTATCTCCCTCACAATCTACTTTCCTTGTCTGGGGCCTGGGCCAGCTTTCTAGCGCCTTTCAATATGGCCTTTGTCTCAATGGGGGAAGTGCAAGAGGCCAGGGCAGCCACCAGGAGGCTGTGAGATGAAGTGAATGACTCTGGCTCTATGTCTCTTCTGTCTCTTGCTCTCACTCTGGCTGAGTTTGTCCAAGCTTATGTACTCTATTATAATTACATCATCGTAGGTGTGAATCTTGTAGAACTATATTAAGTAATAAGTACACGTACTGAACTAGAGAACTATTAAGCACCATACTAAACTAGATAATTATTGTCTTATCAATTCTACTGACTTAACACCTTGTAAGAATCCTTGTTTCAGAGTTCTGGCCCATATGTATGTATATAGAAATGTGTAATATATGTATATGCACATATGTATATATGTATACTTAGATTTTTACATTAGCGTTGGGTACATCAATATTAAATTCTGAGACCATTTGTCAGTGTATCTTATGTTTCTCTTGCATTTCTTGGCAGTATTATGAGGTGGTACAGATATTGTGAGGTGGAGGAATATCTAGGAGGAACTCTACTAGGTGATATAGTTGCTAGAGAGTTGAACTTGGGGTCAGACAGATCCGAGTTCAAATCCTAACCCAGATAGCTTAGTAGCTATGTGACCTTGGGTAAGTCATTGTACCTCTTCAGTCTTATCTGAAAAATGGAGATAATAACAGCACCTGTTTAACAGCATTATTATTAGAATAAAATGAGATTAAAAAAAAAGTATTTTCCAAACCTTAAAGTGATATTTAAATGCTAGTTATCATCATCATCAATCATTTTATTTTCTGGTACCAAAATAGTAAATTTACTTGTCCTAAGCTGTACCATGAACAAATAGATTATTGATTTTCAGTATTATGACTACATTTCACATACATAATAAAGAATAAAGCTTTAGAATCACTGAGATTCCATTAATTACTTATTTTAAAATATTCTTTTCCCACTACTAGAAAAGTCATAAAGTGTACTGATTAATGTTAATTGGGGAAAAGAAGACTCCTGGGGAATTGGAGGCTAGTCAATATTCAGACTGCCCACCCACAGTGAGAAGATCTTTGGTCTGTCACTACTAGTCTCCTTCATGCTGAATCACAGTTTTCTTCCTTTTCCTCAGAGGCTTCTTTGTTTCAGCAGATTCAGTAGAATCTGAAGACCACTGGATTGGGTCCACATGAGATTTCTGGTGCTTACTGTTCTGTTACTTTGGGCAAAAGCATTTGCAACTCATGAGAGATTTAACTAGATATTTGTAAAGTCCTTTCCAGCTTTCAATTTGTAGCCTGTGTATAATCTTCACAACCACAAGGTGGATAGAACATATATTATTAATATACATCTCTTTTTATTCCCATTTTCCATGAAATAATGAGTATTATAGAACAAGGTTATTTGGAGAAACAGCAAATCCAGCCCTTAAACAAAAAGGAGGAAGAGTGAAATCTCATATTGCATCTTTTCCCATTAAAATTCCCAGCATCAGGGAATGAATAGACTTCAAATTAAGTAAATCATAGAGCTCCCAACTCTCCTTAGTAGGTGTGCTGCCCTTGTCAGTTTTAAGGAATGATGTGGAATAATCATGTAATGGGGTTAAAAAAAAAAAATAAGGAAGAAAGTTCATGTCCTCTTTGATCTTCGCATTGTCAGAGGTGATCCTGTTCTGTGCCATAGCGGCTCATTCTATTTTTGACAAATCAGTAATGATTAGCTGAAAAGATCTCTGTCAAGCTAAAGTATTGAAATTTAATTCTTATGGGGAAAAAATTAGAACTTAACTAGTTCCTTTATCCATAATTTTATTTTAAAATCCCCCAAAACACAGTTTAAAATAATAGAAAGAACACTGAACCTCTATTAAGGAGATAGAGCTAAATCCTGCTCTGACACATCCCAGCATTGTGACCCAGGGGAAACCATTTAAGCTATGCTATCTTCATTTTTTGCCTCATTTACAAAAGCAGATGATTATACTTATACTACCTATAACACAAGCCTGTTTTTAAGTCTTCTACAAATTCTAAGTTGCTATATAAATATGTTATTATTTTCCACTACTAACATCAAGCTTCATACTCTATCTTGGCTCAGAGATAACTCTAGGTTTTCAAAGGTTTTGCTAGTAGAAGGGAATAAGCATTTATTAATGCTATTAATCTATCAAGCACTTTAAAAAGTGCTAGAGTTAGGAAGACCAATTCTAGACCAAGTATTCTATCTACTGTACCACTCAGCTGACAGATCTTCCCAAGATGGAAATCTTCAGATAGTATATCTGGCATTTGTGTACTGTAAAAGCATCAGAATTAAGAAAGAGTAATCTCCAAAAACTATCAACTAAAGTATAAAGGGATTTATAGATAAAGATATACAGATACATAGAGGGAGAGCCCACACCTATGAAATTACAATTTTTAAAGTATTCCAAATTACAAAAGATGAAGACAATTGTTTCATGTACATGTATAGGGGTTTATAGGTATGTTAAAATATATCACTAGTGAACCATTTATTCTGTCTCAACTTGTCAGTTATATTTAACTTAATAGCTTAGGGGAAATTCTGGACAGAGAAATGTGATACTTTTAAAAGTTTATGCTTGATGTTTTGATATGTTTGATTAAACATTTAAAACTATACCACTGAAAAGTTAAAATAAAAGCAAAAGCAAATTATTTTCTAGAATCTGTTACCCACTAACTACTAAGGAAAAGTTAAGATATTTAGCCAATAGACAATTCACTTTTGGAATACACAGGAGAGCTGTTGGAATACGCGGGAGTCACTGACAGTGGCTGCTGGAGGTCCAACCCAGAATGGATCTCCTCTTGTGAGAGGATGATAGAAGGAGACTGAGAGGCAGTTGCTGTTCTCTGACCTCTGACTGAGAGGCTATTGCATTGTCTGACCTCTCTCCTTTTCCCTCTGCCTCCAATTTATCTTATTCCCAGTCTGCAACACCTTTGTCAGCAAAAGCTGCCTTGCAACTCCTTCAGATGTTACGATCCACAGCTGTGGAGGCTCTCAGAGAATTGACCTGTCCCTCAACATAACACATTTCTATAAAACAGAAGCTACGATATACCGTGTCTTTAATATTATACTAGCAACATAAAATGTGATTATATTACTCAGCTTGAATAAAATATTTGTTATATTATTACATGATTAGAGTATTTTATATAATTCCAAGATATCTATTGTAATAACAATTACAAATTGGTTTATGACTCCTTTAGGTAGTAAAAAATCTTATTTTACTAAGTTTTCATTTAAAACTGCAAGTCTAACTAGCATAGAAATGTGGTATATGTGTATACAGGTATATGCACCCAGCCTTTCAGCCTAAATGGTATCATTTATCCTTCTCTAGAAAACTGAATTTCTCTTTGATCCTTGTAATTTTTTAGAGCCAGCTAGCGAATTGGCATGATAAGTGATTGAGTAAATTGGACTTTCGATTTGCTTTACAAAAGTGGAGGGATTAGCTAAAAATAAGAAATATTTCCTGATGATCTGCTTCATTTAGACAAAGCAGTGTATAAAATGTCTGTTTAGTTTTTATCATTTGGAAAAGACAATTGAAAAATAATTGAAATTAGACATCTTCATTATGGATTAATGTAATACACTTTAAATTAACATACAGAGATGTAATAATGTATAGATATGTTAAGATGACCCAGGTAAAGTTATTGTATTCTCTCTATACACAGATTTGGTTTCTTTCATGCCTTTCTCACAAGAAACATGGACATCTGTTAAAATAATGACTGCTCTGTAGGAGTCAATGGTAGTCGCCTCAATCAAACTGAGACCTATTAAAAACCTTATCTTAAAAGGCCAAAGTTCCCCACTGCATCCAGGGCTCCCTAGTTGCCTTGATGTATATCTGGCCATTGGACCCAGATTGTTCTGGAGTAGAAAGTGAGGTTGGCAACGTGGCACAGCCTTCCCTCACAGAAATCCAGTTCACTTGTGTGTCATAGCATCACCTCTCTGATGTCATGATCACCTCAAAGAATCAAGGAAAAATAATAACAGTAATAAGTCCATGGATATTAATTGATTCTCAGTTATTTTTCCTACTTAATGTTAGAAAAAAGAGCATTAAGATAATTTTGAGTGCTTTAAAATACCAATATGAAGATATTGAGAACATATTTGAGTGATTATTCTTATGTAAATTATTGAGGACCAAATAGCCATTGACTGTATTTTGGTATCTAATCTGTATATTTATTTAGAAATATTAATATGTTATATGTGACATGATGCTGGTTGTTTTACAAAGAAAAAATCATACATAGCAAGATGACTATGCTCTAAGAACCAGTAATTTAGACAGTATTTATGTTGATAATGTATCTGTATGAGAATTAAAAAAGCAAAACAGAAATTTTAAAACTTATTAATATATTCCATAACTTACTGGGTAGCAGTTCAAAATGAGGTAATATGGCATCTTGGATAAGCAACCACCATGAGTCAGTAAGAGCTAAATATAAGTCCTAATTGTAAAAATTTAGCCAAGTGAAAATGGGCAAGTCATTTAACTTATCAGTGCCCCATATAACTTAGTGATTCAGAGTGTGTGCTTATTTACATTGGCAGAGAGAGAAATCATAGCTTTGTTTTTTAAAAATTTTATTCAGAGGTGCACATCTAAGACCAAATTAAATACTGTGTTTACATGGCTAGACTGCTTAAGTGCAGCCACCACAACTTGCCAATTGATGACAGTAAAATCAGGAAAGTGATAAAATCTTAGCTGGATTTGTCAATATGTCAATAAACATTTGTTTGAGTGCTAGAGACATAAAAAGAGACAAAATAAAGCCTCTGTCTGCAATGAACTCAAAATCCAGTGAATTTTATAATTTTATAAAATATAATAAATAAATAAAATATAAAATAAAATTTATAAAATAATAATTAAAGAATTACCACAGCCTTTCAAGAAAGTAAAAATTACTAAAGAATGCCATGTAATTTATTAGTAATGATAATTATAGCAAAAATAAAAATAATAGACAGCATTAATATAGCATCTACTTTGTATCAGATACTGTGCTAAGCACTTTACAAATTACTCTTCACAACAAACATAAGGTAGATGCTATTTTAAATTCCTATTTTAACCTTAAGGAAATGGAGACAAACATATATTAAATGCTTTGCTAAGGATTACCCAGCCAACAAATGCCTGCAGATAGATTTGAACTCTGGTCTTCCTGATGCTGGCCCAGATCTCTATCCAGTCTTCCACCTAGAATCATGAAAAAAAATCATGAATCAAGAATCATGAAATCATGAATCATGAAAAACCAAAAAAAAGCAAGGGAGTAATCAAGCATTTATTAGGCACTGTGTGCCTAAGCTCTGTGCTGATGAGTTACAAATCTTGTCTCATTTGATCCTCACAACAATCCTGAGAAGTTTATGTTCCCCTTTTTACTGGTAGAGAAACTGAAGCATTTAGCAATTATTTTCACCGTAACTACTAAGTGTCTGAATTTAGATGTTCCTGACACCTGAACTTTGTATTCTATCCATGGTAGCTGCCTCTAATAAACAAGATTTAGCCTCTTTTCTTGAGAGAAGTAAAGATTCCTTTCCACTAATTGGAAAAATTAGAACATTTGTGTTGCCAAGATAGAAATCAACTTCCCTGATTATAGACTTTTTGTTTTCTGCCATCTATGGTGGGGGGAAAGGAAGTCAAAGAAGCTAGTAGAAATGAATGTGAAGAATATCCCTTTAATAAACCAAGAAGAATTAAATAAATGACTGTCATGAAGAGAAATTGGCTATACATAAAGAAAGCCTTGAAGACTTTAGTTTCTCCATTGGCTCAAATCTTTAGGCCTATGAATAAGTCCAGTGAGGTACCTGAGGAAATGATTAAAATTCTGAGTAAAGAATATACTACTTAAGTCTGAGGAGAAAACCAGGGTTAAATTAATCAATTCATTTTAGCAAACAACTTATTAAATGTGTACTATAGAGAATTGTGCAAGATTATAGGAAAATGCAAGGTCATAGCTTTACAACTGTGAATAATGTACAATCAGCAATGGCACAAAAAGATTTTCATTATTTAAAAAAATATTTGCATAGATAAAACCAATGCAACTATATAAAGAAGAAAAAATGTTTACATTTAACATCTTTAATGAAAATTTAATTAATATCTAAAATCTATGGAGAATTAACACAAATAATGATAATTTATAAAATACTTTAAGATTTGCAAAGTGCTTCATATCTTATTTCAGCTGATCCAAAATATCTTTAGTGAAGATGACCAATTTTCAAATAAAGTGCAAACTATCAACAATCATCTTTCTATAACATTATTCAAAAGTCACTATTAACAAAATATAAACTAAAACATATCACTTACTAGAATTGTCATATAGAACTTTATAGAACTGACAAAGATGAAAGATACAAAAGTTAGTGTTGAAGGATCTGCACAGAGAATATTAATCCCATGCTGGTAAAACTGAGAATTGTGTCATTTACTCTGGAAAGCAATATAGCTTTATGGAAGAAAAGTTAATTGAATTGTTTATCCCTTTGACCTGAGGATTCCACAATTTGTTTTGTGCTCAATGGAAGTTACTGAGAGTAATTTTTACTATTAAAAGATATATATATATATATATATATATATATATTATATATATATATATATATATATATATATATATATATATATATATATATATATGAATGAAACTAAGTGTTCATGATTGAGAATTTGCTGAACATGTTTTGGCATATGAATGGGTTCCAGTATACCATAATGAATGATGAAAATGAAGAATTTAAGAGCAAGTTTTTTTTTTTGTTTGTTTTTTGCATCATAGAACCTTTAAACAATACCATTCCTGAATGAACATGTCAGGAGTGAGTGAGGCAAGCTGGAAATGAAAGAAATTGAAAGAAATGAAAAAAACTTAAGGGAACACAAAAGCAGAGCACTCAGGCTACTGAAACTTTACTAATTAATGTTGTATTTCTTTTGTGGGATCTGTTGTCAAATTGTAGGTAAAGGACATGAGGAGTCTCAAATGCAAAAAGTGCTTGCTACTTACTATCATTCCATTTCCTATTTATATGACTTTTTCCAGTTAATTGCTTTAAGAATAAATGCCTTCATGTAGCCTTATTTACTTGTAGTAAGAAAGTGAATACTGCTATAGAAGAGCTAAAATGATTTAGATGTTCTCATTCATTCAGTAAACATCTATTAAGTACTGATTATGTACCAATCACTGGGGATACAAAACAAAAAACAAAAAACAAAACAAAACAAAAAATAACGATAATCCCTACTCTCAAGGAGTTTAAAATCTAATAGGGAATGCAGCAAATATATAGAAAGCAAGCCATTTATAGGATAAATAGAAAGGTATTAAGAGGGATTATACTTCCTGTAGGCAATGGTTTTTATTTGGAACTTGAAGCCTAGGAGGTCAATAGTCTGAGTGGAGGAAGGAGAGCATTACAGATTTAGAGATTACAAATCTTAGATTTACAGAGAGAATAAGGGAACCCCTTTTTGAGGACACATTTTGTCCATGTGTGAAAGAGATTACAATTGGAGATCCATGAGAAAGTATACTGCTTATTGTTCTTCGGGTACTAAATGACATGATGTTACCTCTGATATGAGAGGATTTCAGGGGGGAAAAAGATAAATATAGAAACTTTATAGAATATGTGATATTTGAACTGGGATTTGAAGAATAGATAAGATTTGGGGAGAGAAGGGGAGGAAGTTTTTACAAACAGAAACAGGGAAGGATAGGCCAGGCCAGCTTGAACAAATCCATGAGCAGAAATAGTTATGTTTTCATTGGTGAAGCAACCAATCTGATAAAAGCAAATAGAATAATAATAAAAATTTGCATAGGTAGAATTAAACCCAAGTTTTGAAAACAAAGTTTGCATTTGATATGATGGGCAGGAAGGAACATTATAGTGTCAAAGCAGGAGAGTAACATGTTAAAAGCACTGTTTCATAACACACCTAAAATTGGAAGAGTATCAGGCAAATGGGGGAGGGGAAAGGAGAGACTTTTTGCAGCAAGGTTTTCTAATTTCTAAGATACATAGGGAACTGTTTGATATTTCTAAGAATAAAAGCCATTCCCTATTTGATAGTCAAATAATATGAATAGGTAGTTTTCGGAGAAAGGAATCCAAGCTATCAATAGCCATATGAAAAAAAAATGTTCCAAATTACTAGGAATTAAAGAAATTCAACTTTTAAAAAAAATCCAAGTTTCTGTCTTATATGCCTCAAATTGGTAAAGCTGACAAAAAAAGGAAAAAGCAAAAACCTTCATGGCTTGGAGGTGTCATGGGAAACCAGATATACTAATATACTGTTAGTGGAACCATGAACTAGTCCAGCTTTTTTAGAGATTGGTTTGGCCCTATCCCCCCATTCCTATCCTCACTACCCCAAAAACCAACTCTTAAACTGTATACTCTTTGACATAGCAATATCATCACTAGGTTTATATACTCCACAGAGGTCAACGGAAGGAAAAGGATCTATATAAACAAATATATTTGAAATAAATATATCTTTTTTTGTGATGGCAAAGAGTTGGAAACTGAGGGGATAACCATCAATTGGAGAATGGTTGAATATGTTATGGTATATGCATATGATGCAAAAATATCATGCTATAAAAAAGGGATAGTTTTAGAAAAAAAAAACCTGAGAAGACATATAAACTAATATAGAATGAAATAAACAGAACCAGGAGAGCAATTTATGTAATAATAACAAGACTGTAAAGAGAAACAATTTTGAAAGACTTAAGGTTTCTGATCAACACATTGACCAACCATAACTCCAGAGGATTCATGATGAAACATGATATCTACCTACTGTTAAAGAAGTAATGGACTTAGAGTATAGGTTGAGATACAATTCCTTTTAGTCATGGGTCAATATAGGAATTTGTTTTCCTTGACTTACAGATATTACTAACAAAGGTTTTGTTTTTCTTGCTTTCTCAGCAGAGATGGAGGAAAGGAGGTAGGAGGAAGGGAAGGCAGATGTTTATGAAAATGAAATTTAATTTAATTTAAGAAAGAGTAAAATGAAGGGAATGAAATAGATGACCTCATTTAAAAAAAACACACTATTTTAGGAAAATTAGTCTGATGTGCTATTTTATTTGTTGGTTTGAAGTTGAGTGAAATTAATATTAGAGAACACTTCAGAGCTGATTATAATATGTAGAGATATTAAGTTCAACAAAAATTTATAAAAGATTTTCATATCTCTTGTAAACATTATGAACCATATTATATTAAAGTATTTGTCCAAAAGGTATTATTCCCAATCTTTCCTCAGTGTGCCTGTATATCAGCTATAGAATTTAATTTTAATTAATTTTAATTTTTAAAATATATTTTATTCATTTATTTATTTTATTGCACATTGCTTTTATGAATCATGTTGGGAAAGAAAAATCAGAATAAAAGGGAAAAACCAAAAAAAGGATTTAAAAAAAATCAGAAAAAATAAGTGAAAATAGCATGTGTTGATTTACATTCAATCTTCATAGTTCTTTTTTCTGGATGCAGATGGTATTTTCTGTTCAAAGTCTATTGGGATTGCTTTGGCTTCTTGAACCACTGAGGAGATCCAAGTTTTTCACAGTTGATCAATTACACATTTTTGCTGTTATTATGTATACTGTATTCCTGGTTCTGCTTGTTTCGTTCAGCATCAGTTTGTGTAAATCTTTCCAGGCCTTTCTAAAATCCAGCTGTAGAATTTAATAAGAAAAAGGTTTGCCAAATTAAAGACAAATTGTTTTGCTAGTCCCCTGCCTAAAGACTAGCTCCTTATTATTAATCCTCCCTCCTCCCCCCCAAAAGTATAAGTTTTATCCAGGATAGACCAAAATAGGAAATGGAAAAAGGGGTAGAAAAGAACCATTATGGTCAGGTTTTTTTTTTTTTTTTTTTTTACCTGTTATTCATTTTTATTGTAGGAACTATTTGAAACTTTAAGGCAAGAAGGGAGTTTTTGGACTAGGAATTCTGGGGAATAACTGGATTCATTCACCAAACTAATCTGCTAAATGCATTTGAATTTGGATCACCTGGAGTCTAGCCTGATTCCCAAAGCTGTGGGGTTTCTAAATTTTTATTTTAGTACATTTTGGGGGATTTATTGGTACCTTTTACTTTTTTTTTAAACTACTTTTTAAATCACAATGGTTTCCAGTATATGTTGTCTCCTTTCCCTTTATCTCTTCCCTCCCCTACCTTCTGCCCTTGAATCCAAACCCAGGGACTTCATTTGACATATAAGAAAGTTATGGAAACCAACAGAAACAAGATTAAAAGGGAAGTACAAAGCTGGGAAAAACTCTTTATAGCCAGTATGTCTGATAAAGGTCTCATTTCTAAAATATATAGAGCCTCAGTCCCCAGTTGATAAATGGTCAAAGGATATGAAGAGACAATTTTCATATAATGAAATTAAAATCATTTATAATTATATGAAAAAAGGCTTTAAATCACTATTGCTTAGAGAAATGCAAGTTAACAACTCTGAGGTACCACTTCACACCTCTCAGATTGGCTAAGATGACAGGAAAAGATAATATAAATGTTGGAGGGGATGAGGGAAAACTGGGGAACTAATGCTTTGTTGGTGGAGTTGTAAAATGATCCAACCATTCTGAAGAGCAATCTGGAACTCTGCCCGAAGAACTATAAAACTGTGCATACCCTTTGACCCAGCAGTGTCAATACTGGGTCTGTATTCTAAGGAAATCATAAAAGAGGGAAAAGGACCCACATGTGCAAAAATGTTTGTACCAGCTCTTTTTGTGGTAGCAAAGAATTGGAAAAGAAGTGGGTGTCTATCAATTGGAGAATGGTTAAATGAGTTATGATACATGAATATTACCTTCATGTTCTTCATTAATTCTATAAAAATGATGAGCAGACTGATTATAGGAAAACCTGGAAAGATTTACATAAACTAATGCTGAGTGAAATAGGCAGAACGAGGAATACATTTTACACAGTAACAGCAAGAATGTGCGATGATCAACTATGAAATGATGGGTTCTTCTCAGTAGTTCCAAAGCAATCCGAAGTGATCCAATGCAATCCGAAGTGATCCAATGCAATCCCAATGTGGACAGAAAATGCCATCTACATTCAGAAAAAGAACTAAGGAGACTGAAGGTAAATCAATACATGCCATGTTCATTTCTTTCTTTTTTTTTTTTTTCTATTTTTTCTCTCTCCCATGATTTTTCCCTTTTGCTCTAATTTTTCTCTCCTAGCAAAATTCATAAAACAATGTGTATTAAAAATAAATAAATCTTTAAAAAGTTAAGAAAAAAAAGAAAGTTATGGCTAGAAGTAATTTGTGTGAAAAATATCTGGTGATTTAATGAACTACATGCTCAGTATGAGTCAAAAATGTCCTATAACAGCCAAAAAAAGTGATGTGAGGCTCTCATAAGATCATGTAAAGACATGGTATTCAGGAATAGAGAGATAATAGTTCTATACATGTAGTATATAAGTCTATACATGACTTTATTTAGATCACATATGGAATATTGTGTTCAGTACTAGGCAACATGTTTTAAGACACATTAATTACCTAAAGAGGTTCACAGGATAACTACTATGATTAAAAAAGGCTTTGTCATGCTACATGAAGATCATTTGAAGGAATTGGGGATAATAAATCTGGAAAAAGAAAGTTCAGAGGGGGAAGTCAATAATTGTCTTAAAGACCTGGCACTTCTAAAAAAGCGTTAAACTTGTCATACTTGGTCCCAGAGAGCAGAAATAGGAGTGATATAGAGATATCAAATTACTGTGCCAAATGCCAGAGAGGCAAATTCCTAAAAATTAGAAGCATCCAAAAGCATAAGGAATTACTTCCAAAGAAGGTGGGAAAAATATAGTTAATATTGTCTTAATGTGATTTGAGTGACATTTAGAATTCCAAAATTCAAATCTCCCTAATATGACATTTATGTTGTCAATGCAAAAGCCTGAGGGATACTTGGGGCTCAGACCATGATAATAGTTTTGGTGGAAAAAAGGATAGAGGTAGAAGACCCTATAGTAAGAGATTGGGGTTTTCATTACAGCTCTTGTTTTCTTTTTCACCAAAGCTTAAGCCTACTATGTGCTAGAAAATGTTATTGCTGGGCTTAAAAAGACAAAACAGAAACCAGTTTTTTTCCCCAAGACAGTGAATTAGGTTGGAAGTTTTTTGAGTATTTAAAAGGAGCAGACATGGAAGATGTTATGGAGATAGAATTGGCAAGGTTAGGGAAGAAGAGGGACAACAAATCAAGGATGACTAGATTTGGAAACCTGGGTGAGTCTTTACAGAAATAGAGAAGTTTGGAGGAGGAATGTCTTTAGTTGAGGTAATGAGTTCTGTTTTGCATATGTTGAGCCATCTAATAAGTCATTATTGATGTGGGACTGGATTTCAGGAGAAAGATCAGGTCTGGAGATGAAAATCTGAGAGTCATCTGCATGGAAATGATGATTAAACCCATAGCAAGTGTTAAGATCACCTGAAAAAAGAAAGTATATCAAGAGAAATGAACACCTTTCATGGTAATGAGAGGATGGGATGAAGAATACATGTAAACAGGTTGGTCTTGCAAAAGGAAAAGCCAGCCTCTCTAGACCCCTAGAATTTGCCCTTTTATTCATTCTCATATTTATCCTTGCATCTTTAAAATGCCTCTCCTTCTCTACATCTTTCAGGGCTCAGTTTTAGGATCAGAGCCTGTTTACATGTTGTATTCCTCAAAAGAATGTTAATTCCTTAGGGTGAAGGGAAAGTGTTATTTTTCATTTCTAATTGGATTACCAGCAACTAGCAAGTACCTTCTATATAATAGGCATTTTTAAAAATGCTCATTATGCTGAAATGAATTAAATACTGTATTCTTATAGTTACTATTCTGCTTTTTTTCCTTCTTTATTTTTATATTTTATTTAAAGTTGTCAGAATTCAGTGCGTGAGGATATGGAATATATATTTTGTCATTTGAATATGTTTCTTGGATAATCCCTGAGGAAAAAAAGGACTCACCAATAGTGAGAAAAGTAACATTTTTGCTGTTTAAGCCTAAAATGTAGGGTGAGCCATAGAAATCCTTCACTTCATAGGTTGAGTGTTGGGAGGGAGGAGATATTTCAAAGTCCTTAGACACCAACAGAATTTTTTTTGTTAATCATGATGTTTACATTCAACCACTTTCATAAAATTTTATGCTATTCATTATTCAGGGCAGCTAATTATTTTAGAATGTTCATTAATGTACAGAAAATGCAAGTGATGTGTAACTATTGAGCTATTAATATTGTACCCATCCAGTATGTGTCATTATTTGAAAATAATTTGATGAGTCCCCTGAATATTCTATGCAAAAATTATGGTTCTTTCCACAGAAACATGGTTTCAATTGTCATTATCAAGTTCCCATTTATTCATTAAAAGGTTTTTAATAATAAGTATTCAAAATGGGCTGTCTGGAAGCTCTCTTTTTCTTCATTACTTTTTTATTTTATTTTATTTTTTTATTACTGATAGTGTCTGCCTGCAGTAATTCACTTTTTGAAGTCCTCTTTAATTTTGTTCATTTGTCCCAGTCTCTGTAGTATTCACTCAAAAACATTCATTTATATTGATTTATATGTACAAGTGAGAGCACTACAGGTTTGGTTAATCATAATTAACACAATGACACAATACTCTTCTGTGACTACTTAATATGTTACAGCTGTCAACTGTGTGATGATTCAAAGTAGAAAGAACTATCAACACAGAACTAAATCACTGTTAAAGATGCAAAAGTTTAAGGCTATCAGTAATACAAGACTATATACACATTCTAGTCTACCACTTCTTGCTGCCTCCTAATTGCCAGCCTTCTTGGGTAAGTGGACCCCAAAGTTACATTGGCTACATGAGCTTTGTGCCTTCTCTCTCTTGCTGGGTGTAGCCTGCCAATAACTATCTGATTTCTGTGACTCTCATATCCAACTAGTCAAATCTTTAGCTTTCTTTGGTAAGCTGAGTGATACCCTTCACTCAATGATGAGTATTTTCACACATGGTCATACTCTTCAGATCCCAGGAATGCTGAAGGATTATAAGGAATCATCCAAACTTCTTTCTCCACTCCCATCTCCCAATCTCTTCCATCCCAAAGTATTGACCAAATGTCTGCTCCTTAGGCAAGAAACTTCCCTTTTTCCCAAATCTTTTCCTCTCCCATTATTTTGTTAGTGATACATAAGAATGCTGATGACTTATGTCTCACTTTTTTCTTAATCCCTTATTATCTGCTTTTGACTTCATCATTCCACCAAAACTATTCTCTCCAAAGTTTGATCTCTAGGTTTACCAAAGCCAATGGCTTTTTCTCAATCCTTATTGTCTCTGTAGCTTTTAACACTGTGAATCACCCTTTCCTTGTTGATATTCTTTTCTTTAGGTTTTTGGGGTACCATTCTGTCATAATTTTCCTATTGATCTGACCACTCTTTCTCAGTTTCCTTCATTGGGTCCTTATTCAAATCAAGCCCTCTAATAAGGTGTCCCATAGGATTCTATCCTAGATCTTTTTTTTTGTCTTCCTCTATAGTACTTTTACTTGATCTCATAAGCTCCCATGGATTTGCTAATCACTCTCCAACTATCTATTCTTCCCCAACTTCTCTGCTGACCTAAAGTCTCTCATATCCAATGTCTTCCAATCATTTGAGAATGGATTTGTAGCAGACATCTTTTTTTTTTTTTTTTAACTTTTTATTAACAGAGCCCATGCCTGGGTAATTTTTTTACAGCATTATCCCTTGTATTCACTTCTGTTCCGACTTTTCCCTTCCCTCCCTCCACTCACTCCCCTAGATGGCAAGCAGTCTTATACATGTTAAATATGTCACAGTGTATTCTAGATATAATATATGTGTGCAGAACCTAACATTTCTCTTGTTGCAGAGGAAGAATTGGATTCAGAAGGTAAAAATAACCCGAGAAGAGAAACAAAAATGCAAGCAGTTTATATTCATTTCCCAGTGTTCTTTCTTTGGGTGTAGCTGCTTCTGTCCATCCTTGATCAGTTGAAACTGAGTTAGATCTCTTTGTCGAAGAGATCCACTTCCATCAGAATACATCCTCATACAGTATGGTTGTTGAGGTATATAATGATCTCCTGGTTCTGCTCATTTCACTTAGCATCAGTTCATGTAAGTCTCTCCAAGCCTCTCTGTATTCATCCTGCTGGTCATTTTTTACAGAACAATAATATTCCATAACATTCATATACCACAGTTTACTCAGCCATTCTCTAATTGATGGGCATCCATTCATTTTCCAGCTTCTAGCCACCACAAAAAGGGCTAACATTTTGGCACATACAAGTCCCTTTCCCTTCTTTAGTATTTCTTTGGGATATAAGCCCAGAAGTAGCACTGCTGAATCAAAGGGTATGCACGGTTTGACAACTTTTTGAACATAGTTCCAAATTGCTCTCCAGAATTGCTGGATGTGTTCACAATTCCACTAACAATGTATCAGTGTCCTTGTTTTCCCACATCCCCTTCAATATTCCACATTATCTTTCCCTGTCATTCTAACCAATCTGACAGGTGTGTAGTGGTATCTCAGAATTGTCTTAATTTGCATTTCTCTGATTAATAATGATTTGAAGCATATTTTCATATGGCTATAAATAGTTTCAATTTCTTCATCTGAGAATTGTCTGTTCATATCCTTTGATCTTTTATCAATTGGAAAATGGCTTGATTTCTTATAAATTAGAGTCAATTCTCTATATATTTTAGAAATGAGGCGTTTATCAGAACCTTTGGCTATAAAAATGTTTTCCCAGTTTATTGTTTCCCTTCTAATCTTGTCTGCATTAGTTTTGTTTGTACAAAAACTTTTCAATTTGATATAATCAAAATTTTCTATTTTGTGGTCAATAGTGATCTCTAGTTCTTCTTTGGTCATAAATTCCTTCCTCTTCCACAGGTCTGAGAGGTAAACTATCCTATGCTCTTCCAATTTATTTATAATCTCATTCTTTATGCCTAAGTCATGAATCCATTTTAACCTTATCTTGGTGTACGGTGTTAAGTGCGGGTCAATGTGTAGCAGACATCTTAAGTTCAACATGTCCAAAATGGAATTCCTTGCCTTTCCTTCTAAATCATCCCTTCTACCAATTTCCTTTTATTGTGAAGGGCAACATTATTCTCCCAGTCCCCCAGATTCACAACTTAAGTGTCAGCCTTAATTCCTGACTCTCTCATAGCCCCTATAACCAATTTGTAACCAAGGCTTATTCATTTCTCCTTTACTACATCTCTTAAATTTGTCCACTTCTCTTCTATAACACTTCGCCTACACTGGGGCAGGTCTTCATCATCATAGCTAAGCTATCTCAATAGTCTATTGATGGATTTGCCTCAAGTCTTTCCTTCCTCCAATCTACCCTCCATTTGGCCAATAAAATGATTTTCCTAAGCATAATTCTTATCATGTCACCTCCTCACCCTCTAGAAACTTTCGGTCATTTCCAAATTAAATAAAAAATACTTTGTTTAGCATATAGTCTAGCCCCCTCCTCCAGTCTTCTTACTCCTTGCCACATATTCAGTACAGTGACACTGGCCTCTTTGCTACTCCACAAACAAGATATTCTCATCTCTCAAATCCAGGCTTTTTTTTTTTTTTTTTTTTTTTTTTTCCTGGCTGTCCCGAAATGTTCTCTCTCTTTGTAATTCATTTCTATGTACTGGCTTCTCTGGCTTCCTTCAAGTTCCAGCTAAAATCCTATCTTGTGAAGAGAGAATTTCCCAAATCTTCTTAATTCTAGCTATTACAGTATTGTGAATATAAATATGGGTGAAAGACAAACAACTCTGATCGAGATATGATACAAGACAGTTCCTAAAGGATTCATGATAAAAAATGCTTTCCACCTCTAGAGAGAGAACTGATAAATCCCGAATGCAGACTGAAGCATACTTTTAAACTATAGTTTTATTGTTTTATTTTGATTATATTTTATGCAACACAGTGCATGTTTTGCATGACTTAACATGCATAATCAATATTAGATTGCTTGCCTTCTTAAGGAAGGAGGAGAGATGGGAGTGACAGAGAAGATTTAGAATTCAAAATTTTAAAAAGTGACTGTAAAAGAAATTTTACATATTATTGGAAAATATTACCAAAATAACAAAAATAGCTTTAAAAAATTCTAATGCTGTTCTTTTGTTATTTCCTGTTTATTTTCTATAAGCCTTTCTCTTTATTTGTTCTCATGTTGTCTTCTCCCATTAGATTGTGAACTCCTTTAACATAGGGACTGGTCCTTTGCTTCTTTTTATTTACATCTTACCACTTGGCATAGTGCCTGGCACAGAGTGTGTAAAGTTCTCGATAGCTCTCCAGAGGTCCTCTGAATGGGCCTTGGTTTCAGCAGAATAATCACCACAAGAATAGTCAGAGATAAAGTGCAAAGTCTTTATTGTCTCTTTCAGTCTCCCAGTCTGCATCAGCAATTTCAGCAAGTCACCCAGTCAGCAGTCTACACATCCAAAATGTAATGTCCTGCTTTCTAGGGCCCCCAAATTGGGATGACAAAATGTACCATTGCTTTCTAGAGCCCCCAAACTGGGGTAGATACAGTGTCCAGATTAGTTCTCTGGAGGATCTCAGGACCAGCCCAAGTCCTTGGTCTTAGTGGAGAAGTGAAGAAGGCAAGAGAACAGCCACCATGAGGCTAGTCAATTCTTCTTTTTGTGGCTGAGTTTGACCCCATTTATATACACTATTATAATTAAATCAATTCATCATAGTGAGTATAAGCCAATCATTATATCACTAGGGAACCATTATCTGTTGTAAGATTAAATCAATCATACTGAATTAGAGAACTATTAATCACCATACTAAACTAGATAACCATTGTATTATCAATTCCACTGAGTTAACATCTTGTTATAAGAAACCTTGCCTCAAGCCAGAGTTCTGGCCCATTACATCTCCTGCTTTCTTTTGTTTTAGAACATAGGTGGTCATGCCCTCCCTGTCTTCTTAGGGAGGTGGTAACCCCCAAAAGGAGGTGATCACACCCTCCCTGACTTCTCAGGAAAGGGGGTGAGAACACCAAAAAAGGAAGTGATCACACCCTCTCTGATGTCTCAGGAAGGGAGGTGAAAACACCAAAGGGAAATGGGGAGTCAAATCAAATATTGTTAGCAGGTTTCTGAAGGATCTCATTTGAAACAGGTATACCTAAATCCATCAACATGGGAGGTATTATACAAACACATAATAATATAACTCAGGCTAGTAGTGATGGCTCTCTCCACAGCTAGCATAGGCTCATCGTGGTATGACAAACATGAATTGTACCTGCAAGTAGTGATATAACAAACATTATGAATTGTAGAGGGTCACAGTCAGTGGGGAAACTCTGGGTGAGGTATAGGACCTTTCAGCCCAAAGGAAACCTGCTAACAATGTCTGGCTCAGCTCCCCATCTTCCGTAAGGGCTCTCTGCCTTACTGAGAAGTCAGGGGGCAGTGACAACCTGTGTTGTGATTGAAACAGAGTGATACCAGGTGGAAAACTATGTACAATAGCAAGTTGCTTATGTGGTCCCACATGCACAGTGTTGTTTTTGTTACATTATATATATGTATATTTTAATCACCCTGGTGTGAGGGCTCTAGAAAACAACAGTATATTTTGTCACCCCAACTTGGGGGCTCTAGAAAGCAGAACACAACATTTGGTGCCCAATGTGGGGCTCTAGGTGAGGGCCTATACAATCAGCTTGGCTACTCAATCAGCGAAGTCCAGTAGAGAAGTCCCTCTGACTGGAAGGGTAAGTATAGAAAGAGGCAAGTGGGAAGAATTGGTAAGGGCTAATTCAGTCACTTTTCTTTTTCAAACAAAATGAGGCGAATACTAAGAAATGAGTCTCCTTCCTAAGGGAAATATGAAACAGGCTTAGTTAGCTTAGTAGAGAAGCAAGGTTTGTTGGTAATTCAGAAGCAGATCACTGAGTTCTCAAATGCTCTGGAGTGCACATCTCTGTGGCTTTGTAAGAAGAAGAGTTTGGAATCAGAGATGTGGAAGTTAGTGGGAGAACAACAAACTAAATACATTGGAGTAAAATTGGTTTTAATGAATCCTACAAGTTTTAAAAAGAGGAAAGATTTTAACTTGGGTAGTCAAACCAGGAAGTATGAGGAGAAAAACAAGCAGAGGGTTGGTAACCGTAGCCCCCAGAGAGTACAGCATGTAGGACAGAAGTAAGGAAGCCTATTTTAGTATTTAATGATTCATATTGCTAGATTACTGCTCTAGGACATCTGCAGGGCATGGCTATTTGGGCTCAAAGAGAGTTAAGTATCTTAAGTACTGTTGCCTTTTGGGCAGAAAGGGAATTAAGTACCTTGCTGAGAGCTTGCCATTTACCTTCAAAGTTCTGTTTCAATTCTGCATGCAAAGTATTCCCCATCTATTGATCCTCTTCCCTCAACTGCACCCTTGTGAGCTGGGGGTAAGGGGAGTGGGAAGGCCAATGACACCATCAGTACAGCCCACGAAGTGACATTTGGGGCTTGATGGCAACTATTGACAGGTGATGTAGGAGATCTGGAGAGTAGTGAATGGAAGGAATCAGATAGGTTAACTGCTTGGGGGAAGAGGGTTTGCTTGTATCTCTACAGATGGAGAAGGAATCTGATGGGTGCCAACCAGCTATAATCACCTTGTCCATCAAAGAAAAACCGAAAAGGAGAGGACCCTCAGGGTGAAGGAGAGGACCCAGGAGGCATCAGATGATTCCATTGATGACTCCCCTTACTGAAGGCACCTGGCAGTTAACCCTTTGTGTACTCATGAATATCAAAAATAATTCTCAATAAGACTGATGCAGGACTTTAAAACCTGCAGGAATCATTAGATTCCCTGACACGTGAAGTGATGGACAATAGATTGCTTTTGCACTATTTCTTGGCTGCTTAAGGAGGTGTATATAGTTGTGAATTGATAGTTATTTTTTTTAACACCTTCCTTTTGGGACTCATGGAAATCTTTATAATATTTTGTTTGTTTATTCATATTATTTGTTATGTTACTACTTGCTTGTATGATCTTACAACTTGCCTGTGTCATTCTTCCCATGGTAATAGATTTAACCATTGTTATATACCTGCTTTAACCACTGTTATATACCTGATTCAATTAAAACAAAAGAAAGGGCGAGATGTAGAGGGTCACAGTCAGTGGGGAAACTCTGGGTGAGGAATAAGACCCTTTAGTCAGAGGGAACCTGCTAACAATGTCTGGTTTGCCTCCCATTCTCCCCTAAGGGCTCTTAGCCTTCCTGAGAAGTCAGGGGGTGGTGACAACTTGTGTTGAAAATGAAGCAGATTGATAACAGGTAGCAAACTATGTACAGTAGCAAGTTGTTTATGTGGTCCCATGTGTGCATTGTTGTTTTTGTTACATTATATAAAGGGGAAACCCCTTGAAATAAATGTATTCCATTTTTTCACCATCCTCAGGAGTTCCGCCTCATCACTTCTCCACTAGAAAGGTATATCTTAATCACCCCAGTGTGGGGGCCCTAGAAAGTAATGGTATGTTTTCTCACCACCTCCTTCAGCAGCCAAGAAATAGTTCAAAACCAATCTATTGTCCATCATTTCACGCGTCAGAGAATCCAATGATTACTGCAAGTTTTGAAGTTCTGTAACAGTCTTATCAACAATTTTTGATGTTCATGAGTCAATTGCAATACACATTGGGTTAACAGTCATGCTTTTTCAGTGGCACATGTAATCAATGGAACCACCTGATTTTTCTTGTGTTTTCTCCTTTGTTTTGAGATTTTTCTCTTTTTCTGTCTCTGATGGACAAGGCTCATTGGCACCCATCTGATTCTTCTCCATCTGTAGAGATACAAGCAAACCTACTTCCCCAAACAGTTAACCTATCTGGTCCCTTCCATTCACCACTTTCTGGGTCTCTCCACATCACCTAGAGATTATATTGGAGTTTGTCGCACTGGACACTTCCCTTCTGGTGGATTATAAAACCTGTTTGCCGGAGCTAGTGCATCTTTGTCAAAAATCAAGAAGTCAGTAGTATAAAGGGTTAGATTTAGTAGTTCTCTAAGGTTACCTGTGGCTCCCTCTTTCTTTTGTTTTTGGAGAAGCATCTTAATGGCTCTGTTTCTTCTCTCTACTATTGCCTGTTCTTGAGGATTAAAAGGTATGCCTGTGTGTGTAAAATCTTATACGGTGCATAAATGTATGCAAAATATTTAGAAATATATGCAGGTCTATTGTCTGTTTTTATTACTTGTGGCACACCCATAATGGCAAATGCTTGAGTGAGGAATTCAGTGACCACTCGGGCTGTCTCTTTTGCTGCTGGTATTGCAAAAGTGAATCCTGAAAAGGTGTCTATTACAACATGGATAAAAGACAGACGACCAAAAGACTTATAATGGGTCACATCCATTTGCCAAATTTCATTGGGTCTCAAACCACAAGTTCTTCTCTGGAGGAAGTGTAGGAGTATGGAAAGGAAGGCAAGCTGTACAGGCTTTTACTATGCTCCTAGCTTCCTCTTTTGCTATTCCAAATTGCAAACATAAAGCTGGAACAGCCTGATGATATTTAGAATGAGATTCTTGGGCTTCCTGAAATAAAGGAGTACGGGCTAACATAGTTAAAAGGCTATCTGCCTTTGAATTACCATCAAAAATAGGACTTGGAAGTCCACTATGTGAGTGGACATGCAAGATATAAATCTTACCTGGATGCTTTCTCATTTGCTCTTGAAGTTCCTTAAAGCAATTCTTTGTACCACACCTACTGAATAGGCCGAATCAGATATTATATTTACATCTCCTGGATAATAAGTAAGATCTAGGAGTGCCAAAATGTAATGTCTGGGCTAGCTTTCTGGTGGACCTTCAGATGGGCCTTGGTCTAAGTAGAGGAATGCAGAACACAGGAGAGCCACATCACCAGGATGGTGGGAGATGGAATGTCTCTCTTCCAGTCCTTGTTGGCTCTTATATACCTTATTGTAATTACAACATTACAGCATATTGATTATGTGTGAACTTAGAGAACCATTACATCACCATGCTAAGTCCTAACTATATATGTAAACTAGATAACCATTGTCTCATCTTCTGAGTTAACACCTTGTTTCAAGTATATTTCTCCAGAGGTCTGGCTCTCTACAATAGTGGTCACTTAAATGTTTATTGGTTGAATGATAACAGTATCTGAACCTAAACCTGACATTCAAGACACCACCTGTGTACTCTAGTGTTGGCATAACTTCTCAAACTTAATTTGTTTATATTCACATGAACACTTCACTCCAAATCAGTTAGTTAGTTCATGTCCCATACTACTTTGGCTTATGGTTTTATCTCTAGTTAAAAACTTTTACTTAATCCACTCAGTCTTTCCAAGTCCTGGACATTTAGCTTAAGACCCACTTCCTCTAACAAGTCTTCTTTGACCATAGCAGCCCAATATTAATCTCAATCTTCTAAATTCAATAGTATTTATTGCCTATATTATTTATTGCATACTTTATCATGTTTAACATGAGTGAGTATTGCTACAGAGGGAAGGATTGGCCAGCAGTCACTTGATTCTGCTTTCTCCTTTTCTTTTCTTTTCTTTTCTTTTTTTTTGCTGAGGCAATTGGGGTTAAGTGACTTGTCCAGGGTCACACAGCTGGAAAGTATTAAGTGTCTGAGATCAGATTTGAACTCAGGTCCTCCTGACTTCAGGGCTAGTGCTCTATCCACTGCACCATCTAGCTGCCTTTGCTTCCTCCTTTTCTTAAAAGGAATCATCCCTATCTCTTCCCTGGAGCAGTTGTCCTTCTTGACCCACTCCAATCTTTGGAGATTTAATTAGCTCCCCTGTTACAAAAATGAACCCAGAAGCAATATAATGGCCCAGAGATTTGACTCTATCCTCATTTAAATTTTATGTATTTCCAACTAAGTTCTCCTTTCTTTTTGGGGCAGCTAGCCATCACTAGAGCACTGAGCTGGAATCAGAAAGACTCTTCTTCATGAGCTCAAATCTGGCCTCAGATACTTAGTAGCTGTGTAGCTCCAGGCAAGTCACTTAACCTTGTTGGCCTTAGGGTTTACCTCTCTAAAATGAGCTAGGGACAGAAGTGGCAAGCCACTCTAGTACCTTTGCCAAGAAAAGGCCAAATGGGGTCTTGAGGAGTCAGACACACAACAAAAACTCTCCTTTCTTTTATTCTTCTTGGATTGACATGCACCAAACATATAAACAAGGTTTCATGACTAACTCTTGAATTCTTTATATGTGAAGCAAAATAAGGATATCACACTTAGATGAAAGGATGGAGTCAGTCAACAAGAATTTATTAATATTTACTCTATACCAAGTACTTTGCTAAGTCTTGGGAATACTAATGCAAAAGAAAAGAAAGAAAAACTCTTCCCTCAAAAAGTTTACATTTTAATAGGGAGTACATCGCATAAAAAGAAACTTTAAAAGGGAGTGAAAGGAGAGAAATAGAGGGAATAGAGATTTCTGGAGGAGTATGTATTGAGAGGAGAAGAGATTGCCATCCTGGGCACCTTCTTTGAATGGCGTTTCTGGGATAATCTCTTCAATTAAAGGGAGGAATTTCTGGGGCAGAGGACAGAATTAATTAAATAAATATGCAAAAATAGAAAAAAAAGTAGTGCTTAGCATAGTTCTAAATAAAGTACTAAAGCAATACCATCTATTCTTTCCCCACAACATTACCTTAGATTCATTTTGTCCAAAACTGAGGTCTTTACACTGTGTGCCAGAGTAACCCAGGGCAGTGTTGCAGAATAACTCTTAGGGGAAACATGATCCATTTTAACTTTTCATGAAAAGTACCATAATGCTTAATGTCTGTTGGACATTAAGAACTATCAGCTTAAGATAGTTCACAGTGTCAACATTACGTTGCACTACTTTCCTTTCAATAAAATTCTCTAATGTTCAAGATATGGGTTGGGTTTTTGGGGGTTTTTTGCTTCTTTTTTTTTTTTCAATAACTTCTTGAATTTTTTTGTAACATATCTTTCTGAAGTTGGGTTTCTTATGGTTACTGTAACAAAAACACAATATTACCCCAAAATCAGTATGTCAGTGTTCAGTGAGATGCCAGGGTTTTAAAAACTATGTACAGTTAGTTGTCCCTTCTGTCCTGCAAGGGTTAGGAGGGCAGTACATGATCTTGAAAATCCATATAAAATCTTCTTCCCTTCATACCGGAGAAGAAGTCTGAAGAAGAAGTTTTTTTAATGGGATGTTTGCAGTATTTTTCTATAAAACTTGAGTTAATATTATATAATGTTACAATATACTTTATGCACTTCGGAACCTTTTCTGTGTCATTTGCCATTGTGTATTGTCTGCAGTTTTCATAAAACTCCCCCCAAATTCCCATTTAACTTATTATGCCAACTGGACATATATTGAAATCGCAATGGGATGAAAAAGCCACAATGTGGAAGGGATAACTGTAGTGCCCAATATATACACATATCTTATCAGTGTATAATTGTGGTTATTTAATAATAAAGTAAAAAAAATTTGTGTGTATTATTTTTCAAATGGCTAAGTTGCTAAATAAGTTAACATATAAATACTTAAGTTGTTTTGATTTAACTACTTATGAAATTAAACTATTAGATATTTCTAACTAAGAAATTTTCTGAGACATACTGAATCAAAAAAGTTTGAGAATCTCTGCTCTGAAGATTGGAGACTAGATTAGTGAATTTATTGACAAATGACAGCTCCATGATGAGGAACCTATCTCTACCCATGCAAGTTGGCATTTTCCTTACAACTCAAAGTCTTAAGGCATCATGTAAGACACTAAAAAGTTAAGTGACTTGCCCAGGATAACATAAGTGGTGTTTGACACTGGCAGCTCTTAACTCAGGTCTTGCTGGTTATAGGATAAGCTCTCTCAACAATGCTTATTTTACTTATATATTTGCATATACTTATGTATGTGCAAGTTGAGGGCAAAGATTACTTTTGTATCCTCAGTGCCTATCACAGTGCATGGCACTTTATTAAAGACTTTGATAAGTTTGTCTGTTGAGCCTACACTAAAACAGATCACTATTTTTTTAAAGTTTTATTTTACATTTGTAACTGTGCTAAATGGTTTTATAGACTCTCGTTAAAATGTGAGTATAATATAATGACTTTTTTAATAGGCAAAATTGTAGCTTCTGTGAAAATGAGGAGTCATTTTATTTATTTTTATATTTCCCTAAAACTAGCAAAGTTTTCTGTATTTGGTTAAGTGCTTAATCAATGTTTGTGAATAAAACTGACCTGAACTTTTAAAAAAATCAGATGAGTCTTCTACCCTTCCAAATAGATATCTCAGAAGGTGATAATCTCATTCATTACCTCATATTTAAATAGTAGAGTTATGTACATATTGGTGATTATTTAATTTTTTCTTTACCAATAAAAGAAGCATTTGGCTAGATGAGCTTCTCTTATCCCATTCATCTCCAATTTATGAATCTAAGTGTAATGGAAACTATAATAAAGGAAAAGATAAGTGATAGCAAACTTAAAATTAAGGAATTTTTGTTGGTTTGATAAGCAAAGATTTTTAGGGAAAGAGTAATATATTTCTTTCACTGCTTTTGTGGTTTTACTTATTGAATACCTTTTTTTTTCCTCTGATGTATAAAGATATTCCCCTCATTTTCATATTTTATATGGTTATTTCATTCATATAGTCCTTTTATGTTAATTCTTGAAATTGTTATTGAGCTTCATCTTTTTTTTTATTTACTATAATTTATTTAGTCTTGATATATATTTAAAAAGTATTATGTATTTGAAGCAATTTTGGTTTAATATTTAAAACCTAACAATTATGATAGTCCTTTTTACTATAAATATATGTACCTATGAATAAATACTGAAGAAGCATGTTTTTTGAAAATACATTTTTTTGGAAAATTTTTCTTATTAGTTGAATGACTTGTCATCTAGTTTCCAAGAAAAGGTCAAAATGTACATTGGATCTAGGGAATTTAACCAGATTTGCTAAAATCTTATAGGAAAGAAAAAAGTAGATCTGCTTTAGGCATGCAGTCTGACTCTTTTCCTTTTTAGTTCCTCTGGGCATCATATTAGATTGGTTTCCCTGATGTGGTCATGCCCTATATTCCTGCTGAGTTTGATTGTGGTCCCATACTTCATTCTCAAGAAATGCTGCCCAAAGGCGCACATGCACAAAGGTATACCAACAAAATTACCACGGGAGGCCTCAATAGCCTGAGGCAGGTGAGGCCCAGAGAAAATATGAAACATACAGAATTTATTAAAAGGCAAGTCTCCACCCCAAAAACTGTGATATGGAATTCCATTATGAAAATAATTCCAGATGGACTGACCCAAAAATGATCTTTTAATTTTTATATACTATGTGGAAGAATTGCTGCTATATTTCTACCCAAATATAGTTTAACAAGATTCATATTCATTATGATTTTTCAGGTATACTTAATATGGTTTATATATGCCTATTTGCATTCAGCATTTATATTACTTTATTTTAAATTCTCATTTTCATAGTGCCTAATACAATATTCTATCTATAGCAAATATCCATTAAATTTTTTTTGTTTGTTTTTGTTTTTGTTTTTTGTTTTTTTGATTAATAGAAACCATTGAACTCCTCACATCAGACATACAGAATTTCTTCAATTCAAAAGAGCAAACATTTATGAAATGGCTGTTATGTGCAAGACACTCCATATAAACAATCAGTTGCTAGATTTTGTTTCTTCTTCACATTGTTCATATCCATCCTCTTCTTTCCATTTAAATGACTTACCACCTCTTCTAAATGGATTATTTTATAATCCTACTAACTGGCTTTCTTGTCTGAGGCCTGTCACTGTGGTCCATCCTCTCCAAACAATTGCCAAGGTGGTTTTCCTAAACCACTTGTCAGATTATATCACTTGGCTACTCAGTAATTAACTTCACTGTCTCCCTATTATACATTTAGAATCAAATATAAACTTATCTGGTATTTAAAACCACAAACCTACTTTTTCAGCCTTATTACATATTACTGCTCTTCATGTATGTTATAATTGCATCAAACTAACTTTCCTAATGTCCCTCATGAATAATACTTCTATTGTCTTATTCTTCTATATGTTGTGAAGTCCTAGCTTATGTGCTTCATTCAGCAAAACAGCCTGCATGGAACATATTCACTTAAATGCAGTTATATAGTAAAACTCTCTATAAGTCAATTGCATGCTGAATTGTCATTTGGCTGATGTGGCTGCTATTTCTAGTCTTGTTTTCTCAAGTATCTTGTACTTGGTCAGTGTTTATGTGCATTTGAATTCTCGATGTGCCTTGTAAGGCAGTCATATGAATAATTTTTGTTATGAATTCAGCAGGTAAATTTTTAAATTTCAGGGATGAAACTTTACTCTTCCAATTTGAAAAATATGTTATTAACTATATTGGCTGTAAAATAGGCTTAGCTATCTAAATTGTGCTACATCACTTTCATTATACTACAAAATAGCTAGATAAAGCTAACACATGCTCCCATATTGCTCCCATAATTTGGATAGAGAGAACAAGATAATTCAACAGATCTATATCTCTGTTTATAAACATATCATAGATCACCTTCAAGTTGAAGTATTAGCTATACAAATGTGTCATACTTGTGAGGCACAAGTGAAATTCCTGAGAGTGTAGCCCAAATTAGATCAAAATGTAATTGGGAAATGTTTAATAAAATAAAAATAAAACAAATAAAACCCATTGATAATGTTAATTTTCTAAGTCAATATGTACAGTCTATTTCTAACTTTGATACCATTGCAGTATAATATTCAAATCTATTGTAAATTATAAGATCTATTCAAATATAGTGAATAATATTCATTGTGACTGAGATGAAATGAAATGAAAAGGTACAGATCATAGGAGCTAAGCATATAAATAAATGGAAAGCAAGAAGATTTGAGGAGCAATGAACACGTCAGTGGTGGATAAAATAATACAAAATTTGAGTTTTACCTAAGAGGCAAAAAATTATCTTTCATATCAGTATATTAATTATTATTCATTAACTAGGAAAATGCTTAGAAAAGAAACTCTTACTCTTAGAAAAAATTCCACCAAAATAGTTAAAATTTTGAAGTTATTAAAATAAAAAAGTTGGGGTACTTAGAAATAAGGTAGTTATCTGAAAAACTCCCTTAAGTAAAACATATCATTCTCTGGCAATACCAGAATAAATGAAACTGCCATGTATGTGGATATTGAAATTCACAATGTACTAAAGAAAAAAGAAAAATGTTATGTGAGTTTGATATAAACACAGTTAAATTGTCCAGCATTATAGTCATTCACTAAATATAAAATGTAGCTTATGTTCATGGCTACAATAATATGCTCTGAGAAAGATGATGGAAAACAGTTTGCTTTTGATAATCCCCTTATTATTATAGGATAGTACCATTACAAATCTCTTAATCCTTTAAGAAGAAATGCTCACTCTGAAGAGGTTTACTGTATTTATCATTTAATAAAATATGTTCCAGAAATTAAGAGTTTTGTAGTTTTCTCTATCTGGTCTTTCTCCATGGTAGCAAGTTGCTATTTTTTAGAGAGATTCATTTTTAGTAAGAGAGCTCCACCTGAAATTCTCTAGGCTTCGCAAGAGGAGATGAAGGACTTAAATAGAAAATGTTGATAAGAAACTTTGGCATACCAAATTGGGGGTGCCATTTAATGTTTTTTTTTTTCATTTATTGAAGATCTGCACACCGTTTCTAAGATAATTTTTTTTTTTTTTAGTACTAGCAACAATTTTGTACATAGGAAAATTTTTATAGCATTTAGTGACCTTATACATTAGCAAGAAACTTTTCAAAAACTTACACAAACATTAGCTATATTTAAAAGAAATTTAATGATTTTAGTAATAAGAAAAAGCTAATATTTTAAAGGAAAAATTGATTTTTATGAAGAGCAAATTCACATGTCTAAAATAATGTTAAATTCTATAATTTCAAGCCTTCTGTTAAGTATACATTGAATTTCCTAAATCAATATTAATTTTATTTGTGACTTTTATGCAGAAATATTTGTAATACTAATTTTAGAGGTTTATTCAGTCATATCCTGATTTTTTAAAAATACATTTTCCTATACCTGAAAAAGAGTTGGCTAAATTCAATATTTCTCGCATGTGTGATTATAGATGATAGCATAAAGAAAATTTATGCACAATAACATTTTAGGAAGATTTTTATTCCATTAAACTAAGCTAAATTTTCATGCTATGATATGTACTGAAACAAATATGTGCTAATAGCTTATTTTACTTAAAAGTAATCTCTTCAGTTAAATATATATCTGTAAAATATAACAAACATTGACACATTTGCTTTTCTGCTTTTGAGGTACTTAGGCAAACATTCTTACTTATGTAGATGTTTCAGAAAATTTGCAGAAATGTTTTCAGTTGTTATAACTGTTATAACACAGTTATCTCTGTGTAAATAGCTTTCATATCTATATATCAAACTTGAACTCTAGTTAATGCTAATTGATATCTGCATTTATAATTAATCAAACTCAGTATGCCCCATCCCTATCCCATACAAAGCTATATTGCTTTCTTTTGTCTATAAGACAAAATGCAGACTCCTCAGTTTAGTATATAAAGTTCTTTTTTTTTTTTCCATAATTATAACTTTTTATTGACAGAACCCATGCCTGGGTAATTTTTTACAACATTATCCCATGCACTCACTTCTGTTCCGATTTTTCCCCTCCTTCCCTCCACTCCCTCCCCCAGAGAGCAAGCAGTCCTTTACATGTTAAATAGGTTACAGTATATACTAGATACAATATATATGTGCAGAGCTGAACCGTTCTCTTGCTGCACAGGGAGAATTGGATTCAGAAGGTAAAAATAACCCAGGAAGAAAAACAAAAATGCGAACAGTACATTCATTTCCCAGTGTTCTTTCTTTGGGTGTAGCTGCTTCTGTCTATCATTGATCTATTGAAACTAAGTTAGATCTTCTCATTATTGAAGAAATCCACTTCCATCAGAATACATCCTCATACAGTATTGTTGTTGAGGTATATAATGATCTCCAGGTTCTGCTCATTTCACTTAGCATCAGTTCATGTAACTCTCGCCAATCCTTCTGTATTCATCCTGCTGGTCATTTCTTACAGAACAATAATATTCCATAACATTCATATACCACAATTTACTTCATCTCCAACTGATGGCATCCATTCATTTTCCAGTTTCTAGCCACTACAAACAGGGCTGCTACAAACATTTTGGCACATATGGGTCCTTTTCCTTTTTTTAGTATCTCTTTGGGATATAAGCCCAGTAGTAACACTGCTGGATCAAAGGGTATGTACAGTTTGATAACTTTTTGAGCATAGTCCCAAATTGCTCTCCAGAATGGCTGGATGTGTTCACAATTCCACCAACAATGTATCAGTGTCCCTGTTTTCCCACATCCCCTCCAACATTCCGTGTTATCTTTCCCTCTCATTCTAGCCAATCTGACATGTGTATAGTGGTATCTCAGAGTTGTCTTAATTTGCATTTCTCTGATTAATAATGACTTGGAACATCTTTTCATTTGGCTAGAAATAGTTTCAATTTCTTCATCTGAGAATTGTCTGTTCATATCCTTTGACCATTTATGAATTGGAGAATGGCTTGATTTCTTATAAATTAGAATCAATTCTCTATATATTTTGGAAATGAGGCCTTTATCAGAACCTTTAACTGTAAAAATGTGTTCGCAGTTTATTGCTTCCCTTCTAATCTTGTCTGCATTAGTTTTGTTTGTACAAAAACTTTGTATATAGAGTTCTTTGCAATTTGGTTCCTATGTTCCTTTCCAGCTTTCATGTTATTGTCCTTCACTCAATTAGTGTTTCAGTGTATCAGGCCAAACTAGCCTGATATTTCTTCTTAGGACTCCATATACCTCTTCCCACTTCATGTTCATAAACTATTCCACATACCTGAAGTAGTATACTCACTCTTTATCTCAGCTTTTCTGAATCCTTGTCCTTTTTTAAAGGTTCAGCTGAGGTGCTGCTTCCTACAAGAATCCTTTCAGGATTCTCTTATTGCTAAGCCCTACTCCTCAAATTGTCTTGATTTTATTAATCGATCAACAAGCACTGTTCTAGACACTGTGGATACAAATACAAAAGAGATTCTACTAGCTTCCCTGTCCCTTTGTCTCTTATGAATGAATATATCTTGCATGTATCTAGCTATTTATATGTTGTTTCCCCCATTAGAATGTGAACTCTATTAGCAATGGGCTTGATAAGTAGCAAGTTCTTAATAAACATTTATTAACTGTCTAAATACTCAACATACAAAAATATATTTATGTCAAGTTGAGTATGCCCTGGGAATAACTGTCTTTTATCTCTTGAGGATATCTCCGTGGAGCTAATGAATCCAAGACATTAACTATCAACTACTAAGTTGATAAAGTTGGAAAAGAAATGTTTCAAGCCACTTATTAAAGGGAAATGATAATATAAAGGAATCAAGCTTATCATCAAAACTAAACAGAACAATCTGTGCGTGTAGCCTGACAGTAGCTACATGAGCTGAACTGCTACTAAACTCTATAGCAATTCTTCTACTATCAAAAATGCCATGATAGCCATTTCAAGATTATTGTTGCATTCTTCAAGATATATTGCCTTATACTTTGATTTGTACCTGGAATAGTTCTTTGGGCTTTTTTTTTTTTTTTTTTCTCCTTTAGATACTTTGCATATCTAGCCCTTGCCCCTCTCACAATTATATTTCCCATAATGTAGTTTCCCTCTATATATTCTTGACAATATCTGGTTTCTTATCCCATCTTTGTGCTCTTTCCAGCCATTTCTACTTCTTTTATCAATACTTTTAGAACTGTGGGTTTTTTTTTTTTTTTTTTCTATTCAAGTGTGGTAAGTCGACTAACTCTGGTGAAACTGGTTGTTACAGTAAACTTTACAGATCTTTTCCATTTTTCTTCTATTTGTGTTCTTCCTTTTATTTTTATTCTTAATTATCTCTGGCATAATTTTGCTTAATTGTTTCTCTTGCCAAACTTTATTTAAGTTGATTTTTATCTTCTTCTGCTTTTCTGTTTTTATGAAACAATACTTTACAGCCTTTGGTTGCCATCTCAGTTTTGAATATAAGTTAAAAGTTTTGCTAACTAAAGCATTACTGGAGCTCTTCTGGTCTTTCTATTATGGGGATAGATAGACAATATTCACTATTTATTAACTTCTATATAAAATAAATGTGTGAGTCAATATGGTATGGTGGATAGGAAGTTGAGTCAGAAAGATTTGAGTTCAGGGCACATTTAAGATTTATAAACATAAAGTATCTCTTTTGATCTATCTATTGACCTATTTATTTGTATTATGCTACTTTGGACAATCACTTAAGCATTTCTATAGCTAAATAGCTCTCTTCAAGTTATAGAAAAGGTACTAACTCACAGGGATAGAACAATTTTCTTTTCATTTGAGCGTTCCAATGAAATTACCAGTCCAGACCCTATTCCTACTCTCTTTAAAATTACTCTAAAAGATATTAATTTCTTTTTTGAGGTGTTTTCCCTTTGTTTCTCATTACTTGTAACTTGTTTAAAGAGGTCAGGATTGAGATAAAACAATTGTATGTCATCTTTTCTTTTTTTTTTTTTTTCTCCACTATTCTTGCTTTTTTACTAATTGGTTGATTATACACAGACAACTGATTCCAGGATAAATATTACACCCGTAAAAAAGTTTTTTTTAATCAATTTTTTTCAAAGTTTATTATTATAAAGTTATTTGGTACTTACCACGACCAGCACTTATCAATTCTTTTCTTGAAGAGAAAGGTATAAAGACCTCTTTATAATTGACAGATTTTTGTCTTTTCTCATCACATTTTCCTGAACTGTTTTTTTTTCATATTTCTTCTTTCCAGCCTCTATTAAAATTTCACATTGTATGTTAATTTAATTTGAAGAGTCTTACTGAGATCTTCATAAAATTTATATAATTTTCATCCTTAAGAACCATTGGTAGTCTCTAAGCTGCAATTATTTTTATGGTGGGCTTAGTGCAGCTACTTACCATTAGTACTGCAGTGCAAGATGACTAGATATCCTATTTTTAATTTTTTACATATTTATATTTTCAGGGTTTTTATGTTTGGTTTTTTATATTTACAGAATACTCGCTGTTTGTTGAACATGTCTTTAAAAAAGTAAAACAATACATGTAATAATAATAATAACAATAATATAGAAGATGTAATAATAACAATAATCATAGAATGACCTCATCTGAAAGTTCATGCAGCATTTCATATCTTTTGTACCCCTACCTTTTTAAAAAAAATTCATATTATATTCCCATATATATTCCCATTCCATTGGGAAAGAAAAGAAATTGTAATAGCTATACAGTCAAGCACAACAAATTCTTTCAATGACTATACACAAAAAATGTCTCATTTTGTACCTTAAATCCATTACCTCTCTGTAATGTTATAATGAATGGCATGTTTTATCATCAGCTTTCTAGAATCATGAATGGTTATCTTATTGATCATAATTGTTATAGCTTTAAAAAAAATTTTTTTACAGTGTTGTAACATTATTCTTCTGGTTTTACTCATTTGATTTTTTTTTTTTTTTAGCTTATAAAAGTCCTGATATGTTTTTCCATGTCTTTTTGAAGTCACCTATTTCTTAATTTCTTGCAGCACAATTGTATTATATAACACTCAATTGTTGGACATCCTCCTAGTTTTCAGTTTTTTTCCATCACAAAAGAAGCAATTATAAATGGTTTTGTATATAACTTTTTGTACATTTTAATACAGAGGGTCTTTCCCTCTTTCTGTGATTTATTTTTAGTATAGGTCTAGCAGTGTTGAAATAGTATTTAGATGCATGACAAAATCAACCCTGCCCATTCCTTTCTTTGCTCCAAAGAGCCATCTGTCAATAAGCTACAACTTCCTTCTTTCTTTTGCTTTAATTTATAGTAAGCATATATGAAAGTCCAACAGTTTGTCAGTTGGGCAAGGATCTCACCTTTGGAATACCAATGGTCAAGCAGATTTTTATAAATGATTTTTACCTTTTACATCACGGCCTCTTTTCTTTCATTTGTGCTACTATCACTACAGAAGTAGGAGGAAGTTAAACAAACTGATAGTCTTTTTTATTTTAATTTGTTTAATGGATTGCCCTGGCCAAAAATTCACATCACCCAGTGGCCAGTCTACTAAACACATTGGGAAGTAGACTCAGGCCATTGCCAGAGCCATAGTGAGAGAGTGGCAGAGCTTGTCAGATCTCTGGTGATATCTTCAGAAATGTGGGGGTCTCTCTGTGACATGATGAAGAATTGGAGTATAATCTTCAGAAATGTTATATGTAAAAAGGGAGTAATGACACCTATACTACCAACCCTATAGGGTTGATTTAAAGTTCAAATGAAATATTTATTGTTTTACTTTATCTATGAAAATGAAAAATTCACAGCTATTCTGTAACCATGATTTATTTTTTAAATGAACTTTATTGATATCTTTTGTTTTTACATTGTCTGATTTTCTTCCTATTTCCCTCTTCTTCCTTTTTCCTACAGAACCATTCCATATAATAAAGGATTTTTTAAACGAGAGGAAGAAGACAAAAAAATCAGCAAACCCACATTCCTTTCTATCTTTATCTTAAACATTTTCTCAGTTTTAGTTCATATATTCACACATATTCAAACATGTAACTTGGTTTTTAAGTAAGACAAATTGTCTTATAATCTTCTTAAATCTCGAATTTCCCAGTGCAGTTGTACTTGTATAGTGATACTGTAATTATTTACTTAGCACTAACCAGTTTTTGGAATCATCCCTATAGCACTGTATTTGTTTTATATATATGCACAGTATTTATTTATTATAAATTACATGTCTATATAATATTATATATTATTATTATTCATATATTATAATATAAATATAGATTATATTTATTATAAATTATAAATACACACACACACACACACACACATATATATATATATATATATGACTCCTGTTTATACATTTTATTCACCAAATTTGCCTTCTGATTAATTTTCATCCCATCTCTCATCTTTCAGCCTTTTCACTAGCTTGTCCTATGTGCCTCAATCCTTGAGACATAACTCAATCTTTTCCTTGGCATCTTAGGATCCTGAGCTTCTTCACAGCCCATACTGAAAATGATAAAGTCTAGATATGGGTTACCTAAATGAAATTAGGGTGTGATTGAGGTCTAGTGTCAGGTTCAGGATACAGGGAGTCAAATAGAGCTCCCCTGCAACCCCTTTGGATTTGGTGCAAGGATACAGAGTTAAATGAGGTCTAGTGACTGCGCAAGTCCCCTGCAAAGGAATTTACAGGCCCGAAAAGCTAGATTGATAAAAAAGGTTTATTATGGGGTTTGGAAGTAAGTTTAAAGTCTAGTTAAGGAAATAGGCTTAGGAAGAGATAAAAAGACACCAGAAATGGGATTCCAGTGGACAAAGATGTCTGGCATGCCAGGCTAAGGCTAGCATGTTTGGAACCTCTGCAAAGGAAGGATTTTAGTTTGGCTCTTTTATAATGAGAGATTTAGCTAAAGGGTCTTGTGGGGGGAATCCCAAGTTGGCTCCTCGCTGGATTCCAGTGAGGGCTTGAGCTTACTTGGTGGGGGTTGGGAAACCTGAAGATCATTAGAATGGGGCTCAGATTGGATGGGGGGGCTAGGACAGGCCCAGATCTTCTTTTGGAATTCAAAGGGACCAGGATTTGTGAATCAAAGGTCCTAACTTCCTGGATTGATCAGCTAGTTGGGGTTGGGAATCAGAAAGAAAGGAATGAATCAATTCTTAAAGGGACCACAACTCGCATGAAAAGAACATAAGCTCCTTGAAGAAACTGGGCGGGTATGTGGTGTTATGAACTCCAAAATATGAGTTGAGGATGAGATGAGGATTTTCTAACACAATGATCAATGATTCCAGAATCAGAAGGAGAGTTTGTGGAAATACAGAGTTGGGAATAAGGGTGATGGAACAAAAGTAAAGGATTCTCATCTCAATAGATAATAATTTCATCAGAGGAATTATGAAACAGGATAGTATTGTAAGTCTTCCCTTTCTACTCATTTTTCCTCCATCTTCTCCTGCTCCCGTTTCTTCTTATACCTCTCTTCCCTCCCTCCTTCTTCTCCTATCTCTCCTCATCAGTCTCTGGACATTGCCACCCTTCACTATGCTTAAAAGTTCCAAAACACTACTCCACCAAACCTTTATCTGATTTGCAAAATGATTTCTCTAAGCTTCACTTTTTTTCCATTTCCGTTTTCTTGTTAGAGATTTCCTAAAATTTCCAAAATAACCTGTTAACTAAAATTATGTTAGAGAAGGTTCAGTGGTTCCCATGTTGCCTTAAAGATAAACTACAAATCCCCTTGTTGTACACTTTAGGCTTTCCACAGTTCATCTCAAATTGTCTTCCCAGATTGATTAAATATTATTCTCCTTAGTGCATTCTTCAATCCATCTAAACTAGCCTTTTTGGTATTCGCTATACACCTTTCATCTTCCCTCTCTGTGACTTTGTACAGGGTGTCATTCTTGTAGAATGCTTTCTCCGGCCCAGTCTATAAATTCTCAGTTAAAATAGTATCTCCTAAAAGAAACTTTTCCTTCCTCTTAACACTCCTCCATCTTGGAAATTCATTGTATTTTTCAAGGCATTAGCATCAGGCAGTTTTGACTTTGTCTCACCTCTGAAATAATACTGTGTAACTCTGGGCAATTTATTTTACCTTTCAGTGTCTCAGACAATTCTTTAACATCTTTAAATTGCCAAATAGGTGTTAAGAAATCCATTAAGTAATGCATTGTGTGTGTGTGTTTGTGTGTGTGTGTGTGTGTGTGTGTGTGTGTGTGTGTGTGTGTTTTTAACTTGGTAGTCAGCCTTAAGGTAAGGAAAAATGGGATAGAGAGCCCAGCATTGAAGCTAGGAACCCAGAAGTCTGGGTTCTAGCTCTGGCTCCAGCATATTAGCAAGTCACTCAAACCCCAGTAGCTTAATCTGATCTCTAAGTAAATTAAAGAGACGGTATCAATTTACTTTGGTAGCCGGGGAATTTCCTTACCTAGTACTTCTAGTGAAATCACTGGCCTACATTTTCCATTGTTAGATAAACTAAGGATCAAACCCTTTTTAGGGGCTGCAGCAGTCCACAGATCCACTTCATTGAAAGATAAAGTAATCGAGTATCACCTTTTTAAAAACAGGATGCTTCTTGAGATTCAGGAATATATACAATTCCTAATTTTATATACATTTACTTTGAAATGAAATGATTGGTATCAAGGAGAATTGTTTTTATTTAGTTGTAATACCCCTAACCAGCACAGGATGGATGACACCCTTTTTACTCTTAGATTTAACTGTTTAGATAATTTTAAGAGTTTAATGCAAGTGCTTAAGTGGGTAATTGGATCCAGTGGTCGGTCTACTACCTGTACAGTCTTCCAACTTTTGAAGGAACAGGAAATAGACAGAATTTATAGCCCTCTTCCAAGGCTTTAGCCACAACTTTCAGGAGTTTTTAAATATAACTTGCCTTACTTATTGAGGAAGTCCATTTTGACCAAGAACTCTGTGTCTGAATTGACAGCTTTCACAAGCATACAGAGAGAAAAATCAGGGAGATAGTTATATAATGGGGGAAAAAATAGTACAAGAAAGGAACAGAACAGCTCTCAAGAAGTTTGCAACCATAAGGAAGAGAATGTAAATGAGGGCCCTGTTTCTCTGGGTTTTTTTTTTTTTTGTTTTTGTTTTTTTTGTTTTTTTGGTTTTTTTGGTCGTGTTTTAGGTTCTTTCTTTCTTTCTTTCTTTCTTTCTTTCTTTCTTTCTTTCTTTCTTTCTTTCTTTCTTTCTTTCTTTCTTTCTTTTTTTTTTTTTTAAAGGCACTTGCCATTTTGTTCATGAATAACTTCACAAAGGAAATTTGCTTTAGGGTAGATCTAGATTAGGCTCAAAGTCTGTTCATTCTAATGATGCTTTTCCATATGTTCCTCCCCTTCTGAGTCCTATTTGACTACATGGCCTATTTTCATCATAGAAGTACTTCTCCCAACTGGCATAATTTTGACTGACCTGTCAGTATATGTGTTTTTATCACCTACAACATTAGTAGTGATGCGGGAAAGATTCCTTTCTAGATTCCCATCCTCTCCTAGTTAATAATGTAAATTGCCCTTTAACTCACAAATCCTGATCCCTTTGAATTCCAATAGAAGATCTGACCTGTTCCCAGCCCCACCCGGATCTGAGCCAACTTTGGGGCTACACCTGAAAGCCCCTCGAGCTAAGTCTCCTATTATAAAAAGGCCACGCTGGGAGCCCCTCTTTGCAGAGATTCCAAACATGGTCGCCATGTGAGAACCCTCTGTCCACTGGACCCTCTGTCCAGTGCCCTCCTTATCTCTACCTTCGCCTATACTTTAACTTTGCTTATCTAATAATAAACCTACTAGACCCCCTTGCGCCGAATCTGTACCCCAAACCTGCCACTAGACCTTAACCCTAATCTCATTTAGGTACCCCAAAGCTAGACCTCAACAATAGCATTAGGTTTGCTACAAAAATAATATCATGCTGCACTGCTAGTCTGGATGCTAAGGATTTTTTTGCCCCTGCCATTTGAAATCACTTAAAATTGTTATTGTTTTCATTGGTATACACCAAGTTAATCAGAGAAAGATAGAAAATGGAGTACTTGGGGAGAAACATATATCTGCATTTTCCCATATCTATAGACCAGAATAAATAAAAAACACTGCTCAAGAAATGATGAAATCTACTTATAATGACAGGATGATTAAAAAAAAAATAGAGCACATAATTTTGTGATAAATAATATGTGTATTTATATAGGCCAGAAGAGGGGGAAAAAATCATTGAATTCAGTTTCTTTAGACTGTCATTTGATGGTGAAGAATTCTTTTTGTTTACTGAATTGTAAATTTTAATAAGGAGAATTGTCAGGGGATCTTAACATTCCATTAAAGGTATTGGTTACAACTTAAAAACAGCACTAACAAAAAGCAAGAGCTATGGGTTTGATTCATTTTGGACTGAATATTTCTAAGAGTTAATTACACATTTGAAACTAATGTTTTAAAGAATATCTACATAGCAATCGAGTATTGTACTTAATCTTTGTGTGTGTTTTTTTTAAGTAAATATGTTTACTATTGATTCTGAATGCACTAAAAGTTTTATGAAATTCTTCTCGTGAACTCTTATTTGCTACTTGCTAGTTTATCATGGTAGAGAAAGCATATGCAATCTATGAATAATGTTTATATTTCCATTTAATGTGTACAGTAGAAAAGCCTCTGCGAGAAAGGTCAAATGCAGAGCAAGCTGATTCTGTGAGCTAGATAATGCTCTGTTACAGTTCTGAACTTTGTAAGCAGATATATTTAATATTGATGCTCTCTTCACAATGAGTACCTAGAAATATTTCCAGTATTGCATTTTCACTAACATTTTAACCACCACTAGAGATTCAACTTTGTATTTGATCTTCAGAAATGCAAAGAAAGCTGTCACCCTAAAACAAACCCCACATTCTGAACATTTCAAAAAAAAGTATCATTTGAAAATTTTTATTTAATCTTATGTGTTTTTGCAGGTTTGTTTGTATATCAAAGTTTTGTATTCTTGAGGATAGCGAGGAGTTTCTTTTCCAGTACTTTTAGTCAGAATATTGTTTGTAACAGAAAATAATCCCTGGCTATGAAGTCAATGATAACAAAAATTTATAATAACTATTCTTACTTTCATTCCTTAGCAAGTACAGAAATATTAATATTTTTAAAAGAGAGCTGAACTGGTAACTATGTTTGGCTAAGTAAATAATATAAATTATATTGGAAAAGTAATTTAAAAAATAGCTAGCAAATATTTAGCATTTTAAGGTTTGCAAAGTATTTTACATGTTAACTCAATGGATCCTCATAGCAATTTTATGTTATCAGGAGGAAATCGGTGTAGTATACGTATTATGATAGAAAAATAACTGGGTTTGGTGTCAATAAACAAGGTTAAACCTTAGCTTTGTCTTTCACCTCAATAGGCCTCATTTTTACCTTCTATAAAATAAACTATTTCCAAATTTCTTCCAAATCTAATTTTTCTATACTAATCTCACCATGACACAGATATGTACAATTGTTTGAATTACAAAAGTTATAAATAAATTTAGATGATACCCTTACAAGGTATTGATTAGATCTTTTTTTCTTCAGTACACTGATTTCTCTAGAGTTCTGTACTTGGAAGCTTAGGAAATTGTTATGTAAATAAAATAACCACAGCTAGTGACTAACTTTATCTCTTCCATCATTACTTTGCCTTTTAGACTATTTAGTTTACATATACACACAAAAGGAAAGGTACATTGGCATAGTTATTTATATTTGTGCCAAGAAATTTCTTAACCAAAGATTTTTATATAGGCATCATATGAAAAATATTGATTCTTTTGTTAAATTGAAAGCCTATTTCCTAAGAGCATTAAGTCATTTCTTTTGATTTTACTAAAGTATAAACATGGGGGGGGGGAGGGGGAAGGGGCAGATGATATAGTTAGAGAAAAGAAAAAGAATCCACAATACATAGTTAGCTTGTTAAAATGCAGAAAACACTGCTTCTATAAGGAAGAAAATATATTTTTATTCTTAGCATTTATATGTAAAGTTGTTTTAGTTTTAATTTGACAGTAATACTAGTTTTTAGATATCATATCTAATCTGTTACTTAAAATTTTTCCTTTAGTAGTTTTATAATTAAAATAGGTCTCAGCATCTAAGGAATAATCTGTGCTCTCAGCAAAAATTACTATGAATTTTGTCTTTGGAAACTATACATTTTATCTTACACAGAAGATATGTAAAAATATAGTAACTATCTACTCTTGAGTACTATTGAGTAATATCTACTGGAGAGAGGAGAGAGAGAGAAAAAGACAGAGAAAGAGAGAGAGAGACAGAAAGAAACACAGATAGAGACACACAGAGAGAAAGAGAGAGAAAATATATATGTGTATTTTTAACATCAATTGGACATCAATAATATATATAGATTCTAAGATGTTTAACCAATCAAGAACATCCAAAACTTTGCTCATTTAGTAACCTGTTCATTCAGATGTTCATTCAAAACTTCTCCTTGAAGAATTTGGATTCTGAGGCAGCTAGATGGCACAATGGATAGAGGACAGACCCTGGAATTAAAGAGAACCTGAGTGTAAATTTGGCCTCAGATTTGACTTAATTTACTAGTTTACCTTACTTATAAGCTGTGTGATCCTAAGCAAGTCACTTAACTCCAACTGCCATGGGAATGGGGGAGAAAAAGAATTTGAATGCTATACCACTTGATGCATATATATTTAGTATTGATATTGCTTCATTGTCTGTGGTATCATTGAGCAAGATGTAGCTTCCTTCCTTCCCTATTTTAATTAGATCTATTTTTGCTTTTGCTTTGTCTGAGATAAGGATTGCTATCCCAGTTTTTCTTCTTCCTTTTCTCCTCCCCTTCCCCCCTTATTTTTTCCCCTTCTATTTTCCTGTCCAGTATATAGTTTTTGATATTCAACTGATTGTGTCTATTATTCCCTCTCTGAGTCAATACTGATGAGAGTAAAGTTCAAGTGATACCCATCATCCACCCTCCCATCTTTCCCTCCAATGTAATAGGGTTTTGTTCTTTCTTCTCTCTTCTTTCTCATCATTTAATTACATTCCCTCAAATTCACTTTATATCAGTACATTACTATTAGTGGCACAGTTTTTAAGAATTACAAGTATCATCTTCCCATGTTAGGGATGAAATAATTCAACTCCATTGAATCCCTTAGATTTTCTTTATCTTTATCCCCTGTTAAGAATTCTCTGGGGTATTGATAGTAGAGAACAATTTTTTGTTCAAATCTGGTTTTTTCCTTATGAAAGCTTGAAGTCCTTCTATTTCGTTGCATGAACATTTTTCCCTTTGAATATTATGCTAACTTGTGCCAAGTAAGTGATTCTCGGGTGTAGTCCTAACCCCCTTGCCTTCTGGAACATCATGTGACATAACCTCTGTTTCTTTAATGTTGAAGCTGTTAATTCCTGTGTAATTCTGATTGTGACTTCCTGGTATTTCTTTCTGGCCACTTGCAATATTTTTCTTTGATCTGATAATTCTGAAATTTGACTATAATGTTGCTTTGAGTTTTTATTTTGGAATTTCTTTCTTGAAGTGATTGGCAGATTCTTTCAATAGTTATTTTGTTCTGTGGTTCTAGGATATCGGGGCTGTTTTCTTTGATAATTTCTTTGAAAGATGCTGTCTACATCCCCCTTTCGATTATAGTTTTTAGATAGTCCAACAATTCTGACATTGTCTCTGCTGGTTCTGTTTTCCAGGTCACTTGTTTTTCCAGTGAAGTATTTTGCATTTTCTTCTACTTTTTCATTCTTTTGAACTTGTTTAATTGATTATTGATATCTCATAGAGTCATTAACTTCCACTTGCATTAGTCTAACTTTTAAAGAGTTGTTTTCCTCAGCTAGTTTTTTGTACTCCCTCTTTAATTCAGCCAACTATACTTTTTAAGGAATTGTTTTCGTCAGTCAATTTTTGTGTCCTCTGGACAACTGGGGTTGGCCAATTCTATTTTTTAAGCATTTTTTTCTTTTTCGTTTTCCAATAATTCTCTTCTCTTTTCATAATTCTAAGAAGAAAAGAAGAATTATTGCATCACTCTCATTTCTTTTCCCAGGTTTTTTTTTTTCCTACCTCTCTTTTATGATTGTTAAACTCTTTCTTTGAGCTTATCCATGAGTTCTTTTTGCACTTCAAACCACTTCTCATTTTTCTGAGGGGTTTTGCCCACATGTATTTTGACATTATTGTCCTCTTCCGAGTTTCTGTCTTAATCCTTCCTATCACCATAATAACTCCTTGTGGTCAAATTCTTTTTGTGTTGTTTTTTACTCATCTTTTTAAATTTGAGCTCTGCTGCTGGGATGGAAGAATCACTGTCTCAGATTCCCACTGTTTGCTTGGTGCTGCACTGATGTTGTCCTGAGACTCACAGGGGACACCTGTATCTGGTGCTTTGCGTTTCCCTGTGGCTATACTGAATCACTATGAGATCTGGCCAGTGGAACTGTTTGCCCAGGCCTGTGTTGAAATATGTGGCGGTTCTCAGAACTGGAGTGTACCCATTTCCCTTGGCTATTCTGAGGCATGTGGATGTTTGGGGGACCCTGGTGTTGGTGCTTGCTTAGGATCTCTCCCTGGTTTGCTGAGGTAGGGCTTGCTGCTGCTGCTGGTTTGCTGGGATGCTTCCTTCCCCAGACTGTGTTCCCTTTTTACCCAAGTGAGACAGACCTTTCTTCCAAGAAATAGTTTCTTTCAAGTTTCTTAAGCTAAAAGATTGTTTCATCCTGCTTTTTTTGCTGGTTCTGCTATTCCAGGCTGTTTTGGGGTGCTGTTTATGGTTCTTTGGATACTAAAATGACTGTCATGGAGAAGAAAGATCAGATTTGTTCTTTTTGGTTCTAGAAGGCAGAACAAAGAAGGATAGATAGAGATTGCATAGAGTCAAATTTAGGCTTGATATTAGGAAAAATTTCTTCACAATGAATGAAATTCCATCCGCAAGTGGAGTTTTAAGGAGTTAGGCTAGAAGGTCACTTTTCAGATATATAATAGAAGAGATTCCTGTTCAGTATCACTTTGTCTCTTGCCCTTCATCTAAAGTTAACTTCTGGGAGAGCTGTTAGGTGCTGGTGAAAACAAAAGCTAAACTAGGATTTAGTTCATTGCTGGCTCATTTCCATTTGTTTTTTTAAAAACAGCTTCTGTAGACATTTTAGTTATTTAGACTGTACTTTGGAATATCTCACTGATCTCCATCTGAATGAACAAAATTCTGTTTTGCATAATGGTGAGATATTTTTAATTTGCCATTTTGGTCACAGTTTGGCTATGTTATATTCAAATAATGTATTCATGAATCCAGAGCTTAACAGTGTATTACAGGTGGTTAGCATTTTTGTGAGTTAGATTGAATTACATTTGTAAAGATTATATCACCATGGTTGCACTAGAGAATGTAAGGTTAATAAAAAGTAAAATGCTGAGCTTGTTTCTTATGAAGATGATAATAACTTCATCAAGACTAATAATTATCCTTTTTATATGGTAATACCTTGAAAAAGGATTAGGTTTTTATCCCACAAAAAGAGTAATTCAGTTCATTTCAGTAAATCTTATTTGTTAGTAAGGCACCCTGTCGTGTTTTTATTTTTACTCAAATATACTTAAAAAGTATATGATAGATTCAAAGCAACACAGAAAGCTTAGTGAAATCTTTTCTATTTAGTATTTTTATTGAGGAGAAACTATTCATGAGAATATTATCATTATGAATAATAAAAAAACATGCTGGAATGAGTAACTGGGTAAATTGTTATAAACGAGGCATATGGATCTGATTCTGTGTGGGAAAAGAAAGTTATAGTCACTGCTAATTCTTTTAATCCTTTAAAGCCATGAGAAGAGAGATTTTACTAAATGGTAGCTTTTTACTTTGAAAAAGTACTGCCTTCAGTTGTGTGACTAGTTCATTCTTAATACCTATTTGATCTTAGGGAAGTCACTTTACCATGCTAGGGTACAGTTCCCCTCTTTGTAAAAGGAGGGAATTGGATTCTATGTCTCTAAGTTCCTTTTTAGCTCTAAATCTAAATATGGGAATGTCACATCATTCTTTGTATTTTTCTTTACTGATGACTAGCGAGCACTACTGCAAGGGAAGCATGGGAATATGGGGGAGTATGGTTGTGGGAGGAAGAGATGTTATTATTACTAAACAGTTTAAATTTTTGTGATAGTGCATCTGATAAATTTGTTTGTTATTCCTGAATTAATATATATGATGATAAAGATGTAAATAAATATATATGAACCAAATATCCCATAAATGGTTATTTCAGAGATTCCTCTAGTAGGATGGCATGCAACTATTGTTTATAAAGCACATATAATTTGATGATGTGATTAAGGTTCTTATGCTTTAATAATGAAAAGGTTCTGAAAATTTAAGTAGACTCAAGATAAAGTCATTGTTTTGAAACTATAGCATTTATTTTGTGTGTAAATATAAGAGAAAGCTTCTGATAAAGTGTAGGAAATTTACCATAACAAATGCATTTCCTTTCACTCAACTGTAGCATGGTACAGATTAAATTCAACAGTATATGTAATTTATTCTTAATTCCTAAAGGGGAAATATAGGACTCACTAAGGAGGACTAATGTGGAAAATGTTATATTCTTTTACATTTTACAAGATGTGAACAGATGGAAAGAATTATGCCAATTGGTAGAAAAATTTGTATGTAGTATAGCTCACCTCTAAAGAGTGTTTAAAGCTAGTTTTCTAAGAATACTTACCTAACTTCCAGTTATTTTTTGTAGTTTCTTAACCCCAAACCAAAAAAAAGATTTTTAATAATTCGCTTTAATTTATCTTTCTCCTAGATGAGTATTTAAAGTACTTTTTATTAAAAGTATTGATATAAAACTAGAACACTTAATCAACAAGTACTTATTGAGCCTACTGTGTATTAGATGTTATGTTAGTAAAAAATCAAAAAGATGTAACCCCAGATTCCCTAATTCATATATGATGATTGTGTCATATGCCACTAAGCTACTTAATTAACATACATTCTTTCAAAAGAAAAAAATATGTATAATTTGGAATTATTGATTAATAAAAGGATAACAGTGCCATGGAAGACTTCTGGTACCTATTACATAGGCAACATACATATAAGCCCAGCCATGTTTCATTTTACTCCACATATATCACCACCATTTTCTTGAATTCCCAGTTCTGGAATCCTAATCAAATACTGTCATTGCTCTTGCAAAGGAGTGTGTTGGTCTATTCCATTTACCATCCTTGAGATTTTCAAAACCAAAATATCCCTTTTTGGCCACTATTTCTGTCTCTTCCTGTTATATCCCTTTTTTGGCCACTACTTCTGTCTCTTCTTATTAGAATGTTCTTCAGTGACAGAAACTATCTTTGCTTTTCTGTTTGTTATAAGTTCTTGATGTACAGTAAACACTTAATAAATGTTTTTTTTTTCATTCCTTCATTAAGACTTTTAAAGGAATAAATTCTTATAATATTAAAATATGATTCTATTTTGGGAAAAAATAAATTTACATATGAAGTACTTCAAAGTCATTGAAAACAGAATCATTTTTGAATCATTAGTTTCCATTATGAATTTTTACAATTTCCTTCTCTCTTTGCATCCTTCTCATTTTTGCAGCACTGATAGCCATTGGACGATACAGCATGACAATAGAGACTGTAGATGTTGGATGGTGTAAAGAAATTACAGATCAAGGAGCCACCCTGATTGCACAGAGCAGCAAGTCACTCAGATATTTAGGGCTGATGCGATGTGATAAGGTAAGAAAATTGTATTCAATTCAATTAATTTTTAGAATGAAGATTCCTGAAAATGCCTGATAATATCAGTATCAATTAATTTTACTTTTTTTTTTTTTTTTAACAATTATAACCCCATATCCTTAAATCTAAAGACAGAATGAACTAGACAATAAGGCTTTAATTTTAAGGTTTCTAACATTTGAACTTTCTCTAGAATTTCATATTTCTTGACTCAGACCTATTCCAAATATTTTTTTTTTATGAGTACATTGCTTATTACTACCACTTTGGATATGGTTTTGTTTAAATCACAGAGCAACATGGATGTCATGTCCCTCAGCATGTGATTCATCTATTTATTTGTTCAATTAATAAATATTTATCAAGTGTGTATAATACCAGCTATTAAATGTGCATAATATGGAGCTGAGAGTTGGGGTGGGAGTCAACAATTGGCCTCTGCCCTCATGAAACCTACAGTTTAATAGGGTCTTAAGCTACAAACACTTATGTTATAATTTATATATAGTGTTTTCTATAAATTAGATATTTACAAAACAAAGCATCAAGTGAACTCCAAATGAAGATGTAGCATGAAGTAGTGTCAAACACAGATAGATGTTTTAATACTTTAAAAAAGCCAGTGGTGTCTACGAAAGAATTTGGCTTCAGCCTTTTCCCAAAATATTTTGTCCCTTGATACTTTCTGAGAAAAGTTTTATGATTGTATATTACTTTTCACTTTAAATTGCTAGTTCCAGGTAAATTTAGGAAAAATAGGTAAAACTAAGTATATAAAGTATATGATGTATACTTTGTATAAGTATACAAAGTAAATGATGGCCTAAGTTTTCTAAATGTAACACTGGGTAGTGGAGAACTGAAATAGGTCAGGTCTGAATGATTGTTGTCTCATTTTGTTTTGTGTCATTTTGCATGTCTTAACAATAATACTAAACTGCAAAAAATAAAAATAAAAAAATACAAATCAGTGCTTGTCCTCTACAATTTGATTACGCTATAAAATCTTTATTATAATCTCCAGTCTAGACTAGAAAGCAGCCTGATTTAGTAGCTAATCTATAACTGTGAGACATTGTAAAGTTCCTGTTAATTCTTTTTAACTTACTTGGTTGCTTACCTAAAAAACTTAGTTTAAGTTTATTATTGTTAGACAAACACAAAAAAACACATTTGAAAGGGCTTCAGAAATAATGACAACAGGTTTGGTTCCCTGCCCATTTAAAATGAGACTGCAAAAAATACCTGACATCAAAATGTTTATTTAAAAAGAGATATGTCTTTTGTGTAAGCTATTCTTTTTTAGATTTCTTAAATAAGTACTACTGCCTCCAACTTTTAAGTATGGAAACTCATGTGTCCTACATGCTATAGAATAGCAGCATCTCAACTACATGTACTAGCCAACATGAGATTTACTATAGTCAGCTGAAAAATTGTTACATGTCTATTTTAGTATTTAGTATTTTAATATAATATAGATTTGAGGCTCAGTGAAGGAGAAGATTCAATCAGTATCCCCAACAGCATGGAGTGTTTATTTATTTTCCTTTTTATCATCATATTGTAAAGGACACAATGTAAATGAATTTACATTTTCTTTTATATATAACATACCTGTATTTACTTTGGATTTTAAAGTTTTCAGACAGAATTAGAAAATCTTTGTTTTCTATAATACCTACAGTATTGAGTAGTTAATACTTTGGTCCACTAATTCTTGCTGTCAGAGATGAGAGTTTAGTTTCCAGGACAGGTATTTTGTTTCATAGCTCCTTTGCTTTCAGATAACACAACTTTTGGAATAATTATACAAATAGTGAATTCTTCAATCTATGCATATGGGATATTTCCTGAATGGATTTATATGCTGATTATTCCAAACTAAAATAACAATGGCAGAATATTTGTATATTAAAAAGATTATTTTACAAATATTTTTTATATTTGTATAATTGTATAATTTTTATACATTGTATATAATTCATATACAATTTTATATTTTATACTTGTATAATTCATAAAAAATAAATGCAAGTAATTATGTTTGTTTTGAAGAAGGGTTTCATATATTAACTAAAAAATAATCAGAATGATACTTCACAGATAATATTTTTTAAATGCATAAAATAAAATATATAGAACCACTTGGAAGCCAATTATATTGAAACAGTTATAAAAATTGTTTTTAACTTTATGAATCCCAGGTTAAGAACCCCTGCTATTCAGACTTCTGATATGCTTCAGGTCATCTTTCCTAATGTCATAAGGGTACTTTTAGACTCTGTCCCTGTGAATTTGTGTTTGACACCTCCAGATTTGACCATGGTTGGAAAACAAACCAGTATGAGAAGATATACAGACTAGAACTGAAACTGACTATTTAGGGGGTCCTCAAGTCAAGGGGTATCCTAGGATTGAGAAGAATAGTCCCTGGACTTTAGATCAGAGAACTAGAGGCGAACTCAACAGGAAATAGAAATAGTGATCCACTTTCTTACAATCACCTCTGTTCTATTAGATACTAATTAATAGTTCTATCAGATACTGATTAATAACAAGATATGTATATTATAGAATGGGAAGAGATTCAGACTTTCTCAGGTTAATATGCATGAATATATGTAAAAGAAAAATTGTGCTGACTCATTCATCCATTTTCAAAGAAAAGAGAGAACTAGGAAAAAGCACAGAATAAATGAGAGAATGATATCTATACATTTTTTATACTCTTTGACATTAAAATTCATATGATTTTAAATGATTTTTAGAACCTTTTAAATCATAGCCTCTATATATTCAACAAAGAAAAATTTGCCCCATTTATTACTTTGAATGGTCTGTATGTCAATGATAATTTTCCAGGCACATAATTAATCTAGGACACTATGAAAGATAAACACAGGGACAAAAAAGGGAACTCTGAAAACAGAATAGAAATATAAAAGAAGAATAAGAAAGAGAAAGAGAAAACAGCAAGGGAAATAAGACTTGGAACCAGAAGCAGAGGAAATATATAGTCAGGAAGGATTAAGATCTGTGTTTGGTATTTTGTAAAAGAAAGAATTAAAGAAAACAAAAAAAATTTTTTTCCTTACTTCTACAACCAAAACTGCTGAGTTAAAACAAACAAACAAACAAACAAACAGGCTGGATTGAGTTTCTATCCTATTCCTGTCTACCTGAAGGAAACATTGATGATGCTTAAATTATGTATTTAGGGCAGGAAAATGATCTTTAATGTTATTTAGTTCACTTTCCTTCTTTTGAGGCCATATCGGGTAAATGACCTGCCCATAGTTACATAATAAGTATCAGTCCAGATGTGAAGTAAAATCTTCGGATTCTGATTTTAGCATTCTTCCCACCAGTTCCCAACTGCCTAGTCTAAGATTGACAAAGAAAAAGATAAAGAGTAGTGAGTGGGATAATTCACAAACATAACTGCTTACAGAATTACTATGGATAGATTATTGTGCCTTTAATTTTATATTTATTTTGCATGAGATTCAAAATAGAATTTTAGCCAGGTTAATAATTTTTTTGCCTTGGTTTTTGTAAGAAATTTTGTTTTTAATTGCTTGATAAATATATATCTCCCCCTTTTCTTTCATGAGAAATACATACATGAAACCTCAGAAAATGAATTTGTTTAGTTAAAACATTTTGTAAAACCCAAGCCCTTCCCTCAACAAATACAGGGGTCCCAGGGCAGTTGAAAAGATAGCTATTGCTTTAAGAAACCCATGTTAGTACTTTTCCAGATTTCTGGGAAGATAAGCATGTTAGAAGCTTTACTCTAGGTTTTAAAGCTGACGCCATTTAATCTTCTAAACTTTAGTGCATTGTAAGAACCAAGAGAAGAAAAGCTGTGTGAGACTCCTTTGATAAATTGGATTGAATTTATATACTTAGGGACTGTTCAAAGAGTTACTTGACCTTGGGAATTAGAGTTGACCTCCAAATCACCTATCAACTTAACATGCATTTATTGAGTGGATTTAGTTAAAACTGCTTGTACTATCAACAGGGTTTTAACAAGAGCATTATCTTTACTCTGGTTACTGCAGCTATAGATAGTCAGTGTCCTAGGTAATGGAAATCATTTTTACATCGTCAGCAGCAAAACTACAGATGCTAGCTAGACCTTATTCTTCTCATCATGTGATCTTTTCCTACTTATCACAGACAGCTTGGGGAGACAAGCAGACTGGAGAGGATTAACAACAATAACAACCCAAAAAAAAAAAAAAAAAAAAAAAACAGGGAGAAGGCTCTAGGGCAAATGGAAATGAAATTCTGAGGGGTTAATGAAAAATGTTTTGGGCAAAAAAAAACCCCAAAAACTCAGAAATGAATGAACACTGTGGCATGGCTGCAGTTGAGAAGCAAAAGCCTCACCAGAGGCAATTTGGCTCCTTTGGGAAACCTTGGTGATAAAATACTGTACTAGAAACCTCTGAAGTAGTGAGTTAATACAGAAATTTGGAGACGGAATGGCTGAATTATGAGCAGTGAATAACATCATAAATATAGCCGTCTTCAGATGCCAAACCCTTGTGAAAAGCAATTGGATAGAGAAAAGCTAGAGCTTTTAAAAGATTTCTTTCACTTTGGATTTTTTTTTTTTAACTTCATGCAGAACTAATTTTATACACTGTTCATTTGATTTCAAAATGCCAACGTCTGGATCACCATTAAAGAGAGACAATCCCTGGCAAAATATCCTGTTTGAAATCCTTGGGGTTTGTGTCCTTGCATATTGGAAGGAGTGAAAGTTGACCATTTTTCCACCTATTTTTGTCTCACCAAGGCTTTCTTCTATGTTCTACTTTTAGAGATTTCGCCATAGTATTGCACAGTACTCCACAGTAACTAAAGCATCAGCTGCCACATTATATAAGATTTTTGAAGGTCCACCAAAATATTTTCTGACCAAAGCTGCTAGGAATCTCTTTGATATATAGTTGACACAAATTAGAATTACACAGACGTGAAGAATTTTCCCAGAAAAGATCAGAGCCACTACTAGGGAAGGAAAGTGCCTCTGTTTGATTTCATTGATTACCCAACTGCCTGCAGGCAGGCAGCATCTGTGGAGGCTGAGTAATATTGATCTGGAACATGAAAATAATCAAATTAATTTATTTTTCATCAAACTGCCACTGTCATAACCTTTCCTCTCTTCTCCCCTGATTTCTGAAACAACAGTTTAAGAATTAAATGTTTCAGTTCTTCTAATAAATGCTATTATATTTACTTTCAAAAATGCCTGCCTTCTTCAAAATAGACTTTCTTAACAAGGAGGATTTAATAAGTTGTATTGCTTTAAACCCCATTTTATTTAAATAGCAGAGAAGTCTTATGTAACAAATCAGTGAGAATCTAATAGAGAAAGCAAGTAATAGAAACCAGTTAGCTTTATAAAACCTATACTTTACATTTCTTAAATAATCAGGTCAAGTTTTGTGTACTCAATTTAATATGAAAATATTTGGGAAATAGTGACCACTATATTTTTCAGAAAAAACTTTGACTATATTTTTTTAAAAAAAGAAAATGGAGTTTTCAGGCCAGGAATCATGTACAAGAAATCTATAGGGAAAATAATAATACTTAATATTTAGCATACCATACTAATTGGAAATATCAGTTTATAGGAAAAAATTGTTTGTGGGGAATCATATGTAAGATTTTCATAAAACCAGAGTGCTTTTGTCTTTGCTCTTCCCCCTCCAGGATTCTGCATGTATAAACAAGTATGCACCGAGAATTTAAAGTTATTATGAGAAGATAGCACTTTACATTCGTACCATGTCAATGAAAAATTATTATATATCTATTTACAAACATGTATGTATTACCCCAAGAAAGAACCTAAATAAAATATTAAAGATTAAAAATGGTTAGGATATACAGGTTTTATAAACTCTTCCTTTGCTAGGTCTGGAGCACATCAGAAATAGATATAATTATTATCTCAAAAAGCCTTTTTTGATTTTTGGCAAGGGAGAGCATGTAGGAATGAGGTAAGAAGGGATCTCCGAAGTGCATGGCAAGAATATTTCACTGGGGAAGACATTAAAGGAGTCCTTTTCATGGTGTTTTTTTGTTTTTTTGTTTTTTAAATCTAGAAATATGTTAAACTACAAAGATGGAAATATTGCCATTTCATTCTTGTTCACACAAAAAGTAGCTTCTCCTGGTGATTACAAGTCAACCATTCACTTCAGACATACTTTTTATTATAATTATAAAACAGTAATTGGATCAAAGATAACAGTATTAATTCACAGTTAACCTCTAACCTTCTTTTAGCCTTTTCTACCAGCCCTTTGTATTAGAACTACTATCAAATAGTAAAAAGCCTATCTGTATTTAAAAATTTAAGTAAAAAATGAAGGTGACTTTTATTTGCTATTTATATATACCATATCATTAAGAGAACATTGTAACATTAACAATTAATACCAAGATTTAAATAATAACCAGGATTTAAAAAGGAAATCAATATGGCTTTCTGAGAATCAGATAGCCATTGTGAGGAGAATGCAATCCACCTTTTCATTACTTTCTGCTTACTTTAGTTTTAATGTAAATTTGTATGTTCCAGGCAAAAAAGCAAGAAAATATAATTACATTTTAAAAAATAAATTGATTTTATCTATTTTTCCCCCATTTCCTTAAAGTTTGGCACAAGAAACCTTGTGGCAGCTTTGCATGTGAGTGAACAGTTTAGAATTGTAAGTTGGTTTGATTATAATTAAAATAACTTGGTGGGTGGATCATATTTTCTGTTTTAGAAATGAAAAGGGTAATAGCAAGTTTTTAATAGAGCTCAAATTATACTTCAATTCTCTTAACAGAGTAACATGACTTCAAGTTTTGTGTGTTGTGTTTTCTTTTTATGTTGTGATAGGTATAGAAAACTAATGGGTGCTTCTGAAGTAAACTTTTAAACTAGAAAATATAGAGCCTTAACTATTCCATTGTTACCAGGCCCTGCCTCTCTTTGTTGAGAAAGAATCCTATTTCCTATTGGTATTTATTTTTCTATTTTCATCAAAAGATAGACAAAAAGCACCCCACAACAAAAGTGATTCATTAAATTGGTTCAAAAATTTGATCAAAACAATAATCCCACCAAAGGATTTCTTGATTTAAAACATTAGACCCCATTTGTTATTTATAATTTTGATGTGTGCGTGTGTGTGTGTGTGTGTGTAAAAAGAAAAAATACAGCTTTACATTTAGATCTTTTCTGAATACCAATACAGTTATTTATATTTAGATTTCTAAATGGATATTAATAAATATATTATAAAGAGAACATTTTTAACTGATAGTTAAACCAATTTGATGAAATAATTGAAATGTGTAAATTCTGATGGACAATAAATTCAGTAATCTTATCCCAATGTTCACTTAGTGTCTGATATCATTTTTAGGTCCTATTTGAGAAAACTAATGCAGAAAATAGTCACTAAATATAAAACACATTTTTTGATTCAGTTTTTTGCCTTGATCATGATGTTCTTCTTAACTTTGAGAGTCTAGTTTAGAAGCACACAGATGTGTTCCGTAAATATGCTGTATTTAGTGACTCTATATTAATTATCTTATTTTATTAGGGACCAGGTTTTTCTAATAGCAAATCTTTTGCTGAATTTTTTTCAATACTGCAGATGACTTAACAAATAGAAAACTCCCTCTTGATAGCTGGAATTAGCCTGCATTCTTCACACACATACACACACACACACATATTTAAAAAGATAGTTTTAAGAGTCATTTAACCACTTTGAGGCTCTGGGAGGGGTGCAAATGTCAGGGGGCGAGCAAATAGAGGCTGTACAGCCCCTCGCCCCCAACACTCTTTCCCTTGGGGGTTGCCGTGATGCCTGGGTCCTCTGCGTTTGGCAGCCTATGGCCAAGGAGAATGAGGAGAATGAAAAGGATGTAGTCTTACACCTGGCCTTATTCTGATTGCCCCAGTACGGGACTGACCTCCTGCTGACCTTCAACGAGCCTATCACTGGGAGTAGGCCAGCCCAAGGCAATGAAGCTCAATATCTACCACCTTGGACACTGGTTGACTTTGAGAGGCTAGTGACTTCCCTGACTCCCCTGGACCCCAGCATTTTTGGCCCCCGGGAAAGATCCTGAACTGCTCCTCTGTTGTTGGTGTCTGGATGTCTGGATTCCCCAACAGAAGCATGGGATTGATCGTTGGGGTTTCCTCCATATTCCTGCTCCACATACAGACATAAGGTACCACCTTTGCAGAAATAAACTTGCTTTATTCCCCCCCCCCCCAAAAAAAAAAAGAGTCATTTAAATATGATTTGTTCCTGAAAGCCATCACCTGGCTTCTTTTTTTATTTTTATTTTTATTTTTTTATAACCATACCTTTTATTTCATGGGTAGATGGAGTTCCCAATGAGTAATATGCCTTACCAATGTAGATCTATACTTTCTCTACAACTTCCTGACTCTAAGGTCAATTCTCCATTCACTATTTCATGCTGCTTTGCCTGTCACCTGGTTTTACATGAAAAGCTCTGTCACTAAGTTCAGTGAAACACAAAAAGCACACATCACTTGATATTTGTATCTTGTAGTTTATGTTTTGTATTTGTCACAATAATGTCTAAAAAAGGTAACTTTTTTCCTGACATGGGACCCTCTTTTGGCAGTCCAACAAGGTCCTGTAGTAGACCCCTTTGAAGAATATTTTTAAGTGAATGAAATGCATATGATTACAAAGGCTATTTTATGGTGGTGCTCATGCTCCTGGTCCTTTGCTGCCATCACAAATGTAATTCAAAGGAAAAAATAAATGCTTGGGTTAACAGATAACCTTTATTTATTGGAGAAAAGATGGCATGAAGCAAGAATTGTGACAATATGGAAAAAGCATAGCACTTAGAATCAAGGACTGATTTCATTTCATTTCAAAATGAAATGACTGAATTTGATGAAGTTGATTCAATTTATGAGTCTACATCTGACAGATTCATTGCAATCTCTATTCTCCTCCCCACTCCCCCATTTTTAGACTTGGATTTTTACAACTGAAAAGTAATATTTTTAACCTTCATTTTTAAAAATTTGAGGCAACCTATAAGTGGCACAAAGTACTCTTTTTCAGAGCCAATTCATTGTGATTATTCAGTAATAATCTAATTTAGGATTTGTTGTTTGTTTTGTTTAGGGATGTGTGTTGTATTGTGTTTTTTAAGATAATAGTTCTCACATTACAATGGAATATTTTTCTTTTTTTAAAAAGTTATTGAAGAATGCGTGAATATGAAAGGTCAGAGAAGCATGGTACAATATAAAATAGTATTTGAAATCAGGAGGATCTGAGTTCAGATTAATGGTTTTGTGCCTCAATTTCAATCTTTCTGTACCTCGTTTTTCCTTTTTTGAAAAGAAAGGGCTGGATTCAGTGGTTTCTAAGATGCTTTCTAACTTCAAATCTGTGGTCTTTAGTCCTTTCACTTCCTTTGGTTAGATGGATTCTGTTGGAGAGAGCCAGTTATATACCCCATTCCGTGATAGATACAAAACAGGACATACCTGTCCTTGTTTCTAGAATTAGTCTGTAGGAGGATCAGACCTAGGACAATTTTTTTCGTTTTTAATGGAATTGTCAGCTAAAAGCCTTTCAGACATATCATCCTGCATGTGTCAGGCAGAATTCAAATGTGCAGGAAATCAATTTCCAATTTATATAACCCTTTTTAAAGATTTATCTCTTTGGTTTTCATTATATGAGTAAGAATGAATGGTTGGGGAGCCCCTTTATTCAAACCACAATTTCATGAGTAGAATGTGGATTGATAGAATTATTAATAGGAAATGGATTCTCTTTAAGAAAAATCTTAGTATTCATTTCCAAATACGATGTGACATATTAAAGGCTGTAGAACAGCCTAGTTCTCCCATATATAAGAGCACTAGAATGAAAAATAATCAATGCATCCAAACAAAAAGAATTATGAACATCTACCATCTAGAATGAGACTGTGCAAAAAAGATAACGAGAAGCCTGTGAGTACTGGAAAGGAGTCCTGTTAGGAAAGTCAATTTAAGTTTAGGTAAATATAGGTCTAAAATTTACAGTAGTTCTGTATTCTCTAGGAGAGTAAGAAGCCACAGAGAAGTCAGTCAGTAAGTATTTATTAAGTACCTACTATATATTGAGCACTGTGCTAAGCACTGGAGATACCAAAACAAAAAGAAAAAAGACAGTCCCCATTCTGAAGACACTCACGATATTGTGGAGGAAGCAACAAGCAAACAAATATGTGCAAACATGTAAATAATAATAAAGGTATAGGAAATAATTAATAGTAAAGATATTAGAATTGAAGAGTTGGAAAAGGCTTTCTGTAGCAAATGGGATTTTAGTTGGAACTTGAAGGGAGCCAAGGCAGTTAGATTGAAATATAGTGGATTGAGTGTCTGCCAAGGAATCAGAAGGAAATGAGTTCAAATTTGGCTTCAGACACTTACTAGCTCTGTCACCTTGGGTAAGTCACTTAACCCTGTTTGCCTCAGTTTCTTCATTTTTAAAAATGAGCTGGAGAAAGAAATGGCATATCACTTTGGCATCTTTGCCAGGAAAGCCTCAAATGGTGTCATAAAGAGGCAGACATGACTAATTGACTAAACAAGAATTACATGAAGAAAGCCAGGGAAACCAATAGGTAGAGAGGAGGAAGAAATGCATTTCTGGCATGAGGGACAGCCAAAGAAAATTCTCAGAGCCAAGAACTGGAGTATATTGCTTGTGGAATATCAAGAAAGCCAATGTCATGGATTGAAGAATGTATGGCAGGGAGAAAGGAATTAAAATAAGAAACACTGGAAAGATAGAAAGAGCTAGATTTTAAGAAGGTCTTTGAAGGCCAATTTTAAAAATTAGTCCATAAACAATAGGAAGCCCTTGGTCTTTATTGAGGGAAGGATGGGGATGGCGGTAGGGAGGAATATGATCAGACCTGCACTTTAGGAACTTATTTGGCAATTTAACGGAGAATAAACTAGAACTTGGAGAGATTTGTCAGGCAAACAGACCCACCATAGGCTTTTACCAGAGTCTAGGAGTGAGGTGATAAGAATGTGTACTGGAGTGGTGGCAATGTAAGGATAAGAGAAGGAAATATATTTGAAAGATATTGTGAAGATGAAATCTACAGGCCTTGGCAAGAGCTGGTATATAGGGATGGGAAGGTGAAAACACGTGGAGTCTCAGGGGACACCTGGGTTGCAGGTCTGAGGAATGGGGAGGATGGCATTTTCCACAGCATGCTTGAATCAGGGATCATTCCAGGGAGACCTATGGCCATCCAGCTCTCTTTAGAAATGCCAGGAAGATAGAGATTAGAGAAGCATTTGGCAAGCAGTAAGGTAAAGGAACACAGGAATATCTACGGCTGCCAAAGTGAGACAGAAGCAAACAGGACCTAACCATCTCATTCAGGAGTGCGGTACAGGACAAAAAACTGGCTGTGGCACAAAAGGCGTCAGTGATAAGAACAAACAATAAAACACTAAACATAGTACTCGCAGGTCAAGAGATTCACAGATAACCTCCAAAAAAGGGAGTGTTGCCACAATAGGGCAGCCAGGTAGAACAGTGGATAGGGTGCTGGCTTTGAGTCTGGAAGATTCATCTTGAGTTCAAATCCAGCCTCAGACACTTCCTAGCCATGTGACGCCGAGCAAGTCACTTAACTATGGTTGCCTCAGTTTCCTCATCTGTAAAATGGGCTGAAAAAAGAAATCACAAACCACTTCAGTACCTTTGAGAAGAAAACCCCCAAACAAGGTCATGAAGGGTCAGATAATAACTGAACAGCAACAGTAATGCTACAACAACTTAAAGCATGAAAGGAAAAAATGTCCTGGCTACAAGAACTAGAAGAGTAGAGTGGTACCTGGGTACTCTTCTACTTCGAAACCAAACTCAGGACTGAACACGTTTCAGCAAGAAAAAATGCCTTAGCCTTTGACTTTTGCTGAGCATTCCTCACACTTCATTGCTGCTGCCCAGGGCCTGCAGCCATGCTGCTGCTTTCAGCCAAAGCTCCCCAGTGAGCTGTGTGTGCAGGACTGTGGGGGAGGCTCTGTGCTCGGCCTGCTTGATGTGGCTTCTGGCTCCCCAAACAGTAGTCCTGGAAGCAGCCTGCGCTCGGCAGGTACAGGAGCAGCTGTGGAAGCAGCCCAGGCAGAGGCTCTTGTGGCAGCAGAGACTGCTGCCAGCAGGGCATGGCCGCCCTGGGTTCCTCCCACATCTCCACATCCAGGGTCCTTCTCCCCTTTTTCCTTTCCTTACCCCAAGGAAGCTTGGACAGTGTGAGATGGGAAGAGAGTATAAAAGTCATGGTTCTTCTCAGAAAGTGTTAGTCAAAAAGGGAGGACCCTGGCTTGGCTGGACTGGACTGGGCTGGCTTGTTTCTCCTCAGCTGGAAGCCTCACTTGCCCCTCTGAGAAACTGGTTGAGGAGAGATGATTGGGCTGCATACTGGAGACGTACTCCTTATTGGAAAAATTCTTAGGCTACTTGTCACTTTTGCCACTCATGGTGCCTTCTGGAACCAAATCAAGGATGAGTACCAAGGTAACTTTGTAACTGTACTTAACTTTGAAAATATTAGCAACGATTTTTTAGTGAAGTAAGAGCTTTGCAGCAAGAATTTGAAAGCAAAATAAGTTAGAAGAAGAACAGAAAACCTTATCCAACTATCAAGCTACTTGAAAAATGGAATGATACAAATAGAATTCAAAGGCTCTAAGAGAAAAGGAAGATTCAAAGTCAAAATATTGAAAAAATGGAAAGCAAAAGAAGGTAAATTATATAAGGTATTTATTATCAAAAATAACTAACCCAGAAGCTATTCAAGGAGAGATACTTTAACAACCTCCTAAAACCATGACCACATCAAAAACCAGGATACCATATTTCACAAGAATCAGAGATAAAAACTAAAACACAAATATGATATTGTTTCTTCTATTCTCAATAAACTCCACTGGTGGCTTGTTAAATTCCTTTGTTTTGAATTAAATCTCTAATATACACCCACTAGCTTTCTTGCTATTCCTCACACATGACACTTTATCTCCTAGTTCTGGCCTTGTCTTACCTATTATTTATTCATGGCAAGCTCTCCTTTCTTCATTTCAAATCCTCTATTACCTGGCTTTTTTCAAGACTCAGCTCAAATGCCGCCTTTCTCAAATTCATCCCACTCAAAGCCACCTCCAAGATTACCCTCCATTTCCAATGTATATATCTTGTATGGGCATAGTTATTTCTGTGCTGTTTCTCCTTTTAGAGTTTGAGCTTCTTGTATTCAGGATACATGTTTTTGCCCTTCTTTGTATCTCACATATGTAATTAATCAATAAACATTTATTAAATACTGTGTACCAGCTAGTAGTACTTAATAGTAAGCATTTAATAAATACTTAATTGACTGACTGATCAGAGAACTAGAGGACAAGGTTGAAGTAGAAAAAATTCACCAATCTCCTCCTATAAGGAATCCCAAATTTGAAATACCCAGCCAGATCCAGAGATTGCAGGGTCAAAACATCAAGAAAGAATGACTTAAGGTACCAAGCAAATGTAGTCAGGATCTCTCAAGACTATGGGGCAATTATTTTTACAAAGATAAATTTTGAAATATTGTAGTCTAAAAGACAAGCGGCAAAGACTACCTATCTTTAAAAATTGGGTATGATCCTACCGGGGTTAAAAGGAACCTTTAACAAATTAAAGCACTTTTAAGCATATTTAATGAAAAGATCACTTGCTGAGTAGAAATTTTGAAGTGCAAAAATAGGAATCAAGAAAAACACAAAAAAAAATATCCATTTGAGCAATTGTTCAAGACTGAATGTTAATGAAGCGTTTACATTTTAGAGGAAAAGAGACAGATGTCCTGGAATTAAGAAAAACAAATCTGGAATCCAGGTGATGGTTCTCTTCTTTTTGATGATTTTTCAAGGGGATAGAAAAAAGAGGGAAGGGAGAATGGAAAGAACTGAAAAGGATAATAATTTGTTTCTCATAGCTTATGTAAGAAAAAGAGTATACAACCAGAGAGGATGAAAAAAGTTAAGCATCTGAATAAAATTTTAGAAAAGTTGATAAGAGAGCTCTCTGGGAATTACTGAGTGGGAACATAAAGAGCTTATTTATTTGTTAGCTATATATAACATTTTTATAGAAATAGGCCATGTTTTAGGGCATAAAAATCTCAAAAATATTCAGAAAAGTAAAAGTATTGAATGCATCCATTATTAACCAAAATGTATTGGAAATTATATTCATTAAAAAGCTTTTGAAGAAATATTTGGAATGTAAGTAAAAATTAAATTACTAAATTCTAAAGAATGGGGGGCAGTCCAAGAAGAAATTATAGAAACAATAGATAATTTGATCAAAGATAAATGACAACAGTGAGGCAAAATACGAAAAATTTGGTATGCAGCCTAAGAAGTCCTAAGGGAGAAACTAAATATAACTGACCATAATGATAACAAAAAAAATCATAAAATCATGTGATTCTATCAACAGATTACCAACAAGACATTTTTAAAAAGTAGAACACAGCATCTATTTATGTTTAAAACAAATCACATCAAGAAGCATTAGAATGAATGGTAAATGGTAAGCAATGTGGTAAAGAGTATCTCTAAAACCACAAACTTATATTCTGTAATAGATACCCTTTCCAGTAAGAATAAGGATAAAACTCTGGAAGGCTTATATGAACTAATGTAGAATAGAGTAAGCAAGACCAGAAGAGCAATTTATGCAAAGACAATAAAATGATAAAGGAAAACAACTTTGAAAGACTTGAGTGGAACCAACATGGTAAAAAAAGCATGAAGTCCTCCAACACAACTCCTCCAAAAAATGTTAAAAACCTACCAGATATGTCCTGACTGGAAAATCAGAGGGGGAAAAATTAAAAGTCATATTTCTAGTCCACATCAGATTAGGGTGTCAAAGGTTTATTCAGAAGTGTGCCACATGGAATGGATCCAACCATTCTGGAGAGCAATTTGGAACTATGTCAGAAAGTTATCAAACTGTGCATACCCTTTGATCCAGCAGTGTTTCTACTGGGCTTATATCCTAAAGAGATTTTAAAGAAGGGAAAGGGACCTGTATGTGCAAAAATGTTTATGGCAGCCCTCTTTGCAATGGCCAGAAACTGGAAACTAATTGGATGCCCATCAATTGGAGAATGGTTGAATAAATTGTGGTATATATAAATGTTATGGAATATTATTGTTCTGTAAGAAATGACCAGCAGGATGATTTCAGAAAGGGCTGGAGAGACTTACATGAATGGATGCTAAATGAAATGAGCAGAACCAGGCGATCATTATATACTTCAACAACAATACTATATGATGATCAATTCTGATGGATGTGTACCTCTTCAACAATGAGATGTACCAAATCAGTTCCAATAGAGCAGTAACGAAGAGAATCAGCTACACAGACAGAGAGAATTATGGGAAATGAGTGTGAACCACAACATAGCATTTCCACTCTTTCTGTTATTGTTTGCTTGCATTTTTGTTTTCCTTCTCAGGTTTTTTTTAACCTTCTTTCTAGATTCAATTTCTCTTGTGCAACAAGATAACTGTATAAATATGTATACATATATTTTATTTAACATATACTTTAACATAAAAAAAGAAGTATTCCACATGGAATATTCCAATGCTTAAGAAAGGAAAGAGAACGAAGGTACCGTTACGTACCAGGGCAAGAAAAGGAACCAAACCCAGAAAGAAGGATCCTAACCTTGTGTTGGAAGCAGGAACTGATGGCATTCACTACCCAGATCTGGATCATTTTGGGTCACAAACCCAAATCCAAGGAAAGCCAAAAAAAGTGATGTGTTTCAGAGTGAGGAGCAGTTCCAAAGTGAAGAGTCATTAAAGATTCCCTAAGCTGTATATTGAATGAGAAACAAATTCAGATGGAGTTGAGTGGCTCTGGGAGCTAGGTCTAGATTTGAGTAAGGATTGAATTCCAAGTTTCTGCTATAGTGAATTAGCCTGGTTAAGGATCCTAAACTAAAAAAGGAGCTTGCAGTTCTGTCGGTTAGAACTGACAGAGTTTTCCAGCTAGCTTATAGTTGCTGAATCCAGCAGCATTTTACTGAACCTTCCAACAAGAGGCAAACCCATATGAATTGTGTCAACCCAAACCAGAGTCAAGAACTCTGAGAGCTCAGATCAGGAGGACAGTTATTAGACATTACCCTGGATCATACCATATTGTCAGCATTGAAAACTTACAGATCCCCAACCTGAGCTGTCTCCAAGATACTGAAATAACACAATATTTACTATTCCCAAGAAAGCAGTAACAAGACCCAAAGGGATAGTAGATAAATCCAGGTCTTCTCCCCAGAAATACACAGCACCTGATCTTAATATAAAATTCAGCATCAGGAAGTTCTCTGTAAAAATGAGCAAACAAAAAAATAATTAAGTATACAATTAAGGACTATTATGGCAGGAATACTCAAAACAGAAGCCCAGAAAAAGAAAATGTACCAACATCCCCATGAAGAAAGCCTCAAAGAAAAATATAACATGGGCATAAGTTCAACTGGAATTTCTTCAAGGAATAAAACAAGAGTTTTTTGTTGCTGCTGCTGTTGTTTTAATAAAGAGCAAAAAATGATTTTAAGAAATGAGAGTAGTAAAATGAGAACTAAGGAAAAAAGATTTGTAAGCAATTAACAGCTTAGAATAAGAAGCATAAAATCTTATCTAAGCAACAAACTCCTTAACTGTATTGTGGATTTCAAAGTCTAATTCTTTTTGTACAGCAAAATAACTGTATGGACATGTATACATATATTGTATTTAACAAATACTTTAACATATTTAACATGTATTGGTCAACCTGCCATCTGGGGGAGAGGGTGAGGGGAAGGAGGGGAAAAATTGGAACAAAAGGTTTTACCAATGTCCGTGCTGAAAAATTACCCATGCATATATCTTGTAAATAAAAAGCTATAATAATAAGAAAAAAATTTTTTAAAAGAAACAAATGAGAGTAGTAAAATGAGAACTAGTGAAAAAAGATTTGTAAGCAATTAACAGCCTAGAAAAAGAAGTACAAAATCTTATCTAAGCAACAAACTCAACTTTGTTGTGGTTGAGTCTTTTCATCCAACTCTTCATAACCCTATTTGGGATTTTCTTAGTAAATATATGGGAGTGGTTTGCAATTTACTTATTCAGCTCATTTTATAAGTGAGGAAACTGAAGTAAATAGGGTTAAGAGGCATTCCCAGAGTAAAATAGTAAAAATGAGGCTGAATTTGAACTTAGGGAGATGAGTCTTTCCTGTCTTTGGGCTTGGCATTCTATCCACTATGCCACTTAGTTGCTCACAAAAATGAACCAACTAGAAGTTAATTTACTGCACAACACAATCAGAAACTGTAAAACAAAGCCAAAAGACTAAAAGTGTTTTATAAGAAAAACTGATCTGGAAAAGAGGGGAGAAATAATTTAGAAAACCTTGGGCTACCTAAAAACCATAATGACAAAAAAGGGGGGTAGGGGAAGAGTCTAGATATCTTATTTCAAGAAATCAGAGACCTGCCCAGATCTCTTAGATCCAGAAGACAAAGTGAAAATAGAAAATATCCACAGTCCCTTCTTGAAAGAAAATAGAAAATATCCACAGTTCCTTCTTGAAAGAAAATGAAAACTTCCAGGAATATTATAGTTAAATATTATAGCTAAAAACTAGAGCTTTCAGGTCAAATAAAAAACATTTCAAGAAAGCAGAAAGAAGTACCAGAGAACTATATGATTTAACTGGCTCTACTTCCAAGAAGTGAAGAACTTGGATTGTGATATTCTAGAAAGCAAAAGATTTAGTAAAACCTTACAGAAAAAAACCTGGATTTTTAATAAAATAGAGAACTTTGAAACATTCCTGATTTAAAAAAAAAAAACAGATCTGCATAAAAATTCAAAGGGCTAACATAGGAGACAAGAACTATAAAAAGGTAAACATAAATGAGCAATTTCAAAGTTCTAAACAAAAATAAACTATTTATATACTGTGTAACTAGGGATGTACTAGAGCTAATTATTAGATTTTCCATGTAAGCATTTTCACCTGAGCAATGGACAAATGTTACAACTTAGAACTTGGTTTATTGATTGTTTAGACTTAAATAATTGTTAATAATTTAGACTAAACTTTAAAATATATATTTTCAAAAATCTGATTATTAAACATTTAACGGCAAACTCCTACATGTATTCCCTGAAAATTATTTCATCATGGGTTAGAGAGTATATTCAGTTAAAAAGAGAGTAAAAAGAGAGAGATGGCTTCAGAGTGGTTTTGTAATTTTTTTCATGATCTATTATTAAGGGAAAGTTAAATGAGCTACATGGGAAAATAGACAGTAAACTAATAATTGGGAATAGCTTCAGATTTTTTTTTAAAATGAAGTACTAGAATAGCATTTTTAAGTTTGCTAGACCTCTGGACACTTTTGAATGGGAATAGAAAAGACTGAACATACAAAATTTCACAAAAATTGACTATGGATTAGGTCTTAAAGCAAATGACTAAAAACAGAACTATTAAATTGATGTTATGGCTATCAATGCAATAAAAATTATATCCAATAAAGGACCATTGAAGAAATGAATAAAAGTTAATTGAAGACTAAAAAATTCTAAAGAAGGGATGCATAAAAGAACATATAGAAACAATAATTTCATTAAAAACAATAACAATGAAGCGACATACCAGAATTTGTAGGATGTAACCAAAGAAATCCTGAGTAGATAATTTAGGTCTCTAAATATTTTCATTAATAAAAGAGATTAAGAGCACATGAATTGAATGAATATACAACAACAATAAAAATCCTAGAAAACCAATTAAACATCTTCAAGTAAGCAGCAAAGTAGAAATCCTAAAATCAAAAAAGATAAGAACAAAATCGAAAGCAAAACCTCATTGAATTAATAAGTAAAATCAGAAGCTATTTTTAAAGTAAGCAAAATAAAATATTAGTTAACTTTAATAAAAAAAAATTGCTATCAAAAATGAACAAGTAAAATTTATAATCAATGAAGGAGAAATAAATAAAATTATCAGGATTTTCACCAAATTATATGATGACAAAATTAACAATCTAAATAAAGTTGACAAATATTTACAAAAATATAGTTTTCAGATTATCAGGACAAGAAATAGAAGACATAAATAACCCAATCTTAGAAAAAAAGAAATTGAACAATCCTAAATAAACTTTCCTCCAAAAAAAGAAATCCCAGAATCTGATGCATTTACTAGGGGATTATACCAAACTAAAGAAAAATTAATTTTGATGTGTTTTAAAATAGGTAAAGAAGAGGTCTAAGTCAATGGGGCAGCTAGATGGCTCAATGGATAGAGAGAGCACCAGCCCTGAAGTCAGGAGGAGCTGAGTTCAAATCTGGTCTCAGACACTTAAAATGTCCTGGCTTGTGTGACCCTGGGCAAGTCACTTAACCCCAATTGCCTGCAGCAAAAAAAAAAAAAAGGCAAATAAATCAATAAATGAATGAATGAGTACAGTCTTGATACCTAAATCATAAAGAGTGAAAATAAAGAAAGAATACTATAACCCAATATCCCTAATGATTTCTTAGACACAGATTTCAAATAAATTATTAGCAAATATCACAAAGATTATTAAGTATGACCAAGTTGGATTTATATATAGAATGAAAGGCTAGTTTCCTCTTAGGAAAACTATAATTATAATTGACTATAAAATCATATGAATTTATTAATGAATGCAAAAAAATCTTTTGACAAGATTCTTATTTAAAAAAAAAAAAGGCCCACAAAAACAAAACTCTAGAAAGTATAGGAATAAATAGAACTTACCTTAAAATGATGAGGACTTAAAATAAGTTGTGTCTGACAATACCCTTACTGTTTTTTTGGCAAAGATATTGGGTGGTTTGTCATTTTCTTTTCCAACTCATTTTACAAAGTAAGTGTCTTAAGATAGATTTGAACTCAGGAAGATGATGTTCCTGACTCTGGCCCTGGTACTCTAGCTACTGTGCCACCTAACTGTCCATGATAAGTAGTAACTATCTAAACCAAGAGCCAGCATTATCACTAATGGGGATAAACTAGAAACTTTTGCAGTAAGATCAACAAGGATTTCCACTATCATCATGGGCTACTCGGAATAGAAATACTAGCAATAACTATAAAACAAGTGAAAGGAAATGAAAGAATTAGTACAGACAAAGAGGAAGGTTTTTGCAGATGATTTCATGAGTTAACTAGAAAACCTACTGAATTAAATAAAAAACTAGTTGAAACAACAACTTCAGCAAACACACCCACATAAATCATTAGCAATTCTGTATATTTCCAACAAAATCCCAGTTGACAAATGCCATTTTTAAATACATACACACACACGCGCGCGTGCACAACTGATCAACGCATTGGAAAACAATCTGAAAAACGTGTAATGTGCAACACCCATGCACCTCCCACCACCATGAAGGAGTGGATTACAGGCGATATATCTCTTCATTCAATTCACACTTAGTTTTTATAATTTTGAATAGTCATTTTTTCTTTATAAATCCAAAGATCCTCTCTTCCGGGATAAGAACTCACTGACAAAAACTGTTGAGAAAACTGGAAAGTTGTCTGGCAGAAACAAAATGTAGATAATAAGATCTATAATCAGGCATGTGCCAAAATAAACTCCAAATGGGTATATTACTTAGAAATAAAAGGTAAAACCATAAACAGATTGAAGGAGCAAGGAAAAAATTACCTGTCAGACTTATGAACAGATAAAGAGTTCATAACCACATACTATTACAAAGAAAAATAATTTTTTAAAGACTTAGGAACATTAAATAACAAATGTTTTCTTTTTCTTGGTTTCTCATTGGCGATAAGAAAAGTATTTTGAAAAAAAAAAAAGGTTTTTTTTTAAAGACTTAAGAATTCTGATCAACAAAATGACCAACCACAATTATAAAAAACCAATAATAAGTAAGTCATGCTTCCCACCTTTTGACAGAGAGGTATTGTTTTAGAAGTAAAGAATAAGATATACCTTTTCAAACATTTCCAGTGTATGTTTGTTATAAGGCTTGGTTTCTATTTATTTGGAGGGAGAAGAGAAAGAAAGTCTTAAAAGTGATGCTAAGCAAAGAAGAAATGAAAGAAAAGAGCACCAGTGGGGGAAAAAATTTAGATCCATAGGATACAGCAAAGATTCAGAGGAAGACAAAAAGAATTTTAATATCCATTTTGAATTTGTTTTATACTTTAAAAATAAAACTCAAATGGAAATTTTCCTATTAGAATTTTATGATACATTATCATATTGTTTTGGTAACATCATTTTTTTTAAAGGTGTGTTTTGTGATTTAAAATGTTCTCTTTCAACTGTTGGAGCCCTCAAAAGACCTTCTTCCTACCAAATTGTTCTGCCTCCTAGAATCATGCAGATGTTCTGTAACAAATAAGATTTAATTATTTATCAGGTGTTAATGAGAAGAAACAGTCATTTCATAGAGAAGAAACGGATTGTAAACAATTTTTCAAGTAGATGCTCAGCTTGAAGATCCTTTCTCTATCCTCATTATGATAGGGGAACCCCTTTCATCAATTCCTTCCTTTCTTTATGGAGTTTACTAAAGCAGAATTTAAGGTCTTTGGGCACATATTTAGCAGCATCATTTCCATAGTTCAAGGAGACATGGATATTTTCACTATTTAGAAGAGGAAAGATAAAGACAGTAAAAGCATCACAGTTCTACATCTTTTAATTTCTCCTTCTTACTCCCAAACCCTGAGGCAAAATCAGCAAATTTTAAATATATATTCTATCTAATGCTAGATAATAAAAGGGGAACAGTGAGCAGTAATACTATTTGACTATGGGAAATGCCATTAAAATTATAATGAATATATAATACATACAACAGCCTAAAATTATTTGCCTTGTCAAAGACTTTGCAGGATCATGGGAAATCCATATTGCTCTTCTGTTCTTTTTTTAGTGTCTTATTTTAAAAAGTAAAACCCTTACTTAGATGACTCATATCATTTGCATGCAAATTTTTGATGTTACTAAAATGAATATTTCTGTTTTTTCCCTTCTAAATGTGGGCCCATCCTGGAGCTTCTGGTCACATAAATAAAGAACAGTAGGATCTCATTTGAATATATGTTGTCAAATATAGCTCTTGACCTTGGCACCAGCTAAAAACTTAGCTTTAGGGATATCTGGTACCCTTGTCCAGAACACCAGGAAAGTTCAGGTTTTGTCACAATCTTCAAAGTTCAGTCAAGAAGCATAATACTTGAGAGAAAACATACTGCCTCCTATTCAGAGGAATCAAACTCCAGATCTCTTAGCATAACATCACATGGAGATCAGTTAGTCAGTAGACATTTATTAAGCCCCAACTCTGTACTAGGCAATGAACTGCAAATATAAAAATAGAAAAGGAAAAGACAGTCCCCACCTTTAAGAAGCTTACTCACAATCAAATGGGAGAGACAAAATGCAGACTACGTACAAACAAAATAGATACAGGATCATGTTTCATCCTTCATATTGGAAAAGGACCAATGGTATCTGATGCAACAGTGTGTTCCATTGTGGCTGATCAGTCCAATACTAGCTATTGGACTCTCTCACAGGTTGGGCACAGATAGTCTGAACATTGCAGATGAAGATGTCTCTAGATTTGCACATCTCACATTTCCTTTGTGCTACTGCAATTCTGCTTTGCTCATTTAACACGGTGCCTTCTTTGATGCAGTCACACCATGCTGGGTGGTCCTGTGCTAACATCTCCATTGTCTCATCATTGTTACTAAAATTCTTAAGAGAGACTTTGAGAGTGTGATTCTACCACTTCTTGTGACCTCTGGGTGAGCATTTGCCTTGTATGAGATCTCAGAAAATAGATTTTTAGATAAACAGACATTTGGCATTCAGTGTGCATGGTCAGCTCATTAGTGTTGTGCTTCCTGCACTTGAGTTTTGATGGTTGGCAGTTCAGCTCAAGAGAGGACCTCAGTGTCCAGCATTTTATTTTGCAGGTATTCTTCAGATAGATACAGGATAAAGAAGACATAATCAATAAAGGGAAGCACTAGAATTAGGAGAGATTGAAAAAGACTTTCTGTAGAATTTTAACTTGGATTTGAAGGAAGCCAGGAAGCAGAGATGAGAATGGAGAATATTCTATGCAAGAGTACAGTTAGTGAAAATACCCAAAGTTAATAAATGGAGAGTTTCAAATGAAGAAACTCAAGGAGCCAGTGTCACTGTGTCAAAGAGTACATCGGGGATTATAGGACATAAAAAAGATTGGAAAAGTGGGGGAAGTGTGTCAGATTTTGAATGACAAACAAAATTCTGTGTTTGATAGGTGATAGGGAGCCACTGGAGTTTATTGAATAAAGGGAGTAAGATGGTTAGACTGTGGAAAAATTACTTTAGCAACTGAATGCAGGATAGACAGGAATAGGGAGAGGCTTGTGGCAAACAAAACAAGCATCAGGCTATTGTAACTTTGCAAGCATATGGTAAGTCTTCACCAGGATGGTATCAGTATTAGAGGAGAGGTAGGTATGTTTGACAGATGTTGCAAGGATAAAATCAGCAAACTTTGGCAACAGGAAGAATGAAGAGTCAAGGGTAACAGCTAAGTTTTAAACCTTGGGAAACTAGGAGAATGGTGGTACCCTCAATAACAACAGCTAAGATAGAAAGAAGAGAAGCTTTGGTAAAAAAGATGGGTTTGGACTTGTTGAGTTTAAAATACCTACCAATCATCCAGTTTGAAATGTCAGGTCACTGGAGATTTGAGACTGGAAGTCAGCAAAGAGGCTATTGGGTCTGGATAAGATTGGAAAATCAGTATAGAAGTGAGCTGATAAGTTTACCAAGTGAGATAGTAGGAGAGGAGAGAAAAAGGCTCAAGATGAAGCCTTTGTGGGATACCCATGGTTTGCAAACCTAATCTAGATGAAGAAATCTTCAAAAAAAGATTATGAAGGAGCTGTCAGCAAAGCAGAAGGAGACCCAGGAAACAGTAGTGTCACAAAAACCTATAGAAAAGAGAGTATCAAGAAGAAGTGTGTGATCAACAGTGTCAGAGATTTTCAGGAGGAGTCAGAATGGATGAAAACTGAAAAAGGATCTTTGGATTTGACAACTAAGAAACTATTGGTAATTTATGAGAAAGGTGTTTTGGTTGAATAATTTGGGCAGAAATCAGCCTGTAAGAGAGTAGGAGATGAATTAGAGGCATTTATTATACACAGTCATCTCAAGAAATTTATCCATATAATTCCAATAGACTTGAGATGGAAAATGCCATCCACATCCAGAGGAGAACTATGGAAACTAAATGTGGATCAAAACATTGTATTTTTTCTCCTTTTTTTGTTTTTTTTTTCTCCCTTTTGGTCTAATTTTTCTTGCACAACATGACAAATATGGAAATGCACATATTTAACCCATATCATTGCTAATTGTCTTGGGAAGGGGAAAGGTAAAGGAAGGAGGGAGAAAAATTTGGAACAAGTCTTATAAAAATGAATATTGAAAACTATCTTTACATGTATTTGGAAAAATAAAATACTATTGAAAATAAAATTTAAAAAAGACATTTAGCCACAAAATTTAGCCATCTGAGATGTCATTTTAATTAACAGGTATAGATGGATCAAGTGAGAGTTTCTTGAGGATAGAGAAGACATCGTTTGTTGAAAGTAGGGAAGCAGCTAGTAGAATAGAAGAGATGAAGATAAGTAAGAGTAGGGATGATGCAGGAGCCAATCTGCTGGAAAAGACAGGATGGAATGGGATCATTTGTGCAAGTAAAGGTGTTGGACCTTGGCAAGAAAGGACTCTTAATTGTGTGAGATAGGGGTAAAAGTGAAGTAGCAGAATGCATCTGGGTGAGATACATAAATAAATAGATACAAAGATAGAGAAAGATATACACACACCTCTGTGTATATTTGGTCCGGTTTCTTTTTTAAACTTTGTTCTTTTTAGTGCCATTTCTGTCTCTTCTATATGCATGTCTAGTAATATGATATTAAAAGTCCAGGAGTGGTAGGTATTGTGTTTGATGGTAAAAAGGGATTATTGTTATAAACATAATGGCAGGTTTTTTCCATCTTTTTTCTGTTTGTTGACTTCCTGATTTTATCCATAAATTTCTAAAGATGGTTTTGTTCGATGAGTTCCTCACCAAGAATCAAAATCAGATTTTCTAAAAGTTAAACTCAGAACTTAATTTCAAGGTTGTATATCCCCATTCTGTTTTTCTTTTCTCGGAATTCAGGTATTTGCCTTTCTCCATCTCTCTGATACTTATCTAGGTCACTGTGATCTTTCAAATATGACAATACTTCCAAACTGACAATGGCTTAGCAAACAAATTTTCCATTTCTTTTCATATCCTAAGATATGGTATCAATGAAGGTGAATCAAGAAAATTTTAGCTCTAATTTTTGCAAGAAAAGAGCTCTAGAAGATGTCCACATATAGAAGACTCCTATCACTACTGTGTCAGTCCTCCATAAGAAGTTTCTAATGTTTCCTGATTTTTTTTTTCCTTCTTTTTTGTCCATCTCATCTATATTTCAAGGACAACATGGTTTCTGTTTATGTCTTAGTTGATCTTAACCTAAATGTGTTCCTTAGAATTCTCCCCTTTTCCATAAGAATCTTCCATTGTTAAAATTTTTTGAATCTTTCAACACACACAAACACATATGCTATCACAGAGTAGATAAAGAGCAAGCATCAAAACTAGAAAGATGTGGTATTAAGTCTCATCTCTGACACAATCTCTCTATTATCCTGATCAAATCACTTAGTCTCTTATTTTTCTAGGCAACTATTTAAGGCTACAAATCTATAAAATGAATGCTGAGAAAATTTCTATATCTTGTACTAATGAAATCACAAGTCTAGTATCTATCTACCTTCTTATCTATTTACACATGTAGCTATAGCACATTTTTATGTGCTACAGCTAGGCTTTGAAAGTCAGCTAGTGATCTTCAACAATGACAAGCACTTTATGTTTAATAGTATCTAGTTTAAAAAAATAGAGCATTTTTTCAAGTTCTTCCAGTACAAGACTATGTGCTGCCTTCAAAAGCACACAAAACAAAATTCTAAAAGTGATAGCCAAAATGGGGGGAAGGGGAGGCGTGGAATATATATTTAATGAAATAGATGACTTTCAAGCATACCTGATGAAAAAAAAAAGATCTGAATAGAAAATTTGACACTCAAACACGACTCAAAAAAACAATAAAAAGGTAAATATGAATGAAGAATCATAAGGCACTTAAGGTTAAAGTGTTGTCATTTAAAATTATTGAATTTCATATTGAAAAATTTCATATTGAAAATCATACATATAACTCCTAAGAATTTTAATCGTGATTTGACGATTTTTTAAAAAATCTTCTTAAGGGAAGGCCATGGTCTCTAAAGAATAGAAGTGAGGAAAAGCGATATACTAGGAGAAGCGGGGAAGGAAAGTAGAATGGGGGAAATGATCTCACATTAAAAATATATGCAAGGAAAAGTTTTGTTCAGTGGAGGAGAAAATAAGGGGGAGCAGGCAATGCTAGAACCTCACTCTCATCTGACCTGATTGAAAGAGGGAAGAATATATATAATACAGTTAGATATAGAAATTTATTTTACAGAACAATTAAGTAAGAGAAGAAGGGGCTGAAAGGAAGAGTAGATTAAAGGAGGCAATAGTCAGAAGCAAAACAGACTTTAGAGGAGAGGACTGGGTTTAAAAAAAAAGGATACATAGAGAATAAGATGGAGGGAAATACACAATCAGGAAAATAATTGAGAATGGTATGGACTCATCCATAAAATGGAATATAACTGAATGGATTAAAAATCAGAATCTAACAATACATTATTTAAAGAGACTCAATTGAAACAGAAGAATTTATTATGCTTCAGCTGAAGTTAAGGCAGGGTAGCAATCATGATTTCAGACAAAGTAAAAGCAAAAATAGACGTACTTAAAAGTGATCATCAAGGAAATTACATTTTGCTAAAAAGTATTAAAGACATTGAAGTAATAGGAGCACAATGGATGAATATTTTTGGAATATAAATTCCCCAAATTAATAGAAGAAGAAATAATATTTTAAAATTCTATATTTAGAAAAACAAATTGAAAAAGCCATAGATGAGTTCCCAAGAGGGAGGAGGAGAACAGGACCAGAAGGATTTATAAGTGAGTTCTATCACACATCTAAAGAACAGTGTTACACAAACTGCTTAAAATAATGGGTTAAAAAGTCCTACTAAATTTCTTTAATAACACAAATATCATTTTTTATTACTAAACTAGGAAAAACAAAAGCAGAGAGAGAAAACTATAGATCATTTTCTCTAATGAGCATTGATAAAAAATTTTAAATAAAATGCTGTGAAGAGAATTATAGCTACATATCACAAAAATCAAACACTAAAACCAGACTGGATTTATACCAGGAATGTGGGACTAGTTCAATATTTTAAAAAAAAATTTTTTTTAGCACAATTTAGCATGTCAATAGCAAAAAAAAAAAAAAATCAGCATCTTCTAAATATTAGATCCAGGTATAAAGAGATAGAGAAATTCCATTTAAATAACTGCAAATAGTCTAAAGTACTTAGGGGTCATAGGAGCTATATGAACATAATTATAAAACACTCTACACAAAGTTAGGTCTAAATCATTGTATAAAATTGATCATAGGTAGGCCACGCCAATATTTTAAAAATGACAATGCTAACTAAGTGAATTTACTTACCAAACTACCAAAAAATTACTTTATAGAGCTAGAAAAATTAATAACAAAATTCATCTGGAAGAACAGAAGTTCTTGACTATCAAGTGAATTATTGAAAAAAAATGTGAAGGAAAAAGAACTAGCAGTACTAGATCTTAAAGTATATAATAGAAGAGTAATCAAAATAATTTGGTACTGGATAAAAAAGAGGTAGATAAAGGGGAAAAAATTTGGAACCAAAAATAAAATTAAAAAACAAAAAAAGTCCTAGTAGATCCTAGTTATTAATAAAATGCAGCCTTTGTGTTTGATCATTTAAATATAATTTATCTTAGAAAAAATAACTAAGCCAAGAATAGCATTTTATTCTTTATCTTCTCCAGTCAGAGGATGCTGAAACAAATTGGGCATATAGGTTTCTTGGAAGATTTCAGCAATCCAAGAGAATTTCAGTAATTTCAAGATGGGACAAATATATTTCATATGTCCTGTTGGTGGTATAAAATAAGTATTTTAGAACTTAAAGATTTGTGTTAGAATAAGTTAAATAGCAATAGCATGTGAGATTAATGATCTTACTACTAGAATTTCTAGTATTCATTAATTCAAAAGATATTTATTTAGTATCTATGGTGAACTGTGCTAGATATCAAGAGAGAGAAGGAATGTTTAGATAAGACAAGATTCCTACCTTCATGATGTTATTAGTATTATATAGTATTGGTTTTTTGCATAATTTTTCATTGAATGGATTATTTTGGTATGAAACAGAACATATTAATCATTAGAACTATTGTTATTAGTATTGTACTAGATAATTTTTATCAATTAAAGAAATTTGCTTATTTCTGAATGATCCATGCACTCATATTTTTTACCAATATGTATATCCTATTGTCTAACATAAACAAGAAAGAAAAACTTATCTATTTCACAGAAATTTGTTTTATAGAAACTTTGCTTGAATTAATCTGTTGTGTATAATGGAAGATGGGAAGAAAAAAGAAATTGAGGATGGAATTGAGTTTATTTTGGGATTTGGGAATGTTATGAGAAAAGCCATATACCAGGGTTATGATATAGAGAACAATTTAAAAAGCCTAGAAAATCAAATAAATGCTCTAACTTTAAGAAACTGAAATCAAATAAAGTTTCTCTCATCACAGTTCAGTAGTAGCAACAGCAATATAATGTAACTATGATATGATTTACCATAATTAGCATAGCAATTTGCCTCACATTTTCAAAAATTACTAATAGATGTTAACTCAAAATAGATTAAAATGCCAGACAAATTGCTACCACCTTCTTTAAAAAGTTAAAATAATTTTGAAAATGTAAATTATGGTTCTGCAGACTTGAAGAGAGTTGCAAAATCTAATCTTTTTGCCATTAAAAAAATACCTATGTTACATGTTTTTCACTGTAATCACTATAATATCCTCCAAATGACTATGCTGCACATTTCTTGAAGATGTGCTGCATTTTTTTCAAATCGAACATGCAGTACTGAAGTTGTCACTGATAATTTTCAGTCAAAGCAAAAGACATTGAATATGTAAAGACACTGATATCATGATGAAACCTTTTTTAGTTGAAATTCTTCATATGCACTTTTTCTATTGTGTACATTTTCTTGTTTGGAATAGAGCATAATTCCATTTCATCCTAGTTTTAAGAGTTGTGACTTAAAAAAGCTTGCAGATATGTTTAGGGATAATGATGTATATTAAATTGATGCTTTTTTCTGCTAAACTCTTTCTATAAGGCAGCCAAAATATAAGTAGTCTATCTAAAGGAAAAGGCACAATTTTTATTTTAAAGGGGCAAAAGAACATGACCTTAGTAGAGAATTCGTCACAATTTATATAGTTAGGAAACACTACATGTATCAAATGGTCTTTACTATAAGAAACAAATGTATTTACTTGCCCTTAACAGTTTCTGTTGTAGAATTCATACTATTTCTGTTGTATAATTTTAGCATAGCTCTGAAACTTAGTGTTTATGTTTCCTACCACCCCCAATTCTGTAGTGCACCATGTTAGCAAAAGGAATTTGGGGAAGTTGTATTCTGATTACATAAGATAACTAATACTAGCAAGGCTGAGTTGCCATATACTATGGTTGCAACCTGGCACATTACAGATATACCCATGAATTAGAGAGGTGTATTTAAGTTTAATTTTTGTTGTGTTGATCCATACTTTAAATCTTCCAAGGGAGTTTACTCAAAAAGAAATCCTAGAGTGAATTTGTCCTAAAGATGAATAATCACAGCATAATTCTTAGGTACTTAAAAAAAAAGAAAAATAGTGATCTTTGTGTATAATAAAGGGTATATAGAAACAGTGAAATGGAATGAAATGGTTTTCACTAAAAACGCAACCACAGAAAAACAGATCCCTAAAAACTCATAGTGGAGAAGAACAGCAGTAATTGCAGAAATCCCATCAATTTCAGTAGTCTCAATGCAGTCCCAGCTCTGATACTAACTAGCTTTGTGACATTGACCAAATCTCTTAGCATCTCAGAGCCTCAACTTTCACATCTATGGAATGAAAGCTGGAAAAATGAATTCTAACTCCTTTCCAGCTCTAACATTCTACTGATGTTCTTTAATAAAAAACACACTTCAGCAAATCCCTAATGTCTTTTTTTAAAAATAGGTCATTTGGGATCTGGTGGGGTATGTTTTTCATTAAGAGCCACAAGAAATAACATTTTCTAAAGAGAAAAAAATGTCAGTTGCTGAAATAATCTTTACTTTGGGGGGGGTATTGGGAGTGGTGAGCCCTCAGACAATAGCATTTGTTCAGACATCTTAAATAAAGCAATATTTTAAGAAGCTCCAAAAGGTGAGATTTTTTTTCAAATGAAATATTAATATATATTCTCATATCTGATTGCTTAGTTCTAAAATATAGTGTGGTGGATTTTATTTTGACTCATAAAAAGACTTTCTTCTTTTCAAAAGCAGCATTTTTTTTTAAATTAGAACAATTGCCTACTTGAATTTAAAGTCAAATTGCCTTTAAATGCAAGCCAATTTTGCATGGCCAAATATTATGGAAAGACATGCCTGTGTCTATGATCATATTGCTGGTGAAAAAATGTTCACAAAAATGAAATTTCTGGATCCCTATTAGGGCACTCCAGTACAGCAGAGCACAGACATCTTGGCATTTTAGAGGATAAAAAAAAAATCTCATTCTTAAAGTTCATTATTCTTCCAACATCATCTATAAGCTTTCAGTTAATCTATCAAGTTTTTTTTTGTGTGTATTTTCCTCATAGGTCCTACTTGTTTTTTTCCTATTTGGGATATGAGAGAGGAACAGTAAAAATGTACTACATATCACCAGCACCTTCTTTCAGATTGGCTTGTTAAATATTGAAATAAAAATATTGATGAATTTTAAAATGATCTGGTGTTCAATAAAAATTTCAAATAAAAATTCCTAAAAGTTGTGGTCCTTAGGTTAATCATTTATTTATCCAAAGGGAAAAAAGAAGCTGTCTCTTTCTGTGATATGAATGGCAATTGCCTTTAAAATAATTGACAAATTAATCCCCTCACAGCACTGCAATTGTAAAGGTGTTAGTTTTAATTAAGCTTGTCTGGTTTCCTTGTCTAATCAAGATGGTTAAGGTCCATGGGGATATCCCTGACCTGCCAGCCTTAGCCAGTCTTGTATGTTTTAATTATTGATTTCTCAAATTTCAATCCTTTTAATAAAGGGCTTGAAATTTCATGATACCATTACATTTAAAGAACAAAAATAGAAATTTCCAAAAAGCTTATATTAAGATTCCTCTATATCGTTACAGTTTTTCATCCTATAAAAGCAGGTGTCAGTAAGTGGTGTTTTAAAAGTTATGTCTGATTTTCTTTGTAGCCTTTATATTTATATAATATATACATATAATATAATTATATGTATATATTATATATTTATATAATATATACATATAATATAATTATATGTATATATTATATAAATAGAAAAACATCTTATTGATAATTCACCTCATAATCACTATATTTTTATTGGATATTGATAAAGTTTGAATTTGTTAACCTGTAATCTTCTAAATTGCAAAATCAAATGAACTTAGAAAAGAATATTCCGGGTAGTTAAAGATATCTTCAAATGGAACTCCTTTGGTATTAAATTCTATAACACAGGATATGGCTGAAAAGAGGATGTATAATGTTTTTTGGCATATTTGAGAGGGCATTCATTTGGAGGAAATATAAGACTAGATGATCTCTAGAACTTTGGATTTTCTGATTCTCCTAGAATGTATGAATTTTGTCAGTATTTAATCTATCTTTATTGCTTCTGATGAGTCCAAAATTTTCTTCTTTGGTTATAGGTGAATGAAGTAACTGTGGAACAGCTTGTGCACCAGTATCCACACATAACTTTCAGTACTGTCCTGCAAGACTGCAAGAGGACCCTGGAACGTGCTTATCAGATGGGCTGGACACCCAATATGTCTAATGCCTCTTAACACTCCCTTTAGTATTTTAAGTCAACTCTCTGATATATTCAGCAAGTGTAATGGGAATTACAGATTGGGGTATATGATATGATCTCTTGGGAATGTTTTAACTTCCACCTTTCTTGGGTGTCTACATGAGTATGTATGTGTGTGCATGAGTGAGTGTGTATTTTTCCATGTGGATTCTATAGAACGTAAGAACAGATGTTAGCTGTTACCAGATGAGTCTCATTTTTTATTTTTCAAAATTAAGGATTTTTAAAACCATGGATATTCTTAGGTTTGGGGCCCTTTTCTGGAAAAAAAAAAAGAAAGAAAGAAAATAGAATGGCCAGATTGGTTTTGTTATTCTGAGTATTCAATTCCTACTATCTTTAAAATGTTCAGATTTCCCAAAGGAGTGGCCACTTTCTTTAACTGATGAATATAATTGTTGACTTCAACAAGCCATAGTAAAATAGAAGTGATCTTACACTGATTATGAACCCTAGAAACCAGTATTAAAAAAAAAATTAAAAAAAAAAAAAAAAAAAAAAAAAACCTTGTGCCAGAATTTTTCTATTGGCAGATGTCATTTGTTGGCATTTGGGTACTGTTTCAGGCCACTAGGGAATCATTTAGTGCACCATCATAGTGTCCAACTAAGTGTATCCAAGAGCATCATCTAAATTACCACCGTCAAGTGACATGGGCACTAGAGAGTAGAGTCCTTGTAAAATTGTTGTAAGCAAAAAGCAATCTAAATTCTCTGGGCCAACTCAGCAAATTATTCATTATTCTACAAGTGGTTTGAGTTATCTAGAGTACTAAAGCTTTTCATAGGGTTTAAGTTAATATTTGTGTTAGCTGTGGTTTCACTGCAAGCACCAATTTAAGAGCAGATTGTATTTTGACTAAAATTGGGACTAATCTCCATATTATGTACAGTGAAGCCACCATTTTAATTAAGGATGTGCTGTTATGGCAGAATCTATAGATCATTTAATTGTTTTCTTAATTTTAATAATTATGAAAATCCTTTTCTATGATTTTAATAGGAATGTTAATGAACGATAACTAATTAATATTTAAATAGACAGTCTTTTGGTTGATTTTTGTTTCTTTTTCTTTTGGATTTAGAAAAGCTGATATGTAGGAAGGATTTGTTTTTGCATGTTCTTGTTTTTTGAGTGGTAGATATGTCACAGGTAAAGAATGAATGTTGGCTAACAATTAGAAAATTTATTAATTATACTTCTGTTTACACTTTTGTTGTCAATATTAATCATTTATTTGTTTTTAAAAAGATGTCCAACTGTCAGTAAAATGCTTATCAGTAAATGAAAATGTTTTTAAATTTCCATGTCCCATATTTGATAACAGTAACCCAAGTTCAGTCAATTCTTTCCTGTGTTGACATATGTAACCAAGCATAGGATCTGCTTAACATAAAGTATACTATCTTTCAGAGTAGAGCTAGAAACAGAAATCTGTTTCATAAGTTTGCTATTTATTCTTCCATGCTATGGCCATTAGCCACTATTCTGTCTTTAACAGATATATTAAATGAGTTTTCCATTTCCACAGGTACCTTATTTTCTCCCAGAGTTGTAGATGTTAGTAGCTTTGGGAAGTAAGCATGGTGTTAAATATGTATATCATTCATTTATTTAAAATTACTTTTTTAAACAACTGTCTCCTCTGATTATGTTACCATGTCAATGTTGCCTGTTTTTAAAAAATCCAAATCATATTTAAAAAAAAAATCTAGTCAGTAAGCAACAGAAGTGTTTTCCATAACTATGCAGGAGATTGCTAACTTTCTCTGGAAGGACATTATTACTCTGGAAGAAAGGGGCTGTTTATAATCAACAAACTATATTTCTTACACCTTGTACTATATGATTTTCATACTCATTTCCCAACTACTGAAGAATACCTTAGTTGGCAATATTTTAACTGGTTTTTAATCTAAAACTGATTTATAAGACAATATGTGTAGTCATAGCTTGAATGAATAAGCAAAAATTTAATTTTCTATATATGTCTGAATATATTTTAAATAGTTAAAAATGACAAAAGAAGTGACAGCCATCAAAAATAGAAATGTCATGGCTTCCAGTGGAAGTTATAACCTCCAGAGTGTTGCTGTTCAGTTACTGAGATGTGTACTTGAGTTTTTCCCCCTTAAACTTTGCATTGTTTAAAGCTAAAATACAGTGCTCTAAAATACTCAGACTTTACTAAAGGGGTTGCATTTATTCTTTGAGACACAGGCAAATCTCAGTTTCGTACATTCAGAGAAAGCTCACATCTACCCCCAAATTATTCACTGCAGAGGACAACCAAAACCTCATCTACTGCAAGGACTCCACGCACGGTTGTTCAGTGTGTCCTTATAAATTAAGATGCTTCAAATGAGGTTTGCAACAGTTCTGGAAAATGTAGCATTTTTGCTTGGAATGTCACAAATATACGTAGACAAATTGAACGCTGGGATTTTTATCTTTTCCAAAGTGTCTACAGCCCTTTCAGAATAAAGACAATGAATGATATTGCTGAAATGGAGAAACTTGGTCCTTTGTCCTGAATGCCCCTTTATGAGTGCAACAAAAAATTTCAGCCTTTGTAGGTTTCTATTTTTCCGTGAAACTTTTGACCTTGCAATGGGTTGAAATAAAAAAGAAGTAAAACACAGTGTCTTTTGTTTTCTGTATTGCAGATATGCTTCTTAATGTTTGTTGTAGTGACTGTGGATTTCATATGAATTCCTATTCTAGTCTGGCTCATTAAATATTTTTAGAAAACAGTAATGACTCACCTAGAATAGTCAGTATGATTGAAGCTTCATAAATTTCCAAGTTGTCCTTTGATTAATGAAACTAGATAAAATGGTGAAAAAAATATACATTGATTAAGCTTAAACAAGTTAGAAATCATCACAGTTTTCATTTCATAAATGGAAAAGACTTATAAAGTCAGTCAGTAAGCATTTATTAAGCCACTATTATATGATAGGTACTGTGCTATGTGCTGGGGTTACAAGAAAAAAAAAGTAAAGATATTCTCTGCTCAAAAGGAGCTCACAATACAATGGAAAATATGACAAGCAAACAACTTTGTAGAAACATACTATATATGGGATAAATTGGAACTACTAGACAGAAGGCATTAGAATCAAGAGGGGTGGAGAAAGGCTTCCTACAAATGACGGAATTTTATCTCAGACTTAAGGGAAGCCAGGAGACAAGGATGCTGTAAAATATTAGAAAAGAAGGGATGAGATACCAAAGGCAGGATATAAAGGGCTTTGAATGCCAAATAGATTTTTATATTTGATCTTAGCAGTGACAGGGAGCAACTGGAGTTTTTTTGTGTTTTTTTTTTTTTTTTTTTTTTTTTTTTTTTTTTGAGTAGAAGGTTGTCATAGCCAGATCTGTGCACTGGGAAAACCACTGTGATGACTGAGCAGATCGAGCAACAGTCTGTTGCAGTAGTCCAGGAATAAGGTGTCAGAGGTCATAAGTGGGTATATTCAAGAAATATCACAAAGGTGAATTTGCCAGGTTTTAGCAACAGAATATGGAAAGTGAGAAATTACACCTACAATGTTGGATAGTCACATGACTAATACTTGACAAAGCTGGAACTTGAACCAGAGCTCTTTTCATTCTCAAGTATTCTTTCCACTGTACCACCTGCCTCTACCTGTCATTCATTGAGAAGTACAGTAAGAGTTTAGTTATGAATCATTTCGGGGGGCCTGGCATATTGGGATATTTTGTATAGGAAAGCTAAATAACAGAAATTTGTTTGTTTTTTCAATGCAAAATGGAGTGCCACATAATAATTAAAAAGTTGGCCTTAAGAAAAGATAATGATATTGTTGCAGGGTTGTGGGAAAACTGGGACACCGATACATTGTTGGTAGAATTTTGAACGGATTCAACCAATCTGCAGAGCAGTTTGGAACTATGCTCAAAAAGTTATCAAAGTGTACATGCCCTTTAATCTAGCAATGCATCTACTGAGTCTATGATCCCAAAGAGATCATAAAAAAGGAAAAGAACCCACATGTAAAAAAATGTTTGTGGCAGCTCTTTTTGAGGTGGCAAGAAACTGGATACTGATGGATGCCCATCACTTGGGGAATGGTTGGGTAAATTGTGGTATATGAATGTTATGGAATATTCTTGTTCTGTAAGAAATGACCAGCAGAATGATTTCAGAGTCCTGGAGAGACTTACATGAACTGATGCTAAGTGAAATGAGCAAAAGCAGGAGGCCATTGTACACAGCAACAAGAAGATTATGTGATGATCAACTGTGATGGTCTTGTCTCTTTTCAACTATTAGATGACTCAGGTCAATTTCAATAGACTTGTGATGAAGAGAACTATCTGCATCCAAAGAGAGGACTATGGGGACTGAATGTGGATCACAATATAGTACTTTCACCTTGTTGTTGTTTGCTTGCTTGTTTTTTTTTTCTCATTTTTCCTTTTTGATCTGATTTTTCTTGTGCAGCATGATGAATGTGGTAATATGTCTAGAAAAATTGCAAATGTTTAACTTAGATTACTTGCTGCCTAAAGGAGGGGAAGGTGTAGAAGGAGGGAGAAAAATATGGAACATAAGGTTTGCAAGGGTGAATGTTGAACACTATCTTAGTATATATTTTGAAAAATAAAAAGCTATTTTTTTAAAGGGAAAAAAAAGAAAGTTGGCCTTGAAGATAAGAAGACCTGGATTCAAATGTGGCCTCTGATAACTACTGGCTCTTTAGTACTGAGCACTAAAGAGTTGGTAGATATCAGAGGCCACATTTGGGCAAGTCATGTAACCTCAGTGCTTGTGACAATTCTCTGAGGCTCTTAAGTTGTAAAGAAGGTATCAATCTGCATTGGTAGAGGATCTTCCCTCACTCATACCAATGAAATTATCCACTCAGGCCCTTTCCATTTTTAGAATATTGTTTTAAATCCTAATATATGTGAAATTATAGTTGGCTAGAAAGCTTTGCTTGGGAATAGTTGTTAATAACCAGAAAATGAAAACTTTAAGAGATATTTTAAGTACTCATCTTTCCCCACCATCACATATAAGTGACTCCTAAAGTGAAGATATGATGTGATCTCTACATAGGTAAAGAGTTATCATGTCAAAGAAGGATTAGATTCAATGTAGGAAGCCCTTAATTGAAACCTGGCTCTGCTACTTTTTTTTTTTTTTTTTTTTTGCAAGTCATACTTCTCTATGCCCTAGTTTTTCTATCTCTAAAAGGAGGGAATTTGCTGTCTATACTCACTTCGGGTCCAGAACCTTCAGTCATGGATAAAAATGAGCTGATGCAGAAGGGCAAACTGGATGAACAGGCTGAAAGCTATGATGACATAGTAGCCTGTATGAAATCTGTAACTGAACAAGGAACTGAATTCTCCAATGAGGAGAGGAATCTTCTCTCTTTCGCTTACAAAAATATTGTCAGAACCTGAGGATCATCTTGGAGAGTTGTTTCAAGTAGTGACCAACAGACAAGATGCTGAGACAAGAAAAAAAAAAAGATGGCTCAAGAATACAGAGGACATCGAAATATCTGCAGTGATGTACTGTCTCTTTTAGAAATATTCTTGATTCCCAAAGCTTCACAAGTAAAAAGCAAAGTTTTCTGTTTGAAAATAAAAGGAGACTACTAGCTTTATTTGGCTGAAGTAGCAACCTAAGCTGGTAATAACAAGGAAGAAATGGTAGATCAGTCACAACAAGCATATCAAGAATTATTTGAAGGAAAAAGAAGAGGCAAAAGGGAGATGTAACCAACACATTATATAAGATTGGGCCTGATCTTGAACTTCTCTGTATTCTGTTATGAAATACTTTCCAGAGAAAGTCTGCTCTCTTGCAAAAACAGCTATTGATGAAACCCATTGTTGAACTTGATACATTAAATGAATCATATAAAGACAAGTTACTAATAATGCAATCACAGAGAAAAAAAAAAACTTGACTCTATGGACATCACAGACACCCAAGAAAATGAAGCTGAAGTAGGAGGAGAGAAGAATTAACCAGCCTTCCAATTTTTGTCTGCTTCATTCTAAAATTTACACAATAGACCATTTGTCATCCATGCTGTCTCACAATTTTTGTTGACAATTTACGACAGGTTTATGTGCCTTCTATTTGGATTTCTACATTTTCCATATTGTTTTTATGTTTAATATTAGGTAAGTAGAGCTGGTTTACAGATTTGGAGAGTTATCTGTTTTCATCTAAGTTGGCCAGGCTAGGGATATGGAATTTTTAAAGACATTTTACATGTTTGGTATAGTACTTTTAGTATACTGTGATTCCACAAGGTCTGTGTTAGAAAGGCTTCCAGATCTAAGCAAAACAAAAACAACAACAATAACAAAAAAACAACTGCCTATTTATTGGCCTGTCATAGTAGAAGGGATAAAGGGATAATTGGTTCCAGCCTCAGATGTAATTATTGTAGGTACTTTAGCATTGGAGCTCTTATAGCTGTGGTAAAAACAGATGTCCCATAGATATTACATATCATTCCATGTATATCTCTGTATACCTTTATGATTGTAATTGTGAAAGGGTTCCTTCAGACAAAGTTTTAACTCAGTCACTTTACTCTAGAGGAAGGCAAAAGTGATTCATATTCCGTTATTTGTAAAGTTATCTGCTGTTCACTTTCATTATTTTTACTACATTCATTTTATTTGTATTTAAATGGCGTAGACAACCTAAGAATGAATGTACAAGTTAGAATGCAGTAAAAATAAATTGCTTGATACTTATAAAGTCACTGTATATCAAACAAAGCAGTAAAACAAACAAAAAAAAAACACATGTATTTAACTTTTTTTAGGTTTTTGCTTTTGTAATTTTTTTTTTTGATATTTGCCTAACATGCACGTCCTATAAAAATAGTTAACAGGGAAATAACTTGATATGATAGCTAACTTTGTCTAATGTCTGAAATTTTCATGAACAATCCAAGCATAATAGTTAAAAAAAACTTTTGTATTAAGTTGATGTAAATGGAATAAAAGTTTTATGAATGGGAGGGAAAAAAGGAGGGGGTTCTTCTCAATTATCTCTAAGATTCTTTCCAGCTCTAAATAGCTTGATCCTATGTCTGGTTCTAGAGAAAGAACCAGGATAAATGAGTGGGAGGTTTGGGAAGGCATGTTTTAGCTCAGTATTAGGGAAAAAACTAACATTTCAAAGTATCCTTAAATGAAGTGTATTTTCTCATGTGATAGTCATTTTCCTGACACTGGAGTTATTCGAACAGAATACATGAATATCTCTTGTCAGAGATTTTACGTAGGAGTTATATTCATTAATCAGTCAATAAACATTTATTAAATGCCAACTGGATACTGAAGATACAAGAAAGATTAAAGAGAGTCCCTTTTCAAAAGGAGCTCACAGTCTTAATTGGGGAAATAAGCAATCATTTTCAACAAGCCAAATGAGAAATAGTCAACAAAGCCTTATTAGATAAGGTGCTAAGCACTAAGGATTAACCTCTTTTCCCTTTCTCTCCTCCCCCCCCCCCCCCAAAAAAAAAAGAACATGATTCTTGTCCATAAAGATTATCTATATCAGATTGGCTGATGTCTTGGGGAGCAGGAAGATAAGGGATAAAGGAGGAAAAAATTAAGAACACAAAGTTTTTAATAGTAAATTTATTTGTTTTTAATACACATTGCTTTATGAATAATCTTGGGAGAGAAAATTCAGAGCAAAAGAGAAAAACCATGAGAGAGAGAAAAAAAAAGTAACCATAACATGTGTTGATTGATATTTAGTCTTTTTAGTTCTTTTTCTGGATGCAGATGGCATTTTCCATCCAAAGTTTATTGAGATTGCTTTGATCACTGAACCACTGAGAGGAACCAAATCTTTCATAATTGATCATTGCACATTCTTGCTCTTACTATGTACCATACATTCCTGATTCTGCTTGTTTTGTTCAGCATCAGTTCATGTAGATCTTTCTAGGTCTTTCCAAAATCAGCTTGTTCATCATTTTTAATAGAACATTAATATTCCATTACCTTCATATACTGCACTTGTTTAGCCATTCCTTAGTTGATGAACATCTACTCATTTTCCAATTCTTTGCTACCACAAAAAAGATCTGCTAGAAACATTTTTGCACATGTGGGTACTTTTCTCTCTTGCTGAGTCAAAGGTATGCACAATTTTATAGCCCTTTGGGCAGAGTAGAACACAAAGTTTTACCAAGATGTATGTTGAAAACTATCTTTTCCCTCATTCAGATTTTCATTCTCCCCAACAAACATGCCTATATGAGGGTCTCTATGACCAACTATTCTACTGAAATCACTCTTAATTTTATCTTTAACCACCACAAAAATAAAACAAAAACCAGAAAAAAACAAACATATTTCTACCCAACAAATAGAACGGAAAAAGATGAAAACGTATGAAACTATGATTCTTTATTATGTACATAACTTGATTTTTTTAAAGTACTCAATAATTTTAACATGTTACTTTCAAAGTTGCCTTAATATGTCTGTTTCTTTGTAAATTCCCTTTTGTTGTCTTGCATACATTTTTAAAAATGACTCAATAACCCTCTAGTATTTCTTTTCTTTTTTTTTTTTCTTGATAATTCTATCATTCACTAACAACCACCATCCTCCCAAACACTCCCAGTTGAAAAAGAAAAACAAAACCCTTGTGAAATAAATAAATATAGTCAAAACTAATCACATTACTAATGATCAATTTGAATGGTCTTTTCTCAGTCTTTATTCTGACTTTTCAACAATAAGGTAATTCAAGGTAATTCCAGTAGACTTGGGATGGAGAATGCCATCTGCATCCAAAGAGAAAACTATGGACATTGAACATAGATCAAAGCATGGTATTTCCACTTTTTTGTTAGTTTGTTTTCTTTCTCCTGGTCCCTCCCACTTTGATCTAATCTTCCTTGCATATCATGACAGATATGGAAATATGTTTAAAAGGATTGCACATATTTAATCTATATCATATTGCTTTCAGTCTTGCGGAGAGGGAACATAAGAGAGAAGGGAAGAAAAATTTAAAACATGAAGTTTTACCAAAATGTATTTTGAAAACTATCTTTACATATATTTGGAAAAATAAAAATCCCTCCCTTATTTTCACCCCCATCACTATCCCATTACCCTCTTATTTTTTTCTCAATTTTGAAGATTTCCGCCATCTAATTTCTCTGTTTCAGTACTTCCTTAGAGCACAATGAAGAAAACAACATACAAATAATTATGTACACACACAGTATAAATGTATAAATCCCATATAAATGGGGTTTATCTTATAGTCAAGATGAAAGGGATGGAGTGGATGACTCCCACTTTGTTTTTCTTCAAGATCAGCTCAAAAGCCACCAGACTTTCCAGGTCCCCAACATTCTACACAATCCTACAAGGTTATCTTTTATTTACTTTTTATGTGTCTTATAAGTATCTATTTTTATAGATATTTCTTCTATTAGAATGTAAGCCCTTTGAGGGAAGGAACTATTTTTGCCCTTTTTTGGGAGTATCACTATATTTAGCACAGTCCTGATAAAGGCTTAATAAGTAAAGAGAGCCAAAGATTCTAAGGGACAGAGGAGAAAACAGGAGAGTATTACAGGCAGAGGAGACAACCAGGATAATAGCATAGGAATGGAAAATGTAGTATCATGTAGAATATCAATAAGAGCTAGACTATAGATATAGAGGAGAAAAATATATATGAAAAAAATAGGAAAGGACCACATTGTGAAGTTTTTTTGTTTATTTCCCATGAATAATTTTACTTTTTAATAACTTATTTTTCTAAATACATGCAAAGATAGTTTTCATCATTCACCTGTTGGAATCCTTACTAACTGCTAACTAATTAGAGTTGATCTAATCTTACAAGAAGATGTTTTGGCCAGAACCTGAAACAAGGTACTAAGTAGAACTAATCAATACAAGGCTTGTGTTCACACCTTTACTCTTTGGAGTTCAATGAGTTCACACCTCCCTTGAAGCTCTTTGGGCCAGAGAGCAGTGTGGGAGAAAACCCATAATCCCTCTCTCTGGAAGGAGCATAAATAGGCCAATGGGCCAATCGAAGAAGTTCTTCAGAGGAAGACGCTACAAGTCGGGATTTCTCCGGGAATGACATGAAGAATGGAGCTGGCTGGAGGCTGAAGAAAGCAGAGGCAGAGGCTGAAGGACCAGACCTTTGGATTTGGCGACATTCGGAGAGAGCTCTTGGAACCAAGCAGAGAGATAGGCCTCTAAGCTAACCGGGCTATATTGGAGATAATAAAAGATCTGAACTTTGATCACCTGGCTGTATTTTGAGAAGAAAAAGCTCACAACATTCACCCTTGCAAAACCTTGTTTTCCTTATTTTTCTCCCTCCCTCCCTACTTTTTCCCTCCCCTAGAGAGCAAGTAATCCAATATAGGTTATACATGTGCTATTATTCTAAACACATTTCCACATTTATCATGCTACACAAGAAGAATCAGATCAAAAGGGGGGGAAATGAGAAAAAACAAGCAGAAAACAACAAAAAAGTTGTTTTTGGCCATGCCAGAGTTTTGGAGAGTGCCCACAGTTAGTGTGACATAGATGATGACCCAGCAAAGGAAAGTTGACTAGACTGCAAAAAAAAAAAAAAAAAAAAAAAAAAAAGATTAATCTTGCATGTAATTTCATTAAGATGGAAATAAAGGCACTACTTCCTAGACAATGGTTATAGTACATTAGGGACTTTTCAAATAAGTTGGCATTAGCATGTATCCCCAATTACCTAGTATATTACTATGGATCATAAATAGAAAGCTGGTAAATTGAGTTATTCCAAAGTACTGCTAGCATTTTAGAAAAGAAATCCTGTTTGTTAAAATGCACAAGGTACACACAGCACCTCCAAATTTCTGTGTCTTAAAAGCTGCTATGCCCCTTAAAATGATGGTTCATTACAAATCATGTCAAGAAATGACCATTCTTTTTCCCACACATGTCAATAAATTTCACATGCCTGATCAACAAATGTATGAGGGCCAGCAAACCCATGAAAATAAGAAATATCCAAACAGAACATAATGGAGAGGTAATGACTCTTGGCATTTCTAATGTCTTCCATCATCATCAATCTTCCATCAACTTTGATATGTGAATACAGTTACTTTAAACCTTCATCTACCTCATTATGGCAGCAGTACCCATTTTTCCTACATTCTCCCCTACCTTGGCATGACTGTGCCAAAACTGTGATGTGAGAAATGATAAATTTCCTGGGGCCGTGCAGTTATAATATCTAGCTAAGTCAAGCAGACTGGGGACAGAATTAAATTCTGTGCTTCTGAAGCCGGAAGCCTTCTAACTTTTTCTTTTCAATTTATAAATTGAAAAGCAATGGTTATTTACTGAATTCATCTCTCTTGGTTTTTTTTTTTTCTTTCTTACAATTCTTCACTAATCATTACATAATAGAAAATAAAGAATTAGTGAATGAAAATTAGGCTTTTAAAGATTAATGTAAAATGTAAATGCTGTTTTGATGGACTTGGTTGTCTACAATGTTCATTTTCTAAAGAAATAACAGATGTGAGGAAGCTCTGCAAGGTTGACTTGATTATTTTGTCATTTCATTCGTGATAGAAACAAATTTGTATTTTAAATCACATTCTGCCATTGAATCACTTGGCTTAAAAAAAAAGACACTGTGATTATTGGATTAAAGTGGAACTTTTATTAAAGTAATCCCTCAATGCTAAAGCCTAATTTAGATTACTATAGTATATTATAAGGATAAAGGGCTAAATATAGATAAATACACAAATTGAACTACAGATATGCATCATAAGGGAACCCAGAATTGTGTCAAAGTAAATCATGAAGCAGAGGGGAAAAATAGCTTGTGTTAGATTAAATTTAAATTTATAGAACTGATTTGTTCCCCAGGAACTCTCTTAGTAGACTATATTGCTAGCTTACTTTGTTGGTCATCTGTGGTGTGCCCATTTCTCCCTACTCCTTTTGTCTCTGTTGTCTCAGATACAGTTAAGGTAACAAAATAAATTTTTTACATTGAGTTGATAAATGATAAACATCTTCATGGTCTTGAGGAGCAAGGAGACATTAAAAAAAGCCTCCACACAATTATTTAAAATAAAAGGAATTTCAGAAGATGAATCATGATACTGGATGGATTATGATACTCTTTAAAGGACCTTCCACACAGGATTTAATAATTTCTATTCCATTTTAAAAACCAGAGGGCTTAAAATATGACACTCCAGAAGTCAAAGGAATAAGGATTACTACCAAGAGTTATTTCCGCAAAACTGAGTATAATTCATCAGGGGAAAAAAAATCAATGAAATAGAGAACTTTTGAGCATTTCTAATTAAAAAAATTGATCTTCAAAACAAGACTCAAGAGAAACAAGAAAAGATGAAAAAGAAACAAGAAAAACTATAAAAGATTCAATAAGGTTTAACTGTCTATATTCCTATATAGTAAGATGATATTTGTAACATAAGAATTTTATCAGCATAAGGGCAATTAGAAGGAATATATATAGAGGGTATAGATGTGGGATGATCAAAATGAGATGATATCAAAAAAAAAACATAGAAAGATGATTGCATTACAAGAAGGAAGAAGGGGGAATTAGAATGGAGTAAATTACCTCACATAAGGGAGGTGTGAAAGAGTTATCTCAATGGAGGGGAAGATTGGGGTGGGAGTGAAGATGGCAAAAAATGCTTGAACTTTGCTTATCAAAATTGACTCAAAGAGGATATAATATATAGACTCAGTTGGATATAGAAATCTATCTTACTTTATAAGGAAGTAAATAGAGATATAGATAAAAGAAGGGGACTAATTAACAAGGTGGTCATTAGGAATAAAACATTTGTCGGGAGGGATAGGGTAGAAGGACAGAAATACACAGTTATCATAACTCTAAATGTGAATGGGATAAACTCAGCCATAAAACAAAGGCAGATAACAGAATGGATTAAAAACCAACATCCTAGTTACAAGAAACCCATGTGAAACATAGTGACACAAAGAGTAAAGATAAGAGGCTAGAACAGGATCTACTGTGTTTCTGCTGAAGTTAAAAAAAAAAAAAAAAAGCAGGAATAGCAATTATGATCTTAGACAAACCGAAAGGAAAAATAGATCTTATTCAAAGGATAAGAAAGAAAAGTATATTTTCATAAACAGTATTATAAACAATGAAGTATTACCAGCAAATGTCATAGCATGTAATTTTTTTGTTTTATTTTAATAGATATTTCCAAATCACATTCTATTAATTTTTATTTTTTTCTCAATAGTATTTTGTTTTTCAAATTAAATGTAAACATAGTTTTGAACATTGATTTTTGTAAGATTCTAAGTTCCAAATTTTTTCTCCTTTTTCCCCCTCCTTCTTCCCTCCCCAAGACAAGAAGCAATCTAATATAGGTTAAACATGTACATTTAAACATTTAAAATGTTTTTGTTATATTGTGCAAGAAAAAATAGAACCAAAGAAAAAGAGCAAGCACAAGAAAGAAAAAGGAAATTTTTGAAAGGAGAAAATAGTGTATTTTGATATTCATTCAGTCTCCTCTCTCTCTGGATGGCATTTTCTATCCCAAGTCAATTGAAATTGCATTGGATCACTATATTGCTGACAAAAGGTAAGTCTCTCATAGTTCATCATTACATCATCTTGCTGTTACTATGTATAATGTTCTGATTCTGCTCACTTTATTCAAAATCATTTCATAAACGTCTTTCAAGGCTTTTCTGAAATCAGCCTAGTCTGTTCATCATTTCTTATAGAACAATAATATTCCCTTACATTTATATGCCATAATTTATCAGCCATTCCCCAACTGATGGGCATTCATTCAATTTCTAGTTCCTTGTTACTACAAAAAAAGTTTTAGGCATTTGAGTCCTTTTCCCCCTTTTTTTATGATTTCTTTGGGATACAAACCCAGTAGTGACACTGGTCAATTAAAGGGTATGCAGTTTTATAGTCCTTTGGGCATAGTCCTTCAGAGCAGAGCAGATCACAATTCCCCCAATGTAGTAGTGTTAAAGTTTTCCCACATTGCCTCCAAAATTTATCATTATCTTTTTCCCATCATCTTAGCCAATCTCATAGGTATGTGAGATGGTACCTCTAAGTTTTCTAATTTGCATTTCTCTAATCAAAAGTGATTTAGAGCATTTTTTCATATGACTATAAATGGCTTTAATTTCTTCATCTGAAAATTGTCTTTTCATATCCTTTCCTCTTTTATCAATTGAGGAATGATTTATATTCTTACAAATTTGACTTAATTATCTATGTTTTAGAAATGAGGCATTTATCAGAAACACTGGCTGTAAGAATTGTTTCCCAGCTTTCTGCTTCCCTTCTAATCTTGACTGCGCTGGTTTTATTTGTGAAAATTTTAAAAAATGTAATCAAAATTATTCGTTTTGCATTTCATAATGTACTTTAGTTCTTCTTTAGTCATAAATTCCTCCCTCTTCCAAATATATGACAGTTAAACCCTCCTCTCCAATTTGTTTAAAGTATCACCCTTTATGTCTAAATCATGAAACCGCTTTGAAATTATCTTGTAGGGGGTGAAATGTTGATCTATTCCTAGTTTCTGCCATATATTTTCCAGTTTTCATAACGGGTTTTTTTTTTTTTTTGGTCAAATAGTGAGTTTCTAAGCTGGAGTTCCCAGAAGCTGGAGTCATTAAGTTTATCAAATAGTAGATTACTAAAGTCATTGATAATTGTATCTTCTGTACCTCACTTATTCTACTGATCTACCACTTTACTTCTTAGCCAGTGTCAAAAGATTTTGATGAATGCCACTATATTTATAGGTCTGGTATGAGTAAGCCATCTTCCTTTGCATTTTTTCCAAGTGACTTGCCCAGGGTCTGTAATCTCTTTTATAATATTTTATTTAAAATTTTTGTGTCACAATTCATTAGTGAGATTGGTTTATAATTTGCTTTCTCTATATCTTTCTGGCTTAGAGATCAGCTCCATATCTGTTCTCTTAATATTCTTGACCTTTTGTTCTTCCAGATAAATTTTGTAATTGTTTTTTCTACTTCTATAAAGTAATTTTTTGGGAGTTTGGTATGGCAACTGAATAAATAGATCAATTTACATAGAATTATCATTTTTTATTATATTAGCTCAGCCGACCCATGAGCAATTGATATTTTTCCAGTTGTTTAGATCTAACTTTATTTGTGTGAAAAGTGTTTTGTAATTGTGCTCATAAAGTTTCTGGGTTTGTCTTGGAAATTCAAGTACAAAATATTTTTTTATTGTCTAGTTATTTGAAATGAAATTTCTATTTGTTGTTGCTGGGCTATGTTGGTAATATATAGAAATGCTAGTGATTTATGGGGGTTTATTTCATATCCTGCAATTTTGCTAAAGTTGTTACTTGTTTATAGTAGTATTTTTAGTTGATTTTCTAGGATTCTTTAAATATACCATCATATCATTTGCTAAGAGTAAAAATTTTGTTTCCACATTTCCTACTCTAAATCTTTCCATTTCTTCTTCTTCTCTTATTGATAAAGCTAACATTTTTTAGTACAATATTGAATAACAGTGGTGATAGTAGGCATCCATATTTCACTTCTGATCTTACAGGGAATATTTCCAGCTTATCGCCCATTACATATAATGCTTGTTGATAGTTTTAGGTAGATGCTACTTCTCATTTTAAAGGAAATTCCTTTTATTCCCATGCTTTCTAGGGTTTTATTTAGGAATCAGTACTGTATTTTGTCAAAATGTTTTTTCTATTGAAATATGATTTTTTGTTAGTTTTGCTATTGATATGGTCAATTATACTGATAGTTTTCCCAATATTGAACAATCCTTGCATTCTTGGTATAAATCATATTTGGTCGTAATATATTATCCTGGTGATAAATTACTGTAATCTTTTTTTTTTTTTTTTTTTTTTTTGCTAAGGCAATTGGGGTTAAGTGACTTGCCCAGGGTCTATAATCTTTTTTATAATATTAATTTCGCATCACAATTTATTAGTGAGATTGGTTTATAATTTGCTTTCTCTATATCTTTCTGACTTAGAGATCAGTTCCATATCTGTATAATAAAAGCAATTTGAGAGGATTTCTTTTCTATCTATTTTGACCAATATTTTATATAGTATTGGAATCAATTGTTTTTTATATGTTTGGTAAAGTTGGTAAAGTAAATCTATCTGGCCCTGGAGATTTTTTGTTAGATTGATGACTTGTTCAATTTCTTTTTCTGAAATGGGGGTCTATTAATCTATGGAATATTTTTGTAAATATTCATCCATTTCAATTAGATTGTCAGATATAATATTGTCAGATATGTAGTTGAGTATTTTATTTCATTATTGCTTTAATTTCCTCTTCATTGATGATAACTTTGCCTTTTTTTTCTGATACTGGTAATTTGTTTTTGTTTTTTTTTCTTTCCTTTTTCTAATCAAATTAACTAAAGATTTATCTATTTTTTTTGGTTATTCATAAAATAATTCTTAATTAATTATTATCAGTTCAATAGTTTTGTTAACTCCAATTTTGTTAACCTCTCTTTTAATGTTCAAATTCCTAATTTGGTATTTAATTGAAGGTTTCTAATTTATTCTTTTTCTAGCTTTTTAATTGCATGCCCAACTTATTGATCTCTTCTTTCTGCATTTTGTTCATATAAGCATTTCCCCCATTTATACTTTTCTTTCTCCTTTCACTCTTTATCTTCTCACTTATGTTTTGCTTCTGACCTCTAACTCCCTCAATCTGCCCTTCCATTTACTTATCCCTGTGTCCTTCTGCTTCTGCTGTCCCTTCTATCAGCCTTCCCTCTTCTTTCTTCCTCCTTCCCCTTCTATTTCTATATAGGATAAGATAAATTGCTATAACCATATGGAGTAATGCTATTCCCTCTTTGAGCCAAATCTCTTCTTAATGGTAATAGGTCTTTTATGCCCCTTTAGATGTAATTTACCTCATTTTATGTCCCCTTTCTCTTCTTCAGTACAATCCTTTTTCTATACTTTAATTTCTTTTTTTATTTTATCACATCAAAGTCAACACACTCTGTCTATGTATAACTCTTCTAATTGTCCTGACAAAGATGCAGTTCTCAAGAATTACCAGTATTATCTTCCCATGTAGGGATGTAAATAGTTAACCTTTAAATAACATATTTTTTTCCTTACTTTTTTATACCTCTCTTGAGTCTTATATTTGGAGAACAAATTTTCTGTTCAGCTCTGATATTTCATCAGAAATGATTGAAAATTCCCTATTTCATTGAATGTCCATCTTTTCCTCTGAAAGATGTTCGGTATTACTGGGTAGTTGATTCTTGGTTGTAGTCAAAGTTCCTTGGTCTTCCAGAATATCATATTCCAAGCCATCCAGTCCATTAATGGGGAAACTGCTAATTTCTGTGTTACTCTGATTATGACTCCTCAATATTTGAATTGTTTCTTTTTAGCTGTTTGCAGTATTTTCTCCTTGATCTGATAATTCTGGAATTTAGGTACAATATTTATTGGAGTTTTCATTTTGCAGTATCTTTCAGGAGATGATTGGTGGATTTTTTCAGTGACTATTTTATCCTCCAGTTCCATGATGATTACTTGAAAAAGGTTGTCCAAGCTCTTTTTTTTATTATGGCTTGCAGGTAGTCTAATAATTCTTAAATTATCTCTCCTGGGTCCATTCTCTGGACCATATTTTTACATTTTTTAAAATTTTTTTAAAATTTTGTTTGATTCTTGATGTCTCATGAGTCATTCACTTCCAGTTGTCCAATCCTAATTCTTTGTTTTTTAATTGTTATTTTTCCTGGTTGGTAAATGTACACTAATTAAAAAACACATTTCCTTATGAATTACATTGGGAGAGAAAAATCAGAATAAAAGGGGAAAACCACAAGAGAAAAAACACAAAAGAAAGAGGAAAAAAGTGAACATAGCATATATTGATTTACATTCAGTCTCCATGTTTCTCACTGAATGCAGACAGTGTTTTCCATCCACAGTTTATTGGGATTGCTTGGATCACTGAATGGATGAGAAAAACCAAGTCTGTTATAATTGATCCTCACACAGTCTTGTTGTTACTGTGGAAAATGTATTCCTGGTTCTGGTGTTTCATCAGCATCAGCTCATGTACATCCTTCCAGATCTTCTAAAACATCTTGTTCATCATTTCTTTAGAAGAATAATATTCCATTATTTTTATATGCCATAACTTATTCAACTATTCCCCAATTGATGGACATCTATTAATTTTTTAATTCTTTGCTACTATAAAAAGAGCTGCTACAAACATTTTTACACATGTGGGTCCTTTTTCCTCCTTTATGATTTCTTTGGGATACAGCCCCAGTAATGGCACTGCTGGATCAAAAGATACATACAATTTTGCAGCCCTTTAGTCTTGGTTCCAAATTGCTGTCCAAAATGGTTCCATCATCATACAACTGCACAAACTCAAAGTTGTTTTAATTTGCATTTCTCTAATCAAAATTGATTCAGAGCATTGTCTATATGACTATAGATGGCTTGAATTTCTTCATCATTTGAAAATTATATGTTCATATCATCTGATCGTTTATCAATTGGGGAACATTTTATATTCTTATAAATTTGACAGAGTTCTTTATATATTTTAGAAATGAATTATCAGAAACACTAACTATAAAAAATTTTTCCCCAGCTTTGTACTTTCCTTTTAATCTTGTTTGTGTTAGTTTTATTTGTGCAAAAATTTTTTAAAAATTTAATCAAAGGTGTCCATTTTGCATTTCATAATGTTCTCTAGTTCTTCTTTGAACATAAATTTTTCCCTTTTTCAAAGATCTGATAGGTAATCTATCCCTTGCTCTCCTAATTTGCTTATGGTATCACTATTTACACTAAATCATATATCCATTTTGACTTTACTTTGCTATGGAGTGTGAGATGCATGTCTATGCTGAGTTTCTGATATTATTTTCCAATTTCCCAGCAATTTTTGTGAAATAATGAGTTCTTATCCTGGAAGTTGGAGTTTTGAACTTTATCAAATACTATCAATGACTATATCATTGATTATTGTATCATATGTAGCTAACTTATTCCACTGATCCACCTCTCTATTTCTTAGCCAGAACCATATGTTTTTGATGACTGTTGTTTTATAATAGAGTTTTAAGTCTGGTACTGCCACTGTTTTTTGTATTTTTTTCCATTAATTTCCTTGATATTCTTGATGAGATGAATTTTGTTATTATTTTTTCTAGCTCTATGAAATAATTTTTGGCAGTTGCTTGGTAAGGCACTGATCAAGTAGACCAATTTAGGTAGAATTGTCATTTTTTAACTTGACCTCCCCATGAGCAATTGATAGTTTCCCAATTGTTTAGATCAAACTTTATTTGTATGAGAATGATTTTATAATTGTATTCATATAGCTCCTTGGATTTGTCTTGACAGGTACGTACCCAAATATTTAATTTTCTCTACATTTATTTTAAATGGAATTTCTTTTTCTATATCTTCCTGCTGGGTTTTGGCAGTAATATATAGAAATGCTAATGGTTGTATGGATTTATTTTATATTTTTCAACTTTGCAAATATGTTTTTGGATGAGTCTCTAATATTCTCTAAGTATACCATCATATCATCTGCAACGAGTGATAGTTTTATCTCCTTAATGCCTATTCTAATTCCTTTAAATTTGTTTTTTATTGCTAAAGCCAACATTTCTAGTACAATATTAAATAATAGTGGTGATAAGGTACATCTTTGTTTCACCCTTGATATTATTATTTCTAGCTTCTCCCCATTATAGCTAATGCTTGCTAATGGTTTTAGATAGATGCTGCTTATCATTTTAAGGAAAACTACCGTTATTGCTATACTCTCTAGTGGTTTCAATAGAAATGGATGCTGCATTTTATCAGAAGTTTTTCTGCAGCTATTGAGATTATCATATAATTTCTATTAGTTTTGTTTTTGATATAGTTAGTTATGGTAATAGTTTTCCTAATAATTGAACCAGTCCTACGTTTCTGGTATAAATCCCACTTAGTCATAGTTTATTACCTTACTGATAAGTTGTTGTATTCTCTTTCCTAATATTTTATTTAAGATTTTTGCATCAGTATTCATTAAGGAGATTAGTCTGTAATTTTCTTTCTCTGTTTTGGATCTTCCTGGTTTATGTATCAGTACCATATTTGTGTCATAGAATGAATTTGTCATAACTTTTCCTTCCCCTACTTTTTCAAAACGTTTTCATAGTATTGGAAGTAATTGTTCTTTAAATGTTTGGTAGAATTCATTTGTAAATCCATCTGACCCTGGAGATTTTTTCTTAAGGAATTTATTGATGGCTTGTTCAATTTCTTTTTCTAAAATGGGACTATGTAAGTAATTTATTTCCTCTTCTGTTAATCTGGGAAATTTTTATTTTTTGTTAATATTCATCCATTTCACTTAAGTTTTCAAATTTGTTGGCATACAGGTAGTAAATTAGCTCATAATGATTGCTTTAATTTCTTCATTGATGACAAGTTCATCCTTTTCATTTTTGATGCTAGTAATTTGTTTTTTTCTTTCCTTTTTCTAATGAAATTAACCAAAGGCTTATCTATTTTGTTTTTTCCCCCCATAAAATCAGCTCTTGGTTTTATTAATTCAATAATTTCCCTTGTTTCAGTTTCATTTGTCTCTTCTTTGAGTTTCAGAATTTCCAATTTGGTATTTAATTGGGAGGTTATAATTTGTTCTTTTTTTAACTTATGTATTAGCATTCCCAATTCACTGATTTCCCTTTTCTTTATTTTGTTCATGTAACTATTTAGAGATATGAAAATTTCCCTAAGAACTACTTTGGTTGCATTTCATAGGTTTTGGTATGTTATCTCATTATTGGCATTCTCTTGGATGAAATTATTGATTGTTTCTACGATTTGTTGTTTGACCTTCTCATTCTTTAGAATTAGATTATTTAATTTCCAATTGTTTTTTAGTCTTAACTTGGCTATTTACTAATATAATTTTTATTGAATCATGGTCTAAAAAAGGGAACATTTACTATTTCTGCCTTTTTGCATTTGATTGTGAGGTTTTTATGCCCTAATATATGGTCAATTTTTGTGTAAGTGTCATGTATTACTGAAAAAAGTATGTTCTTTTTTGTCTTTATTCATTTTTCTCCAGAGGTCTATCATATTTGAGTTTTCTAGAATTTTATTAATCTCCCTTGTTTCTTTCTTGTTTATTTTGCCATTAGGTTTATCTAATTCTAAGAGGAGGAGATTGAGGTCCCCAGTAGTATAATTTTGCTATCTATTTCTTCCTGTAAATGGCTTAAAGTCTTCTCTAAGAATTTGGATAATGTACCATCTGGTGCATATATTTTTACTGCTTTTTTTTTTTTTTTTTTTTTTTTTTTTTGCTTCAGCTGAAGCATAATAAATTCTACTCCAGCCTTTTACCCTTAATCTTCCTTTTCTTTCCCTTTTCTTCTTTATATGTAGAGTGCCACAGACAATGGGGGAACTCTCAGTGAAGTATAAAACCCTTCAGCCCAGAGGGAACATACTGACATTGACTCTCATCTCAGCCTTCCTGAGAAGTTCTACTTGAAACAGAGATATTTGCAGTAAAAGATGCATTTACATATTTATAGCAGGGTGCTTATAGTTAGCACATGCTCAGTGTGCTGTGATGATGTAATAGTACTATAGTTAGCACATGCTCAGTGTGCTGTAGTGATGTAATTGTACTAAAGTATTTAGGGCTAAGAGAATTTGAAATAAAGGGACTCCATATTCCCTTGGCCTCATCACTCCTCCACAAAGAGCAAGGATTTGAGCTGGTACCAAGATCCTCCAGAGAGCTAGTTGGATGCCATATTTTGGCACCCCTGTGTGGAGACTCTAGAAAGCACACTACTTTTGTAAGGTAAAATAAATGTTTATACCCAATTGAGTGAATATGTTATTTCCTCTTAGGGCCAATACTGATAAGATTAAGCTTCAGACAATGCTCATCTCCCTCCCTTTTTTCCCTTTATTGTAACAGGTATTTTGTGCTTCTTTGTGGAGTCTAATTTGTCGCATTTTACCTCCCTTTTCCTCTTCTGCCAGATAATCCTTTTTTCACCCCTTAATGTATTTTTCTTTGATATCATTACATCAGAATCCATTCATAATCACACTCTCTATCCATGTATATCCCCTCTAATGACTCCAATAACAGATACAGTTCTCAAGAGTTACAGATATCATTTTCCCATCAAGGAATATAAACATTTTAATGTTTAAATAATATCTCCATCTATCTATCTATCTATCCATATGTTCCCCCATTTGCCTTTCTATGCCTCTCTTGAGTTCTGTATTTGAAGATCAAATTTTCTATTGAATTCTGGTTTTTTTCAATAGAAATGATTGAAAGTCTCTTACTTCATTGAAGATCCATCTCTTTCCTGAAAGATAATGCTCAGTCTCACTGGGTAATTGATTCTTGGTTATAGCCCCAGACCCTTTGCCTTTGGCATTCTAGGCCCTCTGACCATTTATTGTAGGCTGCTAGATTTCTGGCAATTCTGACTGTTGTTTCTTGATACTTGAATTGTTTTTGACTGGCAGCTTGCAGAATTTTTTTCCTTGAAATTGTAGTTCTGGAGTTTTGCATCATTGTTTCTTGGGGTTTACCTCATGGGATCTCTTTCCAGAAGTGATCAATGGATTCTTTCAATGATTATTTCATCCTTTGGTTCTAGTATATCAGCACAGTTTTCCTTGATGATCTCTTGAAGAATGCCCCCCCCCTTTTTTTTTTGATCATGGCCTTTAAGTAGAGCAATAATTTTAAAATTGTCTCTTCTGGAGCTATTGTCTAGTTCAGCCATTTTTCTAGTAAAGTATTTTATGTTTTCTTCATTTTTTCCATTCTTTTTAGTTTGTTTGACTGATTCTTGATATCTTATAGAATTATTAGCCTCCATTTGCCCAGTTCTAGTTTTTAATGTGTGATTTTTCTCCATTTAGCTTTTCTATCTTTTTTTCCCATTTCATTAAAAATTAATTAACTGGAAAGTAAGTAATCCTAAAGAATAAGTGGGTTAAAGAATAAATCATAAAAACAATAATTTCATTAAAGAAAATTACTATGAAACAACATACCAAAATTTATGGAATGAAGCCAATACAGTACTTAGGAAGAAATTTATATCTATAAAGTATACATCAATAAAATAGAAAAATAACAGATCAATGAATTGGGCATGCAACCAAAAAATATAGAAAAAGAACAAATTAAATATCCCTAATAAACACCAAGTTGGAAATCCAATGATGCCCATTCTTACCACTGTTATTCAATATTGTACTAGAAACGCTGGGTATAACAATATGAAAAAAAAAGAAATCAAAGAAATCAGAAAAGTCAACAAGGAAACAAAACTATCACTCTTTGTAAATTCTATGATGGTGGATTCAGAAAATTCTAGAGAATCAACTAAAAAAACTACTTGAAATAACTAATAACTTTAGCAAAGTTGCAGGACACAAAATAAACCCACATAAGTCATCAGCTTTTCTATATGTTGCCAATAAAGTCCAGCAGCAAAAAATAGAAATCCTATTTTAAATACTTATAGATAATATAAAGAACATTTACCTGTCAAGACAAACCCAGGAGCTTTTTGAATACAATTACAAAACATTTTTTCACACAAATAAATTCAGATCTAAACAATTGGGAAAATATTAAGTGCTCATCAGTAGGCCAAGCTAATATAATTATATAATAATAGGCAATTCAACCTAAGTTAATGTATTTATTCAGTACCATATCAATCAAACTACTCAAAATATTTTATAGAGCTAGAAAAAAATCATATAAATTCATCTGGAAGAACAAAAGGTCAAAAATATAAAGGGAATTCATGAAAAAAAATGTGAAGGAAGGTGGTCTATCTTTACCAGATCTGAAACTGTATTATTTGTAATTATTAAAACAATCTCAGTTAAGAAACAGAGGGTGGTAGATCAATGTCATATATTAGGTCCACAACACATTGTTATAAATAACCATAACAATCTAGTGTTTGACAAATTCAAAGATCTAAGCTTTGGGGACAAAAATTTATTATTTGACAAAAACTCCCAGAAAATAGCATATCAGAAACTAGATATAGAAAAATGAGTCATGATTTACACATGAAGGGTGATACTATAAGCAAATGATGAGAACATGGAATAGTTTGTCTGTCAGATCTCTACATAAGGGAAGAATTTAGGATTAAACAAGATAGATCATTATAAAATATGAAATGGATAATTTTGACTACATAAAGATTAAAGGATTTTGCACAAACTAAAACAATGCAACCAAACAGAAAAAAAAGCAGAAAATGACTGGGGTGGGGGTGGGGGTGAGGGGGGACTACATTGAATTCAAATCAGAATCAAAGCTATTCCATCAAATATCTCTGCTAAAGGCCTCATTTCTCAAATATGTAGAAAATTGAGTCAAATTTATAAACAAAAAAATTATTCCCCAATTGAAAAATGGTCTATGAACAGGCAGTTTCAGACAAAGAAATCAAAATTATCACTTTTGATTAGAGAAATTGAAATTAAAATAGCTCTGAAGTACCACTTCACACATATCAGAATTAGCTGATGTGACTCAAAAAATGATAACTGCTGGAGGGGATATACAAAAACTGGGGCACTAATATATTGTTGATAGACCTGTGAATTGATCCAAGCATTCTGGAGAACAATTTTATACTATGCCCAAAGGACTATAAAATTGTACATACCATTTTATGCTGCACTATTATAATTACCACTATTGGGTATTTATCTCAAAGAGGAGACAGACAGAGGCAGACACACACACACACAGAGAGAGAGAGAGAGAGAGAGAGACAAAAAGTACATATTGCAGCTTTTTTTTGTAGTGGCTAAGAATTGGCAATTGTGGGGATACCCATTAATTAGGATTGCTAAACAAGCTGTGGTATATAATTGTAATGGAATATTATTGTGCTATTAAAAAATGACAAGCAGGATGATTGCAAAAAACTTGGAAAAATTTACATGAACTGATAAAAAAAAAAAGAAGTGTAATGGTAATGGTTTAGACCATTGTACATAATAATTGCAATATTATACAAAGAAGAAATGTCCATCAATTGGAGAATGACTGAATAAATTATCGTATGTGAATGTAATGGAATATTATTGTTCTGTAAGAAATGACCAACAGGATGATTTCAGAGAGGCCTGGAGAGACTTACAAGAACGATGCTAAGTGAAAAAGTAGAACCAGATCATCATTATACATGGCAACAACAAAAGTATACGATGATTGATTCTGATGGTCATGGCTCTCTTCAATAATGAGATGATTCAAACCAGTTCCAATTGTTCAGTAATGAAGAGAGCCATTTACACCCAGAGAGAGAACTATGGGAACTGAGTGTGGATCACAACATAGCATTTTCACTCTTTTTGTTGGTGTTTGCTTGCATTTTGTTTTCTTTCTCAGGTTTTTTTTCCTACTTGATCTGATTTTTCTTGTACAACAAGATAACTGTATAAATGTGTATACATGTATAGGATTTAACATATATTTTAACATATTTAACATGTATTGGACTACCTGCCATCTAGAGGAGGGAGGTGGGGGGGAAGGAGGGAAAATTTTGGAACAGAAATTTTTGCAAGGGTCAGTATTGAAAAATTACCCATGCATATGTTTTATAAATAAAAAACTTTAATAATTAAAAAAATACAATTGAAGACAATTCTAAAGGATTTCTGATGAAATCCCTATCAAATTGATGTACAGACTGAAGAATGTTATTTTTAATTCTTCCCTCCCTCTTCTATTTCCTTCCTCTTTCCCTCCCTCCTTCTTTCCTTGACTAATATGGAAATTTTTACATGATTGCCCATGATCAGATTGCTAACCAACTCAGGGAAGGAGAATAAATGGATGGAGAGATAAAATTGAGACTCAAAACTTACACACACAGAAATGTAAAACAATTATTTTACATATAATTAGGGGGGAAATAAAATATTGTTAACATTTGACTCTTGAAGGGACACAGAGAAGGAAGCATCAAAGGTTTGTCTAAGGTTTTAGTCTAATCAAGTAGAAGGGACGTTGAGCTAGGAGTATTAGATCACTACTATGTAATGGGCTGAGTCTTGAGTTGACGCATTGAGGTCCCAAGCACATGAGGCTAAATAGTAATTGGACCATACTCTATTAATATATAAGCTTGGAGAAAGAATGGCCCCCACCCACTCTTTGTGCAAGTCCTGATGTGTTGTATAGGAAATGACGATTTTGGTGGGTGGAGGCAGGGGAGTGGAAAAGGAAGGGGTGGAGAGACTTTGGGGATTGCCATTGCCACGGTTGGCTCACCTCGCGTCTCTCTCTCTGCTAGCTGTTTTCCTGTCGCAACTGCCCATATTTGCTATCGCAATCTTTATTCACCTCTTCACTTCAATAAATATTGAAGATTTTTCCCTTAACCTGAATTCCTGACTCCGGCTGATTTTAAATACGCGGTCATTACACTACTACTTGCTGGCCTCCCATATTTCTCCTTCCCAGCTCCTCCTCTTGAGTATGACTTTCTCTCTAGCCACTCCTTTGCTCCACTCCTCTGGAAAAATTATTTTCCTTTTAAATTGGCTGCTCAAAGACAATTGAGAGGACAGTGCCCAAGGTGCCACCCTTTCTAACAATTCTTACATCAAAACTGCTTACTCATCTGTCTAGAAAGGTCAGGATGCACATTTTTCCTCTTCTACTCTTGGAAGTTACAAAAAATTTTGAATTAATAATTTTCTTTTGTTCAGCTTGTGCACTCAGCCGGAAAAATGCTCAGGCAAATATAAATTACAGTTACAAAATATGTTTCTCTCTCTCCCTATTTCATTATCTGTATTACACTTAAGTAATAAAACACTTAGAAAAGTAATACAATAGTTAACCACATTTATCTTCCAACTTTAAAATTAAAAGCAAAATAAAAATCTGTAATGATCACGTATTTAAAATCAGCTGGAGTCAGGAATTCAGGTTAAGGGAAAAATCTTCAGTCTTTATTGAAGTGAAGAGGTGAAAAAAGATTGCAATAGCAATATGGGCAAGAAGGATTGCGATAGCAATATGGGCAGCTTCTACAGGAAGCCAACTAGCAGAGCAAGTGGGCCTGAGCTCTCCTCCCCTTCCTTTTTCACTCCCCTGCCTCCACCCACCAGAATCGTCATTTCCTATACAACACATCAGGACTTGCACAAAGAGTGGGCGGGGCCATTCTTTCTTCAAGCTTATATATTAATAGAGTATGGTCCAATTACTATTTAGCCTCATGTGCTTGGGACCTCAGTGCATCAACTCAAGCCTCAGCCCATTACAAAAATCAAATTCTTAAGAAACAGAGATTTAGGGAAATGGCGTATATCTCCTAAGAAAGAAAAAGTCAGAAAGGGAGAGAGAAGTATAAGAACCCACAAACCTTAACCTCGGCTATTCAAATAGCTTTAGCTAACCCAGGACCTGCTCTGTGTCTCTCCTAGGCATGGGTTCCCACTTCTTCCCTCTTCCTCATCTTCCATCACTCAGATACTTTCTGTTCCTCTTTCTTCCTTTACCTGTGTCTTATATAATAAAGTGGCTTTACAGTCTTTACCAAGGGCAGTCTCTCTATTTGTTCAAGTAATCTCATCCCATCCTGTCTTTCCCAACAGATTGCCCCATCCCTATTCCTTCACTTATTTTCAATTTCTCTTTTTCTCCTGGATTATTTGTGACTGCCTTCAGTCATACCCATGTTTCTCCCATTTTGAAAAAAAAATCCTCACTCAATCCTTTGATCTCTACTATAAACCTCTCCTTAATCTTTTAAGCTAAATTCCTTGAAAAGCTTATCAGCAATAGGTATCTTCTTCTCTTACCCCCTTTTAACTCATCTTCAATGTTACCCTTCTCCTGAAACTAATATCTTCAAAGTTACTAATGGTTTCTTAGTTGCCCAATTCAATGGTCTTTTCTCTGTCTTCATTCTCCTTGATTTCTCTGCAGACTTTGACACTATTGATCATTCCTATTGGTATTCTCTTCTCTCTCAATTTTCAGAACACCATCATTCCTGAATATCCTTCTACATATTTGACAAATCCTTATTTTTCTCTTATATCTTCCAGATCTTATCTTTCAGATCATACTTTCTAACCACAAGTGTCTCTCAGGATTCTGACTACATCCTTTTCTTCTCTCCTTCTATATTACTTCAGTTAATGATCTCATCAACTCCCTCAGAGTTATTTAATTACCATCTCTGTGCTGATTCTCCAATCTGCCATCCTTCTGACCCTCTGCTGATTTCTAGTATCATATCTCCAACTGTCTTACTCAAACTGGATGTCCAGTAGACAGAATTCCTTATCTACTTTCCCTATTATTATAGAGGGCAACACCATCATCCCAGGCCCTCAGGTTTGTGATTTAGGAGTCATCCTTTACTCTTCCCTATCTTTCAGCCTGTTGCTAAGACCTGTTGATTTCACCTTTGCAGCACCTCTCAAATATGCCCCTTTCTCTCTTTTAACATTGTCATCTTTTATCACTTTACGAATAGACTATTGTAAGAGTTTATTGATGGATCTACCTGCCTCATGTCTCTCTCCACTCAAAACTAACCTTTACTCAGAAACTAAAGTGATTTTCCTAAACCATAGGTCCAATTATGTCACTTCCACCCCTATCTTCACTCAACAAATTGCAATGACTTCTTATAAGCCTCCTGGATCAAATAAAAAAATTATATGTTTGACATCAAAGCCCTTATTAACCTACTGACCTACACCCCAACTTTCTAAATTTTCCTTACTCCCCCACATATCCTCTTCAATCCAGAGATACTGGCCTCATGCCTGTTCCATAAACAAGAACTTTATCTCTCAGTTCCAGAAATTCTCTCTGGATATGCCCCATGCCTGGAATGCTCTCCTTCTTCTGCTCTAACTATTGAGCTCTATGGCTTTCTTAAATTCTAACTAAAATCCCACCTTTAATTCCAATGCCCCTTTTAATTCTAGTACCTTCTTTGTTATTTTTTTTCCTATTTGCCTTGTATATATATTTGCATGTTGTCTCCTCCATTAGACTGAGTTCTTTGAGGGCAACACAACTTTGATTTCTTTTTGTATCCCCAGTATTTAGCACAACACTTAATAAATATTGATTTAATGATTGGTTGATTGACATATGGTTTGGTCAGACATTCTCTGCTTGTAGCCTAATATGACTCATGCTCTTCTTCTCCCAGGGCACTGCCAGTCCCCAAGATTACTGCTAATGGCAGCAGTGGTGCCTTCTCTTCCAGTCTGTGTTCACACCCCTCACATTTCTTGGTGCAGTTGCTATATGGGGCAGCAGTCATACTCTTTGCCTATCCAGGACCCCGTACTACTTCACTCTAATGTGCTCTTTCCTAAGTGTGTGCTCTTCTGTGACTTCCTCTCTCTATTAGGATTGTGAGGAATCTAGTTTGTCGGTCACAGTGTGGTCCTAATCTGCTGCAGGGTTAGGGATATTCTTCAGGACATTGTATAAGGAAGTCCTAAAATTTTCTGTCTGCCAGCTGACATTGTCTCCAGCAACCATTGACTTTTTTCTCAGTATTGGAATGGAAGAAAGGTCGAATAAAGAAAGAGGCAAAAGAGAGAAAAAATGGTCCTAAAACATTTGCAATTATAGAAAAGCAGTGCTTGTTTCCCTTCTGCTCTCCTGTGATGTAATTATGTCCTGATATCCAGAAATAAGCTACCCAGTGCAAAGATCACAAAAGTACAAAGAAATTCCATAACTAAATTGCTGTGGATATAAAATTAAATGTACAAGGTGATTGGAAGCAAGAAAAAACAGTTGTAAAAGCAAACATACACACTTATGTATATATGTACATATATATAAATAATGTTTTGTATATGTTTCATATGGGCAGTTTTCAAAAAATTTGCAAACTATTGACAACCATATGAAAAAATGCTCCAAATCACCAATAAAAAATTAAAACAACTATGAGATATCACTTCTTATTGAAAAAATTGGCAAGGAATTAAAAAGCAGGAAATAGTCAAGGAAACAGAAGCTATGTTGGAAAAGCTCTGAATTAGTTCAACCATTCTGGAAAACAGTTGGAATTATGCAAGAAAAGTCATTTACTTGTCCACAACTTTGATCCAGATCGCCTAATATGGGAATATACCTTCAAGGAGGTTAAAGCAGAAGAATGCTATAATTACCTAAGCATAGTCTCACTTCTTGTGACCAAAAAAAAAAAAAACAAAAAAAAAACACCACAAAAAACTAGAAATAAAGAAGATGATCATTATTGGAAAAAGGCTGATGAAATTAGAGTATATGAATATTATTAGAATGTAATGGAATATTATGTCAAAAGATATACCCAAAGGAATTAGGAAAAGGGGGAAGTTTTGTAGGAACTGATAAAGAGAAAAAAGTAAAGCCAAGAGAATAATATGTGCATTGACTACAATAATGTAAGCATCATTAAAACTAGGCAAAACACTCAATAATTGTATTAATCAGTGTGGGTCCCAGACTAACAGCTTGTTCTTTGCAAAAGAGTATCAGGACTAAAGATGCAGAATATTGTATATCCTATCAGATATAGTTATTATATAGTTTTTCTTTGTGAAAAGTATATTATATTAGTATGTTATATATAAACTATACAATATACTACAAATATTATATAGTTTTTCTTTGTGAAAAGTAGGGCTTCATTTAGTTGAAGAGAACAGGTGTATCACAACTTGCACAATTGTGATGTAAAACACAAAAGGAATCATAATGTTATTTTTTAAAAATAAGGGAAGCACTAAGGTCTGTTGCCACCATTATCCTTCAGTGACCTAGGATTTGCCTCAGAAAACACAAGAAACATACACCTTGAGTCTGAAGACAGATTTATCATTGGCCATTTTTTTGAATCAAATGAAAATATTTACAAAACACTTAGCACAGTTCCTAACACATAGTAGGTATTATTTAAATGCTTAATTCCTCTCCCTTTATCCTTTTAATGTATGTATACATATATTACACATATATATGTTCATATAAATACTCTATACATATGTAAATATATGTTTAGATATTGTGTGACTACATATGCATATGTATATATCCCTACATGTGTCTTGACCTTTAGACACATTAATAATGTAAGAGCAGAATCATGATTTTTCATTGATTTTTTTGTTCTCAAATAAAACTATATGATATTAGGAAGGTGATGTCATGCTTGTAAGTAAATTGCATTTAACTGAGGAAGGACTGTGCAAAGTCATTATCTTCATTCTTTTCTCTGGAGCTTTCTGGGTCCAGTGGCAAGATATAAAAGATCAGGATAATGGAAATGAACACAGCCCTTGCTTTTCCAGATATTTCTCAGAAATTAGATACATGCACCAAAACATGTACATTTGGAAGTGAGAATATCAGGAAATCTGTCAGAGGTGGCCCTTCTACTATCATTTTCTTAGTTTAGATTAAATGTTGTGATAAATGAAACACATATTAGAGGAAATTGACTGCTTGATCCAGCAAAGATATAAAATAAGAATCCAGGTGGATGTAGTTTCTTTAGACACATTCTCCTGCTAACTTCTATCCATATGGAAAAGTGTCTGGTCCTCAAGATGGGATATGATAAAGAATGATGTGGCTCATGAGTTTATTTTTCTGTTTTTGCAGCCAGCTAGAAGACTTCTGTTTTCACATTGATCAGCCCCTCAATTATACATAACTGAAGCAGATTTCAAAAGATTCACAAATTAGATTGGAATTAGACAAAGAATATCCACACACTTAGCATAAACTATCCAGAATAGTCAGAGCAAACATACTCTAAGGTTTGGGCTCTCATTGTCCAGTTATTCCATATATTGGTAATGACCATATGTTGCTACTCCTTAAATGTATCCCAATATGAGTGTATTCCTCAAGAAAGTATATTCCTATTCCAGTGGACTTATGATAGAGCCATCTGCATTCAGAGAGAGTTCTGGGGACTGAATATGAATGATAACATAGTATTTTCACTTTTTTTTTCCTTTTGTCATTTTTTCTCCTTTTTGGTCTGATTTTTCTTGTGTAGCATGATAAATGTGGAAATATGTTTGGAAGGATTGAACATATTTAACCTATATTGGATTACTTCCTGTAGAAGGAAGGGGAGGAATTTGGAGCACAGGATTTTGCAAGGGTGAATGTTGAAGATTCTCTTTGAAAATAAAAAGCCATTATTAAAAAAAAAGAAAATATATTCATCAGTTTTATTCTTTAAAGGCTAATGGGTAGAATGCCAGGCCTAGAGGCAGGAAGACCTGATTTCAAATCTAACTTCAGATACTTATTAAATGTATGAGCTTGAGCAAGTCACTTTACCTTGTTTGCTTTAGTTTCCTCACCTATGAAAATGAACTAGAGAAGGAAATGACAAATCACTCTGGTATCTTTGCCGAACCCCTCCCTTTCCCCCACCAATTGAGGTCATGAAAAATTGGACACAATTTAAACAACTGAATAACAATAAATTCCTCAGTGCAAATAGATATATCAACTATGCTTCCTCCCCCATGATTCCATTCTAGAAGTAGACACCATTTAGCTGATTCCACAGGAACTGATGACCTGTGTCAAATTCTCTCCTTTACTTTCCTGATTTGCTCAAGGTTAAGTTCTGGAGAAAATCTGACTTCTCAGTGGATGAAGTAAAGTGCTGAAATTTTCATATCCATTGGCTTATTCCTTCTATCTCATCTTCCTTTAGAAAAGTTGCTCATTATGATAATGTCTTTGTCTCTAATCCACTTTCTAAAAAAAAATAAAAATGAAGAATTGGGGAAGGGTGAGATATAAAGGAGTCATAGTATCCAAATACTATCAGGTAAAGACTAAGTTTTGTTCTCATTCAGAAAAAAATTCTAAGCATAAAAGAATCATTGTATTTTTAGAATGATTAGAAAAGAATACAGTAACTTATTACTACTTTATTCAATTACGAGGTCCAGCATTCAAGCCTTTTGAGGACATAAATAATTTCACATTGCTAATAATTAGCTATTTTCATTTCATCTTCACTGTACATAGTCAATAAACATTAAGTGTCCATTATGTGCCTAGTAAGAGATCAGACACGTATGATGACCTAGGGATAATGAAGAGTCAATGATGACACCTAGTTGGGAAGCCTGAAGGGTTGAGGGGATGGTTTAACTTCTACAAAAACAGTAAAGTTTTTTGTTTTTTTTTTTTAATTTTTATTTAATAATTACTTTATATTGACACTCGTTTCTGTTCTGATTTTTTTTCCCTCCCTCCCTCCACCCCCTCCCCTAGAGGGCAAGCAGTCCTTTATATGTTGGATATGTTGCAGTATATCCTAGATACAATATATGTTTGCAGAACCGAACAGTTCTCTTGTTGCATAGGGAGAATTGGATTCAGAAGGTATAAATAACCCGGGAAGAAAAACAAAAATGCAGATAGTTCACATTCGTTTCCCAGTGTTCTTTCTTTGGGTGTAGCTGCTTTTGTCCATCATTTATCAATTGAAACTCAGGTCTCTTTGTCAAAGAAATCCACTTCCATCAAAATATGTCCTCATACAATATCGTTGTCGAAGTGTATAATGATCTCCTGGTTCTGCTCATTTCACTTAGCATCAGTTCATGTAAGTCTCGCCAGTCCTCTCTGTATTCATCCTGCTGGTCATTTCTTACAGAACAATAATATTCCATAACATTCATATACCACAATTTACCCAGCCATTCTCCAATTGATGGGCATCCATTCATTTTCCAGTTTCTGGCCACTACAAACAGGGCTGCTACAAACATTTTGGCACATACAGGTCCCTTTCCCTTCTTTAGTATTTCTTTGGGATATAAGCCCAATAGAAACACTGCTGGATCAAAGGGTATGCACAGTTTGATAATTTTTTGGGCATAATTCCAGATTGCTCTCCAGAATGGTTGGATTCGTTCACAACTCCACCAACAATGCATTAGTGTCCCAGTTTTCCCGCATCCCCTCCAACATTCATCATTATTTTTTCCTGTCATCTTAGCCAATCTGACAGGTGTGTAGTGGTATCTCAGAGTTGTCTTAATTTGCATTTCTCTGATCAATAAGGATTTGGAACACTCTTTCATATGGTAATAGTTTCAATTTCATTCTCTGAAAATTGTCTGTTCATATCCTTTGACCATTTATCAATTGGAGAATGGCTTGATTTCTTATAAATTTGAGTCAGTTCTCTATATATTTTGGAAATGAGGCCTTTATCAGAACCTTTAACTGTGAAAATGTTTTCCCAGTTTGTTGCTTCCCTTCTAATCTTGTTTGCATTAGTTTTATTTGTATAAAGGCTTTTTAATTTGATATAATCGAAATTTTCTATTTTGTGATCAGTAATAGTCTCTAGTTCATCTTTGGTCACAAATTTCTTTCTCCTCCACAAGTCTGAGAGATAAACTATTCTATGTTCCTCTAATTTATTTATAATCTCGTTCTTTATGCCTAGGTCATAGACCCATTTTGATCTTATCTTGGTATATGGTGTTAAGTGTGGGTCCATGCCTAATTTCTGCCATACTAATTTCCAATTATCCCAGCAGTTGTTATCAAATAATGAATTCTTTTCCCAGAAGTTAGGGGCTTTGGGTTTGTCAAACACTAGATTGCTATAATTGACTATTCTGTCTTGTGAACCTAACCTTTTCCACTGATCCACTAATCTATTTCTTAGCCAATACCAAATGGTTTTGGTGACTGCTGCTTTATAATATAATTTTAGATCAGGTACAGCTAGGCCACCTTCATTTGATTTTTTTTTCATTAATTCCCTTGAGATTCTCGACTTTTTATTGTTCCATATGAATTTTGTTGTTATTTTTTCTAGATCAATAAAATATTTTCTTGGAAGTCTGATTGGTATAGCACTAAATAAATAGATTAGTTTAGGGAGTATTGTCATCTTTATTATGTTCGCTCGGCCGATCCAAGAGCACTTAATATTTTTCCAATTATTTAAGTCTGCCTTTATTTGTGTGGAGACTTTTTTATAATTTTGCTCATATAATTCCTGACTTTCCTTTGGTAGATAGATTCCCAAATATTTTATGGTATCAACAGTTATTCTGAATGGAATTTCTCTTTGTATCTCTTGCTGTTGGGTTTTGTTGGTGATGTATAAAAATGCTGAGGATTTATGGGGATTTATTTTGTAGCCAGCTACTTTGCTAAAATTATGAATTTTTCCAATAGCTTTTTAGTAGAATCTCTGGGGTTCTCTAGGTATACCATCATATCATCTGCAAAGAGTGATAGTTTGGTTTCCTCATTGCCTACTCTAATTCCTTTAATATCTTTCTCGACTCTTATTGCCGAGGCTAGTGTTTCTAATACGATATTAAATAATAATGGTGATAGTGGGCAACCTTGCTTCACTCCAGATCTTACTGGGAAAGGTTCCAGTTTTTCCCCATTGCATATGATGCTTACTGATGGTTTTAAATATATGCTCCTGACTATTTTAAGGAAAAGTCCATTTATTCCTATGCTCTCAAGTGTTTTTATTAGGAATGGATGTTGGATTTTATCAAATGCTTTTTCTGCATCTATTGAGATGATCATATGGTTTTTGTTTGTTTGGTTATTGATATAGTCAATTATGCTAATAGTTTTCCTAATATTGAACCAGCCCTGCATTCCTGGTATAAATCCTACTTGGTCATAGTGTATTATCCTGGTGACGATTTTCTGTAATCTTTTTGCTAATATTTTATTTAAGATTTTAGCATCAATATTCATTAGGGAGATTGGTCTATAATTTTCTTTCTCTGTTTTCAGCCTACCTGGTTTAGGTATCAGTACCATGTCTGTGTCATAAAAGGAGTTTGGTAGGATTCCTTCAATCCCTATTTTTTCAAATAGTTTATATAACATTGGAGTTAATTGTTCTTTAAATGTTTGGTAGAATTCACATGTAAATCCATCTGGTCCTGGGGATTTTTTCTTAGGGAGTTGATTGATAGTTTGTTCTATTTCTTTTTCTGAGATGGGACTGTTTAGGATATTTACTTCTTCCTCTGTTAATTTGGGCAAGCTATATTTTTGGAGGTATTTTTCTGTTTCATTTAAGTTGTCGAATTTATTGGCATAAAGTTGGGCAAAGTAACTCCTAATTATTGCTCTAATTTCCTCTTCGTTAGTGGTGAGTTCTCCCTTTTCATTTTTAAGACTAACAATTTGATTTTCCTCTTTCCTTTTTTTAATCAGATTTACTAAGGGTTTGTCTATTTTGTTGGTTTTTTCATACAACCAACTCTTAGTTTTATTAATCAATTCAATAGTTTTTTTACTTTCAATTTTATTGATCTCACCTTTTATTTTTAGAATTTCAAGTTTAGTGTTTGACTGGGGGTTTTTAATTTGTTCCTTTTCTAGCATTTTTAATTGCAAACCCAATTCATTGACCTTCTCTTTCTCTATTTTATACAAATAGGCCTCTAGAGATATGAAATTTCCCCTTATTACCGCTTTGGCTGCATCCCATACATTTTGGTATGATGTCTCATTATTATCGTTTTCTTGGGTGAAGTTATTAATTATGTCTATGATTTGCTGTTTCACCCAATCATTCTTTAGTATGAGATTATTTAGTTTCCAATTATTTTTTGGTCTACTTCCCCCTGGTTTTTTGTTGAATGTAATTTTCATTGCATCGTGGTCTGAAAAGGATGCATTTACTATTTCTGCCTTACTGCATTTGAGTTTGAGGTTTTTATGTCCTAATATATGGTCAATTTTTGTATAGGTTCCATGAACTGCTGAAAAGAAAGTGTATTCCTTTCTGTCTCCATTACATTTTCTCCAGAGATCTATCATATCTAACTTTTCTAGTATTCTATTTACCTCTTTGACTTCTTTCTTATTTATTTTGTGGTTTGATTTATCTAATTCTGAGAGTGCAAGGTTAAGATCTCCCACTATTATAGTTTTACTGTCTATTTCTTCTTGCAGCTCTCTTAGTTTCTCTTTTAAGAATTTAGATGCTACCCCACTTGGTGCATATATGTTTAATATAGATAGTGCTTCATTATCCATGCTACCCTTTAGCAAGATATAGTGTCCTTCCTTATCTCTTTTAATTAGATCAATTTTTGCTTTAGCTTGATCTGAGATCAGGATGGCTACCCCTGCTTTTTTGACTTCACCTGAAGCATAGTAGATTTTGCTCCAACCTTTTACCTTTAACCTGCATGTATCTCCCCGCTTCAGGTGTGTTTCCTGTAAACAACATATTGTAGGATTCTGGCTTTTAATCCATTCTGCTAACCGCTTCCTCTTTATGGGGGAGTTTACCCCGTTCACGTTTATGGTTAGAATGACCAATTCTGTATTACTTGCCATCTTGTTAACCCCGGTTTATGCTTTTCTCCCTTCTTTCCCCTTTCCCCCCCTTCCCAGTATTAAGCTTGTGAGCACCACTTGCTTCTCCCAGCCCTCCCTTTTTAGTATCCCTCCCCCCGCCTTAGAGTTCCTCCCCCTATCTTACCCCTTTCCCTCCCAGTTCCCGTATTCCCTTCCACTTAGCTTGTTCCTTCCCTTTTCACTTTTCCCTTCTCACTTTTCAATGAGGTGGGAGAAGTTTCACCATAGATTGAATATGTCTTAAGATTTTTCACTTAAAGCCAATTCTGAAGGCAGTAAGATACCCACTATATTCATCCCCCTCCATTCTTTCTCTCAGATATAATAGGTTTCCTATGCCTCTTCATGAGATATACTACCCCCACTTTACCCTTTTTCTGGTACAATGTCTTTTCCACATCAATTTCTAGAACAAGGTATACATGTATTCTTTATACATCTATATAGTCAAAATATAGTTCCCAAGATTAATCTTTACCTTTTTAGATTTCTCTTGAGTTCTATATTTGTAGATCAAACTTTTTGTTAAGTTCTGGTTTTTTCATCAGAAATAGATGAAATTCGCTTACTTCGTTGAATGTCCATCTTCTTCCCTGGAAAAAGATGCTCATTCTCGCTGGGTAAGTTATTTTTGGTTGCATACCAAGTTCCTTAGCCTTTCAGAATATCATATTCCAGGCCCTTCGATCTTTTAATGTGGATGCTGCCAGATCCTGGGTGATCCTTATTGTGGCTCCTTGATACTTGAATTGGGTTTTTCTAGCCGCTTGCAATATTTTTTCCTTCATCTGAGGGTTCTGGCATTTGGCCACTATATTCCTTGGTGTTTTGATTTTAGGATCCCTTTCAGTGAGTGATCGATGAATCCTTTCAATGTTTATTTTTTCCTCTGTTCCTATGACTTCTGGGCAGTTCTCTTTGATAATTTCCTAGAAAATAGTGTCCAGGCTCTTTTTTTCATCATGTTTTTCTGGAAGTCCAATGATTCTCAGATTGTCTCTCCTGGATCTGTTTTCCAGGTCTGTTGTCTTCCCCAGAAGGTATTTCACATTTTTCTCCATTGTTTGATTTTTTTGTATTTGCTTGACTGATTCTTATTGTCTCCTCGAGTCATTCAATTCCACTTGTTCAATTCTGATTTTCAGTGAAGTATTCTCTTCACTCACTTTTTAAAAATCTTTTTCTAATTGTCCAATTGAGTTCTTTTGTTCTGTGGAATTTTTTTCCATTTCGCCAATTTTGTTTTTTAGAGAGCTGTTTTCTGTTTCCAGTTCACTAATCCTATTTTTCAAGGATTTTACTTCTTTATCCACTCTCTCTTTAACTTTCTCCAGGCTCTTTTGCCAAGCCTCCCTCTCCTTTTCCCAAGCTTCCCTCTCCTTTTGCCAAGCCTCCCTCTCCTTTTCCCAAGCTTCCCTCTCCTTTTGCCAAGCCTCACTCTGCTTTCCCCATTTTTCTTCTAGCTCCCTTGTGAGAGCCTTTTTAATTACTTCTATGAGGTTCATCTGTGCTGAGGAACAGATGATCTCCTCCTTTGGGGATTCACCTGGGGACTGCCTGTTTTTAGTCTCCTCAGGATTTAGAGTCTGCTCTCTATCTGTATAGAAGCTGTCAAGGGTTAAAGTCCTCTTCAGCTTCTTGCTCATTCTGTCTAATAATCAGAGACAAACTACCAAAGAAAAACAGAAAAAAACTGGAGTCTTTCTTTGGGGGGGGGTGGGTGGGTGGGTGTGTTATCGAGCTTCCTCTACAGACTGCAGGGGGCAGCAGTGAGGCACTAGCAGGACTGTGTGCGCCTGCGCTCTGAGATCCCAGAGCGTGCTGAGTCACTGTGGGGGGAAAGGGGGGGTGGCCAAGTCCCGGGAGACTCCAGCTGTTTGGGGTTGTATTCTTCAGCCCTGGTGTTTTTAGCTTCTCTGCTGGGCTGCTGACTTGCTGCCGGAGCAAAGTATCCAAACCTGTAGCGAAGCTCTCCCCGCAGAGACGGCTGCGATCACTCCCCACCCCCTCTCCAGTCTGCTCCCGTGCTCTCACTGCCGCTGCCCTCAGCCTGCGCCCGATCTAAAACCATCCCAGCCCTCCAGTAAAGACAGACCTTTCTTGGCGGATCTCAAGGATGGCTTCTCTTGGTAACTATTTGTGGGTTTTTTTTCAGTCGAGCATTAATTCAGAGGCTTGTAATGAAATGGATAGTGAGAGAAAGCGTGGAGCTTATGCAGCTGTGAGCCTCCTCTCCGCCATCTTAACCCAAACAGTAAAGTTAGGAAGGGAAATGTTCGGGGTAAAGATAATGAATTTAGTTTGGGACATACAGAGTTAAGTTATCTACTGGTTATTTCATTTGAGATATGTGAAAGGCTGTTGAACATATAATGCAGAGGTGGAAAGGGCTATGGTAGATATCTATATCAGTCACTGAGACCATGCTGAAAGAATGTGGAAAAAATAGTTTTCCCTCCAATCAAATTTCTTAACCAATCTCAAATTTTCTCCATTAGAATCTCCTGATTTACCAGTCTAGTAACCCTATCCAAAAAAAAAAAAAAAAAAAAAGAAATAAAGTTAGTGGGGCATGACCTATTCTTGATGAAACTACTGTGATTCTTTGTGACAGTGGGTTGTTTTTTTAGATGCACACTTAACAATTGTTTAGTAATAAAGCTCACTGGCCTAGGTTTGTAAGACTCTGGGTTCTTTTTATTTAGAAAACAGGAACATTTACTTTTCTCCAAGCCTCTAGCATGCTCTCATTTTTTATGATCTTTCTTCAAAGATCTCACCAATACATTAGTCTGTTTTCAGAACTTTAGCATATACCCTGCACTTGAAGACAAACCCATCAAAGGAAGGTATCTCCTTATGTCTTTAATTATTTTGCATTTCAGCACCGTATCAGCCTTTTTTGTCCTATCCTTTCCAGCTCAGAAATCATTCTTCTCAGTAGATAAAACAGAAGCAAAAAAAGACTTAGCCTTGCCTTCTTTTATCATGGTCCTATCTTCCCAAACTTCTTTGGTGTCCTTGTCCCCTCAAATAATTAAAAAGGTTAATGTTGTCTTTAGCTTTCCTCACAAACCTTGACTCACTCTGAGTACTCCTAACATTATTTTTAGAGGACCGTGTCACATTCATATTTATTATCTGTTATCTACCCTTTTTTCCCCATCTTGTCCAGCCTTCTTAAATTCCCATGAGATTGGTTAACAAGTTATCAGTTTCTTTAAACAAAATCTCTCTTACTCATCTGAAATGTTTTCTTTTATGTCTTCAGAATTTATTATTGAAAATTTCTTATTCCTCTGGAACTGCCTTACCCAGGAAAATTTTAGATCATGAGTTCCTACCTTTCTTCTTTGAATAAATTGAAATCTGTTCCTCAAAAATCTAGGGCATATGTCAGAGTTGGACTAGAATAGCTGATTTACAGAAGTAGAAGGTATGCCAGAGGATCTCTTTTCGAATTCTTGGCCTGACCAAGACTCTTATCTGTGATATCCTCTAAAAGTGATTATCAGAGCTTGTATTAAAGATCTCAAATGACAAAACTGTGTCCAAGAAAGCAGATTTTCTTTCTAGATAGCTTTAATTAAGAAGTTTTCCCCTCCTTTGAGTTGAAATCTGACTCTGTTACCTAGTTCTGATGTTCAAATTCAAGAAAAACTCACTGTCCAACTCTATTTGAGGACATCTATCATATTCCTTTTAAGTCTCTTTTTAATCAAGTTGAGCATTCCCACTTCCTTGGACTATTGTAGTGTTCTTGTTGGTTTTCTGGAGCTTTTTGGACCAGCCTTCATGAGAATAGCCAGGTGTTAAAATCCAAATCCTTTATTATCTCCTTCACAATCTAGTTTCCTTGCCTGGGGCCTGGGCCAGATTTCTGAAGAGCTTTTCAGGCCCACCTTGGTCTCAGTGGGGGAAGTGCAAGAGGCCAGCCATTGTGGTGATGAAGTGAATGAATCTGGCTCTGATCTTGGCTCAGTTTGTCCCAGCTTATATGCTCTACATTGAGTATAAACCGATCATTATATCACTAGGAAACCATTATTTGTTGTAAGATTAAATCAATCATACTGAATTTAGAGAACTATTAATCACCATGCTAAACTAGCTTACCATTCATTGTCTTTATCAATTCCACTGAGTTAGCACCTTGTAAGAATCCTTGTTTTAAGTACAGAGTTCTGGCCCATCACAGACTGTATAGTATCTATTACCATAATCTTCTTCTTCTTCTTTTTTTTTTTTTTGCCAAGGCAATTGGGGTTAAGTGACTTGCCCAGGGTCACACAGCTAGGAAGTGTTAAGTGTCTAAAGCCAGATTTGAACTCGGATCTTCCTGATTCAGAGCTAGTGCTCTAGTCACTGCAGCACCTAGCTGCCCCATCATCATCAACTTTTTAAATCCTGTTTTTGTTATTTAATGTGATTGCTCCCAGTTTTGTGTCATCTGAAGATTTGACAATCATGCTATCATTGATCAAATATTCTCTCTTCTATCTGCCTCATGATAAAATGTGATAATGTATGGAGAATAGTTTGCAAACCCTAAAGCACTATGTAAATGACAGTTATTATTTTTTGTAGTTGTATTATTACAATTCCTTTTGCATCTGCCTCAGACAACAAAGAAAAGTAATTGATAGTAAAACTGACAAGCCAATACCAGTACCATACCAAGAAACTGAATTGCTTCCATTTGAATTGTCTTAGGATGATTCTGAAGATCACCTAGCAGCATAAGATACTAGACATTGAGGTCCTTCCTTGAACTGCCAAGCTTTCTAACTCAACTTTAGAGAATGCAATTCCTGTTGGGCTGGCCACAGTGTTTGAATGCCAAAGGTTCACTTGCCAAAAAGATTATTTTATGAAGAACTCATCAGAGCAAGCATTCACAAGATGGTCAGACAAAGTAATACAAGGACACTCTCAAGTCTCTCTTAAGAACTTTAAAAATGGTTATATGACATGGGAGACACTGATAAGACCTCCCAGCATGGCATACCCTCATCAGGGAAGGTGCTGTGCTCTACGAGCAAAGCAGAATTGAATTAGCTCAGAAGAAACGTAAGATGCATAATTAGAGAAGCCATCCCAAATGCTCAAAGGGACTATTTGTGTCCAACCTGTGCCAGATTATTCCAAGCTCATATTAGTCTGATAAGCCCCAGTTGTACACACTGTAATTATAATATAGTGATGTCATTTTGATCCTCTTTGAGAATAAAGGATAACAAACAAACAAACCAGAAGACCCTATACCAGAAAGATCTGGTAGATTTTATTAATGATATAGTCATTTATTTTTAAAAGATCTCAAAGAAAAGAGCAAATGTTAATAAGTTAGAGAGAAAAAAAGTCATGAAATTGTATACTTATGACTTTGTCTTAAACTATTCAAATGATTTAAATTCTTTGTACATTTCTAGAGTTCATTATTAGTTGATCAATAAGATTACATACAGAGCAGGGACTGTCTTTCTGCTTGTATTTGTACTTGAAGGACTTAATATAGTGCTTAGCATGTAGAAAACAATTGATAAATACTTGTTGACTCATTGATCAGTTCATGGAGACCAATCCATCCTTCTTTTTATTCAAAATAGTCATTTTTTTCTAGCACAATATTATTCTACTCCATTAATGTATCATAATTTGCTTAGCCATTCCCTAATAGATGGACATCTACTTTGTTCCCAATTGTTTGTTATTACAAAAAAGGGTTATTATAAATATTTATGTGTGTGTGTGTGTGTGTGTGTGTGTGTGTGTGTGTGTGTCTGGGCTAGACTATATGGACAGTTAGTCAATTTACTTACACAATTTCAAATTGCTTTCCATAATGGTTATACAATTTATAGCTTTATCAACAATGCAACAGTGTGCTTATTTTCTCATAGCCTTGCAAATTTTGACCATTCCCATCAATGGTCATAGTTTCCAATTTTCAGTATATTTAACTAATTTCAGATGTTTTGAGAACTCTGCTTTATGATATACTCTTAGGTACAAATGTGCTATTTCCCCCTTCATCCCTACTTCTTTCCCTATTTCCCTCAATATTTTAGATCTTTTGTTTTTCCAAATTCTGTTATTATTTTATCAAGTTCTATTATGTAACCCTTTGGTAATTTGATTGGTATAACATTAAAAGTATAAATTATCTTTGTTAATATTGTCATTTTTATTATATGCCCATGGCTCAGCTATAAGTACTGGATATTCTTCTAGCTATTTAAGTTTTTCCTTATTTCTTTAAAGAGCACTTTTTACTGAATCTATGAAAGTCTTTTATTTGTTTTTGTAGATTAATTACTAGATACTTTATCTATTTTGTCATTATTTGGCATAGAATTTCTTTTTTCTATTACTGCCTCAGATTTTGCTATATAGAGAAATAGTTATTTTTGAGAGTTTATTTTGTAGCTGGAAATTCTGATGAAGTTACTGTCTCAATTTGTATCTTTGCTAATTCTCTAAGATTTTTCAAATATTCCATCATATCACCAACAAATAGAAATACTTTTATCTCTGCTCTAACTTCATACCTTTAATTTCTTTTTCTGTTCTTGTTTCTCTTGCTAGAATTTCTAGAACTATAAATAATGAAGAGAATGGACATCCTTGCTTTACTCCCATATTTGTTGGGAAAAGGTGTACTGTATCTCTCTTGTATGTAGTTTCAGATGATACTATTTATGATGTTAAAAAACAAAACAAAAACAAAAAAAAGTATTCCCCTATGCCTCTTCTTTATGGTGTTTATGTGTGTGTAAATATATATGTAATTTGATAAAAATATTTGTCCCCTTTTCAATTACTTCCCTTCTTATCTGAAATGTATTAATTTTGTCTGTAGAAGCATTTTAGTTTAATAGCATTAAGATTATGTTTTTATCTCTCATAATTGTTTCTTTTCCTTCTCTGATTAAGAATACATTTCCTATCAATAGCTATGTATATGTAGCTATGAATGTATGTTAGTGCTATACTTTGCCAAAGACATTTTCCATATTTACTGAAATAATCATGTAGTTTGGATGTTTTTGTTACTATAATTTTTATCATTAATTATGTTGATTAAACATAACAGTCCTAATGTTGAACACCCCTGTAAAATCCAAATAGGTTAGCTTTCTTGATTGGATTTCTTGATTGAATTAATATAGTCTGATGAAATTTTATTTAAATATTGTTAATTAATATTCCTTAATGACATTGATCTATAATCCTCCTTCTATGTTTTGTCTTTCCCTGGTTTAGGTATTAGAACAATATTATCTCATAAAAGAAATCTCATTTTTTTCCTCATTTTTGAGAATAATTTATGTATATGGGTATTAATTATTCTTTAAAAGTTTGATAGACTTCTCCTGTGAGAATGACCAGAAGTTTTATCTCCAGCAATTCATTTAATAATTAGTTCTATTACTTTTCTAAAATTGAGCTAATTAAGATCTCTGGTCTTTTGTTATTTTGTGTTTTATGTTTTTGAAGATATTGCTATATATTTTTTGTCCTAATGTTTTATTAGCATGTATATGTACATGTAATAAATATATACATGTAATGTTATTTCATTTTGATCATTTTGCTAATTTATTGATTTGATCTTTTGGCTTCTTTTTAAATAGACTGGCTAAAAGTTTTTCAATTTTATTAGTTTTTTAAAAAATCAGTAATTTGTTTTATTTATTATTTTAATAGTTTCTTTGATTTCCAGTTTATATCTTATCTAATTTTAATATTACTTCTGTTGGTTTTTGTTTATTTGTTGGCTTTGTGATTTTAAAAATTCATATTTAGTTCACTTATTCTATTTTTTCTATTATGTTAGTAAGAATATATCCCTCCCCAGGACTACATTTAACCTAATCCCTGAAATTTTGATATGTTATTTCATCATTATAATTTTCTTTTACATAATTATTCATTGTTTTTGTGATTTGTTCTTTGACCTACACATTATTCAGGATTTCACTGTAAGATCTCTATTTGAGTTAATGTATTCTTTCGACATTTTTGCCTTTTGGATTGTCTTCTAGTATATTTTCCTTCACTTCAGCAAATTTGTATTTTCAATCTTTTTTTTTTTTTCTCTTTTTTCTTTCTTTGGAAAAATCTGCTTTTGTGGACTCAATTTTTTTCCATTCTGCTATTTATATGCTGTTCAGGCTATCTCTTGAATCATCCAGGATCATCCAATTATGATTTTTGTGCTATCTTGGGAATCCTTAGGGTTCTCTGTTTTGTCATATATTGATTCAATTTCCTATGTCTTCCAATATTAATTTAGAGATGTTTGCAATCATTTAGATGAATTAGTAAACATTTTCAGTTCTGTTTTAATATCTTCCTTGTTGATTTATCTACTTGAGCTTTAGGTTTTAACTGAGTTTTCTTCCTCCTGAGATTTTTGGTGCTTTTAGCCTTTTCCAACTTGTATTCTCCTATTGCTCATTTTCTGTTGTTGTTGGTTTTTTTTTTTTTAAAGTTTTTTTTTTTCCTCTCTTTGAGATTGGTTTCTCTGGAAGTTAGTCCAAATACTATTTCAGCTTTTTTTCACAATGAGGAACTTATTTTTCACTGGCCTCAGTTCCCTCCCCCAAGGAACTTGTGAGGGGATATCAGGCCATATCTGTATGCCAAACTCTTTTTTTCCAGGAGGTGTAGATTCTTCACACACACAGACAGACAGACAGACACACACACACACACACACTGACACTCTCTCCAAGTACCCTTTGATTTTTACTTATTTTAATGCTGTCTTCCCCTCCCCCCCCCCCCCCCAGGTAAAAAGTACACTCCCATCTTCCTATATTTCCTCCTTCACATGCTGATATCTGCTATTTGTTGCCATATGGTGATGGTGAAGAATGGTCAGGGGCAGCCTGAATCAGGCTGTGGCCCTCCTAGAAGGTAAGATCTTGTAAGTAAAGGTCTAAGTAAACTAGTGAGAGATAAGCATTCTTTGCTTTTGTTACCTTTTTAATCTTTTTGGCTTCTGTGCCTGAGTATCTCTGGTGCACAATTCCTTTTTGGAGTTTTTGAGAGTTTGTGAGGACTAGAGAAAATGTCTAGTTCTCCAACTTGTTTGTCACTTGACTCAACAGTCTCCTCTTTCAGCTTTGGAAAGCATTTTTTTTTTTCTCTTTTTAACAGTTACCAAGGTTGAATTGTTATGACTTGGATTTTATGGTTGTGTACACTTTACATTTGATGCCAAATCCTTAGTCAGAAATATAATTCCCAAATGTAACATTGTTCTTATGGGAAAATATAATTTGCTGTATAATAATCTGCTTTTCATTACGTGTTTCAGGAACACATTATTGGAAAGAGAGGACTACCTGTATTTCTTACAAATCTTCATTATTTTGATGTGTAAGGGGAAGAAATGTTTTGGGTTTACCTTTCTGGCAAAAAAGAAAGAAAAAATAAATTACTGAACTAATTTTTCAAAGAAATTACAAACATTTAACACTGAAAGATTGTTATGGTACACACACACACACACACACACACACACACACACACACACACTCAACAACCCAACCCAGCTATATCTGAAACAACTCTGGGTTTCACAATAAAATTTGTATGAATGAAAGTGATTCTATGTCCCTTTTGATTCTTCCAAACCAGGATTGTTATGGTTTTTCCTGGTAATGTGATAGAGTCAGTCCAAGAATAGATGAAGATATTCTTGTCACATGACTAAAAGTAATGGAAAATAAAATAATGAGAACACTATATATATATATAACATATATATATATGACATTGTTTATGACAATGCATATATAACAAAGAGAATTCATAGAAGACTGTTATTTGAGGAAGTTCCTTACAGATACTACTTCTGAAGCCTTTATATTTTAAAGATATGTTTAAGGAGAGAACTGGCTTTTCTTCTTTTTACCTTGATTTGCAAAATTGAAAAATAAGGTTCTTATACAATAACAAGTTTGTTCTGTGCATGTTCAAATCACTTAATATGTAGAACTCTGCTTCTGAGAGAAGACATTCTGTGAGCTTCGTCCCTTAGGTTGACAGCAACAGCCTCTTTCCTTTGACTGCATAGTCAAAACAGGCTATGTCTTTAAAACTATGAGGCTAGGACAGACATGCTTTCTTTCCCACAGTTAAAGAGACTAAATGTTACATTCACCCATAGAATGGCTGCCATGAACTGACTGAGGGGAGAGAAAGGCTATCCTCTCTTCTCCCACTTTTTTATACTATGGCTCTGAAAAAAACTAGCTTGCAGTTTTGTTGTGTGGTCCATTTTATTTGTCCTTTTCAATTCTCAGTGCAGGTAATAAAATCCCCACTGGATCTGGATTCATGGTGACCTTGAGGCAGGAATTCCAGCTAAATGTTATAATCATCCAGCCTCTGCAGTAAAAACCTGAGAAGCCAGGGTTGGAATCCACCTTGAGTTAAAGGTGGGCTTTGTGCTGGGAACTTGGAGGAGAATTGTCTCCAAGGTGTGAAATGGTCCATGAAGAAGATTATGTGTTGGAGAGGAGGAATTTTATACTGCTATTCCATTGAAGTAATTATTTCTTTGTTAAAGCTCATCTTCATATTAAGAAATTAAGTGGAACTGGGGTTCAGGAAATTCCTACAATTAAGGAAACAACATTGGTGAGAGCAGAGTCAATAGTAGAGAGACTGGACAATCCCCCAATCCCTTGAAGGGTACTAAAGAACCCTGGGAAAAGGGTAAAATGTAACATATTTGGCCTTTAGGAAAAGGAGACTGTAGTAATAACTATTATAGTATCTTTTGTTTTTATATCACCTTTATTTACAAATATATCCCTTCTCCCTCTCCTGCTTGAAAAACCAACAAGAATAACTAACGTATCAAATAAACCTGATGGAATCTCCAATGTTGTTCATTCATAGTCTCCCACCTCAACAAAAAATGGGAGAGGTACATTTCTCATCAATTCTTCAGCACTAAGCTTGGTAAATATAATTATGTGACATTTTTTGGTTGTTATTCTTTCTATTTACATTATTGTAGTCTTTTTATGTTGTTTTTCTGTTCTGCTTACTTTGTTTTTCATTAGTTCTTATAATTCTATTCTCACTATTCTTTATATTAATCATTTTTATAGTGCAATAACATTCCATTGTATTGATGTTTAATCATTTCCCCTTATTTTAGTTTTTTTGGCTACTACCAGATCTCAGTAAATTACTATAGATGTATTTTATGCTAAAGACACAGTTCCTGAGAACCTGAGAAAAAACATTTCCAAATAGTTGTGCTTTGCTGGAACCATTGTCCCTAATACCCTTAATAGCCTAAACTGCTAATGGCTCACAGATTTCAATTTCAATACATTTCCCTGGAAAGGCCTTCATTTGCAGAATCATTGTACCTTTCTTCCACAAAAATCCATGTGTGGGAAACATGGGGCCCTAGAAAGATCATTGGCCCAATAGTCAGAAGCCTTGTTTTCTTATCTTGACTGTTATTCACTAGCTATGTGAACCTGGGCAAGTCATCAACTTATTGAATTTATAGTGTTATAGTGAATTTGTAGTTATAGTGAATTATATAGAATTTATAGTGAAATTATGGAAATGAAATAAAGTAACATATGTGAAAAGTACAAAGTCATATAGAATATGAAGCATTATTATATAAAATTTAATAAAGACACTAGAATAGGTAGATAGTTGCATGTTATAGAGAATATTTTTAAAGCAATAGGTAAACACTATGGATGATCAACAGCGTGACTAAAAGAGAGAGAGATATGAAATAGAGGAAAGAATGTGAGAGCAGTCCTAGAGGAAGACCTAGCACTAATTTGCTATGCCTCAAAGGGCATGTCACTTAATCTTAGTGGGTTCCTGCTTCTGTTTCCTTAAATGAGTCAACTGGGGTAAACTAGACAACCTTTCAAGTTCTAACTACTATTTAGTTTTATGGTCTGAAACCATAAGTTTTGCCACATATATTTTGAAAAAAAAATTATTGATATCTTTTGTTTTCATCTTATGTCACTTTATCTCTGTATTCCTTTTCTTTATTCACTCCTCTATAACTACCCATTATAACTAAAAATTTTTTTCAAAAGAAAAAGAGGAAAAAGATTGGGAAATGGCTGAATAAGTTATGGTATATGAATGTTATGGAATGTTATTGTTCTATAAGAAACAATCAGAAGAATGATTTCAGAAAGGCCTGGAAAGACTTACACAAACTGATTCTGAGTGACAGAACCAGGAGATTATTATACAAGGCAACAACAAGTTTATGTGATGATCAATTCTGATGGGGGTAGCTCTTTTCAACAATGAGATGATTCAGGCCAATTCCAATAGACTTGTAATGTAATAATCTGCATCCAGAAAGAGGATTGTTGGGCCTGAATGTGGATCACAACATAATTTTTCCACTTTTTTTGGTTGTTGTTTGCTTACTTTTTGTTTTCTTTCTCATTTTTTTCTTTTTGATCTGAGTTTTCTTGTGCAGCATAATAAATGTGAAAATAAGTATGGAAGAAATGTACATGTTAAGCATATAATGGATTACTTGCTGTCTAAGGAAGGTGGGGGGAAGGGAGGAAGAAAAATCAAGGTTTTGCATCTTTGAAAATATTTTTGTATAAATTTTGAAAATAAAAAGCTATTATTTAAAAATGTAAGAAAAAGAAAACTATCATTAAATGTATTTGGAAAAAATAAAATACTATGGGGAGAAAAAGAGGAAGAAGAAAAAAAATTAGCAAAACCCATCAAGTCAATTAACATTTATTAAGCATATATTATGTACTAGGCACTGGGTATATAGACAAGCACCATACTCACAGTCTAATGGGATTAATATATTGAAAAAATATTTTAACATATTCAATCCTTCTTGCCCTTGGATCTATATGTCTGTAAAGGAGTAGAGATAAGCGGCTTCTCATATCTCTTTTTTGGGTCCAGGTTTGTTTTTTAAATCTTGCAACATTCCTTTTCTTTTTTAAAAAATATTTTTGTATTGATAAATTGTTATATATTACCAAAATTTTCATTTTTCATCTTCCTCCTTCTCAGAGAACCATTCCATATAAAAATAATATTTTTAAGGAAAAAAACCAAAAAGACAAGGAAAAAAATCAGCAACACTAATCAATATATTGATTGTCTTATGAAAATTATTTCCATTTCCATTGTAGTCTTTCTTATTTTTTTATTTCTTATTTCACTCACCATCATTTCACATAAGTCTATTAACTTACAGGTAAATACACCTACTAACCTAAGGTTGTAGCCTTTCTTGTTTTTTTATTTCTTATTTCACTCACCATCATTTCACATAAGTCTATTAACTTACAGGTAAATACACCTACTAACCTAAGGTTGTTGTGTGAATTAAATGAGATAAAACTTGAAAAACACTTAATATAGTTTCTAGCCTCTAGTAGGCACTCAATAAATGCTTGTTTTCTTCTTTTCTTCCATGATTTGCTTAAACACTCCCCAAATTATGGACATTTACCTTGTTTTCAGTCTTTTACACACAATAAAATATATTACTATACATATTTTTATGTTATTGATCTCTTTGGTGCATCTGCCTAGCAGGGAAATGTCTGGGTTAAGAAGTATACATATTTCTTCACTGTATTTGAATAATTCTATAATTATGTTTTCCATAATGGTTGTATTCAATGATATTACCAGGAGTGTATCAGTCTCCACTTTTAAGTTTAATCTTCATTATTAACATTTTTCCCATCACTTTCTTAAGACTAGGCAATCAACATAGCGATAAATTGTCATAATTTGTAGTATTTGTTGATTTCTAAAGGTATAAATGCTCACATTGAAAATTTAATAGTTTTTGAGAACTGGCTAAAGCTGCTTGCAGCATACTTGAAATGTGTGTCTGTCTTTCCAGATGAATACTCCTTCCAGATGAACTAGTTCTTATCAAATAGGGACTTGTTTTCTAAATCATTTATGTTTTGGAGTTTATTAAATACTAGATTATTGAGTTCCATTGTTTCTGATTCTTCCTTGCAGAAGTGTGTTCCATTGATTTTCCTTTCTATTTTTCAACTGAGTCCAAATGGTTTTGATGACTGTTGCTTTATAATATTGTTTAAAGTCTGGAAGTACAACGCTTTCTTAATTCCTGCCTTTTAAATTATTTCCCTTGATATTGTAGATCTTTTGCTTCTTCAAAAATGAATTTTGTTATTATTTTGTTGAATACTGTTAAGTGTCCCTTTGACACTCTTATTGTTGACATTAAAACTGTAAACTGTCCATGGTAGTGTTGTTATTTTTTATTATATTGGCATTTGAGGGAGGGGTCTATTAAATTACTCCATATTATTCTGGGACCTCAAAAGTTCTTTGCAAAAATAATTCAAGAACTCATCAATGCTCGTTTTACCAATGTAGAATTATCATTTGAGTAATTTATTTTTAAGAGTTCTTCAAGGGGTAGTACTAGGGTTAGAATTTGGGTAAGAAATTTCTCTATCAGTGCCCTTTGGGGAAAGGTCTACATTTTATAAGGAATTGGAGTTAAATTCCTTGGTTTATGTCAGCAGATTTTATTTTCTTCTCTTTTTGAAAAATCAGGACAATTTGTTTTTTCTTTAGTCCTGTAATACTGCTCTTGTTCATCACAATCTTTCAAATATTGCTGACAGTAGCTTAGCATTAACATTCTTAATGGTGCTTAGCAGTCCTATAGCTTGTGTTCATTCATGACTAATGAAAGATGCCACTGAGCCTCCCACGTAATCTAGCTTCAATACTCATCAGAGAGCAGCCTAATTTGTCTGGAGATAGATCTTGTTTTTTAATTCCTTGACATCTTTTATACTCTTGAAAAGTGTTAACATAATGAATTTCTTTCTACACAAGAGGATTCCAAACAACTTTTAAAACTTCTCAACTACATTAGACTCAGGAAATTAAACAATGAATTTTAGGGGTTCTTTAGCTGGGTGCTGATTCCACTCTCCCAGCCATTCACCTTGTGAGACTTGTCAATATTACAAAATCTCCTGTGGCACAGAAAAACAGATGCTATATAACATTGGCACTCACTTATAAAAGGTGGTCTGAATCTCTGAAACACCCATAATTTAGATGAATTAAATATTTTTATGAGGAATAGTGAATAATATGGGATAATATAAATGGAGTCTTACTAGATCTGGATGTACTATCTCTACGACTTTAAAATAAATCAGTTGGTTTAACAGCATAAAGGGTTTTTTTTAATTTTACATTAAAAAATAATTGAAAATTGAGCAAAAGACATAGTGAATATATGAATTTTTAATCAATATAAGCCACAAACAGTAAATTTAATAAATTATAAATGATAAAATTATTGAAAAATTAAATATTAAACATTCTCCCATAAAAATGTAGAACATTTATTAATTAGGATGCATTTCCAGTTTAATATGCTTTTAAATGGCACGTAACTTTCTAAACAGACTGTCACAGATGCACAAATGAATTCCCTCTGCTGATGCAGTAAAGCTAACTACCTGGGGTTAAAAAAGGCAGAATCAATGAATCATATTGAAAGGAGTTTCAAAGGCCATCCAGTCCATACAACCTAGACTTAACAAGAATCTTTGCTATAAAATATCTGACCAAAGGTCATTTAGCCTTTTCTTCCAGGCAGCACATTCTACCTTTGAGTTGTTTAAATTTTTAGAAAGCTTTTCTTTGCATTAAAACTGTTTGTCCCTTTCCAACTTCCACCCATTGTTCCTAGTTTTGCCCTAGTACTAAATAGATGATATTAATAGCTCTTCAATTTTTGAAGACAACTGATGAGAGGTGTTGAGAATCTGAACTGGAGTAGTGGTTGTGTGAGTAGAAAGAAGGGAACTTATATGAGAAGTATTGTGAAAGTGGAAATGACAAGATCTGGCAACTTATAGGATGTGTTGGGTAAATAAGAGGGAAGAGTTGAGGATAATGCTGAAGAGGGATGACCTGGGTGATGCTGTCACTGGTAATAGGAATATTCAGAAGGGAGAGAAACTTGGAGTTAATAATAATGATTTCTATTTTGTACACAGTGGAGTTTGGGATACCTAAAGAATATCCAGTTCCAGTAACTTGCTTGAAAAAAAGGGAAGGGATTGGATCCAGGGTACATGTAAAAGGATTGCTCTTAGCAAGAAGAAAGACTACTTCTTTCTTAGGTATTGGACTAAAGGAAGAAAATAATTGGCAGTGATGTTAGAGAGATTTAAAATAAAGAAAGATAAAGAAGTTAATTGAGGTCAATGAGTTTTTTCCTTGAAATTTAAGTTGAGAGCCTCAATTGAGAGGGGAGTGTTATAAGAAGCTTGAGGAGAAATGATACTAAAATAGCCAAGGCACTGAGTGAGACAATTAAAAAGTAGAAAGCTTGGTGCCATGAAAGCCCAGTTGAAATAATAATAATGATGACCAAAAGTCTTTAAATTTCTAACAAATTATCAATACTAAGGTTAAGTAGCACAGATCCTTGGGATACTCTATTACAGACTTCCTTCTAGAGTTGACTGAATTATGACAATGACTATTTTTGAGTGAGGAAATTCTACCAGGTCTGAATCTGTTTCATTATGTTGTCATTTAGCTCCCAGTTTCTTAAACTGTATATACCAAGTGGGGGTCTTATAAATAAATGTGGGGTTCACTGAATTATATTATCAGTAAATGTTTGATTTATATACCTATTTTAAAAACCTATATGACTAGGGTCATGTAAAAATTTCTCAGGAGAAAAGGAGTCACAAGTAGAAAAAATTTAAGAAGCCCTAAGCTCACATCTCTCCATCTTTTCCATAAAAATAACATTGGAGATATCAAATGCTTTGCTAAAAGCTAGATATACTATATTTATAGCATTACCTTGATCAATATGTGTATATTAACCCAAATTGGGTAAGTATTAGTTAAATAAAGAAATGAGATTACTCTAGCATAACTTGTATTTGATGAAGGCATACTGTTTTTTTTTTTTTTAATTAAAGGTTCCTTTTCAAATTGGTCAATGGATATGTGAAACATTTGTGATTTCATCATTGTAGAGAACTATAACCCTCCCAAAAATAACCCCCTAATAACTCAATAGATATATTTTAGGGGGTTGTTTAAAGCATGTGGAATTAATTACTCAACCAAACACATAAAGGTTGTGGGAAAAAAAACAAAACAAAACCTCAAGTCTTACTAATTAGAAGCACAGAACTCTATCTACCACACTTCCCTTCAGCTATTAAGATTTACTAATGGTAGCTTTCTTTGCCGGTCTCAGCTAATTTTGAGCTTTAGTATTATTGACATTATTGTTATAGGCCTTTGCCAAGAATTTATATTCACCCTCAATTACTTACCCTTGTTTCCATCATCTACATATCCTTTTAAAAAAAAAAAATCTAAATTAAGTCATTGTGCTCTCACCATATTACTATTTCTTTTGCTCAGGTTAAAAATTCTGAATTTGTTTATATTAACCTCTTCAAAGAGAAAACTAGGAATCATTTCTTCTATGTAACTCCTACCCCTCCACATAAACACATACACTGACATTATCCACTCCCACACATAGGTAATTTATTTGGGTTATATTTTCTTGTACTTGGCAGTTTGGAAAAGCTAAATGTATGAAGAATGTTTTTTGGTCTGTTGGTCACAGATGAGAAAAAAATGTATTTATGTTGAATGTAATCCATTCCCTGATCTGTGGGCCCAAAGGCCTCTAGGGAGGGTCACAGATCTATATAATACTTTCTAGTGCTCAAGTATGTTTTTCAGGGTCTGGCTTCATTGAAAAATGAGTAAAATTGCAGTTAGGCAGATGACTCCCTGTTGACTGTGGAAGCCTAAGGGCACTGATTATTGAAACAGGGATGTGTGATAAATTCAATTCATAAAATTTACTTCAGATGAATATATTTGTATTGTGCAGCAGTAGAAAGAGAATTTATTCTTTAAACTAAATCTTCCCAGGGATGATGGGTGCTTGCTTGGTCTTATGACCCTTTTCTAAGTATTCTCAAGTCCTGCAAACTGGCAAGTGTATATTAAGCAATCTCCTGACTTCCATCTCTAGATTCCCTTCACTTCCCTATCCCCTTTTCTCATTCTTCCACCCATTAAACAACCAATAAGTGCTGACTATGTATGCTAGATATTAGTGCTACAGAAACAAAAATTAAACAATTTCTGCCCTCTAGAAGTTTATATCTTCTAAGAAGAGATAACATAGACACAGTGTTACTATGTGTAATAGGGAACGGCCAATGGGAATTGTAACATTAACAATATGCTCTGCATTCTAGCAATATGAACTGGAGTTTGGCAAATTAAATTCTGAAAATGTGTAATAATGCATATTGGATATCCATGACTTTGATTTCATAGCATGGGTAAGTATTTTGTATTTGTTTCATGTCCGTTTATTATTTGGTAATTGGCTACCATGCTCGAATTGAATATGCATATAAAAGATATAGCTTCTTACCTTCCAGGTGACTGAGTTTTAGGTTTGGAGAAAGAAATGCTACAAGAAACCCCTTGATGGGGAATCCTTGACTGGCTTATTCACTATGTGGTACTGGGGTTTTTGTCTATTTCCCCCCTCCTTTTAGGTTAAGTGGTGTCGGGGCTAAAACAGATTTCAATTGGACTTTGTGAATTTTTTAAGATCAGAAGAGTTACTAGAAATTCTGCCTTCATAGCAGAGTTTATAATAATGGCAACTTCTGAGCCTGATGAGGTAGTCTAAGGTAGAAAGTGGAGAGCTAAGGAGAAACTGGCAGCCTGGATACCATTTCCTGAAAGTAAGGGAAGAGACATCTAACCATCATGCTTCATCCAGAAGGAACTTGGTGGAAACAATGTTTTCACCCCTTAAAGGAGGGGTATGGGAGAATATGCCCCAAAATTCTATAACAAGCACTTTAATTTTGGATTACTCTTTCAATGTTTAGAGTGAAAAGTATGATTCTGGTTTTGGAAGTTTTTGTACTTCAGGTCTTGCTATATTTTCTCAGTAAATATACCTTATAAATGTTTATTGATATTAGTTGATCAAAGTGACATTAAGATTCTAATCATTGATGACATGATCTTGAGGAAATGGTTAACTAGTATTGGAGGGAATTAAAAGTGATAGGAATTAAGAGTGATAGCTTTAGAAAGAATTTCTTTTCCTCTCAAAGGATTACTCCTTGGAATCCTGAATGACCTTAACTGCCTATGCAATCAGGGATTAGAAGGTTGAGTCCAAAGCCCATATGGTTTATTTGTACAAAATACTTTTTAAAAACAGACATATGATCTAATTGCTGTAGGGAGCTTCCAGTGAGGAATTTCCTCTACCAATGCAGATTGGGAAATTAAAACAAATGACAGGTAATTTGGGAGAGCAAACACTAGCACTGGGGAAGTCAGGAAAAACCTCCCATAGGAGGTGATACTTGAATTGAGATCTGAAGGAAATTAGGAATTTTAAAAGGCAGATGTGAAGAGAAAGTACTTTCAATATATGAACAATAACCTGTGTGAGGAGCAACAAAGTCATTTTGGCTGGATTGTAGAATATTTGAAAGGAAGGAAATTTATAATAAGGCTGGAAAAATAGGTCAGAACTAGGTTGTATAGAGCTTTAAATACCAAAAAGAGAAGTTGTGTTTATTCTAAAGCCCATGGGAGCTAATGGAATTTTTCTGAGAAAGGAAGTGATATGGTCACTCTTGTGCTTAGGAATTTTGGAAATTATGGGGGAGATTAGAAATGGGCAGACTTGGAGAAGAGATCATTTAGGAGACCACTACTAAAATCCAAGTGAATTATTAGAACTAATGACCCAGAGAGAAGATGTAGATTAAAAATATTGTGGTGGTAGAATTAATAACCCTTGGCACCTGATGAAATATTTGGAGTATGAAAAAGTGAGGGCTCAGCAGTGACTCTAAGATTATAAATTTGGGGGACTAGAAGGATGGTGATGTTCTACATAAGAAACAGAAGTTTGGATGAGGATGCATGAGAAGGAAGAGAAAAACTTCTGTTTTGGGGATGTTGAATTTGACATGTCTCTAGAACATTCAATTCAACTTTAATAACATGGGAATCAAAGTCAGGAGAATAAAGCTGACTATATAGATCTGAGAGTTATATGTGAGGAGAGGATAGTTAAACATATGAAAACTTAGGAAATTAAAGAAGAGAAGAGGGGCCACCAAGAAGAGAGCCTTCAGCATATCCACAGTAGATTAGTGGAATAGAGATAAAGATATAAGCCCTTTTCTCTCCCCAAAGCACTAAGATCAAGAAATTCTTCCTTATGGAAAGAGCACTTAACTCTTTGCCTCCCCACCCCTTTTATTTATTTATAACATTCATTTTTTACATTTTGAATTACAAGTTCTCTCTCCCTGTAAATCCTCCCCCACTCTTTGAGAAGACAAGAAATATATCAATTATTCATGAGAAGCTATGTAAAACATATCTTCATAGCAGCTACAATACAAAAAAAAAAACAAAAAAAACAAAAAAAAACCAGGAAAAACAGGGAAAAAAGATATGCTTCAATCTATATTCATCAGTTCTCTCTCTGGAGAGAGATAGCTTTTTTTTTATCATGGTTCCTTTAGAATTATCTTGGATTATTGTATTGGATTTTTTACTTGATCATTGTTACAATATTACTGTTAACTATGTAGGAATTCTCCTGAATTCACTTTGCATCCATTTGTATAAGTATTCCCAAGTTTTTTGAAATATCCTGTTTGTCCTTTTTTTTGGCCTAATAGCACTCCGTCATACCTATATACTTCAGCTTGTTCAGTCATTCCCCAAATGATGCACAATCCCTAAGCTTCCAATATTTTTTTACCACTACAAAAGAGTTGCTGTAAATATCGTTGTACAGATTTTGTACAAATATTTTTGTACTTTCCCTTTCTCTTTAGAATACAGACCTGTATTAGTATTGCTGGGTCAAAGAGTATGCACAGTTTTTCCTCTTTCCAGTTCCAAATTGTTCTCTAGAATGATTGGACCAGTTCACAATTACACCACTTTTTCTACATCTCCTCCAGCATTTGTCATTTTCCTTTTCTGTAATGTTAGCCAATCTAATGGTGTGAAGTGGTACCTCAGAGTTGTTTTAATTTTTGTTTTTCTAATCAATAATAATTTGGAACTTTTTTCATGTGGATATTTAGTTACAGTTTTGATTCCTTGTCAAGAAAATTGCCTGTTCTTATTCTTTGACCATTTATGAATTGAAGAATGGCTCTTATTTTTATAAATTTGGCTCAATTTCCTATATATTTGAGAAATGAGGCCTATATCAGAGAACTTTGTGAATTTTCCCCAGTTTGGTGTTCTCATTTTAATTTTAACTGCATTAGTTTTGTTTGTGCAAAAATTTCTTTTAAAATTTCCTATGATCAAAATTATCCATTTTACTTCCTATGATCCTCTATATCTCTTATTCAGTCATCAACTCTTGCCTATCCATATCCTATTCAAGGTCATACATCTAGCAAATGAAATTTTTCATGCTCCTCTAACTTATTTATGATATCATCTTTTATGAATAAGCATGTACCTATTTTGACCTTATCTTCTTATACAGTATGAGATGTTAATTTATAGCTAGTTTCTGCTAAACTGCTTTCCAGTTTCCCCAGCAATTTTTGTCAAATGGTGACTTTTTGCTCCAAATGCTTGGATTTTTTTGATCATCATAGTCATTTATAGCTGTGTATTATATAGCTACTCTGTTCCACTGACCTACCATTCTATTTTTTTAGACAGATTGTTTCGATGATTATAACTTTGTGATATAATTTGAAATCTGGTACTGCTTTACATTTCTCCCCTTCCCCCATCATTCTTGACCTTTTGTTTTCCCAGAAGAATTTAAAATTTTTTTCTAGCACTCTAAGATAATTCTTTTGTAGATTGATTGGTATGGTTTTAAATAAGTGAAGAATTGTCATTTTTATTATATTGGTTCATTTTGCCCTTCATTATCTTGTGCTAGTATATTTGTGTTGTTCTAAGAATATCAAACTCATCATTTCTTATAGCACAGTAGTATTCTATCACACTCATAGACCTAATTTTTGATAAAAGGTAACTTTTGTCTACTATATCAGAGAAGTTTAAAGCTATTTCCCAGTGGATAGAATTGTGGATAGAATGAAGAATATCTTAAAAAGAACTATAAACTATTAACAACCATTTAAAATTTGTACAGGATCACAGATAAGAGAAATGCAGTTCAAAACAACTTTGAGGTTTTATCTCATATCCATAAAATTGGCTAACATGGCAAAAGGTGGTATAGTTGGAGTATATGTGGAACTGCAACTGTGTTAATATAACCATCCTGAAAAGCATATGAAGGTTATACTGAGTGTTACTAAAATGTTTGTGCCCTTTGATCTAGAGATCCTAATTCTGGGCATACATTCCAAGCAAGTCAAAAATAGAAAGACAGTAAGTACCATGATAGCTCAAAGTATTTATGACAGCATTTTTTTTTTTTTTGTACTAGGAAAAAAGTGGAGACAAAGTAGAAAACCATAGATTTGGGAATGGTTAAATAAGAAGATAATAAAGAGGCAGAGGAAGACTTCTATGAACTAATGCAAAATGAAGTAAATCAGAAAAACAATATTTGTTTGGAAGTGTAGAAATATGGGTTAGATGACAACACAATCAGATGGTTTCAGAACTGGTTTGATTGCCAGATTCAAACACAAGTTGCTAAGGTTTCATTGTCAACCTGTTACATTTCCAGTGAATTACTCTAGTAATTCTTGGTTTTGTACTATTTGCATTTATATCAATGATTTCAATAGGCATAAATGACGTGCTTATCAGATTTGCAATGACCTAAAGATGGGAGGGAAACCAAAAGGATCTTGACAGGCTAGAACAATAGGCTAAATCCAAAAAGATAAAATTCAGTACACATTTTTTTGAAAGAATTTTCCCCCAATTATACATAAAGACAATTTTTAACATTTTTTAAAAAGCATTTTTTTCTGTTCCAAATCTTCTTTTTTTCCTTCCTTGTTTTCCCCCTTTCTAAGATGGTAAGCAATTTAATACAGCTTGTATGCATTCAGACATGCAAAACTTATTTCCATATTAATCATATTGTAAATAAAAGGAAAAGATCAAAAAGAAAAAACCACACAAAAATGAAAAATAGTATGCTTAGATCTGCATTCAGATTCCATCAGTTTTTCTCTGGATGTGCATAGCATTTTTCATCATGAATCCTTTGGACTTAAGTCATCTACAGTCGATTATTGTACAATATTGCTGTTACTATATACAATGATGAACCAATATTTTGCACTTGGGGTATAAAAAAATCAAGTTTGTAACTCAAGGGAGTAATTGTTTAATAGAGATTTTGATTAACTAGAGATCATCCAAAGGTGGATAACCAGGATGGGATTTTATTTTATGAAATATTAGGACTGGTTGAAGAAATTAGACATAGTTAGCATGGAGAAGACAATATTTAAGAGGGACACCATAATTATGTTCAAGTATTTGAAGGACTGTCATATGGAGGATGGATTAGACTTGTTCTGTCTGACCCATTAAGGCAGAAGTAGAAGCAAGGGGTAGAGGTCACAAAAAGGCACATTTAGACTTGATGTCAAGAAAAAAAACTTGCTGATAATTAGAACTATTCAAAAGTGGAATATGCTGCCCTATCAAGGTAATGGACTTCCCCTTCTTGGAGGTTTTTAAAAAAGAAAGTAGACAACTCCTTGTTGAATATCTTATATTGAGGATTTTATTATTAGATTAATTGGCTGTTTAGGTATCTTGTAATTTAAATTCTATGATTCTGTATTTATACAAAATGGAAATATACAATAATGAAAATGTAAAAAATAACTAAAAAAAATAATGCTGTGAATTTATAAAGACCAAGCTTGGGTCCAGAGAAGATATTCAGGTTATCCCCCAAATTTGTATAATTTTAAACTTTAATTGCTTAAAAGCTTTTAGATGTTAATAGCTTAAGTTTGCATGAAGACTTTTGGAACATTGTATATGAGGATGTACCTCCCTTCTTCATTTGTAGAAATAAGTGACTATGGATATGGAACACTATATATACTGTCAGATTTGATTGATGTGTTGGTTAGCTTCACTGAATTGCTTCCCCCTTTCTTTTTGAATCTAGATTATAAAAAAAAATTCTCTGGGTGGAAGAAGGGGAATGGATATATTGGAAAATGAAGGTGATATAAAACCCAAATATATCATTTCATTTTTACTTTGAAGGGACATGTTGTTTATATATATTTCTGAAAATATCTGCCAAGTAGCATAATGCTAATAGCCACTTGTCCTTACAGAAAAGGTCAGAAAATTTGGGATTCTCTTTCTTCTTGGAGGTGGTGGTAAAAGTTCAAATATTCTTTAAAGCACTTTGTCAAAAGATACAACCAATGAAATTCTGTGGAGAATATATTGGCATATGTAAACTTAATTGATGGGAGCATATTTGGAAGTTCTTTTGTTTGCTTGTTTTGGTAGAACTTACTAAATAATTATTTTCTGCTGAAATACTTGTATTTTTTCCAATACTTGCATACAGGAAGCTTCAAATATATTTAATTGTTGTTGTTTGCAGTGTACTACACACACACACACACACACACACACACACACACACACATATCTTTTAAACTTCCCTCTCAGCAGTACTTTTGACGCTTTGATCTTTATTTACTAACAAACATGTCCCAGCTGTCTTCTTGCACCTGGGGGCTTTCACCCAGGAACACTCCAGCACTCGGGTTCACTTCTTCCATTGCCAAGTCTCTTAACAGGTCTTCATTTTGAGTAAGGATTCAGGTCTGCTTTTGATTCTCTGCATTTTGGCCATCATTTCCTCTATGTGGGTATCTTTGTTTTCACCTTCTAGAGATCCCAGGTCAAAAAAAAAAAAAAAAAAAACACAACATTTTAAGTAGTCAAAAAGAAAGAATTCAATTTATGGATCTTTTCATCATTCTTTCTATACAGGTCCCTTCTTTTCTTTCTTCACGTTCCTAAAATCTTTTAAAAGTGATTCTCCCAATTAGAATGTAAACTGCTTGAAGGAAAGGAAGGTTTTCTTCCCCTCCTGTCCCTTAGAATATTTGTATACCCATCATTCAGCACAGTGACTGAAATGTAGTAAATGTTTCATTAAATGTTTGTTGCCTCCCCACCTTCTATTAAGATATTAGGAGACACCCTGTTTTTCAGATAGAAGGCCCAGTGAGCAAACTGTGTCTAGAGTTTAGTATAACAATAATTCTTTGTGCTCAACTTCTGGTACCAGGTTTTTTACTGGGATTTATGATTTTCATATTAATAACTATTTCGATTTGTTGAAGCTCCTACAGAATTCTGGGCTGAGAGCTGGAGCTGCAACCAACATGCTGCAGCAAAAAGCAATCAATCAATCATATGTTCTAATAGTCTAACTTTTGTGCTTACAATCACTAAGTGAACCAAACTAGCTGCAGCATTCCTGCTCCCACCATGCTATGCTGACTCTGGTTCTGTATCCCACTGAACTATCACAAAGCTCAATGACTCTTAAGAATTGAGACAATCACAAGCTCAACGATTCTAATAACAACTACTATTCCCACAGGACACAAGAATGCCTACATTGTGCCCAAAATGCCTGCACACACAGGCCTACTTTAAGAACTATTTACTCAAGACATAAGAATGAATGTGTTATGGTCCCATCTTTTGTGGTTTTCCTATATAAAAACCCTATCCCTGATATAATTCCTCCTCAGGAGGATTTATATTTGCAAACACTCTTCTCACTCTGAAATTAATTAAACCTCATTTTGATTTCTAACTCTCTTGCTTGTAGCCTGATTTGTTCAGTTCCTATCACCCACAGATTAGGAGCTTGTTCTGGTTTTGCTGGTACTTCAAATACTTATCTCTTTCTTCCTTTGGCTTGTCTGTACATTTAGTGATTTTACTTGTTTTAGATATTGAGATCAAGCAGGAAAAGCACAACTACTCAAAGGACCTGTGATCTCATTGATTTGGACGCTATCTCTAATGACTGATTGAGCAATCAACAAGAATCTAAATGCTTATTATATTCCAGGCATTCTCCTGGGCATGGAGATACAAAAAGCAAAAATAAATTGGCCACTGCCTCAAGGAGCTTATATTCCATGATAGAAGACAAAGGAAAGAGAATATGTGAACTCAGAGGATTTAGACTCAGGTCTTCCTAATGCTCACCAGGTATATGACCTGGAGCAACATACAAATTCCCATGTTTTCAGAGAGGGTTTGACTAGAGACCTTTGATAATCTTTCTAGAAAAAAAATCTATGATTCTATGCACATAAATATGCAGAATCAGAATCTATATGATGGGGGATCTGGAAAGAACATGTAATTTTAAGAGTAAAGAAGAAATGAAAGGATTCCAAGTGGCAGAGCCAAGGAGGGAATGAATTCTGAGCCAGGATACAGCCAGAGGCATGCTGATGATGGTTTAATAACCTGTGTTCTGGGGGGAAAGAAAATATATAGGCACAGAACAATTTTAAGATTAATCTACATTGTTAACATTTTCTCCATCAATTTCTTAGGTCTAGACAACCAACAAAATAATAAATCAAGCCCAGATTTGTACTTTTTTGTTTTGTTTTATAAATATTCTCATGGAAAATTTAACAATTGGTTTTTGAAAGCCTGCTTGAAGTAGGTCCAGCATCACCCTGGAACACAAAGGCTTAGAAACAGGAGTCAGGATTATGTGGGAGAGGAATAGTAAGAAGACTAGTTTGAGATAGGAAGTGATATGGAATAAACCTGGAAAGCTAAATTGGAATCAGGTTGTGACGGTCTCTTAATGCCAACTGAGGAGTTTCGAATTGATCCTGGAAGTAACAGTGAACCTCTAGAGTTTATTGAGTAGGGGAATGACATGTGTCAGTTGGATGGAAGATAGAGTGGAAAGAGACAACAGATAGAGAGGTAGTGAGACCAATTGGGAGAATTTTGTAATAATACAAGTTAAAAGTGATGAGGACATAAAGGAGGCACAAGAAGAGAGCAGGTTTGTATTAAGTACCTATTTTGTACTTAGGCACTGTGCTAAGTGTTTTATAAATATCTCATTGGATCCTAACAACAATCTGTAAGTTAAATGCTATTATTACCCCAATTTTGTAGTAGAAACTACAAGGCAGTGTCACATAACTAAGACTAGCTGGGTTAATATCTGGGGCTCCATTTGAACTCCAGTCTCCTAGACTTTAGGTCTAGCTCAATATCCCTGCCTTGGATAGCTGATTGCTGTGTGAGAAGAATAAAGGATATGGAGATAGAAATAAGATTTGGCAACTGATTTAGATATGAAGGGTTAGTAAGAGATATGGAGATAGAAATAAGATTTGGCAACTGATTAGATATGAAGAGTTAGTAAGAAATATGGAGATAAAAATAAGATTTGGCAACTGATTAGATATGAAGGGTTAGTAAGAGCATTAGAGGATGACATTAAAGTTGACAACCTGAGTGCTATTACTATTACAATAGTAATAGAGGGTGTATTTGAAGGAGAAAATGAGATTTGTAAAGAACATTGTAACCCAGACATGCCCATCCATCTTGTACAATTCATTTTGTTCCACCAAAAAAACAAGTGTGTATGTGTCTCTTACTACCTGCTATCCCAAAGCTTAAAATACATTGAAAAATGAAAGGTATTTCTCTTCCTTGCAACATCTGTTGCACATTAGTGGGTCATTGTTAGATTATGACAGCCCCAAGTTGCTGATATCTGGTGCAGCAAAAGAGAGACTGGTGCCTTTCTATCGTAGTAAGAAGGGTCAAAGTGGGTGGAGAATTAGACTACATTGGGTTTTAGTAGTGAGGTTGTATTGGAAAGAAATCCTGAAACTGGATAATGAAGAGAGGGTGGATATGACCTACCCTCAAATTGGTTGGCTGTGTACATCATGAGCTATCCAATGAGTGCTTGGGGATGCGAGATCCTCACTTTTGAAACCATATATATATATATATATATATATGGTTTAGAGGTTCACTTTCCTTCTGGTGATTAGGCTATTATAGGTAATTATGTGGACAACTAAAGATACTGTTGATTTTTTCAAACTCTGACTTATTTTAAAAATACATTAATTTTTTTTAGGCTCAGTAAAAATGTCTTTTCCAGGATCTCTAAAAACAAAACAAAACAAAAAACCCCTAATAAAACAAAAAATGATGCTCTAGTATCTTGGTGTAGGCAAGGTGAGACACTGGTACTGCTCAACTTCCAGACTTATATTTAGGAATATAATGTGGAGTGGAGAGGAAGATACTGGCAGAAAAAAGTTCAATCCCTAAAGCATGCTCAGATTTGCTCTTTCTAGTGGGTTATACAGAGCATAGGGATATTTCCCACCCAGTTATAATTCTATATGGAAGCCTAATGAGTTTACCTGTGGCCATTAATGACAATTATGAGCTTTCTAATTGGCTTCAGAGCTCAAAGGATTGTTATTGAAGGAGAGGCTGAGTTGGAACTGAATGTACATACATAAAGCTAGTATAAATCTTTTAGTCTCTTTTCTGGTGACTAGAGGATTGTTATGGGCTACTGAGCCAGGGAATTACTTGGCTTCTTTTCTCTTCATCTGGCTATTACATGTCCCTGAACCCAAGCTTCGTTGTGTTTATTCCTTCTGATTTTAGTGGATAAATATCTCAAGTTGGGAATACAACTGATTTAGGATAACCATCAATATTATCAGAGGTCTCATTCCAACAAGAATTCATGAATATTTTCTGAAAATCATATTACTCCAGATAGTTGGGTTTTAAAATAAAAGAAACAACCCATAACAACAACAACAACAGAAAACAATAAAAACAACTTCTAGCTCTTTTCCTGTCTGATTACTCCCAAATCAGTCCCATGAATCAAGTATGGTTATCCTCATTTAACATATGAGGAAGCCAAGTCTCAGAGCTTTTCACAGTCACATAGCTAACAAAGATTCATTCTCCAATTTAGTAGTATTTCCATTATGCTATCTCTTTTAATATAAAGAAATAATGTAAGTATTTAACATGTATTAGACTACCTGGCATCTAGGGAGGGGATGGGGGGAAGGAGGGGAAAGTTTAGAACAGAAGGTTTTACAAGAGTCAATGTTGAAAAATTACCCATGCATATGTTTTATAAATATATATATTATATATAATAACAAAATAAACTCATTGATCTTTCTTTAAAAAAATGACATAAGGAAGGAAAGATTATCAAGTAATTAGGACTTGAAGTCAGAAATACAGTGTTAGGAAAGACAACTGGAATAATAGCTTAGTTCAATGGTCAGCTTGTAACCAAGGAAGGAGTAGAATATGGCTTGTTGTACATTTACATTCATTCAGGAATATGAATATCAACCAATTTGGATACCCATATAAATAAAAGAATACATAGCTTAGTAGGTAAAAGAGAAAATGAGTAAATAAAAAGCAGAGAAAATAGTTAGCTAAGTGAGCACAGGAGTCTAATACATAGAAACTTATGAGTGAAAACATGTTCACTCAATAGTAATAGAGAATTTGTAGTATGATAACATGCACATATGTATTCTATTTCAAATTGCTTGCCTTCTCAAGGAGGGGATATAAAAGAATTTAGAACTCAAAATTTAAAAAATGTTAAAATTGTTTTTGCATATAATGGAAAATATATAAAAATTAAATATATATATGTATATATATATATATATATAGTGTGATATCATTTGTTTGTTCACATATATATGATGCCTAATTGATTGATTGAACCAACATCAGTTATAATTAATTGGGTTGCAGACATTGTTTTACTTACAATCTTTCATGATTTTATCCAGGTCTTTATCAAGGATTGCATTATTTTTGCAGCCTTTGCCATGATGACAGGCATTTACCTGACACCATCACAAATTTCCCATGAGATCTAATGCAATTTGCATTCAGAAACATGTGGAAAACACAACATCCCATTCAAAATAAAAGTTATGTCACCATTGTATGTTATAGTAATAAACTCTGTGTAAATTTTAAGTGACATAGCCAGAGTTGGAGAGTGGAAATCAAGAAGGATTTGGGAGAGTAACTCATTGTATGGAGAACACAATGTCAGCCGAGGAAAAAAAATCTGAATATTTCACATTTATGCATTCAGGACCCAGTCATTTCATTTGGATTGTTGATCCATCAGTCTATGGTAAAAATGCATGAGTTTCTTTACCCCCAGAATATGACTGAGTTCTGAAGCTTCTACCTTTAAAATGTAGTTTTCACAAGCTGAATCACAGAGTTCCTTAATCCCTCATGAGGGAAACAATATGCCTTACTCTGACTTCCTTATAGGCCTGTCTAATGCTTTGCATAGCATTCATTATAAACATGCAATCCTCATACATTCTTTTTGAGACCAAGGATTGAAGAACTGACTGGCCTGAGACTTGGGCTGCCTTTAACAATTGAAACAAAACAAAATTCTCTCACTGTATTGTGTAACATAATTCAGGGGATTAATGTCAAATAAAGATATGAGCACTCCTCCATTTTCAAAGGCATCCCTTGCCCTCTCCTAAACTAAGTATTCCAATCCTGCAATTTAGTATTACAAAGTCAATCAGATTTTCATTCATGATACAAATCACTCCCTTAGCTCAAATTAAACATTCCCAGAATAGTATTTTAATTTTGAAGGAGAGCTGATAATCTACCTCTAAATACAAAACATCTTCAAGAAATAATTTAAATGTTGGAAGGTTAAAGGTGACCATTTAAGATTTTGTTCCTAGTATCCCAAATTCCCAGAAAACATTTTCCTTCCCAACTGCCACTGATTTTAGTGAATGGCATCCCCCAGAGGATGGCTGACTATCTGTCTAATCAGGATTGTAGGGATGAACCTGGGGGGTGGTTTTCTAGTACTATTGTTCACAAGCCTCTTTGGCTTCTTATTCTAGGAGGTCCCTATTGATATTTAACATCAATTTGCCAGCCAGAGTTAATTAGCTTCTTTTTAAGCGTATCTATTAAGAATATCTTTGACAAGAAAAGTTGATGCAAAACATCCCCCCCTCAAAAAAAAATTATGTGACTTATTCTTCCACCACTACATATTGAATGCAGGAAAACTCATACTGCTTAGTGAACACAAATAGCAAAAAGGGTAACATGTCTCTTGAAGGGAAGTCCTTTTCTCTTTTTGTGAAATCCTTATAAATTTTTCCTGTAGGGTAGTCTTTTGTTGGCTCTGAAGGTTGAGGTGTTTTTTTTAGTTCTGAAGTTGCAATTATTTGTGTCCCAAATGCTACCTGAGGTACCTTTCCTCATTGTGTAGAATTTGTCTTCTTTCAGCTTCCAGCTGAATGCATTAGGGGATTTCTGGAGGAGGGGAAAGTACCACATTCCCTCTAAGCTCTCTCCCCATCCCCACCCAATATAAACCTTATTAGCCTCTGATTATAGGCACAAATATCTGCTTTTCAAAGCAGTCCCTAAATTTAACATTAGAAGCAGTTTCTCAAATGCTTCTGATGGAATCTCTTTTTTTCTGAATTTTTCTGAATAGACCCAGATATAAGTCTAATTCTTTCAACCAATTCCATCATATTTTATGATCTTACTTCTTCCAATGCCCTGAGGCACTTCATTCCTTCACAGCTCAATTACTTGACTTGCTCTCATATTGTTCATGCCTTTGATGGACTAATCAACTGTCTAAATCAGTCAAAGGGGCATTCTCACCTGACAAAGATATCAGGTTACAGAGAATTTCGCTAGTTATGTTAATTGGAATTGAGAGGTATGAGATCTTCCTCTTACAGTGGAAACAATATTAAATGCATTAGTTAGGTCCCCAAGATAGCTCACAACATTCTATTTAATCCATAAAGGGCCTGAAATGCTTCCACCTATTGTGTTTTTAACTACTATAATATCATTCATCACAAACATGTAGCATTTCTACTACATTGAGTTAAAGATGTTCTTGTGAACAAGTCTGGAAATGCATTTTTTTTTAAAAGTCAGTTTTTTGTTTTTAAATTGCAGTCATTTTTGGAAATATCCATTCAATGCATCCATGCCTCCAGACTGAACCTTTTCTTGTATGCCCAATATTGTGATTGTATTATAGAACAGTCTTCTAAATATTTCTGTCTTCCCCTCTCATTTTTACCTCTAAATTGTACAGTTAAGGAAAAAGCTTCTGTCAGCCTGCTAGATTACTTACTATAGTGATTTTTCCAGTAGTTTTAGATGAGGACTTGACTCAAGAGAAGTGTCTCCTATAAAAGTCAAAGATGCCCCTAATTTACATTAGCAGCTTAAAAACTAAAGACATACAAATATGGGTACTTGGTTTGGGAGCAAAACCCTTCCTAGTCCTGTTCCTGGTTTCTAAATGAGTATGGAAGGTAATTTGTCTGTGTAGCCCATACTGATTTCTACATATGGAGGCAAATGTCTATCCAAATGAGTGATTTTGTAATGTCAGGAATTTCTCTGGGAAGGGAAAAAGGCCTATGTATTTTGGGGTCTCCTGACACTCTCTATTATGTAAGGAAAATCCTGCTTCATACATTACTAGTTTTCCTGACTTCCAAGTGTTATAGAGTAGTGAATGGTGTTGAAGCAAGGCATTCCATAGTATTCTCATTCCCAGATTCATGCTTTGGAAGTCTTTGAACATTTTAATTGTTTGAGGTTATAAAGGACAATTAGGGAGAGACTTCAAACCACAACATTTCTAATTCGTTGGACCTGTCTTCAACCACAGGATTCTGCTCTAATAGCTTTGACTGGACTCTGTAACAATGTCTGGAGCCATTCCTCACATAGACTTATATGGACTTCATGAGAAAAACAAAACAAAACAAAAATACCATTAATCAACCAAGATCTAAATTACCCATTTATTTTATCTCTAGACTTTCCAGAATTAGTCTCCAGACTCCAAAGTATGCTGTAGAGATTACAAAGGGTCTAACATTCACTCAGGATTTCTACCTTCAATACTTCCTATATTTTGGATGACATATCTGTGAGATACAGTAGCAGGTAATTTCTCAATCACTAACATGTATACATTTTTAGCAAGAAGGATTTCTACCTTCAATACTTCCTATATTTGGATGACATATCTGTGAGATACAGTAGCAGTTAATTTACTCAATCACTAACATGTATACATTTCTAGCAAGTAATTTAAATTTATTTACATTCACAAAGCAAAGATAACACTTGTGGTTGCAAAAAATTCTAAATGGCCAACCTATCTTACATGTTAAGAAACAACATAATGTAATGAATAGAGTACTTGGAATTGGGAAGTCCTGGATTCAAATCTCATAGGATACCATCTGAATGATCCTGGGTAATTCATGTGATCTTCTTGACTTCAATTTCTTCATTTGGAAAATGAAGGGATTAGGTTAAGTGACTTTGAGGGCTCTTTCAGCTTTAAATTTATAATACCCAAACCAAACATTACAAAATTTATTACAGCAGTCATGGTTTAGCTGTACCTGTTACATATGGGCCAAAAAAAAAAAAAAAATCCAAAGTGACAAATTATCACCCCATGATCAACCTAGTAAAGAGTCTCTGAATTGAGGCACCCTAGTTTGCAAGTGACAAACACATAGCCCATGATGGAGTCTATATTAGGAGCCTTTCCAGGTTGGTAAGATCTGCCAACATGTATAGTACATTATCACAGCCATCAAAAGCATAGGGTTACCTCCACACCTCAGTGAAATGCTATAAAAGAACTTTAGGGAGACGCTATATTTACTTTGAGGATTGGTCTATATGTGTGAAATAGAGTTAAATTTCTTCTTGGAATATCAAGTTCTCTTGCTGTCAGTTCTCTGCTGGGCAGGTGTTAAAGTGAGTTAGCTTTGTCAGCTCCTTTTTTGATCTAACTCCCTCTGTGTCTGAATTTCCCCATTACATCAACTTGATGTAGCAATAGAATTGTATAATTTTTTTTAAATCACTGCTTCTAAATAGGTTCTTGTGCCATTTCTTTTATATCATTCTTATATCTAAGTTGAGGTATAATGGGGATAAAGAGCCCTTGCTATCATCTCAGCAGAGAAAAATCACATTGAATTTAATTACTTGCCACTAGGGCCGTGAATGACACAACTAGTGTGAAATGTTGAGTAAAACTTTCATTCAGTTTGACTTCGCTTCATTCAAACCCAACTTGGCATTCCTGTTCTATAATACTTAGAATTGTAAAGCAGTTGTTGGTTTTAATAATTTATTTCGGATTGAGAAGAAGAGAGAGGAAGATGACTTGGTGTTTCAAACACAATGGGAAAAGTTAATATAAAGTGATGTTTGGGATGGGGGAAAGATGTCTCTGAGATGCTCCAGATTAAGAGAACTGACAGTAACTTTGCTGCATGTCCAAGAAAAGGTCTCTACAGGTCAGTCCTCAAATCTTGGGTCTACACATTAAACAAATTTGTCAATTCCCCCTCAGATTGATTTTTCTCACAGGTCTGGAGGCCTTGTCTTGTTTTGTCTCATTTCCACAGAGTTTTTGGTGTTTTAAAAAAAATTTTTTTTAACTTTGCAAGCTGCCATTTATTTTTATCTCAGTGTGAGGAATGATAGTAATCAAGGAATGAGTCTTTGTTTAATATGTACATTATTGTCATCAGAATCTCTCTCTCTCTTTTAAAACAAATGCCCTTTAAGAATAAGTTGTAAAAAGTTTTAAACAAGATCTGAAGGTTAAAATATAAATACTCAGAAGTAGTTTCAAGAAGTAAGGCTCAATATTGTAGTCATTATGTCAAATAGGGGAAATTGGTATTTTTAACTTGCAATGAGTATGAAGTTTTTATATTTTTGCTACAGCTGAGTGATTGTTAACCTCATACAATGTGTAAATTGATCTCTCTTCTGTCTCAGAGAAGGTAAAAGTATTATGGAGATGCCTCTCTATAATCCAGATTATATAGTGGATTATTAATAATAACTGAGGAAATAGTCCCAGATGTATGATTTATTAGCAAAATAGGTATAATAAATAGGTCAGTGGACGCCCCAGTTAGTCCAAAATCTTAAATACAAAGTGAGACAAATTTTATGTATTAAAAATAATTAATAAAATAAAACCATTTAATTAAAAGAAAACCATTAACCAGAATACAAATTTAGGTAATCTGATTTCTAATTGGAGAAAAAGATCCCCCCCTGTGGAGGGGAAAATGAACAGGTGCAACTTTTTGAAATTAGAAAAAGGGTGTATAACCTATATCAAATTAATTGCCTTCTCAATGAGGAGGGCAGGAAAGGAGAAAGAGAATTTGGAACTCAAGTTTTTTTTTTTTAAAAAGAATGTTAAAATTGTTTTTAACATGTAATTAAATAAATTACATTTAAACAACAACAACAAAAAAGAATAAAAAGAAGTGTTCAAATGCCCATCTCTCTACCCCAAGTGTCTGTATTCAATTAAAGGAACATGAAAACACTACTGATTGACCAGTACAGGACTAATTTTCAAATAAAAATATCAGTTGCTTGAGATTTACTACTTGAGACATATAATTGTGAGAAAAGTTTTTGTATCAATCTTTGGATCAGACTGGATTTCCGGTAGTATATAACCCAGGTACTTAGTTAAGATATCTTTAGCAGATGGTTCCCTAGTCAAGCTGGATTAGGTTCAAACAATCCAATAAAGTTTTCGCGAAATTTTCATAATTGAATAAAGTTTTCTCACAAAATAGAAAATGGACTAGACCCATAATTGAATAGTAATAGAACTGAGCTAGATATAGAACTGAGTCACAAAGAAAAGTCAGTATGGTTCACTCAATTCCCACAGTTGCTAGCAAGGATAAAAGTTCTTAAAGGAAATAGTAACAAAGTTTTAATGGGAAAAGAGGGATCTGAGGTAGGCCTGAGGACACTTGACCCTTCCCAGGTTGATATTCAATACTCTCGAATAAGAATGTTCTGCAGAAGAAAAAGGGAAAAAGGGAGGCAAATGCAAAATCAGAGCTTAAAAACAAATTTGAGGTTCTTCCTAAAGAGGAAGGTGCTGAATACTTTGAGGAGGAAGAAGCTATTTGTCTTCTAAGGATAATATAGAGTAGCCAAGGAAAGTAGGAGCTGAAAAATTGTCCACTAAGGAATAGTTGAAGAGAAGAGTAAGTAAATAAGTAAGTAAATGATTCTCTACTAAGGGTTACTGAGGGGCCTATTTGTCAATTTTATATCAATATTAGAGAGATGTTATCTTAGTGCATTTATCCAAGATATAACAGAACCTATTAAGCCTATCAAAACAGATAACAATACTCAGTCAAGGAAAAAAGTCGGTACCAATACCTATAGTTTCTACTTCTGTATATAAATGCCAAACATTTAGTCAGCAAGCAAAAACTGAGGTTTTAATACAAGAGATTTAGGGATATGAATTGACCTCATGTAGTTGGTAGCATGAAACCAAAGCCTGGACTATGTCTCTGGATGGATATACTTTTTCCCAAAGAAACAAGAGGTGTGTAAAGTGGTGGTGGTGGGCAGGATAACATTGTTATGGTTTGATAGCTCTGCTGTAGTCCATTTGGACAGAAAGAGGAAATAGATGAGTTTGAGAAATATAATATCTGGCACAATGACATCACAGAGTGATGGGGGACTTCTGCGCTCCAATTACATTGAATAATTTCCCCTACCTTCTTCTCTTCTTCTCATACTTTTAATGTGGTCTTTTTTTCTTCTCTTCTCATTCTCCTCTTAAAATAATAAAACCAGGACAAAATCACTCTCAGGTGTTCTGTTTTATTACACTCCCTCTATGAACTTTAATTACAAGAGAGTCCTAAGGGGACAGATATATAATCTCCTCATATATTAGAACATAAACATTTTATCCTTGTTTAGTATTTCACTCATATTTATTGTTTACAACTCTCTTGACTCCTGTGTTTGAATTGCAAAATAGCTTCACATCTCTGATTCCTTTATTAGGAATATTTGGAAATTATTTTTTAGAAGGTCTACCCCCATTCCACATACTTGGTTTAGCTGGATATGTTATTATTGTTTTTGTTTTTGTTTTTTTACATATGAAAGAATTTATTATATTTATACCTATATTTCTCCACCTTTCTTTTTTTTTTTAATTTTTATTTAATAATTACTTTATATTGACAGAATCCATGCCAGGGTAATTTTTTTTTTTAACAACATTATCCTTTGCACTCGTTTCTGTTCCAATTTTTTTCCCCTCCCTCCCTCCACCCCCTCCCCTAGATGGCAAGCAGTCCTTTATATGTTGGATATGTTGCAGTATATCCTAGATACAATATATGTTTGCAGAACCGAACAGTTCTCTTGTTGCATAGGGAGAATTGGATTCAGAAGGTATAAATAACCCGGGAAGAAAAACAAAAATGCAGATAGTTCACATTCGTTTCCCAGTGTTCTTTCTTTGGGTGTAGCTGCTTTTGTCCGTCATTTATCAATTGAAACTCAGGTCTCTTTGTCAAAGAAATCCACTTCCATCAAAATATGTCCTCATACAATATCATTGTCGAAGTGTATAATGATCTCCTGGTTCTGCTCATTTCACTTAGCATCAGTTCATGTAAGTCTCGCCAGTGTATGTTATTATTGTTGATAAGACTCTGTCTTTTGCTTTATGGAATATTATATTCCAAACTCTCTATATTGTGGCAACTGCTAAATCAGACATGATTTAGCTTCTCATGTAGTTTCTCTGTACTACTTGAATTCTTACTTTCTGGCTACCTGCAGTATTTTTTCTTGATCTGCAAGTTCTGGATAATAACTATAATATTCTTGGGAACTTATTTGGGGAACTTTGAGGAAGTGAAAAGTGAATTCTTTCTATTTCCATTTTGCCTTTTACTTTTCAAAACAATTTTTGGATTTCTTAAAATAAGATATCTTCAATGGATGCCCATCAATTGGAGAATGGTTGAGTAAATTGTGGTATATGAACATTATGGAATATTATTGTTCTGTAAGGAATGACCAGCAGGATGAATACAGAGAGGACTGGCGAGACTTACATGAACTGATGCTAAGTGAAATGAGCAGAACCAGAAGATCATTATATACCTCAACAATGATACTGTTTGAGGATGTATTCTGATGGAAGTGGATCTCTTCGATAAAGAGAGCTAATTCAGTTTCAATTGATCAAGGATGGACAGAAGCAGCTACACCCAAAGAAAGAACACTGGAAAATGAATATAAACTGCTTGCATTTTTGTTTTTCTTCCCAGGTTATTTATACCTTCTGAATCCAATTCTCCCTGTGCAACAAGAAAACTATTCGGTTTTGCACATATATATTGTATCTAGGATATACTGTAACCTATTTAACATGTAAAGGACTGCTTGCCATCTGGGGGAGGGGGGGAGGGAGAGAGGGGAAAAATCGGAACAGAAGTGAGTGCAAGGGATAATGCTGTAAAAAATTACCCTGGCATGGGTTCTGTCAATAAAAAAGTTATTAAAAATAAAATAAAATAAAAAAATAAAAAGCTAAAAAAAAAAAAAAAGATATCTTAAAGGCATGGCTTTCAGGTAGCCTAATTATTCTTAAATTCTCTTTCCTAAATCTATTTTCCAGGTTAGTTGTTTCTGCTATAAAATATCTCATATTTTCTTGTACTTTTAAGTCTTTTGACTTATTGACTTTTGACATATATTGGTTATTCCCATATAAGTTTCAGACTGCACTGGGGGATTTAGAACTGAAATCTCCAAAGAGATCTGAGACGCATTATATATGAGACTATATAATTTGTCTCATGGAGCAATTAGTTTCAATTGATCAATTTTAATTTTTAAGATATTTGTTACTTGTGTAAGGTTTTGCATCTCTTCTACTAAGCTGCTAATTCTCTTTCCTTTCTTTCTTCCATGTTTCTATTTTTTCCCATTTCCCCCCTCCAGTATTCTCAATTTTAAAATAATTTTAAACTCCATTTTTGAGACTTTATGAGACAAGCTTTATGGTTGCTGTTTTGATTTTTTGTTATTTATTTATTTTTGACACACATTGCTTTGTGAATCATGTTGAATGAGAAAACTCAGAGCAAAAGGGAAAAACCATGGAAGAGATTAAAAAAAAAACAGAAAAAAGAAGTGAACATAGCATGTGTTAATTTACATTCAATCTCCTTAGTCCCTTTTCTGGATGCAGATGATGGTTTCTGTCCAAAGCCTGTTGGGATTGCTTTAGATGCTGAACCACTGAGAAGAACCATGTCTTTCATAGTGGATCATCACACATTCTTGTTATTATTGGGTACAATATATTCCTAGTTCTACTTATTTCACTCAGCTTCAGTTCATGTAAATCTTTCCAGGCCTTTTAAAAATCAGCTTGTTCATTTTTTATAGAACAATAATATTCTATTACATTAATATACCACAACTTGTTCAGCCATTCCCCAACTAATGGGCATCTACTCATTTTTCCATTTCTTTGCTACCACAAAAAAGAGCTGCTACAAACATTTTTGCACATACATGTCCTTTTCCCTCCTTTATGATTTCTTTGGGATACAGACCCAGTAATGGCACTGCTGGTCAAAGTAAATACCTTTTTTTTTTTTTTTAAACATCCTCTTGCTTTATATCTTCTAGGAATTCTGATCAAAGTGTGTCTTTTTTCTTTAAAGCTTTGCTTATAAATGTCTTGGAGTCGTTCTCCAAGGTTTGTGTCTTGAATGTCCCTTCAGTGTCATCACAGTACCTCTTTATGATGGAATTCATTGTTTTTGCTTGTTCATTTTTCCATCTGATTTCCCAACTTTTGACTTAATATTGAGATTCTCCTCTGTGCTCTTTTGGTTGACATGTTCTAGCTGAAGCTGTATTCTCTGCTATTTTCAATATGCTTCAATATATTGAATGTATCCTAGGCTCTCAATAACAGTTCAGTCTGTTCAATGAAATTTTATTTATGAATATTTATATATGAAAGGAATATTATGATGAGAGTTATTCCAAGAAGAGACTGGGGGACTGTTAACTCTGATTATGTCATTCTTAGACAAAGAGATTCATATTAACCCAGCCAAGTAAATTTTCATTGCTCCCAAAGAGATCTGAGACATTTTGTCTGGGAACAAAGTCTGATTATTGCTTTCCTGGTTTGAGCTCTTCAAGTTTATAATTTGAGTTTAAGTTTGTGTAACACATCTGTGAACTTGCTCCTGCTTGGAGTTTAGTAGGCTATTGTTGGACTCAGTTATTATCAATAGAAATCTCTACACTTTCAAAGTGACAGAACCATACACTCCATTTAAGTGAGGGGTTCCTATCTTGGTTATTCCCATATAAGTTTCAGACTGCACTGGGGGATTTAGAACTGAGATCGAGCTCTACTCCTAAGGTCAGAGCCACACAGGTACTGAAAATTTCTGAACTTGATCTATATTTAGTACACAGACTAGGATCAACATCTACTTCTTACACTGGAAAGTCATCCCTGGGTTGAGGTCCTACCTAGATCTGTTACCCTGAAAAGTGAATGCTAGAGCTACAAATTAGCACCTGTTCTTACAGTCTGTACAAGCTTGGTTACTCCCATACTGATCTGGGAATTTTTCTTGTGCTGATACAGAGTCTTGGTCCTCCTTTAGATCAAGCACTAGAAGGGTCGCCATGATATTCTCCTGGCAACCTGTCACTATTGTTTGAAAATCTCTCTGTCTTTCTCCTAATGGTGAACTAGCCAAGAAAAGTGATTTGTTGTATTTTTTTTCCCTTGGATTTCCCAACCAGAAGTTGTTCCACTACAGTTTCTAGATCTTTGTGGAGGAATTGTGGCAGGAAGTTTGCTATAGGTTTTATGTTCCACCATCTTGGCTCTGCCCTCAACTTATATTTTTAGAACAAATGCACAGGAACTGGAAGCAAGGCCAAATAAAATAAGAGGAATATAAACATGGCTTGCTGCCATAAAAATAGTGTAAGTAATGTTAAATCTCAGTATTAGCTGAAGTTGACAAGAGAAGGTAAAGACAATGAATAGGGGTTTTTATAAGAACTATATTGAGGGAAAAAAAGAGCATTAAAAAAAGGATAAGTCCTTGCCTTTAAGAAGATGAGATAGTGCTAACTGACAAGAGAGAGGGTAGAGCAGCTTACTTCATATTTTATTTCCTTTTTTTTTTTTTGATAACAAGAATGACCTTTTCACTGGAAATGACCAAGACAAATGAAAAGCCTGAGGATTTCTGGGTAATTATTTATCAATTTATTAATTATGACTAGCAAATAATAAATTGAGGTCAGTGGTTCTCTTGGAAACCAAAGATGAGTCATTGAGATTATCCAGTTTAAATACCTTTGGAATAGTGGAGGTTCCAGACAGGCAGAAATCATCTCGGATTAATTTATGATTAATGAGAGAAGGAATATTATGATGAGAGTTATTCCAAGGAGAGACTGGGGGACTGTTAACTCTGATCATGTCATTCTTAGACAAAGAGATTCATATTAACTCAGCCCAGTAAGATTGAATACACTAGGCCAGAATTAACCTAGATAAGATTCTCTTTACCCTTTAATAAGAATTAAGCTCCACAATTAGGGGATTCCACCCAATATGGAGGAGAATATCTCATTTTCAGCCCTGTCTCCCTCCTCATATTAATAATTGGCTATTAATAATCATTTCTTGTGATGTGGCAAAAATGATTAACAAGAAGTTGATATTCAAGATATATGAGATAATAAGAGAATACTTAACAAATCTTAATGAGTTAGTCATCTGATCCAGATGAACTATTATCTTTTGCTCCTAGTAAAACTAAAAGCTGTTATTGCTTAGTCATTGTCAGTGATATTTAAAAGATCATGGTAAATAGTAGAAATACTAGATTTTAAAAGGGAAAATGTGCCCATTTTCAACAATTAAAACAGAACATAGTCTCAAAACTCTAAGCCCAAGAACTTGACTTTGATTTCTGAGAAAATTCTCTAGAGGATCATTAAAGAGAAGGTTGATGAATATATATATATATATATATACACACACACACATATGTGTATATATATGTATATGCATGCATGTATGTATGTGTATGTGTGTGTGTGTGTGTGTGTGTGTGTGTGTATATAAAAAAAGAAGCAGTGATTACAATGACCAGTGTGGTTTAATCAAGAATAAGTCAAGTCAGACTAACTTCACTTACTTTTTGGACACAATTCCTAAAGTAGCAGATGAGAGGAATACAATGGCTATAGTTGGACCTGGAGTCAGGAAGATTTGGCCTGAATTCAGATTTGGCCTCAGATACTTAAAAATATTTGTATGACTATACAGATCACTTAAGTTCTTATTGCCTTAGTTTTCTCAACTGTAAAATAAGGCTAATCATAACACCTATATCCTAGAATTGTGTAAAATGAGATATTTATAAAGCACTTAGGACAGTGCTTGGCACAATGTAGGTACTATATAGCTATTGTAGCTAGCTATTAGTAATATTAGAAGTAGTTTATTGGGCTTTATCAAAACGCTTCATAAAGAATTTGACAGTTATTTTAGATGTGGAGAAGATGGTGAAATAAAGATTAGATAATAATGCAATCAAATAGATTTAGAACTCAAAAAGTAAATTTTAATTGCCTAGTATCTTCATATAGGAGGTCTCATAAGTATACAATTTCAGGTATCTTTACTATTTTACATTTTTATTTATTACTTGATTAAATGTAAGATATGCTCAGCTAACACAATGAATGAGTCAGTCTACATCTTAATAAGATGAAATTAAATAGGAATAAATACAAAGGCTTGCACTATGGTATACAATATCAATTCCAAAAATATATGGTTAAAAAGCAGTTATTCTAAAAATGATTTAGAGTTTTGATTGGGCTTAATATGAATCAGAAGACTGATGTTATAGCTAATGCAATCATGGGAAAGAATATGACCTTTGAGGAGCATCTCATCTGGAGACTGGGAGAATTGTCTGAGTATCATATAAAAAGACATTGGTGAGTCATTAAATATTCTGAGGAGGATAGACAGGATGGTAAAGTGACTCGATTCCACATTATATGGGCATTAATTGAAGGAACTCATCTTGTTAGCTTGGAGAAGAGAAGATTCTGGGGGATATGATAGCCATGTTGTGGTATTGGTAAGGATCATATATAGGAGAAATGAGGCTTGTTTTGTCTGACCTTAGACAACAAGAACCTGTAGTAATGTGGAGAAAGCTGCAAAGAAGCAAATGGAGGAAACATTTCCTAACAATTAGAGCTGTCCACAGGTGGATAGAGTTGCTTGGAAGCAAGGTGAACTTCCCTTCTGTGGAAGTTTTCAAACTAGAAGATCACTTGTTCTAGTGGAGAGAGGATAGCCTTTTAATATTTATAATGTATTATACAAATATGTCATCTTTCTTTTCATCAATCCTGGAAGGTAAGGTAATTTTGCAAAGTTAGGTAATTATACAGATGAGGAAACCAAGGCTATCAGTAGTTAAATGACTTGCTCAGGATCATACAGTAAGTTAGTTGAAGTTAAATTTGAATTCAGGCCATTCTGTCTCTAGGTCCAGCACTTTGTCCATTATACCATCTGGCTGCTTCTTTCATTAGTCAGACTAGATGGCTGCTGAAATTCACTCTCTTCTGAGATCTTGTGATTCTGTGAAATATGTCCTTCTGAAGTTGTTTGTATATGATTTTTCAAATATTCACTTAGCTATGTGTTTGTATGAAAATCAGGGCCACATCTTTCACTGCAATTCAGGACATAATTTCAGAGCAGATAATTTCTCAACACATCCCTAGAAAATGAGTCCTATTTGATATTTTTAGGGGATTTTCCTATACACATTATATCAGTACATTATGTATGATTGGTGTCAAAAATTACTTGCTGAGTGAATGAAGAAGGGTGAATTATTTAATATTAAACATTCCATTCTTTCTTTAAAAGGGAAAAAAAAAGGAAGGGGGACAGTTAGGTGGCACAGTGGATAGAGCAATGATTCTGGAGTCAGGATGACCTGAGTTCAAATCCAGCCTCAGATACATACTAGCTATGTGACCCAGGGCAAGTCACTTAACTGAAGTTACCTCAATTTTAAAAAAAAGTATAAAAAGGGAAGAAAATAAAAAACTGATACCCAAAGAGAATATATCACTGTTATTTCTCTTTTCCACTTAAAATTTTTTCTCTTCGAAAAATTCTTAATGTTATATATTCCATTTCTTTTCATTTATATTTTGCTTTTGATCTAGATGATTTCACTGATATAGGGAACTCCCAAAATGGCAACTCCCTTCACTAATGGTAGTTTATAGTTCTAGAGAGTTGCTTGGGTCATTGAAAAAGTAGGTAATTTGTCCAGGGTCACTTAATCTGTATCAGAGGTAATAATACTTGAATCCCAGTTTTCCTAAATTCAAGCCTCACTTATGCCTCCATTTTAGTAATTATAACTTAATATGGAAAGTAAATAACATTTGCATAATTAGAAGTGATTCATCTATCTTATATCACCATTCAAATGTACATAGTGGTATTTTTCTCATTCAAAGAGCAAATTTATAAAATAGTTTGAGATTTTATCAGACATTTAGAATACTATCAATTGATTCTCATGAGATAGCAAGCTGCCATTCCTTCCAAAGATTGATGTATTTTTCTAGAGTGCAGATAAGATTGTGTTAATATTAATCTTGTTTTTGAAAGAAAGCTTTTAGTTACCAATTCCAAAGACAGCAAGTGCTTTTTCTCTTCTTCACCTTGTCCAAGGCAATAAACACTTGACAATTCCTTGCATGTGTTGGGTTCATAAGAGTTGTTGAACTGAATTGGATTGAATTGAAACTGATAGAAATAAGGAGAGATAGTGGCTATTGATATGATAACAATCATGTGGTTTGCTATAAAGAACTCTGGAAGAAAAATTTGCTGCTCATGGCTTGTATAATGATGCTAGGCAGACTATTTCATCTCTCTAGGCTTCAGCGTCATCATCTATAAATGGGGTGGATGGGGGTGGACCAGATGGAAGATTCTAATTCTAAACTTAAGGTAAAATTAAAGAGGGAGATTAATGTTTGTAATGATAGCACTTAAGTTCTGAATGATCCCTTCTGTTAATGATGCCTGAAATTCTAATGTTAGGAATTCACTCCTCTGATTTAAGCCATTTTTTCCAGCTGAATTGGGAATATATTTGGGAGGGACAGAATAATAAGCTTTTATATCAGCAATGAATACCTTAACATCAATTAGAAGCTTTTATAATAGCTAGGTGAAACTGCTGCCTATGAGAATAAAATACTTAGTAGGTATATTTTTTTGGTTATTCATTCACTTATGTATTCATATTGGACCATTTTGAGAACAATTTCTGTGGGCAAAGAATAATCTTGAGTGACTGGCTTCATGAGTTTCTGGAAGATGTACAACATTTTTTTCCTTTCCCCTGAGGAGAAACTGTATGAGAGGGTTTTATGCACCAGGACACAGGCTTGATAAGAGATATATCTGTTTAAGATTACATGCCCTAGAAACTCAAATAGTAGTCTCTAAGCAAAAATCAAGGAATGAGCCTCTATGTAATGCATAGAACATTTTGGTAATGGTATATTTTAAAAATACACTTTAAAAATTGTCAGACCTCATGGCACTGATTGAGGTGAAGTGGTAAGAGGATAGAGAGAGGCATTTGGAATAGACCTTTATGAGGCATTACTATGGGGGTCTTTGATTAGCTAGAGATAATAGAATATGGATTGAAAATGAAGGAAGTATCCCCAAGTACCTAAGTGGAGAATGGCAAAAATGGGGAATCAACAAAGACTAATATTTCTCAGATCACAATTCTGTTTAGGCCTGGCCCTATTAATATCAAAAAGAAATGGCTCTGTCAAAGACCAGAGAAATTCACTGGCACCCATTTTGATCCATCAATGTAGTGGAAAGAACATTGTATTTGGTGTCAGAGGACTTGTGTGTTATGTATTTGCCAAGTATGTGAATTTGGGCAAATCATTTTTTCTTCCCATTCCCCCCGACATGATCTCTAATGTACTGTATATGTTACTATATAGCTTTAAAGTTTCTATATTATGTTGTGGTCAAAGGAGCACTAATTCTAAAGAAGACCCAAAATCAAACCTTGACTCTGAAGGTTATTATCTGATAAGCAAATAATTCTCTTAATTTCATCATTTGTAAAATGATAACCTTTTAATATTTGTAGTACCTACCACAAAAAGCTGTTCTTTAAACCAAATAAAATGACATATTTGCTTTTATGTGAGGATCACAATCTTTCCATTCCTCCTGTTTGTTCTATGCTGTGTCTTATCTATGTTTCCTTATAGATACTACCAAAAGCACCCACGCATTATGCTTCAGGCCTACCTTCTGATTTTTAGACATTGTGTTATTAGAGTATAACACTTAGCATTCTTTTTATTATTATTCTTTGCCACATGAATGGACTACCTCATTTTCCAATTACACATTTCCTTAAAGTTATCTCTTACAACATTCTTGCCAACATACCCCATTTTGCCTAAGTTTCTCTTCAGAGACCTTTCGGTCACCTATAAGCTTAATTATTTGCAAATTGGAGCATCTTCAGGTTTGCAAACATATTATCTTTAAAAGAATACATATGTGAAAAAGAGGTTTTGTGAAGGAGAGCATCTTGGAATCCTAAATGCACTTCAATTTACCCTCTTTCACTTCTTCAGTTCTGTTCCTACTCATTGTCCATCTAGTAATGATGAAGTAATTCAAAGCATATATAATGGGGATCTGGCAGCTAAACCTCCATATATACTATGGAATATACAAAAGGTACTACTTGTTTTTTCATCTATTATTATCTTAGGAATTTTTGTAGACTTTGCTTTAACCTGGACATTCAAGAAAGTGATTGCCATGATCATCAACATCACATTTTTTCCTTAAAATTCTGATGCAAGTCAACTAATCATCATATCTGTACTTCCTAAGCACAGAATGAGATATTCTTGTTCCTGTGTCACTGTATAGATTTAACTTAGACAATTCATCCCTGACTGTGTCAGGTTTGTAAAAAATCTCTTACAAGTGGAGAAACAATTTCTTCAATACTTTAAATAACTTCATAGATATTAACATCCTTTTCCTTTTTTAAACAGAAAATCAAACTATGTATCTCTCAGTATATAGCCTCAGAGTCCTATGTAAAGCTGGGAGATAATTGTCCCTAGAGAGGTATCTCTGGATCCCCATGTCTTATGATCTTTTTCCAGCTATACAATGTATAGTGCCACTCCTGAGAGTCCCATAATCTCACAAGGACTTTCTTCCAACTCTCTCCCCTTTTTCTTCCCTTTATGCTGCTGGGGTTAGTCATGCCATCAAAGGTAAGCCAGTCATTCTGAAATATGGGTCAAACTTTCTTTCTCTATAACTGCACTCAGCTGTGACTGTCTTATGCACTACTATCTCCCTCCTCACACATGGAATTTATTCCATGTGGTAAAATGTCTAGTTATGATTCTGCCATTGCTCTAGTGAAGAAGTCAAACCATAGAGACTAGAACTTGATAATCGAACAACAACTATATGAGCACAGGAAAAAGTGCTCCTTAGACCATAGAGGAAACAATACTGAAGGAAATTATCCCTTCACAAAAAATCCCTTAAAAATTACTATAAGACTATTGAGAAAATACCATTTCAACACAGCTTTAAATAGATGTCAATCTATTTAACCAGAATGTTAAGGACTTTGTCTCAGTGTGCCAGCATCTAGGGGCACATATTCTTTCCACCAACCCTGAGTCTTTCTATCTTTAGCCCAGTTGACTCACTAATCCATAGCCTTTCAGTTCTCAGCTGGCTATGTGTCTCTTCCCTTTCCCAGCTATCTTCCTCCAATGTCACATACCCTGAATGTTTCCTTCCCTCCTTCCCTCTTATTGGGAATGTACCAAAACTTCTTCTGGCATGACTGTATCTAATTAAGTCATTATCTTGAATTCCTATCCTATTCCCCTCAAATAACTTTCCCAGGAGTGCCAAAATTCCAAATTGTGGTTCCTATAGTCTTCATAAGGGTACTAGTGCCAAAAATGTTCACATGATGATTCAGTTTGAGTGATCAGCCTCTTCAAGTCTCACTAGAGTGATTCCATACTCAAAGTTTTTGTAACTTGATAAGAGCTGATATCTTTTCAGTTTTGTTGCCACAAAGAGCCCTGAGTTCCATTGCCAAGATTTCACTTTTTACCTGGAATCAGGCCACTAATTCCTGACAATTCCAAACCATACCATAGTTATTAATCAATAATCAATAAACACTTTTAAAGAGTACACTATGTGCAAGATATTGTGCTTATCACAGGAAAGATAAAAAGAGACAAAAGACATTTCTGCCCTCAAGCAGCTTAGAATCTAATGGAAAACTTTACCATTCAATAGAGGAACTTATTTTTTAATAGACTCTGGACTCTCATAGTTGAATTTTCTCTTACCTTACAATATCACCTCTCAGATAATTCCAAATTGTGTCAATGCACTGTGGCTATCCCTCTCATTCCTCTCCCACTAGATCTTGGACTCTGTCCTGACAGGTGAGGTTTTCCCCTCATCTTATTTGGAACCAGACTGGCAGTCTATTTGCCAGACTTGTTCAAACTAGATTTCCATGACTATAATCCTGCCTTGCTTCCATTTAAGTTTATCTTTGTGTCTTTCACTCTCATTAGAAAGTAAGTTTCTTGATGCCTCTATTATATTTCTTATTTATATTTGCTTCCCCAATGCATATTGCCTTCCACAAAATAAGTAGAATTTTGGTGGTGGTGGTGGACTTAATGACTGCAAAATACAAGGGAAAAGTGCTTTCAAGTCCTACTTTTTTGTTTAATCTTATCAAGAAGACCTAAATACAAGTTGTTGGAAGATATACCAATATTCATGTGATATTCAGCTTTGGCAAGCAAAAATAGCTGCTTGGGTTATTTGAGGCAAATTCTGTTTTTCCAGTAGAATGCAAGCAATAATGCTAAGTAATTTAATAATCAGATAGAATATAGCGTGTTTGAGCCAATTTAACACATGTGGAACAACCAGCAGTAAAACTCTTGCCTCTGTGTATATATATGTGTGTGTGTGGTTTATCAAAGACGATTTTTTAAAAGTGGCAGACCTCACAGTTTACATACACAAAGGGATTAATAAATTCCAATTGCAATTTCTATCCACGTCCTTTCTTTGATACTGTTTATTTACTAGAGCACACCACGTCCTGTTCCATAATGGTGAGAGGATTTCCTTAACTAAAGCCAAACTTCCTTGGTACCAGAAAAAGAACCTTCTATATTCCTTAAACAATGGAGACAAAATGGGGTCAAAGGAGCATTTTATTAGTCTAAAGTCGGGTACCAAATATCTTGTTTGTTAATATTATTATTTTCTTATTTCTTGTGGGGAGTACTTTTTCTTTACTTCACTGTTAATGTCTTTCTTTAAACCAGGGATGGGGAACCTTTTATCTGTCAAGATCCATTTGGATGTTTATAACATAATTCGAGAACATCAAATTACAGAACTCAGCTAGTTGTTGTTCCTTGGTTTCATTTCATCATTGCCTGTGATTGCCTTAGTAAATGACTTCATGGGCCTCACAGGGGCCTCAGGTCAGGCGTTCCCCATTCCCCTGCTGTAAACTTTAGCAGCTATTAATAAAGACAAATAAACAAAAAAACTCAAACTACCAAATAATGTTTGACAGCAATGTGTACATATCTAAGGCTAATTAACAGATGGTCTTTATGGGTTGTTGAAATTAAAAAATAGTAATCATCTGATAAACAAACATTTTGAGGGTTTCCTAAACTTAGCTAGGCTGCTCTTTATACAACAGTATTGAGATCTGAGATGATCTTCTGGAAGAAAGGAGGAAAAACTTGCTATTTCTGGTCTTTGTTCTCTTCCATATTCAATTTTTAACTTGTGGATTTTTTTTTATTTTGTACTTTTACTGTTTAGAATATTCTCTTTACTGTTAAGTTATTCTCTCCTCTAATTCTTGCATACCCAGGATTAAAGTTGTCCAGTAACAACTTAAAGTAAGTTGGGATGGAAAGGTTTTTAGAAGACAGTTAAGGGCTTGCCATCTAGGAGTGTGGTATGATAAGTAACCAAGCTAGGTTAACTCTTTCCCTAAAAGGTCCAAAAAAAAAAAAAAAAGCTGTCCCCAAAATTTGTTAGCCCAGATCAATTATGTTGATCTAAGGATCAAGCTATGTCAATGTTGACATAACTTTGTGTTTACCTGACAGCATAAAAGAGGATAGTACATGTGGATTCAATTCTCTTCAGATTTGGCTGATAATCCATGCTACACATGTATTCATACCTTCCCCTTTTGACCAGGTGTCTCTGAATAGAGATGAAGGAAGTTATATCTATGTTTAAATCCAAGTATCCTGTCTATATTATGGTAATGTAAACCTTCTTTGAAGACAGAAGAAAGCAGAAATTACTAAATGATCAAATGGACTCTTCATTCCAAACTCAAACCTGAACTACCAGATCAGCCTTCATCAAAAGCATGCCCTGTTCTAGATAAAGTACACACTTGGCAGCAAAGCAGCTAGCAAGAATATTGAGAAGATGGTAGGGGATTAGAGAATGAAATTCTTGTCCAATGACAAATAAGTGGAACTGAATTTTATCATTTTTGACATTCTTATAATAAATAAAATCAGAATGACTTTATATATATGTAAATAATAAGAATTACAAGATTGATACAATTGATACAAATATCTTCTGGTTTCATTTATGGATTGATAGAATTGATTCAATATCAAAGTTTTTATAATAATTATCAAAATTAATATTAAGTAAGTTTCTTATAAGTAATTATACAACAAAAAAGATTTTAAATCCAAACAAATTTTAAAAGACTTAAGAACTCTGATCAGTGCTGTGTCTAATCAGGATCCCAAAGAACCAATGATGATGCTTCCTGACAGAGAGGTGATATTCTCAAGATGCATAATTAGACATACATTTTTGAACTTGAGAATGTGGAAGCTTATTTTGCTTGACTATGCATATTTTAAGGAAATTCTATTTTAGAAAAATAAGCACTTTTTAATTTTTATAAGTAAAAAAACAGCTTCCTACTGAAGTCTTCAAAGGCTTGGTAAAAGGAATAAATATCAAGTGAGAAAATTTCTGTAAATCACTTTGCAAAACTTAAAGATCTATATAAATACTATCTATTATCATTATTGGCAGTTAAGCAAAACAACCTGATAAAGTGTCTGTAACTAATTATGTATGCAACATTCTATAAACATATCCCCTCACTTTTCTATTAAGAAGAATAATATGAATCAGCATCAGTTCTCAGAGACTAAGATTTATATTGCCAACAAATCTGGTTCTGGCTAATCTCACATCGTTTTCATGTACATTATCATAGCCATGGCACATGTACTCTTCTCCTGATTCTTTTTTCTTTACTTCATACGGGTCTTTCCATTTTTATCCAAACCCTTTATATTTGTCATTTATTGCAATGTATCCCATTCAATGTATACACCACAATTTGTTTTGCTAGTTTCAACTAACGAACACCTACTTTGTGCCTATTTTTCCCCCCATCAATAAGAAAAAATGCTGTTTTATACATATTTTTTATATATAGGATCCTTTTCCTTTTGGAATCATTAGCTTCTAGTAAAAATTCAGGTCAAAATATTGAATGATTTAATGATTTTTTCTTATATAATTCCAAATTATTTTATAGAGTCGTTGGCTCTCCTTTCAAGGCCCAACTCAAGTATTAAATTCTGCCCTGCTTTACTCTACCCCATTCTAAACTCCTAAGTAAGCCTTCCCTGACTTCTTCAGACACATTCATTTCAACAATATAGTGAACATCTGCTAAATTTGTGGCATTGTGTTAGGCAATGAAGAGGATACACCAATAATTAGACATGGCCCTTAACCTGAATGAACTTATAATTGTGATTTCTCTCTTCTTTTAATTATGATAGGTCTTTTTCTCCTTCCCCTCCCCCATACCACAATTTGCTATTTAGCATTTACTACCTTTCAGATTAGGTAAATTCCTTCAGGGCTGAGATGAGGCATTCATATATCATTTCATCTTCAGGGCCTAGTGTTATAATCTTATGTTCAATAAATGTAGATATTGATGATGGTGGGAATACTTGTGGGTCTAAAACACAGAACTTGAATAGTTAAATAAGTAAAATCCAGTGCTCATTATCTCTAGCCCCTTTCAGATTTCAGACAGGCATCTCCTTTTTTTCCCACTCCTTTTGCCCAAAGAAGTTCTGGGGAGGAGCACATTTCCTCCAGACCACGTCTTTCTCCTCTAACTTGGCACACCAGGGAATGTGACTTCCCCTCTGTTTCAAAATTACCACCCCACTTACCTCCATTTTGCAGTCACTTGATCTTTGATGAAGGCATCTGTAATCTGAGCATCCAGATTTTGCAACCAGCTTTCCAACCTGAAGCAAAAAGGCCCCAATCCAAATGGGTCCCTTTCTATGCTATTTTAGTAGCTTATTTATAAAGGATATTAATAAAATCATTACCAGAAGATCCTATTACATATATAATTCTAGGGCACCTAGATCAGACTCAAATGTTACCTCTAGTATAGAATTTTAGTCCCTGATCTATGCAAGATCACCTTCCATTTTCCTCTTTTTAATACAAGACAAACATACAGAGACAATCTCAGAAAGATCATAGAACTGGAGAAGGGCAATTGTCTCAATTTTCCTAAAAAATAAAATAAAAAGAGATGTAAACTGGTGAGCTTGACTTTATTTCCTGGTTCTAGAACTTATTTTGAAAAGAATGATCAGTGGACACCTAGAAAGGAAAAACTGAACCTGATTAGCTTCTTCAAAAAGAGGTCACAGCTACCACCCTAGTTCAGGCATTTATCTCTTATTATGACTATTGCAACACATTTTTATTCCTTACTCAACCCCATTCCACTCCAATAAATTTCAGGGTTTCCCATTACCTAAAGGACTGGATGTAAACTCTTCTGTTATTAAAGCTTCTAATCTGGTCCCTTCTTGTTTAATGTAATTTAGTTTCCCAACACAGCTGGTTTAATGAAGAGGATGAAGAAATTGGCTTCTTGTTCATAGTAAGCACATGTATTGTAATTCATGAACTTCTGATAGGTCCCAATCAGTAAATGTAATGTATTTCTTGAAGAAACTCAATTTATATGCTAGTGATCTGACCTCACAGAAATGACAATATAAATGACCTTTAAAAATGCCATTTAAATAGGAATTAGTGTGAGAAAACTTAGAATCTGTCTAAAAAGTAGTTAAAGTTAATTTCCATAGACACTTTTCAACATTAAATAGTGGAGACACCTTACATTTTCCTCATAATTCCAAAAATAATTAGATCACAATGTGGATTAATTTCTTGTCACATTTCATTATTTAGATGAAAGCTGGTTTTTGGCTATGAGCACAAAGAAAAATCTCCAACTGAGACCCATTTGGACATTGTTATTTTCTCTTGCCCTTATATTTCTGCTCTAAGAAAATGAGTTTCAGACTCCCGAAAATAAATAATATACTGCTATACCAACTCAGGGATTTATTGCTTTGGTTCTTTCAAAAAAGAAAACATTTATAAAATCTTACTAGTCAAGTGGAAAAAAAAGAGAAAGCCATAACTTAACTTGAATTCTGAGAGCTTTACATTTATAAGTTTCAGGCAAAATTTCTTTTACTGGATTTATAATGAATCTTTTAATGAATTATTTGTTCCAGTTTTAGAAACAACTTTATATCCCTTTTTGTTATATATATATATATATATATATAACAAAAAAAAATCAAGACTAGGATTCAAGAAGTCAATTAAATGGGTGCCAGGGTAACCAACTGTGATCCTGCAAACACAGTACCAAAGCCCTCTTTTCATAGCCAAAGCAAAAAGGAGAGGGTTTTCCATCCCACCCTTCTGCTTAACCACTGCCCCCCTTTCATTAGTTCAGGTAATTAGTAAATAGTAGAGCTAAATGTCTTTTGATTCCAAATTCAAGTTTCCTTTTATTATATCATGCCTAACTTTTGGAGGACTATCTTGAAAAAGAGATAAGACTTAGTATTATTAACCATAATAAGGTTATCACCAATAGGTAAAATTTACAAAGTACATTTATGATGTCTAATAGTAAAATGGACAGCCTGGTGAGATATCTTTAGGAGTAGTCTATGCCCATCAATTGGGGAAATTACTAAATAAATTGTGGTATATTAATATATTGAAATATACATTATAAGAAATGGTGAGTATAATGAATAAGACAATTATGGAAAGACATATGAAGTGATGCAAAGAGTAGATAGAACTAGGAAAACAACACATAACTCTCGATCACTATTGAACTATTGTCTATAAGACCCCCCCTCTTTTTTTAACTAGAGCATCTTGTTATAATTCTGCTCTTAAAATGTGGTTATGAAATGATTCTTACTTATATTCCCAGTTAGTATGCAAACATGCCAACAGTTGTTTAAAAGGTAAGTAGAAATCTGAAATTCTTCAACCAAAATCTGAGAAAGGACTTGATCACTCAACTCTCATAAAATACTCCTCTTCCTCTATTGACTCAAACTTCTGTATAATTTCTGTGCTTTTACTCTCCCCAAATTCTCATCCCATTGCCATCCTAGCCCAAATGAATCTTACTCGTCTCCTAATTAGTCTTGCCCATGAGCTGTTAAAATCCTTTTAGTTCTTGAAAGATCTTTTAAATCTCTTCTTTATTTTTGATATTGATAAACATGGCATAATAGAATTATATAATTGGAAGGAACCATATATGTCATCTAGTTGAAAGATAAGTGGTCATTTAGCTTACATTTTACTATTTCATAAGGCAATCTATTCAATTTTTGGACAGTTTTAATTAAAAGGAAATTTATTCCTTTCACTCTGATTCCAATCTGTGAGGATGGGAGATGACTGCCAATACCAAATAAAAAGAAGAGACATAGCTTTAGTAGAGCAGTGTAATAGAGGGTCAAAGTACACAAGAATGGGATTCCAGGATAAAGTAGCATGGTATCTGATTGCTGAATATATTTACACTGAGCCATGGTGGTCTACGTGAGGCTAGAAGCCACTGAGACCAGAAGAAGCACTGATCCTCCTGAATTTAAAGTCACATTAAATATCAAGTTCAATGTTTCCCTACTGTGAACCCCAAACTGAGCATTCCTCCAGAAATATGTTGTGGGAACCGTGTTGGCAGACATTAATAGGCTTCTTTGCCCATTCACAAAAACATGGTTGTGGAAAACTAAACAAATTCAAACACTGTATGATATGTCTGGAAAGACTTCTAGGTTGAGGAGAATAATAAGCTCTATCAGTCTTTGATATGACAGAATTGCAGAATTGAAAGAAACTACTTATGTCATAAAATCTAAATCCAAATGATAATTTAGCCTACACTTCATTATTACACTAGACTATCCATTCAATTTTGGATAGTGTTAATTCATAGGAAGTTCATCCTTCTCATTCTGTCTCCAATTTGTGGGTATTAGAGATAAAGGATATCAATAAAAACTGAAGATGGTTATAGTCTAAGTTCTCTATTTTTTATTACATATTGATTTCTCCTTATTATGTATGGTTCATTTGTTATTGATTTTATCCTCAATAAGTTTTACACACAATCTGTTTCTTTGTAAAAACTGAGGACATTATGCCAAGGTCACGTGACAATCTTCATGAAAAATAGGTAGTTCAAGAGAAGGAGGCAATATTAGCCAGTGGGAGGAAATTCAGAGTTAATTCTGATTGGGTTAATGTTCAAATCCATACATCTCATGACAACAAATCAGTTCCACTCTGTTAAGAGTTGGAGTGGTGAACAGAAGGTCACTGACTCTCTGGTAACCATAGAAATGTGGCATTTCCTTAGCACTTCTATCCCAGCAGGACACATACAACTGCCAGAGCGAGTGTTGGACTCCCTAGTGAGTGACTATCAATGACACTCAGTGGTTAAATTTATACTGAGTTGAAAACACTCCCTGGCAACTCTGCTAACCACTGCTTTACTTTTTTGGAACCAAGAAGCCCAAATCTAATCATTCTTTCACATGGCAACATTTCCAATATTTGATTCCTGTCATGTTCTCCCTCTAAGCCTCCTTTATCTAGGCTAAACATTTCAGTTCCTTTAACCAAGTACGTGTAGGATGGGAGCTATGCTTATATTGTAAAACAAAATTGTTGCTTGTAGATCAATGAAGTGGGGGAAAGGTTTTTGACCATGCATTAATCCGTGTAATCACACTCATATCCATCATTCATAACACTTTGGCAGAGGCCTTTTCTGTGTGTTTTCCAATATTTAGGGTTTTTATAAGATAATGTAATTAGGAATTCTGGTTGAAGATATCTGTTGTAGCACATTGGGCACTAAGAATTCCAGTTAAGAGAAGAACCTGTGACTCACGCACACTCTTTACAAAAGCTTTGCTATCTCATATTTAATAATCTTCTTTCCACTCAACACCATAATGAGATTAGATTATAATGGAAAGAATGTCCATTTTGTAGGCAGAAGACCAAAATATGCTTTTAGCAAAGCAAGTCATTTTACCTCACTTATTTCCTCACCTATAAAATGAGAATAAATAATATTCTCATTCTGTGAATTGAAGAACTATGAGAAAAGGAAGATCTAAATCTTAAAGTCCTATACAAATATGACCACTCGTTATCCCTATGTTTCTGTGATAAATGACAAACAGGATTCTTGTTTTTACTCAAATCTAAAATTATTTAAAAAAAACATATCTATTACTTTATTAGCTTACTATACTTTGGTTTCCCATCATCAATTATAGTTCAAACATGTACATATGTGTGTGCGTGTGTGTATATATGTATATGTATTGCTATATATTACATGTGGTATTGTTGGTATATAGATATTAACACATGGTATTGCCATGTATGTGTATCATATGACATTGTCCATTGACCCATAGACAAATTCTTCAAAAAACAAGTAAAATGATTTGACACTTCCATCTCTTTGAGAACTTGCCACATTTTCTTGTGATCCATACAGTCAAAGGCTTTAGTATAGTCAATGAAACAAAAGTAGACATTTTTTTGGAATTCCTTTGCTTCCTTCAAAATCCAGCAATCTGGTCTCTAGTTCTTCTATACTGTGTTCCAATTTTCCCCCTTCATCCCACTCCCTCCTCTAAATAGCAAGTAATCCAATAGTTCTAAATCATATGCTATACTTTAAAACAAAAGTGGACACAGTGAGATGATGTAGTATGATGGAAAGGAAGTACCGAGTTGAATGATGGCTAAAGAGATTTGTTGGAGGTGATATGAATCCCTTCATAGATGTTTTCACCAACATGGTGAAAATATGTTAAGTCCAATATATGCATACATATTTATCTTGCTGCACAAGAAAAATCAAATTAAAAAGGAAAAAAATGAGAAAGAAAATAAAATTCAAGCAAACAATAACAAAAAGAGTGAGAATACTATGTTGTGATCCACACTCAATTCCCAGTCTTCTCTCTGGTGTAGAAGGCTTTCTTTATCACAAGATCATCGCAACTGGTCTGATTCATCGCATTGTTGAGAAGCGCCACGTCCATCAGAATTGATCATTGTATAATCTTGTTTTTTCTGTGTACCAAGATCTCCTGGTTCTGCTCATTTCACTTAGCATCAGGTCATGTAAGTTAGAGTTTTGTTTTTAAAAATGTCACTGCAAAATATATAATCTATCTGATTTTGATATTGATCATTTGTTGATGTCCATATGTAGAGTTGCCTTTTGAGCTGTTGAAAAAGAATGTTTGCTAAAATTAGCAGGTTATCTAGGTAATACTCTATTAGTCTCTCTCCTGCTTCTTTTTGTACTCCAAGGCCAATATTGTCTATTATTCTAATTATCATCTTGTTTTGGGGTATTATTTCTAGAAGATGTAGGTCTTCATAAAAGATGAAAAGAAAGTTCAAAAAAATTTTAAAAGTTTGATCAACTTTTTCATCTTTGGCATTGTTGGAGCATAGACTTTTATTACTGTGATGTTGAACAGTTTGCTTTTAATTTGAACAGATATCATTCTTTCATTTTTGAGATTATACTGTGGTATGACTTTTGTTACCTTTTCATTGTATTTAAGAGCTACTGCATTTCTTCTAAAGGTTTCTTGCCCACAGTTTTATACGTAATGATCATCTGAATTAAATTCAGCCATTCCCATCTGTATAAATCTATTGACAACTAAGATATCAGTGTGTAATCTTTCCATCTCCTGTTTGACTACATATTACTATTAATCTATATCTAGATAGATATATGTATATATGTACAGTGTATAACAAAAAGTGTTGGTGCAGATTTAAGCTTTAACCAGCTTAACTAGCTTAAAATTACACTAAGATTTTTGGTACTCTGTGTGTATGTAATAAATGAACACACACATATTTTAGTGTTAGATAGAAAAATATAGACTACACACATGGAGAGTTAAGTCAACAGATAACTCAAACCAGAAATTAAATAATTCTTTGCATCTTGACCATGCATTATGACACGTCTTGCTTTATTTTTTTGCATTATTTCTGAGCTCTCAAATTTTTTTTTTGCATTATTTCTGAGCTCTCAAAATTTTGGTCTCTCAGTTTTCATGTTTCTTTTAGCGACAATCTGTCAGTGGTACATGCTTTAAAAATCAGTCCTAGATAATTATAACTAGATGATCCTAGCATAATTGTAGATGGTGAATTTGGGGAAAGTGACTCTCTGTGTTCTAATTTATAACCACATTACTGATTTTTTTTTGTGAGACCTTATGCGAGGGGATTGGGCAATATGATTTCTAAGGTCGTTTCTAGTTCTAAATCATATGCTATACTTGAAAGCAAAGGTGGGCACAGTGAGATGATGTAGTATGATGGAAAGGAAGTACAAAGTTGAATGATGGCTAAAGAGGTTTGTTGGAGGTGATATGAATCCCTTCATAGCTGTTTAAATGCCTATCACAGGAAGAAGTGTGACTTGGCAAGCATATGCAGGAGATGGTAAAATTCTTTAATCAGCTTATTGTCCCTACAAATAACCAGATGAAAAACTCAATTGTGTATAGAAATTCTGTGGCAAATTAGCCTTCATCAAAGGATGGAAAAAGAAAGCTGAAATTTCTCAATGAAATTTAAAAATAGTAATTTAATTCAGAAGTGTTTTTTGGGGTAAGGAAAATATTATTTCAGACCTCTTTTTCCTCTCCTCAATTAACCCTTTTTTCTTCTCAATAAAATTACATCATCTTTATCCATGGACACATTGTACTCAGGCTTCCATGTTCCCCAAGATCCAAACCCACAGTCTGACAGTTATGGTTCACTAATGGGAGAAAAGTATATCCAGGCATCAGGACATTTTTCCCCTAAGATTTGTAAGGAGCTTGCAGACACAGTGTTGTAGTTTTGTAAACCTTAGGAGGCAGCAGGAAACAGTCTGTCAGTTGGCCAGTCAGAAGGAAGAGAGGTTAACAGAGTAGAGCCTCTGCGTCTGTTGGGGACCAATGCTATTTAATGTGTTTATTATTGATTTAGAAGAGCAAGTGGATAGTAAGTTAGTGATAGCTGTGAGGGCACTAAGCTGTTTCATGTAGTAAACACCATAGGTGTTTGGGGAAGAGTTTTAGAACAATCTTTTAAAGAGGAAAATTTTTTTTTAGTGAGAAATGTCCTATTTGATGATTTTGTCTGTGCCTTAGAGATGGTGTAGAATTGTTCTTACAACAGAAAATACTGCATATTTCCTTGTTTGGATTATAAAGATTGCTCCCATTTGCTCTTAGAATTCTTCAGTTCTCTCAGATTTTTTTTTAACCAATAAAAATATTTAATTTTCATTTTTGTTTCTTATTAATTTCTTAGTTGTACTATTAGGTTGATAATAATTACACTTAATTTGTAACCTTATAGTAGTGGATTATTAATTTTTTTAAAAAAATTTATTATTCATCCCTTTCAGTCCTGAAATGATGGCCGCTATTATTATTTTATTTTATTTTTTAATCTCTAACACTGAAATAAGTATTTCTGGTTTCAAGACTCACAAATTTCTAGTTAAATCACTTCAATGATAGTACCATGACACCATGATATCAAACCAAAGGCTAAAGTGATCAAACAGCTTTGCCCTTCATAATACAATATGTGTGATTGAAAAATCCAATAAAACTTTGCTAAGTGAACATGTTGAAAATTCCTTTATTATCATTATTGTCATTCAGGTTCACTTGTCAGGCTTACCTAAAAGGCACTAGAGGATTTTCATGTATTTTCTACCTTAAAATATTTGTGCTTTAGCTTATTTTGTCCTGGGGGATTAGTTTACATTTTTAAATTCCCAGCACAGGGAGTTGAAGTCTCTTGTTAAGTTACAGTGAATGCTTCTAAGTCTAAAATATTCTTAAACCTGCTGAATGGCTGCTTAGAATGGAGGCAGATGACTTTATTTACGCATGAAAAAATTATTCTGCAATTCTCTTGTCTAGTGATTTACTAAAATGGGAAAATGGGGAACTTTAAATTGTGACTGAGGCTTAATAGGTTACCCTAATAGTAGCACACGAATAAAGATGTGTCTGTTCTGTCAAAACAAAATATATCACTATACTGAAAGAAAGTGTAGCCAGGTGCTTCTGTGAGGTAAGGTGTATGAGGAGAAGAGGGACGCTAGCTTACTCCTTCTCCCTTGGAATGTGCATAACATTAGAATTTTGCAGAGATTCCTTCTATTCCCATCTCTCTAATTACTATCTTGGCTCCAATCCCCAGGAGGATGTTTCTGAGCATGCCTGGGAGGTGACAATAGAGAAAAACAAAACAATGGTGATTGGCTACATTTCTCCTGGGGGTTGGAGAACCCATCAGATTTAGTTTGGGACATTTATATAAAATATTAAAAAATCATTATCAATAAGAGTTTCATTTTGCTCCTGAACCTACAGCCAGTTTACTCAGCTTAAAGCTCAGGAGAAGTCCTTGCTCTGTGTTTACTTTTCTCTCTCTCTATAATACACCAGCCACTTTTTCTTTCTTTTTTGTAACTATTCACTCACCAAAAATGAAAAATTCAAAGCAGGGCAGCTTTGATCAATCACATCTTCAATTAAATTGTATTGGTAATAAGGAAAAAAGAAAGAGTCAATAGATGTAGCATGCAAACTTTGGTTTCTCTATCTTCTGACCAAGGCTGACCAAGAAAACTAATGTTGCATTCTGGGGGTAAGGGAATGTTAGGGGAATGGGGGTAGAAGTAATTAATTCCTATGAATAAGGAGGCTACAATTCCTCTATACTTGGTCCTGGTGAGAATTCACCTGAAATAGAGTGTTTAATTCTGACACGATACTATAATGACACTTTTTTCTTCAATTTATTTTATTTTTTAATTTATGAAATAAAACAAGCATTTCCATAAGGTAGTATAATAAAAATGATTTCACATGAAACTCCAAATCTATTTGTACAACTTGCTATTCATTTTATATATATATAATAAGATTATCATGTAATTTTCTTTTTTTCTTCCCTCCCCACCTCATGCCCTAGAGATGGTTACCATTAGGAACAAATATGTGTAAATATATATACATATATGTGATATATATATGTGTGTGCATAAAATTATTCAATATGTTTCTTCTATTTATTTTATTTAATCTATAGTATTTATTCTATAAATAAATATTTTGTTTATCTGTTCTTTTTCTGGATGAGACAATGTCTTCATATGTTTATAGTTAATTTGGATATTAATTTAATAGTCAAAAATATTTATTTGCTCAATATTAAAACAATATTGCTATTACTGTATACAATGTTCTCTTGGTTCTGATAATTTCACCCTTCTTTATTTTGTGCAAGTCTTTTTATTTTTCTAATATTAGTGAGTTCATCGCTTCTTATAGCACAACAGTATTTGATCACAGTCATAAGCCACAACATGTTAAGTCTGAACAGTACCCAAAGGACAATCAGGTTGGTGAAGGGCTTTGATTTTATGTGATATTAGGATAGATGAAGGCAATGGTACATGTTTAGCCTGGAGAGGGGAAGATACTGGTAAACATGGTAGCTGTTAATTTCAATTATGTGAAAACTTTCATGTGAAGAGAGAATTAGATTTATTGTCTTTATATATGAAGGATAGGACCAGGAGTAACAGATGGAAGTTAGAAAATTTTAGACTTGACAACAGGGGGAAAATTTACTAATATTTAGAGCTGTCTAAAAGTAGAATAGTTTGTTTGGGAGGTGATGGTTTCCTACTCCTTGCTGGTCTTAAGATAGAAAATGAGTAACTGTCTGTTGGATATATTATAGTAAGGATTCATTTTGAGGTATGTATTGAAATGGATGGCTACTGATTTGCTATTCTTTAGTTGTTTTTAGTCATGTCTGATTCAGCATGACCTGTTTTGGGTTTTTCTTGGCAGAAATACTGAAGGGGTTTGCCTTTTTTTTTCTCCAGCTCATTTTACAAATGAGGAAACTGAGGCAAACAGGGTTTAAGTGACTTGCCTAGGATCACTCAGCTACTAAGTGTCTGAGAGGTTACATCTGAAGTCAGGTTTTCCTGACTCCAGCCTCAGCACTCTGTCCACTGCACCACTTAGCTGCCCTGTGGCTTTTGATAGTCATCTCAAGTCTAAAACTTATTATTTTATCTTCCCAACTCTGAAGTTAAACATTTATGTATTATACCACTGGGTTTCTATAACAAATGGAAATTAATAACAAAAGATATATTAATGTATTAGTATTTTTCATCTTTCATAACTTTTATTAAAATAACTTACATTTGTAAAATGTTCTTTTTTTTCTTTCAAAATATTTTCAATTTGTTCTTATATGATTTTTACTATAGATAGGATAGGAATAATCTCCATTCTACAAGTATAGAGACAGGGACAGAGGATGATTAAAGTTGCTTAAGGTTATATGATCAAGTTCATGTTACAGTCAGTATAAGAACAAGCAGCTTACAGCTTTTTCCAGTTGAAATAGAAGTGCTGAAAGAACATATACACATAATATTAAGAAATCAGCTTTCTCAGGAGATGTCCTAATCACTTCTAGTCTAGCAACCAATCTCCACAAGTTCTTTTTAAAATTCAACTAGGCAATGGCAACAATAACAAAGACAAAAAAATCTGCATTTTAATGGGCTTTCATAATAATCCACAACAAAATTGTATTACACATGCTAAGCTCCTCTCCCTTCCCCCACTTCAAAATAATTTCTGCTAAGAATATGATGGATAAACATATTATTCTCAGGTTGTAATGAACACATCCATTATAAAAGCAATAGTTACCGCAACAGGGATCATGTGTTTGGTGAAAATGTCTCCCGTGCCTTGTAAACACCTCAGCCTTCTGGCAGAAGCCCTCTGGGGCTCTTCACTGTCTCCCCTTTACAAGGTAGCTACTGTCTAATTATACACAACTGGCATAGTTAATCCTGTATAATAATAATTAAAAACAATTCATATTTTTTTCTTTTACTCTCCTTATTAACTTTAAACTTTTAAGAGCCTCTGAGGCCCCAGTAGAATCACAAGCTTATTAAAATATCAAGACCTGCCAGGCTTTTTGAATGAATATTATCCCATTTGTTTTTGTTAACATGACAAGGCCCAAAAGAAACTAAACAGGCTTTTGTAGATCAGAAACAAAGGAACTGAGAGTCAAATTGGGGAATCTGTGCAATGTCACCCATAAGCCATAAAGACGACACCAGGGCCCAAATAATTCTTTCCTTTGCAGCAGCCCAGGTGGACAGGGCTGTGCTAGGTGAGAAAAAACATGGCTTGTCAGCTGTACCACCTTGGGCCCTCAGCTGCAGGCATAATGAGCCATCCTGAGGGAGTTCCAGGCTTCAGAGTACCTTTAGAAATTCAGTTACTTGGCTGTTGGAGACGCAAGGACAAAGGGAGATTGGGCAAATTCCCCCTGGGAGTTGTGCTGCTGGCAGATGGATGTGATTTAAGGAGGTAGCTAGTGAGGGAGAAGGAGGTGACTCAAGCTCTGTTAAGATGCCTGAGACTCATTTACATACTTAAATTGTTCACAAATTTTTTTTACCATCTCCAAGGTAAAATAGGGATATTGCTATCTATATCTATCCAGATGTATAGGTTTGTTTGTGTGTGTGTATACACACACACACACACACACACATAAATATATACACATTCATATATACATACATACACACACACATATCCATCCCTTAGGTTGCCACTTTGTAATTTCTTTAAGACTGTCTTTTATTTTAAAAAAAATCTGAACTAGTTATTTAATATTTATAGGGAGTTTACATTTTAGGAATCAATGATAGGGTATCAACTCTTCTATAACTCCTGGTCCACGAATTCTTAACCTTTTTGTGTCACAGATCCTTTTGTAGATGAAATCTATAGTTATCCCTTCTCAGAATAATTTTTGTGGCATAGCTTCATAATAGAAAGAAATACCAGTAAGAGTTTATGAAAAATAGAGATGGATTTTTTCTATCAAAATTTATGGACCCAATGAAAACTATCCACAGACCCTTTGAAGGATGTAGGGACCCCAAGTTGAAAACTTCTGTTCTGGTCTTAGAGAGTTTTTTATGACAGAGAGAGGTTAAGTGATTTGTCCATGATCATAAATATGGATCAATAATCTCTCTTTTCAATATAGCAAAAACAGGACTCATTGGAAAAGGGTAAAGACAAAAGGAGAAGAGGATGACAGAGAATGAGATAGTGTCATAGACAAAATAAACATGACAGACTTTGAGAGATAGTGGAGGATAGAAGAGGATGGTGTCTTATGGTTATGAAGAGTCAGATATAACTGATTAACTGAACAAAAACAACAAAATATTTCTAGAGAAAAACTCCCAGCTTTAATCACCTCTCTCCAAGTCTCCTTCTAAGTACCTTATCCCAAGTGCCTTCCTCTCAGTTGCATTACATCCCAAGGGGCACACGCTCTCACATAACAATCAGCAATACAATACACAAGCATATTAGTTTAGAGAAATTAGTTTCTTTAAAAGCAAGTAGCCAAAGCAGAGATCAGTAGACTTTTAACAAACAAGATTTGGGAAATAAGCCAATTTCTCTCTGGAAGAAAGAGACAAGTTACAAGAATAGGGTGAGAGAGAGATGAGAATTCATTTAGTTTGTATTGGTATCATACCATTCTCTAAATAGGGTGTCTGTATCATCCTGTATCATTCAAAGTTATATAGCTCAGACATGTAGACTATGGAAAAGTAACAACTGCTCCTCTCCCCCCACATCATGAAAGTGCTCCAGCTCTACCTTTATGGTGCTTCCCAAACTTCCTTACATCTACTTTCCAGGTTGTAACATTATTGTCAGTACATTTGACTAATCAGGGAATCCCCAGCTCCTTGTTCATTAATGCTTCACATTGCTAATTATATACAGGTAGAGTCCTATGTATTTCACCTTATCCCTTGATCATCTTCTCACCAAATGCATGTGCCTTTTCCTTTTACTTCCTCAGCTTTCTCCAATCAAATCATTCCTGACAATGGTTTCCATCGGGTCTGGGTCTGGCTGAGATTGGAGCCACGAGATAAAGTAAGAGACAATGTCAAAGAGACTGCTCCCTGGAGAAGGATGATTCTCTGCCTTGATGAAACATCTCCACCAAAGAGTTGGAGATGATTGAAGGAAAAATTCAAACAGAAACCTGATGAGTCAATGGAGCAATGCCTCCTGTGGATGTGGTATGTGATAAAGCCAATGCTGAGACAATCTTTGCAGCTGACTCTCAGAGAGCTGGGGAGCTCCTTAATGACTTTCAAAATAGACTCAGCTAAATTTATTAGACTTTCTTTATCATGGGGAAGAAACAGGGATATATTCACTCTTGACTCCATAAAGATCAATTCCTGTTGCACAATCCTCTTTTAGGAAGCCTTTGTCTTTCTTTGTTTGTATCCCTTAGCACTGACAAAATTCATAAAAGATTAAATAAGTAATTTTGAACATATAAAATTTTCTGCTTGAGCAACATAAATAGAGTCAGAAGAGAAATGAGTAATTGGGAACTATCTTCCCAACAAGCTTCTCTAATAAAGGTATAATATCCATAATACATAAAGAATTTACACAAATATATAAAACTAATATGCATATAATATAATTATATACAAGAAAATATATGTAATAAAAGTGACATTCTCCAAGTAGTCAAAGAATATGAACAGACAATTTATTCAGTCAGCCAATAAGCATTTAGTAGATGCTTACTATATGTCAGACATGTGCTAAATACTGGGCAAACATTCAAATTAAGAAAAAAAGGGGACTTTGCCCACAAGGAGTTTATATTCTAATGGAGAAGATAACACATAAAAGGGGAAGGAGCTGGTCATAATAGGGTATGATAGTGAAGTCCAAAGATTCAGTAGAGTCAGAGAACAATGATGGATGGTCAGCTTGAGCCTTTTTTAGCTGAATAAACTGAGGCCCGGGAAAATTAGAGGTAAATTATTCCAAATCCGGTGCACTTCCCACTGACTCAGGACACCATCCTGGCCAAAAGGAATCTCTGGGTTTTTTCCCACCTCGCATTGATGATTCACTTGAACAGATCAAATTGGTACAAAGACAGCTAATACTTCTTAAATTCAGAGTTGATTTGGGAATGAAATGAAGTACTTTTAAGTCATTGAACATTTAACTTTATCCTTTATCCTAACACAATGAGGATATGTAACAAGTAAATCGCAACTAGTTTTGACATTAGTAGATACAACTTCCCTTGTGGAAACATTTCTTATCTGAAAGTCATCAGGGTATGGTGGACTTGATGAATCAGACCTGACTCCATGTACCTGGGACTTCCTGTGCCCTTAGATGATCAGAAACTTAGAAGCAGAGCCAATCAAATCCAAGAAGCAGCTTTGTCTTGGGCCTATACTACATTGATAGGAAGGAGTGGGAAGGAAAACTTCCTCAGGAATGCCCCCCAATAAGTATGCCTGAAGAGCTATAAAATAGTTCATATCCTTTGACTCATAAATACCACTATTAAGTCTGTACTAAGGATATTTTTTTTAAGGAAAAAGGAAAAGGGCATATATGTACAGAAATATTTATAACAGCTCTTTTTTGTGTTGGCAAAGAATTGAAAATTGAGAGGATGCACATCAATTTGGGAATAGCTGAACAAATTGTAGTGTATAATTGTGATGAAATGTTTTATAAAAAGTGATGAGCAGGATTCTCTCAGAAAAAAAAAAAAAAACAACTTGAAAAGACTTATATGAATTGATGCAAAGTGAAGCAAACAGAACTAGGAGAACAGTGTAGCCAGTAACAATATTGTATGGTATTCAACTTTGAATGACTTTGCTCTTCTCAGCAATATAATAATTCAAGATGATTCTAAAGACTAATGATGAAAAATGCCATCTACCTCCAGAGAATGAATTAATGGAATCTAAATGCTGATCAAAGAATAATCTTTTTTACTTTATTTATCTTGTTTTTTTTTTTTTTCGGGGGGGGGGCGGGGGTTGTTGGTTTGTTTTTCTGTAGTTTCTTTCATTATACATCTGATATGGAAATCTGTTTTGCATAACCTATATCAAATTGCTTGCCTTCTCAATAAAAGGGTAAGGGAAAAGTTTAAAAATGAATGTTAAAGATTGTTTTTTTACATGTAATTGGAAAAAGTAAATATATAAATTTAAAGAAGGGAATGCCTTCAGGGATTTGTTTGATTGCTTTGTCTTCAGTTTGGTAAATAAAGCCTCTCCAAAAGTTGTGTGGGAAGAAGAAGATATATCAGAGCATTCATCAGGACTGGTCCTAATCCCAGTCATTTTCTCATCTTGGTTTGTTGACAGTTTAAATAAAGGTTGTGATTATTAAACACAAGGACTGAGGACAATAATCATTAACTTGGCTTTTTGATTCAGTTTCTGGTTTACCTGGCATATCGATCAGAACAGATTCTGTATATTGGCATGGTTGGTGATTTGTTCTTTTATATTTATTGTATTTTTCTAGGTGCCACCCATGTTTTTTCCCTTTTTAAAATAGTGAGGCCTAATCTCCAAAAAGATCCTGGGGAGATCAATGATGGGTCAAGCTGTTAACAATCATGTATAAAAAAAAAAAAAAAAGCACAATCTTTCCAAATTACCAAAGAGAAATACAAATTTAAACAATTCTAAGGATATACTCCTGTAAAATGCAGCTTAGCTTAAATATTTCTATTTTGAAATATCCCTCCATTATATGTTCTGCCTTCCCTCTGCCTACTAAAGTGTTACCTAAGTATAGAAGCCTGCTTGACCTAAATGATCCATGGGTAAGCCTTTGCAATTACTTTTAAAATCCTTGCTTCTATAAATAGAAGATGTTTCAAATTTGGTGCTCAGGAAGACCTGGGCCCCAACAAGATCCTGATGTTGACTTCCTCAATATGTGTTCTTTTATTGTAGTTTTTTTTTTGGTACTGGAGAATTTTGAATTAACTTTATAAAAGCTGTCTCCCAAAGTGATCAGTATGTATAATAAAAGCTTTGAGTAAATCCTGCTTAGAAAGACAGATAAATAGTCTTTATTCCATGACACAAATCACACTTATCAGATTGTCAAAACTGACAAAAAAGGAAAATAGCGATTGTTGGAAGGACAGTAGGAAGATGAGCATACTAATACACTACTGGTATAGCTTCAAATTGATTCAGCCATCCTGGAAAACAATTTGGAACTATTATTCCCTTTGACCAAATACTACTACTAGGTATGTACCTGAAGCAAGCCAAGAACAGAGGGAAAAGACCTACATACACAAGAATAATAGTACTTTTTTAAACATGGCACTAAAATTGTGTCCATTAATTGGTGAATGATCAAATAAATTGTGGTATGTGATTCTTTTAGGTAAAGCTTTCCCATGTTATAGGTGGGAAGAGAGAAACTGTATCAAGAAAACATTAGAATGGAATTTTATTGCACTACAACAAAATGTGACATTCAGAAATATATATATCAGTGTTTGAGATTAGGATAGTATTCAGCTGAGGAGAACTCCTTATGATTCTTAGGTAGGTAGTGACATTATTTCCCCGCTCCTCCCTCATAGTTTCCTAGTGAACATGAAATTCAAAGCCCTTACTTTACTCCTTGCAGAGAATGGGACTCTTAAATCTTTCTGAATGGCAATTGGAGGGCAAGTTGTTTGAGGCCACCAAATCAGATATGGTTTATATTTATTTATTTACCTTACCTCCTTCTACAAAAAAATACTGGTTCTTCCTATGTCTAGGACAGTGTGGATTCACTTAATCTTTTCTGCTTTGAGGAAGTGAGATAATATGTTTAAATAAAATCTCTTTTGTTCAGCTCTAGTCTAAAACTGGGAATCCTCTCTGTGTAAGGTCCCCTGGGACACACATGAAAAATGAATACTTTAATAGGGAAATCATTTTATTTTGAAAACATATAACAAATACAGAAAAAGAATAAACTTGAAGATTGTGGATACAATGTCTCAATGTGAGAGCCAGGATGATGTAAAGGATGTCAAGTGAGACATTACTAGTTTTGTCCTTGGCAACAAGGACTAATAAAAGCCTGTTGGAATCTATTTGGCATGATTTCTACAGAATTCCATTACAATTCACCCTCTTCCCAAACCAATATCTTAATCCCAGTGAGTGGCAGTGGCAGAAACAGCAGGGGTGTTGGGTGATCTTCCAGTAGGGTTCCCCTTTCCTCTCACCCTTCTCTATTTTTTTCCAGGTCCTTCCAGGGAAGGGCTAATATCCTTCCATGTGGGTTTGCTTTGGTGAGATTTCACTTCTCCTTTTCCTTTTATACTAGACATTTTTAATTTTTTTTTTTTTTTTGAGGGGGAAAGTGTCATATACTGCTTTGGCAGTTGAGTGAAACCCATGGACCTTGTGATATCTCTTTGCAGAGAAATGCTGGATTACAGGGATGAAATCAGGTATGTATTTTCAGAAGTAGTCAACATGTTGATTTATTTCACTGAATTATACATATTTGTAATAAAAATAACATTTATACTACTCCAAGAGTGTAGATAGATGATAGACAAAATAAAGAATAAATATTTATTGATTAATTCAAAAATATTTTCCTTTTATATGCACAGAAGAAAAATAATTAAAGGGGATATAAATAGAGAAATTGTGTTACTAGTTTTTATGCTTTGCATATACATATATAAATACAGTTATATATGTCATATAAAACTAGATGTAACAGATATTTGTTTTTAAAATCATTCCTAGGGGTAGCTAGATGGCACAGTAGATAGAGCACTGGCCTTGGAATCAGAGGACCTGAGTTTAAATCTGGTTGCAGACACTAAGCACTTACTAGCTGTGTGACCCTAGACAAGTCACTTAAGCTCAATAGCCTAGGCCCCCCCCCAAAAAAAAGAAATAAAATATATTCCTTCTCTTGTTCTGTGTCTTAAAATGTTTGTTGATGATTGCCTCAGTATCCTCAACTGTCAAATGAGGATAATAACAGCACTTACCTCCCAGGGTTATTATAAGGATCATATTTGTAAAATACTTAGTAAAATGCCTGGGACATTTCTCTGAATCTGTCATAATCATCATTTTTTATATTATAATCAAATACCATTCCAGTGTTTCCCTGATGCAGCATCTTTCTTCTCATCTACAACATGGGAAGGCTTTACTTAAAAAAAAAATACACCACAATTTGTTTGTTCATTCAGCAATGAACAGGCAACTATTTTTTGACCAATTCTCTGCTACATTAAAAAGTACTATTAATGTTCACAATAAGAGAGTCCCTCCCTTCCCCCAAAAAACATAAAAAGAAAAAAGATGGCAAATTAACAGTAATTAGGAAGAATCTGGACATCTTGAGTGGTTTGAAATAGGAAGTGGATAAGAGCAGTAGAAAGAAAAATTATAGGGTCTGTGGGTACTGAAAGGGCCAGCTAGCATCTGCAGGGATAGGGGTGATAATAATAATTCACTTTTAAGATTTACAAAATACTTTTCTCATAACCCTACGAGATAGTGCCAAATATTATTAGTACTATTCTGCAAGAGAATTTATTGAGGTTGAACAACATGTTCAAGGTCATGCAATTAAGCGCTACAGTAAAACTTTGAATCCTAGTCTCCTGTCTCCATATCTAGCACTCAGAATTTTTTAAAAGTTAGCATTGTTAGGAGAAGCCCTGATGCATTTTTACATTTAAGACCTAGTTTGCCTTTTCCATTTTGTTCACTCCTCAGGACCCTATCATCTTTTCTGAAAAATTAAGAGAGACCTGTTTGGTTAAATTGTATGAAGAGTGTGAGGGGAGATATGTAGGGATATGTAGGATGATATGTAGGATGGAGGGGTGGGTGGTGAGGAGGGGACAAAGGAAACAGCTGCCTTCTTTAACAACTGCTACTTCTGCTACAAGAACCTTGGATTAACTGAATTGGAAGAATTGGCTGGAATTAACTAGTAGTTTTATTGATCTGTTAGAAATTGGCTTTAGATCAATCAGTAGGGATGAACACCCAATTTAGGAGGGCAAGGCTCAAGTATGCTTATGACTTCCTTAGAACTGCGTGGGTGAAGCTGTCAGTATCAGGCCTAATGATTCTGCCCAAGTCATTTTTGGCTTGAGCTATTTCTAATGTTGGGTCATCCAGCTTTGCCCTGTTTCTCAGAACTATCACCTTATCTTTCCTGACTTCAGACACTTTCCTCCTGTTTCTTTCTAATGCCAATGTTAAAGTAGTTATCTCGATCAGGGAAGCATGAAGGGATCTGACACTTTAATTATCATCTGTCTCCTTGAACAACAAGACTAGAAGGAAAAACAAATCCTTTCTACCACTCACTATAGCTACCTGCTGAAGGGTTTTTTTATTTGTTTGTTTCCCTAAATCCATCTTGCCTTCTGTTTCCTGATACATGACTGAGGCATATTGGGGAATGAGGAGATTAGACCAGGGATGCCCCATGTGAGGTCTGTGTTTAAAGTGCTAAAGAGAGAGAGAACTTGAATGAATAGTTACTGAATGGTTCCTGTGCTCCCTTCCTCAGTCACTGTGTGAAGTGATAGTATGGGACTGCACTTGGGATTTTATCAGTATAGGGAACTCTGAAAGAGGAAATTCTGTTTAGCAATGCAGATTGGCACCCTCTCTACAACTTAGAGCCTTAAATAATTTCCTTGGGACACTGAGGAGACAGATGAATCATCCAGGGTGGGTATCAAAGATAGGATGCATGGAAAACAGAGATGGAAAAGGAACAAGCATTAAGAATTTACCCTAAATATGCTAAGTACTTTCACAAGTATCTCATTTGATCCTCACAATATCCCTGGGAGGTAAGTGCAATTATCATCTTCACTTTACAATTGAGGAGACCAAAGTATATAGAGGTTAGAGACTCATCCAGGATCCCACAGCTAGATCTTCTTGATTCCAAACCAGTAGTCTATCCACTATGTTGCCTAGTCACCTCTCCAGGAGGAGGTAACAATTTGTTACTTTGGGGGAGTAGAGGATGAGGTAACAATTTGTTACCTTGGAGGAGCAGAGGATTGATGAATCTGTACCACCAAGGAACTGGGCAAGTTATAGGAGATGTCCAAAGAGAAACTTAATGAATCATTGGATCAATAGCTTCCAAGAGTATGTGGTCCAATAGATCCAATGTTGAGATCCATACCTTAAGTTCAAAGTCATTTTGGTAGGACTCGACCAAGAAGGTGAAATCCAATAGTCTCTGAGACATGCTGGATTTAAGATATGTATAGTAGTGAAGATGGGTGGGAGACTGGCCCAATGGTATACACAGAGCAGATTAAGTCCATTTTCTTTAGCTCCCTTTTCCTTGCAGATTCCCAGATGGGAGTCACTTGTTATGGAAATTTATCACTATAGATGATGGTATCAATAATATTTTATCTCAATCTTCTAAAAAGGAACAAAAGGGAGGTATCTATCTGGACCCCTTAATTGATTAAGCTGTTTGCTTCAATAAATACTCAGTTAGCTTTCCCCAGCCCATGGAACTCAGCTGCAGAGATTAAATTATCTGCTACTAATTGATAGTCTTCTCTATCTATTCACTAAATCTACAGATAACCTAGATTGAGGAGACTAGTTATGTCAGTCTGGTTTAGTTTAGGGCTACCTCTTTGGAAAGAAGGGAGCTTATCCTATAATCAAATTTGCAAACTTTGCAAATGGATATTTTTTGGAAAGCTAGAGCAAGAGCAAACATATCAATATATCCTCTCTCCCCCAACACTCAAGCACTCACTCCCCTCTCTATTAACTTGGTCCCTGGAAAGAGTGGGCTCAAATTTAAATTTAAAGCAGTTACTACAAAGCATTGATCCTCCACCAAATTTATTTTCTGATGTTGAGTAGTCTACAAATGGATTTTTTTCTATTTGCCTTCAATCCAGAGGTCTGTTCAGTCAAGAAAATTTCTTGGGGCCTGACTTCTCATCAGGCTCAGATGCCAGAAAACTCTATTATGGACTTCCATCACTATGTCTTTAGGAGCTTGTCTTTGAGAATTTCAAAACTTAGAATACTACTGTCTAGTTTATTCTATCTTTAGTAATCCACATAAGGCCAGAAAGAATAGATGCAACAGAGAGAGAAATGAACAGAAGGCCTATGTGAATATAACTATAAGTCCACCTAGGTAGACAGAATAAGGTATTGGCATTAATTCTTATTCCCTAGCTGGAAGCCTCCTCTTTCAAATGCTACCAAACAGGAAAGACAGACAAAAACATATTTTGGTTGATAGATACCTGGGCATTCACACCCAATTCCAGCTCAAGCAGTCAATCAAAAGTACATTTCTTCACCACAATGAACTATAAACAGTCCTATAATATTTGCTCTGAAATGCAGAACAGGTTCTCTGCATGCCATGTTATCAGTCATTTCCCAAAGCACTTTCCCCAGAGCTCATTCTTCCAATGCTGAGGCTTCCTGGTTAGGCCCCTGTGACCTGTGTATATATAAGATATGTACATCGATAGGCAATCTCAGGTGGCTAGGGACTTGGGAGAGGGAACACCTAAGTTAAAATTTGAATTGAGTTTTGAAGGAAGCTAGGGTACTTAGGAATCATAAGTGAGGAAGGCATTCTAGGCATGGGGCGGGGTGGGATATCTAGTACAACTGCACTGAATGAGAAGATGAATCTCAGTGTGAAAATTAGCAAATAGGCCAGTTTGGCAGGCTCTTAGCGTGTGGGCGTGGGCGTGGGCGTGGGTGTTGACTGAGAAAGCAAAGGGTAAGAAGACTTGAAAAGGTAGAAAGGGGTCAGGCTTTGAAGTGCTAAAAATGCTGAACAAAGGATTTTATACTTGATCCTGGAAGTAGTACAGAGATATTGGTTTTTACTGAATAAAAGGAGTGACATGGTCAGACTTGCCTTTTAGGAAAATCTCTGGGAACTGAGAGGAAGATGGGTTGGAATGGAGAGAGATTAGAATCACAGGGATCAGTTCAAAAGTTATTACAAAAGTACAAGCAAAAATAGTAGTCATGAATGTCTGAATTAAGTTTGTGATGTTGTGAAGATAGAAATAATAGCAAATTGGATAAATAAAGTAATTGAAAATCAAGGATGGTATAAAGGTTTTGGCCTGGATAACTTGAAAATTTGTGGCATCCTTGATAGTAAGAGGAAAGTTGGGAAGAGGGGAGAGTTTGGAGGTAAAGATAATAAGTAAAGATAATAAATTCTGTTTTGAACATGTAGAGTTTGAAATAACTATTAGACATTCAATTAAAACACTTGAGCTCAGAAGAACAATTAGGACTGGTTGTATAAATCTGGTGTACTAGCTACATAGACAAAATACTTGAATCCAGGGGAGCTAATGACCTAACCAAATAATATAGTATATATAGAAAAGAGAATAGAGCCTATGCCAGTATCTTGGAGGACTCCCAATGTTTAGGTTTTCTGACCTAAATGATGATCCAGCAAAGAAACCTGAGGAATGGTCAGACATATAGGAGGAAGAACCAGGAGAAAAAAGTCTCACAAAAACCCAGAGAGATGAATATACAGGAAAAGAGAGATTAACAGTGAAAAAAAAGGGCAGACATATCAAAAAGGATGAGTATTGAGAAAAGTATGGTATGATCATAGGATCATCGATGGAAAGTTGAAAGGGATCTCAAAGGTCTGGTGCCTTTCATTTTTCAAATGGCTCTCTATTACCTCCAGGATAAAATGCAAACTTTCCCATCCTGCAATTAAATCTGAGAACAACTTGGCTGTAACATACTTTTCCAGTGTTATTAAGTGTTCTTCCCCTACTTTTTGGTCCAGCCAAACTTCTTCTTCCCATATGACATGCCTTCCTCTCCACCAACTCTTAGAAAGCCTAGTTTTATTCAAAGGTTAGCTCAAAAGCCACTTCTTATGTGATACTTTTTCTGATATCACTAATATCGACTTACATTTATTTGGTATATACTTACATGAATACAGTGGACAACTAAGTAGCACAATGGATGGATGTCTAGTTCTAAAGTTAAGAATACCTGAGTTCAAATCCAGCATCATACACCAACTGGTTGTGTGACCATAGGTAAGCCACTCCACCCTGTTTGTCACAGTTTACTCACCTATAAAATGATATATTTTTGCTAAGAAAACCCCAAATGGAATCATGAAGAATTGGACCAAATGAAAACAACTGAACAACTATATGCATACATACAGTCTCGTCAATCTGCTGAGAAAATTCTGAAGTCTTGAATGCAAGAAGCTTTCATGCTAGTCATTTTATTGACTTTCTTTTAACTGAGATATAAATATGGCAGTATAATGATATTTTTACAGAGAGAATGGCAAACTGGCACTTTGGTGATGATTTTTCCATATTGCATCCTAGCAATATAGATAATGTCTCTTTTTATTCTAACTCCAAGATTCTATTGCTATGCTATTCTCACATTTGGAGAAGTGATAGATGGTTTGATTTAGAATCCAAAAGTTTTCAGTTCACATCCCACTTGTACCTGACAGCTAAAGTTGATTCAAGCTCTCTCTTATGTCCATTTTTAAAAATCATTCTATCTTCTGTGTCTTTCAGAGGCTCTATAGTATGGTAGAAAAGACCTCAGATCAAACCTTTCCTCATATATTTTTATTTATTTACTATAACATTTTTAGAGAATTGTTGTGATTTTCAAATGAGATCATGACTGTAATATACTTGCAAACTTTAAAACTTTATGCTGTTATTGCTATTTTTTAAAATATCGAGCTAGTAAATGATGAGGGAGACACAGAATATCTTCTCCTTGATGGACTACTAAAACTGAAGCCGTATCCTAGGAAACTCACCTAGGAAGAGCAGTTTCAAAATATTGAATCAGGAGTGGATTATAGAATTGATTGTTCAATCAGTAAGCATTTTTAAATATCTGTCTGCTCTGTGGCAGACATTATGCTAGATCCTACAGATATATTAAAAACAAAAACAAAAAACCTGAAGTCCTTGAATTCAAGGAGCTTACTTTCTGGCCCAGTCATGGGGTTATTTCTTTTCCCTGGGATAGCATCATTCACCTACTTATGTAATAATTTTCTTCATAGTAATACCCCATTATGATCGGAGGCTTTGGTAACTGACTGGTACCACTAATGATTGGAGCCCCTGATATAGCATTCCCACGAATGAACAACATGAGTTTCTGACTGCTTCCACTAACATTCCTTCTTGCAATAATTTTCTAACAGGTCATCCTCCCTCAATCCTTCTTTATCTTCCCCCTCCCCCTCAACTGCCACCATTCTATATTATTTGCCTTTCTTATTGTTGCTATGATTATCTTCCTTTTGCTTAAATGTGGTCTTTTTGCTCCTTTTCTCAAAATCCTTCAATTACTTCCTTTTGCCTTTCAAGTAAAATTCAATCTCCTTTGACTGACATTCAGATCTTCACAATCTGGCATCTCTTTTTCAAGTCTTAAGTTGCATTAGTTACTCCTTAACTTCTATTTTACACTCTAGTCAAATTAGACAATTCTCTGTCTCCTGAGCACACTTTAAAATTTGCCATTCCTCATGCTCTTTGTTCATGCTGTTTTCTGTTCCCAGGATACATTTTCCTCCCTTATTTCTTTTTCTCTTGTTGAAACAGTGCTGATTTTTTAAAGTTCAACTCAAATGATGCCTCTTCTAAGAAGTATCTGTTCCCACCAATTAGTTGAGCTCTTTTCAATCATATAATTCTTTGTGCTTCTCCTATGCACTTGTCTTATATTAATTTATAATATAATGGTGTGGGGGGGAGGGGTGGATGGTAGGGATGCTCTAGGAATGCAGAAGATCTATTTACCACCAACCAATTATCTAGTAGGCCAAGGAAATATCCATTGAAGGAAAAGAAAAGGAGATAAGAAAGACAAATGACCTGCGGGACTCTCTTCAGTTCTATCTGCAGCAGAATGTCTGATTCACAAAACTGTGAGTATGATAGTGAATGTCAGGGCAGGAGGAAGGCAAAGGTTTCTTGTTATTGATATTGCAGTTCTGTTTAATTAAATACCTTAGCTCTGAGTTAATGCATCCTCTTCTTTGGTGTGGTAAAAGGGAAGCCTCAGATGGGGTGCATAAGTTATAATTTTTTTTAATAGATGCTAACCCTAAAAGAATCTTCAGCTTGGATGTAGTTTTCAAGGAACCATATTGAGAGGATCTTGAGCACCATATATATATAAAGCCTATCATCTTCTAGATTGTAATCTACATGAAGGCAGGGACTATATCTGATATAAGAATTGAACTAAATTCTTTCTGAGGTTTGAAGTCTAATGCTTTCCTAAACCCTTTTGGTGCTACTTAAATACTGATTCTTAGCTTTGACCTGTCAGGAATTAAAAGTAGAGAGGATTCCTAATAGAGGACCCATGATTACTGGAACAATCCCTTTCCATTGATATTACACAGTCCTCATGTAGCCGTAGTAATGCTACAAAAAGCTTTTTTTGTTTCTTAACTAGCTCCTCATGTACAGGTTCTTATTTGAGGAAAATATATTTGATGATGTTGTGACACACTGAGAAACTCAAGCAATACAAGCACACACATTTATAAATAAAAGAAGAAATGTATGTTTGGGGCAAGGTTTTGCAGATACTGATGTGTGTCAAAAGGTGATGCCAATTAGGCTTTTCGTTGATGGAATTATTACCAAGCTCTCTCCCACTGAGATCACAGAAAGGTTCACCTTTACTCCTGCCTTGTTTCTAAAGTGATATTTCAAGAGAGTTGGTAATGTGTTTGTTTGTTTTTTAAAATCATCTCTGCCTGTAAGCAAAAAGGAATTTAAAAAAAAAAAGGGGGGGTGATCCGTGTTTCTGAGCAAAAGGCTAAGAATAGATTTCCTGAGCAGTAAGTCTTCCACTGACTTGCTCTGTGATTACATCATACCTGAGTTTGCTTGGTTGGTAAATGAGAACAATAACTTCTCAAATAATATAATACTATTTTTGTAGGAATGGTTGTGAATTTGAATTTAATGTTTTAAAAAGACATGAAAATCTTTATAAGAAAAATGGTAGGCAATGGAAGGGAATGCTACTCAAATATAAAAATAAATATAAAAACTTAATCATGAAGTCTTTATGGAAATATAATAATTTAGTCAAATTCTCATCCAGTACATTCTTTAAAGTTAAACTGTTGCTCTTCAGGGAAGAAATTTGAAAATTACTTTTTTCCTTAGTAGGAAGAGGTATCTTCCATATTCTTTGGTATGGTAAAAGGGAAACCTCAGATGGGATGCATGAGGTATATTTCATATTCCATATATACCACATAATTCCATAATACCACATATACCATATATGAATATCACATCATATTCAATTTGATTCACCCTAATGTCTTGCAAAATATGTTATTGTGCAATATTTTAAAAAATAAGATATTTACTAAAACTTATTTACTGACTCTCTAAACTCAAAGAGAATAGTTCTATTTTTCAGGACACAAGGAGAATGTCCAAATTATTCTGCCTGAGGTCACTTTTTTCTAGTTTGGATAGACTAGAGGCAGCTGGAATTGAAAAATTCCATTTCCTGGGCTCATATGAACACTAGTAATTAGAGAAAATTGAAATAATGATCACTGAATTTGGCTTCCATCTTTCTTTGTTAACTGGAAACTTCCATAAATTAGCTGTCTTTCCCCCTGTGATCCATTTTTTTTTTTTTTTTTTTTGGTAAACAACTGACTTCAGCTTTTCTTCATTTTAGTTTCTGTTGTACAAAAACATTGAGACTGTCTTTATGAATTGATCTTTAAAAAGAAGTGGAACACATTTTCCCATGGCATGATGGTTTTTGAGACTTACTTTTGGAGAGGAGTTTGGTTCAAAATTAGATAACTTGGCTGTTGAGAACCTTCAAAATTCAGGAGAGAGGAAAGCAGGAAGGCTTCAGCTGTGAAAGCCATTAACAGAATTCCTGGATTGATGTGTCTTCCAAGTCAGAAATAGGCTCTCTCTCAATCCCTGGCATCTCTGCAGAGACTACTAATTCCTGATAATAATGTATTGATTATTTTTTCTGTTTCAAAAAAAAATTTACTAGATTCTTGGAATAGGTATATTCTAAGTTTCTTTAGCCTAGTAAAGCAAGTTGTAATTTTCTAAACTCCTTTTACAACAAAAAATGCTACCATGATTTTTTTTTTTTTTGTAAATATGCATCCTTTTCCTCTTTCCTTAATTTATTGAGTGGTATGTATGTACTAGTGGGTCAAAGAAGACAGTTTAGTGACTTTTCAGGCATATTTCCATATTGCTTTCAAGAATGGCTTATCCACTTCCCAGCTGCTCTCTTATCTCCTCTAACAATGATCATTTCCCCTTTTTGTCATTTTCTTCAACTTGATGATTGAGAAGCGAAACCTCAAAATGGTTTTAATTTGTGTTTCTCATATTAGTAATTTGAAATGTTCTTAAAGATATTTTTAATGATGTGGGTTGTTTGTTTTTTTAAAGAAAAACTGCCTATTCATATCTTTTGATCATTTGTCTATTGGGTAATGGCTCTTGTTCTTCCACATTTGATTTAATTTTCTTGCATATCAGACCTTTATCTGAGAGGCTTGTTGCAAATTAACCATCAGAGTTTATAATGAGAGCAAAAAAAAATAAAAGGGAGATAGAGGGGTTGCGGGAAGAAGGTGATGTGCTACAATATAGATGAATTGTAAATCCCTGTAAATACTGTGATAGGACTTAGAAATGCATCACTGGATAGAAATAAAAAAGAATCACTTACTCATTTAACCCAGAAATCCATGGAGGAACATTAGAAAGAACCTGGGATAGACAAAATATTTTCTACTTCTGCTTCCTTCACTCCAGTCTTACAGAAAGAGATGGCCTTTCTCTTGACAAGACAAACCCTCTATATTCAGTGATCCCATTCCATCCTGTCTTGTCTGACATACTGACACCTCTATCATTCCTGCTCTCTCCCTAATTTCTAATAATATCTTGATATTTTTGTTGTTGCTGTTGCTTCTGACTGCAAAGATACCAAAACAAACAAAAAAAACAAACCCTCTTCATTTGATTTGTTTATCTCTGCTAGTTATCATCCTGCACCTCTCCTCTTAGTCCTTTTGTGACTAAACTTGAAAATTCCTTTTTTCAGCCTTTTTTTAACTTCCTTTCCTCTTATTCTCTTTTGAATTCTTTTTGGTCTGATTTCAGACTACCTATTAAGCAGAATTGTTATTTCCAAAGTTTCTAATAATCTTTTAATTGACAAACATTATAATTCTCACTAAGATGAAAATCAAAGAGGTTGTAGCTATTCATTTTTAACAATCTTCAACTGACCATCTCCTCAATCTGTTGTCCTATGTTTCTTTCTTGTTACAACCAAACTCCTAAAATAAAGTAGCCTATATGCAATTGCCACATCTTCCTTTCCCACTCTCTTCTGAACTTCATATGGTCTTATTCACAATTACTATCTCTTTGATTTTCATCTTAGTGAGAATGTAAGTCTCTCAAAAATATATTTTAAATCTTTATATTCTTCATATATCTTCTTTTAAAGAAGTTTTAACTATAATGGAGACAAATTTGGGTAGGAGATCTTCACAGTGTGCCTGAAACTACATCATGTCCAGGAGAGAAGCAGGCCTTATATATAATCTTGGCATATTGCCATCTTCTTTGTGTTGCTGGACTATCATCTATATGATATATATACATAGTTAGAGAAAATTACATTTAATCCTTTAATTCTACAATTACTCAAACATTACCAAAGTCTTTGACCTTGGAGGCTAGAATTACATATTTATTAACCAGTGCATCAGCCACCAGCATAGTTTAATCCTGTCCAGTATAATTGGATCAGTGTGATCTATGATGAACCTATATCATCGTTTCCTTGCTTTTGTCTGAATTGAATTTGGTAATTTGGGGATAGTTTTCCTGTGACAAGATACAATAAATGCTGACCAAAAATTGCTCCTTCCCTGAGAGACTTCCTCAGTTTGTCAGGATTTTTGGAGTTTGATCTTCTTATGAGCACTAAAGCACCAAAAGAAATTACAGGTCTGGAAGAGGGTGATATGGGAATAATCAGTCAGTTAACTGATCAGTAAGTATTTATTAAATGCCTATGATATTGAATGCTAGATAACTGTTTCTCACTATTTAGAGTAGTCTCTCAGCCCTGGTCTATTAATGCATTCTTACAATGCATTCTTTGCAAATGCTCACTTTCCCAACTCTAATATCTCAATTAAGGTTTGAGGGTATTGAACCATTTTTCCAAGAAGTTCTGATTGATTTTTGACATAAAATTAATCCCTTCCAACCCTCATTCTTCCATTAAGCATCTTCTTGGCATTCTTTATAAAAAGAATAAGAAAGAAAGAATATAAAGGCAGTTCTACAAAACTGATCACATCAGTCAACCTTAACAATATACATGGTGTGCCATACTCATACTTCTTTATTTCTACAAAGAAGGAAAGGAAGTGTATTTTCTCATTTTTACTGTGGGGCCTAGCTTAAACTACTTACACTTTCAACTTCATGATTTAATAGATAAGTAGCTAGTCTTAAAATGCCTTGAAGCCAGGAGGAGTTGGGTTCCTATTCTTAGTTCTGATATGTCCTCATGGTATGGTGATGGTCAAATCACTTAAACTCTCAGTGCTCTAATCAGTCTCTAAAACTATAAGACAAATAGAATTGAAGATGCTATCTGCCACTAATAGGGAGAATTTCCTCATCTCAGAGTTCCCTATACTAAAGAAATCACAGGTTAGCAAGGTCAAGGGAAACCAAATGGAAAGCCTTTTTTCTATACACACTGAGGTATAATGGCCTCCATTGGGTAGACTATTCTTCATGTTCTTCTCTCTTCCCTCTTCACCCTGCTCCGGACTCAGTGGAGATTGTAAAAGAGATATGAACAAAGAATAAGAAAAAAAAGATATATTGCAAACCATGGTCTTCTCTAATCCTGGACTGCCTAAACCCTTGAAGAAAAAATATAGAACCCAGCCAGAACTAGATTAAAATATAACTAAGAAATTTTAATAAAATAAATAATGAAAATACAATACAACATAAGGTTATGTTAGTTTATATATATTTAAATTCAATATATGACAGTGGGGATCATTTCTAATTGTGTTTGATTTATTTGCAATTTATTAATGGTCTTGTTAAACTGTGATTCCCAGAAATGAACACAGTATTTCTGGTATGGTCTAACAGTGGATTGAGAGATTATCATCTGTCAATATAAAGTTATTATTAAATAAAATTTTTTTAAAAAAGAGAGAGATTATATCTCCTTATCTTCACAAAGTTTACTCTTAATACAGCTCATGATCCCAATAATTTTTTGGTAATCATATCCCAGTGTTCATTCTTATTGCAGTTGCATCAAAACCCTAAAATCTTTTTAGATTACTGCTTCTTTCTAATCATAGTTTGTTGACAGGGCCACTCCTAGTTCTATCATGCTCACTTCTTCCACTAATAATTATTGCTAGCCAAAATCACCTAGCCTACGAACCCCTAACACAAAAAAAAAAAATCTACCTAACTATACTTATTATTCTTCAACTCTCCCTAATTATAGCCTTCTTCTTATTAAATTGATTTCTAATCTAAATATAAAACTTTAGATTTATCCCATATTAAATTTTTTTTATTAGATCTCTCTTAATGTTTTAACCTGTCAAGACTTATTGGATCCTGACAATGTCTTCCAGTATATTAGCTACAACTCCCAGGTTTGTTTCATCTAGAAATCTAATGAGTATGACATTTATGTCTTCATCTAAGTCACTGATAAAAAAAATTAAACTACACAGGGCCACACATACCTCCCGAGGGCAATTTACTAAAAATCTCCTTTCAAATATTCAACATTAATGACTTTTTTTTTAGATTGATCACTCTCTAATTTTACATCCAACTAACTATATTATTATCTCACCCTTTGTTTCTTAATGTGTTTTTGTATCAAGAACCCCTTTGGCAGTATAGTGAAGTCTATGGACTCTTCAGAATAATGTTTTAAAAGCACAGTTTTATAAAGAAAACCAATTATATTGAAATAAAAATGCAATTTTTTTCTCATGCAATTTCACAATTTTCCCTGAAATTGATCCACAGACCTTCAAAGGGTGGAGGTTAAGAATTGATGATCTATTATGTCAGGCAACAAAGATTTATTATATAGGTGTATTATGTTCCAGGCTCTATGTTAAGTGCTAGAGATATAAACAAAGCAAAAACATGATCCCTCTCCTAAAAGATTTCACATTCTAATGAAGGAGACAATATGTAAATAACTATGTATGAATCAGACAGATGCAGTGTAATTGATGGGTAATCTTAAACTGAAGGCACCAGTAATTGTGGAATGGGTAGAAAAAGACCAAGAACAGGCTCTTGAAAAAAGTGGGATTTAAAATGAGTCTGGCTAGGTAATCCAGAAGGTAGCAAAAAGGGAGAGAATTCCAGGTATGGGGATTAGTCAGTAAAAAATAGGGGAGATGGGTGATGCATGTTATGTGGAGGGAGCAGCAAATATTGTATCTGGATCATAGAGTTAGTGGAATGAAATCAAATATTAGAAAATTGGAACGATATAAAGGGGGCAAATTATATATCTATCTATATATTACATATCTAAGTAATCTAAGTAATGGCAAAATTGCTTCCTCTTTTGACCTCCATAAATCATCTAATTCTCTTTATGTTGTTTCTTCATTTTGGCTCTTGTATTTCCTCACTCTGTGTGTGTGTGTGTGTGTGTGTGTGTGTGTGTGTGTGTAATATATTCTTACCTGATTGTTTGGGGGAGATAGGGTGAGGCAGTTAGGTTAAGTGACTTGCCCAAGGTCACACAGCTAGCAAGTGTTAAATGTCTGAGGTTGGATTTGAACTCAAGTCCTCCTGTCTGCAGGGCTGGTACTCTATCTATCCATTGTGTCATCTAGCTGCCCTCATATTATATTCTTAATAAGGCTACTTTGCCTACCCTGTTTCTTTTCAAGAAAGATTACCTACTCAGAATCATTCCACAAAGTTTCTTGTTTCAAATTTGCCTTCTTTGTTTTAATATTTCTAGTTTCCCTTGCTTGTTTCTTAAACTCTGGGCTTTGGTAATATATGTATATATGTATGTGTATGTAATTTTCTCCTTTGCTCCTTCTTTTAAAGTTTAAATCTTTTGACTATATTCCCTGCCAGAATCAGTCATTTATACACTTCAAATCATGGTTTAGAAATACAAAGCTACTCTAAGATATATTATTAAACAGCTTTTCACTTTCCATTTATTGTGTTTGACTGCGTAAAGGTCCTCAAGGTTTGGCAAAATCACATCTAAAGGTAAGAAAAAAGATACCACTAATTTTTGTGAACACACATGATCCAACAATATAGTGTAATGGGCAGGCTATAGATCCAGATCCAGGATTTGAGTTAAAGTCCTGTCTCTAACATCTTGATTGTGTGACCCTGAGCAAGGATCTTATCTTCTTAATACTTTAGGCTATAAGTTGCAGAGAAGGCACCAATCTTCCTAAGTAGATATTATTTACTCACCTGAGTCTGCTATACCAATGAGATCACAGGTCAAGAACCTATCCCTATAAAAAAAGGAATATATTTGAGAGCCTGCCAAATATTTTCAGTGATCTCAAGCTGTTCCCTGCCATACATGTCTATTTTTTTTTTTCAATAGCACTTTTGTATGGAGATTTTAAAGGAAAGGGATGAATATAAATGTAGATAATTTGCCATCTGCATCAGTAGAAGGCATAATCATGCCAATGACCTCAGTATTTACTGAATATAAGTTCCATAAAGGAATAAAGTAGAAACACTTGGAAAACAGACAGTATGTTCTTTCACTTTCTAAAATTATTCGAGTTATTTGTGAACTGTTGAATGTAATGGAGATACTTGGTCTTCTCTGAGGTTTTCACATATATGAAGTTCATGTATGAATAAACAACGTCTTTATATTTGTATTTTGAAAATAAAATTGAATACTCTAATAATCTTGATGTATACTAAAAAGAAATAAAATCCAGTCATATGTTCCTTTTCTGAATTTTTCCTATCCATGCTTAGTATTTATCATTTCTTCCTCACTACTGAAAACTATCAGTTTTAACAATACTGGTTCCAATTCTCATTTTCTGTTGCTAAAAATGATACAATATCAATAAATTATGGCTTGCTACATTAATTTGGTGATGCTCTTCAATCTCTGATTCATGGATACATTTTAAAGTTTTGTGTAATTTGCAACAAAAAGAGAACCAGAATAGGTGCTTCAAAGTTACTTTTCTTAATTATATTCCTTGAGATTTATTGGTAAAATTCATTGGAGTTGTTGCATTTCCAGGACAGCTGACACCCTCTGACATTTCTTTCTTTCCAGGTTCACTGTATTCGATGAAATGCTTCAAATTGTAATTCACAACATAACAAAGTATTATAAGCAGGATCTCACCAGGAACACTCCAAATCATTGTCATTTTTGTTGAGGTCTAGCTTTGGGGTGCCTAAATGAAATTAGGTTAAGGTCTAGTGGCAGGTTGGGGTACAGATTCGGCGCAAGGGGGTCTAGTAGCGGCGCGAGTTCCCAATAAAAGCATTTATTGGCCTGGAGAGCTAGATTGATAAAAGAGGTTGATTATTAGGTGAAGATAGAGAGAAGGAGGGCACTGGACAAAGGGTCCAGTGGACAGAGGGTTCTCACATGGTAGCCATGTTTGGAATCTCTGCAAAGAGGGGTTCCCAGCGTGGCCTTTTTATAATAGGAGACTTAGCTCAAGGGGCTTTTGGGTGTAGCCCCAAAGTTGGTGGAGCTGGGAACAGGTCGGGATCTTCTATTGGAATTCAAAGGGACCAGAAGGGCAATTTACATTATTAACTAGGAGAGGATGGGAATCTAGAAAGCAAGCTTTCCCACATCAATTTCCATGGTTGAACTGCATTAGAAGAAACAACAGGAGAGAGGAGACTCAGCTAATTCTCTCACCAATTCAATTCAATTAAACAAATGATATTAAGCACCTACTTTGTACTAAATACAGGTGCTATAGTTACTAAGAAAGAGGTGAAAAAAACATGCACACAGATAAGAAAATATAAAATAATTTCAAAGGAATAAGGGACACCAGAAAAAGACTTCAATGAGGAAGAGACAACCTGGATTTTGAAAGAAGTTAGAATTTGATAAGGTAGAGATGAGGAAGAAGATCATTTCAAGCATGGAGGACAGCTTGTGTAAAAGCAAGGAGTTTGAAGATGGCATGTTTAGTTCAAGGAATAACTAAGTCCTAATAGACTAGTCCAGTTGGAATGTAGGATTCCTGAGGGGTTAATATGAAGGTATATGGGAGCCCACTCTGTGGAGGCTTTAAATGCTAGGCAAAAGAGTTTATATTTTGTCCTGGAGGCAACAGGAAGCTATTGAAGATTTTTAAGTAGGAGAGTAATATGATAAAACTTATGAGTGCTTTAGGAATGTTAATTTGTTGCTAGTAATGTTAATGTTCGAGGATGTTTTTCAGAAAAGAGTGATTAGAATCAGAGGAACTGTTGTTTGTAAACAGGAAGCTATTGTAATAATAATTTAGGCAATAGATAATGAACACCAGAGCTAGGATATAATAGAATGAAGGAAATGAAATCAAGAGATGTAGAAATAAAATTGTTAAGGCCTGGCAACTGGGTGAAGGGAAAGAAAGTAAAAATGATGGCAAAGCCAAGAAGTGGTTCCATTTTCAAAAGAACTAAGGATGTTAGGAGAAATCAGTCTGGAGGAAATTTAAGAAGTGCTGTTTTATATATATTGAATTTTGAGGTGTAATTGGGACACATGGAAGAAAGCATTGACCATGTTGTTATAAAGGACTGGAGTTTAGCTTGTTTGTAGCACAAGCTACAAACTTGAACTATACTTCTCTGGACAGTGTTTCTATTTCTAAAACTATATTTTGTACTCATGACCACAGTATTTATACACAGAAAGTCTCCTAAGAGCTTAAAAAAGTATTTTTGCCTTCATCTTACAAGTGAGTCTTTTCCCAATTCCATGTTATCTCATAGTGAGTTTTTTTTTTTCTGGTGTAATTATTTTATTACCTGTACCTTCCTGGTTGCTATATTTGTTTACTTTTCTTGCATTTGTATTACCAAGGGTGTTTGCAAAACAAATAACTTGCTTAGGTTTGGTTTCTTTGTAGGAACACTTCTAATACTTTTTAAAAAAAATTGAATTCCCATTTTTTTTTTTTTCATTGAACATTAGGTTAAGGTTTACAGGACATCATCTTTGGTTCTATCTTGAGCACCTTTTCAATTTGAAACCTCTCTTATACTATTCCCTCTTTTGGTTTCTGGTGGGTACAAAAAAGTCTTAATGTTATTTGAATTTCCTTTCCTATACAAACATACACACACACACACATACACACATATACACATATATATGTTTTTTTTTTTCCTTTGGTCAGTTGCAATTTTTGTTATTTTGTCATTGAAATTTTTAAATTTCACTATTGTGTGTCTTGGAATTTGCAACAATAGGATTCATTCTGAAAGTGACTGTGTACTCTTTTGGATGGCACTTTGTTTTCTGTTTTTAGAAATTTGGAATAGTTTTCTTGATTTATTTCTTACATTATGGCATTCAAGTTTTTGTTTTAACTTGTTCTGGGATATCTATGATCCTTTTATTTTCAATGCATTCTGTCTTCAAGACCAATACATTTTGCTTGTGTAGAAATTATGTTTTCTTTTAATATCATTGCTTTTTGCTTTTTCCACATTGTTTTTCATTTCTGTAATTTTACAATAAAGAAGAATTGATTGAGACAGTAAAATATTATTTTTGTTATTAACATATTAATTGTTGGTTTATCTACTTGTTCTAAAAGTCTCTGGGTTCTCTTCCTCTTTAGGTCTTTGGTAATTTCAATCCTTTTTCCTTATATTCCCCTATCACTCCTTCTTTGATGATAGTTCCTCTAAGCATGAAAATTTACTTTTCTCCAATCAGTTTGTGCTGCCCCTAAGAGATGTCTAGAGGAAATAGAAATAGAACTGGTTTTAGCTGAATGCCAGATCCTTTTCTTCAAGTCTAATGGAGCCCTTCATGCATACTGGTGCCCTCTCCCACCTATCCTTTAAGTAATGCCAAAGTATGCCAAAACATATTCTTTATTTGCAGGTGCCAGACGTCATAATGCTTGTGTTTAAGAGGATTTTTAGAACTCCTCTGTCTCTTATGGAATATACTTTTTGTCTTGTGAGGAGAAAGGAACAATTTAAAGCTTGGAGATCTTAGGGGGCAAATGTTTGAATTAGCATTTAAAAACCTTTTCAATATTATAAGCAGTGCAGTGCTAGAGAGAATAAAGAATGATTTCACCATGGTAGAACCCATTTCCATGGTTTCAAACTCCTTATTTGATTTTTCATTTATACAAAATCATAGAATTTCAGATTTGGGAATTCAATCTATACCAGAACATGAATTCTCTTGATTCCTACAAAGTAAACATCTAGTCTTTGCTTGAGGATCTTCAGAAATTTTAGAATATTATTGTAGTAAATAACTTGAAAAAGAACATTGCTATCACTTGGGAAGTGACTGAAAAAGTTATCATATATGAATGTAACAAAGTATTATTTCTGCCTAAGAGATGAGAAAGGAAGCAGTGACAAAGTCTCTCTGTCTAGGAGAAAGCAACCATAGAGGGAATGACTATGTGACTAAGTAGTGGGAATATCTGAACCCCAGATTTCAGAATGATGGGGGAACCCTGAAACTGTCCTCTGACTTTGGGGGAAATGTTGAGAAATTCTCCTTGAACCCTCAGAGAAGCTCTCCCCTGAGAAAGACCCCTCCAGGGAATCAAGATAAAGTGGTTTCATTCTGTTATCTTAGTAGGACTAGTTGAGTCCAGGACCACTCCTACTTAGCCAGAGCTGGAGATCTAGATTTCTTTCAACCTCTATTGAAATGAAAATTGGCTCCACCACTCCCAGTAAGCTGTCCCTTCTACGGGAAATCTAAACCTGGGGGCAGTAAACGTCTATTCAGTTCAAAGATCTAGGTCTGATTTCAACTTAAACTGTTCCCAACCCCTAGCAAAGATAAGTTTCAAATTCCTTATAAAAAGGGGTAACTTGGGGCACTTCTTTGCAGAGGGCCAAAGCAGGACAATGCCTTGTCAAGGAACCCCTCTCTCTTCTTGGCATAGCTGCTTGTGAGGACCCTCTGCCTGCTGAGAAGGCATTTTTCTCTCAGTGTCAACCTCCATTTCCCTAACAGGACCTTGCAGAGGGCCAAAGCAGGAGACCTCCCTTGGCATATCTGCCTGTGAGGACCTTCTGCCCGCTGAGAAGACATTCTCTTTTCAGCGTTAACCCCTCTTTATCTCTCTCACCTATTTTCCTAACAGGACTACACCATCCTTCCCCTCTCTCCCCCCCCCCCCCCCCCCTTTTTACCTCTCTGTCGGGATTTCTCTGCTAGGAACTTTACCTTGCTGCTGAAGAAGTCAGTCTTCCTAGCAAAGGCTAACTTATCATTTCCAACAATAAACTTCTTTTTGCCAGTCTAACTTTTCAGGTTCATGAATTCCTTCATGAAGAACCTCTGCACCTACCAGAAGGGGTTCCCACAACTTTCTGCCCTGTGCCAAACCTCATCAAGAAGAGATTACAAGAATTTCTAGAGCAAGTATCAAGTTCTGCTCAGATATGAAATAGAAAGAGAATGAGTCATGATAGAAATAAAAGAATAACCCAGGATATTTGGATGTTAATATAAAATCAATTCATTAAAAAAAGATTCACAAGCATAGTATGGAAAAGTGAAAGACCTAATGAGAAGGAGCTGCTTCTTTAGCAATGCCAAATTTATTTCTATTCTCAAGGAAGACCAAATTTGTTAAGGAGTACTGAAAGGCTGGAGACCAATATAAATTCCTAAAGTGGAAATCCACTCCAGGGTTTTCAGGAGAAAAGGACAATGATTTAATTATTATATGTTCCTGGAAGTCTTTATTATTACTATGTACTCCTATGAGTCCTTTGTGTATTGTACATTTGCTTTATGGGATATTTTATGCAATCGTTCTGTTCTCCATATGGTATTGTTAGCTTGAGTACTTGCATGAGAACTGGAGACCTTCTTTATACATTCGTGGAAACAGCCTTGAGATACAGTCTCAGATTTTCTTAGAAAACTCCAAATATTGGTAAAATGAGCCAAAAATAAAAGTTCTCTTGACCTCCTATCCCTTAAATGTCTTTTCTCTCCTTCCTTTCACAGTTAAAGTAGAAAACCCATTTGCAATTTGGCTTCTGATTTTCTCCTTTAACGGAACCTGCTCTCTCTCCAAAGAGATACAATGATATCTTAATTGCCAAACTTACCTAGGAGAATTTATCAGTCTTTACTCTTATTGACTTCTCTGCTGTGTTTGACAGTACTGACCACTTTCTCCTTTTGGATAATCTCTCTTCTCTGGATTTCATGATCTGGTTTTCTTTTGGTTATCTTTTTATTCATTTGACTGCTTCTCAGTATCCTCAATATCTCATTATCCATTTTTCCCCCCACTAAATTTAAGTGTTATCCCAAAACTCTGTTCTAAGCCCTCTTTTCTTTTTTTTTAATATTCTCTTTTAATGACCTCATCAGCCTCCAGGGGTTCAATTACTGTTCCTAAACATGACTTCAAGATCTCTCTATATATCTATATCTCTCTATCCCTAGCCTAGCCATGACTGTAAGTTAAGCATTTTGTATTAGATGTCCCACAGACATCTCAGGTACAACGTGTGATCTCTCCCTTTAATCTATCTTTCTTCCTAACCTCTTAATTTATGTTGAGGGCACTGATATCCTTTCAATCTCTTGGATTTGCCACTCTACTCTTCTCTCTTTCTCTTACTCTTCATAGCTAATGATTTGTCAAGTTTTTTATCCTATTTATATATCTATCTTTTGGTCTTCAAAGAATTACTGTTCTTATTCATTCCCTAATTCCCTCTCATTAGCACCATTGTAAAAGCCTCCTGATTTCTCTTTTTCATTTTCTCTTTCTACAATATATCCTCCACAGGTTATAAAAACAATATTCTAACACTAATACCTTGTTGGTGGAACTGTTTACAAATCCAGGCATTCTGGAGAATAAACTTTAAATTATGCTCAAAAAAATTATCCAACTGTGCATACCCTTTGATCCAGCAGTGTTTCTACTGGGTTTGTATTCCAAAGAGATCTTCAAAGGAGGGAAAGGAACCCACATGTGCAAAAATGTTTGTGGCAGCTCTTTTCGTAGTATCAAGAAACTGGAAACTGAGTGGATGCTCATCAGTTGGAGAATGGCTGAATAAGTTATAGTATATCAATGCTATGGAATGTTATTATTCTATAAGAAACAATCAGGAGGATAATTTTAGAGAAACCTGGAGAGATTTACATGAACTGATGTGAAGTGAAATAAGCAGAACCAGGAGATCATTATATGTAGCAACATCATATTATATAATAATCAATTTTGATGAACATGACTCTTTCCAACAATGGGATGATTGATGCCAGTTCTAATGATCTTGTGATGAAAAGAGCCATCTATACCCAGAGAGAGGACTGTGGGAACTAAATGTGGATCACATTCTCATTCTTTTTGATGTTGTTTGCTTGCATTTTGTTTTCTTACTTATTTTCTTTCCTTTTTGATTTGATTTTTCCTATGTAGCAAAAGAATTGCATAAGTATATTTATACATATTGGATTTAACATATATTTTAACATGTACACCCACCAGGATTTTATTAACAAAGATACTGGAGTGGTTTGCCATTTTCTTCTCCAGCTCAGTTAAGAGAGGTGAGGAAACTGAGAAAAACAGGGTTAAATGACTTGCCCAGAGTCACAGTAAATAAGCCTGGATTTGAATTCAGGAAGATGTCTTTCTGACTTCAGACTTGACATTCTATCCACTATTATATCTAGCAGTACTCCAATCATTTTTATCTTTACCCTACTTGGACTCAACCTCTGGCTTTCTACCTTCTCTTTTAGATAACCTTAATCCTGGGCTCCAGAAATAGGACTGCATATGTTACATGAAGAAAATCTAAATGGACAAGATATTCCTGAATCATTACTTGTCTAGACTCAAGGTGGGATATTTCCCATTTGTGGCAGTTATAAGATAAGATAAGATTATCAGGCTTGAAATCAGGAAGATTCATCTTCCTGAGTTCAAATCCAGCTCCAGACTTTTTTTTAACTGTGTGACCCTAAGTAAGTCACTTAATCCTGTTTGCCTCAGTTTCTTTATTTGTAAAATGAGCTGGAGAAAGAAGTGGCCAATGTCTCCAGTATTTTTGCCAACAAAACCCAAATGGGGTCATGAACAGTAGGACACAATGAAAATGACTGAAAATTCTCTTCTTTCTTTCTCTTCTTCTCTCTCCCAAGGAAATATGTGCCTATTTCCTAAAATTTAGTTCTGTTCTAGTTTCCTTTTTCTTTAAAGCCAGTTCTTATGATAGTCACTGCATTATTAATATGTCTTTGCCATTACTAAAACTCATTGGGAAGAGTAGTAAGAGAGGACTTTGGAAGAGAGAGAGAAAGATTTCTAGCTGTGGTATTTTGGTGGTTTTCACACTGGGGACTGGAGCTGAAATAAAGAGAATTTTTGATTTATCATCTTTTACATTTTCCCAAGAAAGTTGAAAGAAGAAGTAATATTTGGATCACTTCTAGGCAATGAATTAGTATGTGAGTAGTCTGATTGAGAGTGGAGGGAGGCTATACTAGAGGCAGAACCTTCAATATTTTCCTTTCCCTTTCCCCAGGCTTATTCTAGAGAAAAACATCTTTCAAAGAGAAAAGAGTCAGGGAATGTCTGTGGGAAGGAGTAGTCTTGCCTTTATCAGGAGGGAGTAAGACACTGACAATACTATTGACCAGAAGAGCATTACAGTATACCCTTACTTCATTGTTAATCTATCAAATTAAGGTGATATGTTAGAATATGAATTAATGAATGAGAAAAATTAAACATTTATTATGGATTATGGAATTAAAATGCAAATAGAAAAAGTGAGACAGACCCTGCTCACAAGGAGATCAAATGCTAATTTGGGACAAAATTTTTTTTAAAAGGCCAATTACAGAGCAAATGGAAAGGTCTAGATGACTCTGGTGTGGCAGAAGCCAAAACCTCTTATCCTAAGGTGTATCTAAATCAGATGATGGCTCTGGAAGATGTAGAGGCAGGGCAGATGGTAAGACCTGGTAATATTTCATAAATCTGGAAGGAATAGAGTTAATGACTCATATCATTAAATGAGTGTGAGTATCCCAGCAGGCCAGTGTTGGTGGAAGGAGCAAAGAGGGGGAAGACAAAGGAAAAAAAAAGGGGGTTCTCCTGGTGGTGGTGAGTTTTCCTGCTGTCTGGAAAGCCAAGAGAGATTCTGTAATAGTACAAGAGTACTAGAGTTTGGTTTAGATCCTACTTTTGCCACTTATAAATTTATTGTCTCTATAACTGTGAATAAGTCACAGTTCCATTTGTCTCTCACTTCAACTATTTTTCTTAATGGAAAAATATTCCTAATTGTATATTAAAGTTATCTGTTTATCTCTATATCACTACTCAAGGACATCTACTTTGCTTCTAGTTCTTTGCTAACACATTCATTTGTATATTTTGGGAGTATATGTTTCATTTATTTCTTTCTTTGACCTTGAGATTTATGCTAAGGTGTGGGGCCATTTTTTTTTTTTAGCATAATTCCAAATTACTGTCCAAGAATAGTTGATCAATTTACAACTCCACCAACTATGTATTACTGTACTTGTCTTTCAGCCCTTCCAACAGGCCCTCCAATATTATTTCTATTCTTTGTCATCTTTGCCAGTTTCCTGAGTTTGAGGTAAAATCTTTGGGTTTTGATTTTAATTTCCCTTGTTATTAGTGATCTGGAGCATTTTTTATGTGGCTAGTGGTCATTTGAAAATCTTCTTTTGAGAAGAATTTTTTTTCATCTCTTTCACTCTTCTCATTTGAGGCCTAGAATACAAATACATTCACAAAGAAAAATACTCATATTTAAACATACAGCAAGGATTTTTCTAAATCCCAGTTCTGATTACTCATCTAATGTGAAAATGATCCTAAATTCTTCAAGGTTATGCCAGTCAGGAGGGTACAAGATCTGCCTGGTGCTATGGAATTACAAAGACTTCAAGGAAGCACCTGGTGAAGGGCTGTATGCTTGCTGCTTAAGGACCAATCTTGCTCAGAAAGCTTTTAGCACCAGAAAGTTGGCCATCATATGATTGATTTTTTTTTTTTTGGTTATTTAAATTTTGCAAATACTTTAAAAAAAAGTGATCTGCATCATCTTAAAGTTGATTCACACCAATGAAATAAAGGATCCTAAAAAAAGTGAAGTATATCTATAGCTCCCTGGACAGAGATTTTCTTTTAATAATATTTGTTGAACTTAGTTCAGAAAAGTATTGTTAATATAGTGCTCTGACATGGACTTCTTATATTGAAATTTTTTGTTATACTGTGGAGTAGATTTCTGCATGAAGTTACTTTTTATCTTGGCTCTATATAATGGATTCAGGTACCAGAATGCCAAAATGGTTTTTAAATCAATCCCCATTATAATAACCTTATTAAATTTAGGGCCAGATTAAAATGGAAGGCAGTGTGGAGCAATGTTAGGAGTAATGAACTTGGAATTGTCAGGTCTGAATTCAAATCTTAGTTTTTGTGCCTTTGGGAAAACTCTCTTTAGACTTCATTTTACTCATCTGGAAAATGAGACTATATTAGATGATCTCTGAGTACTCTTGGAGCTCTAGAACAATGATCCTAGTCAGAATGGAATATTGCCAGAATAAATGTATTTTTACTAGCATGACATAACCTTGGGAATTTGGTACATTTTCTTGAACAGGCATATCTATTAAATGCTTTCTAGAGAGAGATAGTTTGAGTTTTGACTATATTTCTTTTCTATCTAATAGGGTGCAAAAATCACTCCAATTGTTATTATGGTCTATAACTACAGTAGGCCTTTATAGTCCTAGGACAGACAATATTGCACAATAACCCATCCGCAAAATTAACCAGTTCTGGAAATCGCCAATCAGTTCTTTCATTATTCCTCTGAAAGATAGTAATGATTATAGCATCTTTTCTCTGTCCTTTATGTTGAGAAAAGAAAGCAGGCAAGCAATGGAACATCTTGTCTCTATATTTTCAGCAGCTTTGTCATGTGATGTAGGAACTTTCCTCTTTTTCATAAGCCTAAGTATGATGTAGATTTTTTAAAAAGATAGATGTACATCCATGCCAACTTTTCTCTCGAAAAGCATTCTACATTGTGATATAGCAATTGTTAAGAAAACAAAACAAAACAAACAAGTGTTAAAGGAGATGACAGAGGGCTGTGCTATGTCTGAAGCACCCTTCTTTATTCATCTCTTAGAGATACTCTGGTAACCATAGAGTGTGAAATGACCTTTCATGTGGAATATTTAATAACACACCAAAATTGTTATTTTGCCAGTAATGTTGCTGCTTTCATGGAATAAGAGCAAAAAAGGAGGAAATGCCTTTGAATGTAAGTCCAAGCAGATAATGCTCAGTTCTTCCATGCAGTCTATAATAGTACCTAACACCATGTTTTTGCTTAATAAACACCAAAGGAAGTATGCATCCAGCACTCTCAAAGAGATTTTTAGAGCTAAGGTTTATTCAGGAGGGATCTTTGAAGGTTCCATAGCCTAAAGCATAGAATGGCCTTTCTAACCTGAAATCAAACTGAAAGCTACTGGTCTGCTATTTATTTACTATACCCTCCAACCAACATCTAAAGCCCTGACATCCTGACCTCTCCAATGACCTTTTGAAGCAAATGGTTAATACAAGACACAGATGGAACTAGAATCAGAAGTCAGGTCTTCCACTTTGTCTTCTTCTTCTTCTTTTTTTTTTTTTTAATGTCTTTCATAGTGAATAAACTATTCATTTAGTTTGTACATGGAAAAGCTAAAAACAAAGAGATAAATCTGTTTAAAAGACATACAAATTAATGTAGTGATTTATTGTCAAAAGAGATTGGGGCTTATTACAAGAAAAAAAATTTTTTTTTCTTTTCAGAGAGAGAGTAAAAGAGAATGGATCTTGAGGGATATCCTTTTAGGTAGAAAGAAGGTTGTGAACTCAACCACACTGCCCACACTAGAGGAAGAGATCATAACCATTTTGCTTTTTATAAGCAAAAATAAAAAATGCAGCATGGTAGAAGAACTAGGGTAGGGCCTAAGGCAATCATTTCCGCCTCTGACTTCCACATGCAGCAGACTTGTGAAAAATGTTATAGCTGAGTGAACCTTAAAAATAGAACTAGTGATGGTGATGGATTGTGGCCCTTGAAGAGTTTAATTGTCAAATTGACATTTATCAAAAGCTTTAGTGCATTTAAAAGATAAATTGTGCAAGTTTGGTTCAGATCAAAGGGCCCCCTGTTCCTTTTCATTCATGAGCAGAGGCAAGCTTTAGTGTTGCTAAGTACATGGCAAGTCATGTGAAAAATGAGTTCTCTCCATCCTTGGCCCCTATCAGAATTCCACTGGTGACAGATAATCAGAAATTTAAATGTTACCCTTGTCTTCAGAAAGTTCTTAAAATAATGGAGGAGGCATGAGACCATTTGTATTTGAAAGGAAAGCTAAATAATTTAGCATTGGAGAACAGGAATCACAGCTCCGGGAAGATAAATAATGAAATCCCAGCCCAGTAGACTTTTGGAGTTGCCCCACTAATTACAGATCAATTACTTCCCAGTTGTTTGCAACCTTATCAAAGAATGGTAATTTTCCTGAGAGGAAAGAGTAATAAGATGACTTCTCATTATTATAGTAGATTTGTTGAAACAGTTCTAACACTCAGATTAGAAAAAGCTTTCCCAAGAGGTAATATGATCTATATGCATATAGGGAGAATTTTAAGAGCTGAAAACTTGAGTCTAGACATTATCTTAAAAATACTTCCTTCTATCAGGTGTTATCCTAAATGTGTCCTTGCTACAGTGGAGTAGAAAAAAATGACCACCTGAAACCTGACTAAATAAAAACAGCTCTTTACCTCCCACAAATCATATGCTGGAAACCAAAACAAAAGTCTGGATATCATAATATAAGGAGCAAGAGTTGAATTTCAATTTATTGCCAAATCTGGAAAGTTTCATGGAATAATCATCAAGATATGGTAGTAAATAATTAGTAATTTGCTCAGTATTAAATCTTAAAGGAGTATTAACTACTTCAAGCTGGACATCCATGATATCATTTTATGTCTGTCTCTCCTAGAAGATTGAGAATATAGGAATGAAGGAGGGTGATGGATACTGTAGTATAGGGGCGGGCGGGGAGGGGTGGGGGAGGAATCAGAGAAATATGGCAGGAAAAAATATAGTATGAATTCCTAGATATTCAGGGAACTTTATGAGGTTGGATGAATGATTGCTTAGAGTCTTTGGCTTCATATTAAATACAATGGGTGTGGAACCTAGAAACAGGAGCTTTCAAGACACTAATTTGTTATTCCATTAGCTCTTTTAGATTTGTTTTCCGATTCCCAGTTTTTCCACTGCCTACTGGCCAAAGTATCAGTTCTCCCACATCCCTAGGTTTTTAGAGAAAGCAATTCCTTTTGTGGTAGAAATAATTCAAACCAGGCATGAATGGACATACTTAGAGAAAGACAAGAACTCCACTCTGCTCTCATTGTTTAAAAAAAAAAAAAGTGATCCTATTCATTTTTGCTTTTAAATCCCCAGCACTAAATGGTGTCCAGTATTTACTATCATAGGTGCTCAATAAATGCTTGCTAAGTATAATTGAATCCCAAAGAATTTTCCATAGAATAATCATAGAATAAATCTTTTAATAATTGGGAGCCAGCAATATGAAGAAATGGACATGTTCCATATCAGAGTATGTGGTGGAGTTACAAACTTATCAAACAATAGGAAATGATGAAACTCAAGGACATAGTGAGACATAGTTAGCATACAGTAGTGAGATTCAACAAGCATTTATGAAATATTTACTATGTTTTAAAGGACATGGAAGAGGGTCCCATTGGGATTAGAGGTCATTTATAAAATACTTGGATGAGAGTATAAACTTAAAATAATTTTGATGATGTTATTGAGATTAAGGTAACCTTAGAATCAGGAATACCTAAGTTCAGTTTCTGTCTCAAACATATACTAGTTATGTGACCCATAGAAAGTCACTTAACCTCTCAGAATGACAATCTGCAGAAGATGTTTCTTTATTGAGAGAGAATACTACACTTGAAGCTAAGAAGACCTGAGTTCAAATCTTGCTTCAGATGCTTATTATCTATGTGACTCTAGAGTTGTCTGTGCCTCAATTTCTTTACCTATAAAAAGAATGTTGTACTCAGGGGCTTTGAGATTTCTTAAATCTTTAAATCAATGATTCTATCCTGATAAATCCCATGTCTTGTCCAGCTTCCCAATCCCCAGAAAAAAAGGATTGATAGTGCTAATTTAGAAATTAAATTTTCTAGGGTGTAAGACCACAACAATGACTTCCTATATCAATTAAGAAGGGGTGAAGGCTAAATATAATACGAAGGAAATTGGTATATCAATAAATCTCAGTGTAGTTCAAGCTTGAGACTTCTACCAGACAGTTTGCCAGCAATATATGAGAATCTCAGTTTACTGAACCAATATGTCCTGTCTATGGATGACTGATGAGAATAGAGAGCAACAAGGGGAGAAGTAGTGAAAGCTAACAAACAAGGTATAGTATTGCTAAAGGATACAAATTCCAGCCTTATTTCTGTTTCCTTCTGATGGGAAAATAGCCCTGTGGAATAGAACAATTTGCTGCAAAATAATTTGTCTGTAGTATTGAAATTATAGTTATTAATGTTGAATTTTAAGAAATTTCTATTGCAAGAAGCAGATCCAATTTAGTAAATACAAAATAATATATAAATTACAAAACAAAAAAATCTAAACTTTGGATATGAATAAATGATTTCTCTAAATATATTTTTTGACTTTAATTATGACAAGAGAGCCATAAGAACCCATTGTCCATCAATTAATACCAATGGCTACCTACCCATGACAATTTTTCTTTACATGCAAGAAATATAACTCTCAAACTCCTGATTGATAATATAAAGCCTTCTTGGGTCAATGAGAATGTTTCTTAACAAGTTGAAAAGATCTTTCTTTACCTATAAGTCCAAATTTTCATGGCCAAAGTGATAGGAACTAGTGTAATTTTGATGTTATTGCACATATAACATCTGATTTGGGGGATCAGTAACAACAGTTCAAGACAGTACCCTGTTGCATAGTTCTAACTTTTGCCATTATTTCAACAGTAGAAAGCCTTCAAGATGCTAGAATTTGTGTCCTCTGGAATCATTGTCTTATTTGTTTACTTTTAAAAAATTTCTCATCTTCCTCACTTGTGACCCACTCTCATCATCCATCCAAAGATGAAGAATACTAGTTTGGTGAAGGAAAGTTCACAGACACTGCTGATACACTATGTGGTAGATGTTCCAAATTTCAGCTATGATAGGATTTCCTGGTTGTAAAGCGTAGTCATTATCCTTCCTTCCTTCCTTCCTTCCTTCCTTCCTTCCTTCCTTCCTTCCTTCCTTCCTTCCTTCCTTCCTTCCTTCCTTCCTTCCTTCCTTCCTTCCTTTCTTTCTTTCTTTCTTTCTTTCTTTCTTTCTTTCTTTCTTTCTTTCTTTCTTTCTTTCTTTCTTTCTTTCTTTCTTTCTTTCTTTCTTCTTCTTCTTCTTCTTCTTCTTCTTCTTCTTCTTCTTCTTCTTCTTCTTCTTCTTCTTTTTTTTTGAATTTTTTTTATTATTATAGCTTTTTATTTACAAGATATATGCATGGGTAATTTTTCAGCATTAACAACTGCAAAATCTTTTGTTCCAATTTTTCCCCTCTTTTCCTCACCTACTCCCCCAGATGGCAGGTAGACCAATACATGTTAAATATGTTAAAGTATATGTTAAATACAATATATGTATAAATAGCCATACAGTTATTTTTCTGCACAAGAAGAATCAGACTTTGAAATATAAATGTGATTCTGGAGTTGTCTGTGCCTCAATTTCTTTACCTATAAAAAGAGAGTGTTGTACTCAGTGGCTTTGAGATCTCTTAAATCTTTAAATCAATGATTCTATCCTAATCAAATCCCATGTCTAGTCCAGCTTTCCACAATCACTCTATGAAAGAAATAAAAAATGCAGGCAGACAAAAATAGAGGGATTGGGAAATCTATGTAATGGTTCATAATCATCTCCCAGAGTTCTTTCCCTGGGTGTAGCTGGTTCAATTTATTACTGCTCTATTGGAACTGATTTGGTTCATCTCATTGTTGAAGAAAGTCACATCCATCAGAATTGATCATCATATAGTATTGTTGTTGAAGTGTATAATGATTTCTTGGTCCTGCTCATTTCACTCAGTATCAGTTCATGTAAGTCTCTCCAGGCCTTTCTGAAATCATCCTGTTAGTCATTTCTTACCGAACAATAATATTCCATAACATCATATACCACAATTTATTCAGCCATTCTCCAATTGATGGGCATCCACTCAGTTTCCAGTTTCTGGCCACTACAAAGAGGGCTGCTACAAACATTCTTGCACACGTGGGTCCCTTTCCCTTCTTTAAGATTTCTTTGGGATATAAGCCCAGTAGTAGATCCAGCAGTGGATCAAAAGGTATGCACAGTTTGATAACTTTTTGGGCATAATTCCAGATTGCTCTCCAGAATGGCTGGATCCATTCACAACTCCACCAACAATGTATCAGTGTCCCAGCTTTCCCACATCCCCTCCAACATTCAGCATTATCTTTTCCTGTCATCCTAGCTAATCTGACAGGCATCAATCACCCTTTCTTTAAAAATTTTATTGTTGTGACCTTGACAAACATTAATAATCCCTCCTGGATTTTCTTAACATAAATCATGATACGGGCTATATTTTGAGTATGAGAATGTTGGGGTTTAATGGGGTGCTTCTGGAGTAGAACAGTTATTAAATATTTATGTTATTGGATTAGGGCCTACGTCAATTGATGTGAGATTGCCTTCAGGATCACTGCTCTGCAGCTTTCAAGAAAAGTGAAATTTAAGATTGGGAAAGAGGAACTTCATCTTTAGTTAACTAGTCCACTAAAACTGGAAGGAGGAACTTGTGGCTTCGCTATCAGTTAACTATTTTTTCCAAGCTACAAGAAAGGAAAACTTAACCTTACAAGATTATATTATTTAAGTATGTTGTTGTTTAGTTGTTTTTAGTTGTACCCATCTATGCGATCCCTTTTGGAGTTTTCTTCACAAAAAACACTGAAGTGATTTGCCTTTTCCAGTTCATTTTACAGATGAGGAACTGAAGCAAATAGGGTTAAGTTGCCCAGGGTCACAAAGCTAGAGAATACCTGAGAGAAGTCATATTTGAATTCAGGAATCTTTCTGATTTCAAACCTACTAGCTTTATCCTCTTAGTTGCCCTCTATTTAACTTATAATTAACTTTTACTTCAAGAAAAAAAGGGGAACTTAGTAATCAGTAAACTAGAAGTCAAAACACTTTTCTTCAGCTAACAGAAAATGGAACTTAGTATTTAAAAAGAATAGTAATATACGATTATTTTATTCCTACAGATATGTCTTATTCTAAATTATTTATCACTAAGTGATAAAGTCTTATCAATCTGCAACTTAGACTTAAGAGAATATCTGTTATTTTGGCTTGGCTGTTAGGGCTATATTTTCCTAAAACAGAGAGTTTAATTCTACAATCAAAATAAAATCAAAGTAATCAATACTGATTTAAAGGTTATTCCTTTCCACTCAAGCAATTGTCATGTTCATTTTGTCATCACTTTGACAATCTGGGGGATTTGAGGCAGATTTGAGAGTTGTTTTCATTTATGTGTTTTCTTATTAGTAATAATTTGAGGCATTTTAATTTATAACTGATATTTCTTCTTTTGAAAACTACCAATTCGTATCATTTGACTATTGAGGAATGAACAACTCTTATTGTTATCTATTTGAATTGATTACCTATATTTCTTAGATATTAAATCTTGACCAGATAAATCATTGCAAAGATTTCCACCCCCCCCCCAGTTAACTGTTTTCTGTATATTTTGAAAAATATCCTCTCAAATATTTGATATATTTTGGAATTTCTCTTTTTAAAAAATCTCCTCCTTAAAAAATCCCCTAATGAGTTTTGTTGAAATTAAAGAGTGACAGATAGTTTTCATGGTTTTATTTTATATTCTGCTACTTTGCTGAAGTTATTATTTGATTAATTTTTTAGTTGAATTCCTAAGGTTCTCTAAGTGTGTATATAATCTCCAGAAAAATGATGTTTCTTCCATGACTTCTTATTTCAATTTTCTTTTCTTATTATTATAGCTAGCATTTCTAGTATTATATCAAATAAATGGTGATGACAATAGACAGTTTTATTTTATCCTTGATTTTACTGAAAAGGTATATAGCATAACTTCCTCATAAGCTTTAGATATATGCTATGACCATATTAAAGAATGACAATTTTTCCCTATGCTTTTTCATAAACATAAATATTATGTTTTAGCAAAGGCTTTTTCTGCTTCTATTGAGATGATCATGTGATTTTTAGTGTTTTGCTCCCTAAATTTGGTTTATTATGTTTATAATTTTCCTAATATTGAACCAAGACTTCATTCTTGGTACAAATACAACCTGAACTATAATTTTAAAAAGTCTTTCATGGTATCCTTCTTTGTTAATATTTTATTTAATGTTTTCTCGGTGATATTCAGTAGACAATCAACCAAAAAAGGAGTAAGAGACTTTTAATTTTCCCTCGATAAAAAGAAAAAGGTGATAGGGAAAAGAAATGGGTATGGTACTGATGCTGGTAGTAAGGTCTGTGGGATAGAATTCATCAGGTTCTGCTTCTATATACCATGAGTATGTCATTCTCTTTAACTTACATTCAGCTCAGATCATACAAAGTAATACTAGAATCTCATTTTCCTTTTCTCATTTTCCATAGATTTACAGTTGAAGGCATTTGAGTGTAGAATCTATAGCAGATCTGAACACCCTTTCCCCACTATCAAAGCTTTGCTCTCTCCTTTTTAGTCATTATTTTCAGCATGGAGCTTCTAGAACTTTTAATGTTCTCAGCTCAGTATGCTTTCTCATTTCTTACTTTTCAAAAGGTTTCACCTCTTCCCTTCCTTTGTGAAAGAGACTGAGATGGATAGATGATAGATCAATGGATAAATAGAGCATTTATCAAATAATTCCTATGAAGTAGGCCCTTTGATAAGGAATACAAATACAAACAAACATTAAAAAGATAATTTTTTCCCTCAAGTAATTTAATAGGTGGATACAATCTGAAAAAGAGAGCTAGAAACTGGGAATTCAAGGGGGTGCTACCAAATTAGGGTCAATGTGGAAGGAGGAAGGTGAATTAGGAACATGCTTCATGGTATAGTGGTCTTGGAAAAAAATCAAACAAAGAAGGGGCTGCAGGGGCAGAAGCATGTTAAAGGTAAGAAGATTATAAGTACAGAGGTGGAATAGACTGTGAAAGAAGTTAGAGAGTCATGAGCAGAACTGGGAGAGAAGAGACTGTTAGAACTGGTTATGGCTCCAGAGGCTTGAGTAAATGGAAACAGGGAAATTTATATCTACCATCAGACATTAATCTCTAATATCTCCTACATTCTAGAATGTAATGAGTTTGGGTTTATTTTGTGATGTGTGCATGGTAATGGAGAGATTGGACCAGCTTAGGTGGCCTCTGAGAGTCCCCTCTCACTTTAAATCTATGTGTCTCTGTAGAGTTAGCATATTGCATGAATTACAAATGTTGAAAATATTTAGTATGGACAAAGTTTTGAACAGTTTTGTGTCACATATTCAAACATTTATGTTTGCAGAAGTCAGGGAGGTATGAGGAAAACTGATCAGCCTGCCTGAATTTCGTGCTCCAGAATGTTAGAACAATAATAAAAAATCCCTTGATGAAATCAGAGTGGTAAATTTTTGGGAGTAAAATGAGAAAAAATACCATTTCACATTACATTAATTCAACCTACAGAATCTGTTTCCATGGAAAGTCATTTATGAAATACCACATTTGGATTTTTATAAGAGATTTTTCTAACTAGTTAGATATTTTGTAGCCTATTTAAGTTGAGATAAAGTGAGAATATACAAATCTTGTGCTCTGGCTTATAAATCAGACTTGGAAGTAAGTAACTTGTTTCCCTGCATAACTTGGGCCATATTTGCCAAGAGAATTATTGTCCTTCAATTCTTTGCAAGCAGGGGGTGTAAACATTTGTTGGAAGGGGGTAGAATTTTTGTTTTGGAAAATTCTGTTCACTCAAAACTGAAATTCACTCATTTGAAGCAGCCCTTTTCATCCTCCTGTTGTAACTCAAAGCAGTTAAGTCTCATATACTTGAAATGTGAGGACCAGGGGAAGTGGATAGGTTTCCATTATCCAATATTTCTATTTTAAAATACTGTGGTGTAAACTGTGCTGGGGAATAGCAGTTGCTTCAAATTGCTGCTATTTTGATTAAACTGCTAGAAGCTTTACCATAAAATACGCTTGAGGTTTGTTCTGTATTTGTAGTGTCCTATTATCAGTCTAGAAGGGAAAAGAAAATATATGGGGGAGTATGTGGTAGAAACACAGGGCTCCCCCAATCCAGCTGCAGGGAAAACAGCTGGTGAGTCAATTCTAATTGCCTCAGCCATACTGCTGTGGCATTTACAGACTAATGAGAAGGCTGCTGGTATATGTAACTTCTGGACTGAACTTGCCCAAACTTGACTTATAGGAAAGTGGAGTAGAGTGATTCAAAGGGAGAGGGAAAACTGCAAGGGTGAAAAAGAAGCTGGTGAAGACTTTGAGGAGTCTGATAGTTACACATACTAAGATGTTTGGTTCTGAAGCTTTCCTAATCTGCACACAGTCTACAAATCTTTGCTACACTACCACTATTTTGGCAGTAGCCTTCTATGTTGCTGATGTGTAAGAAAGAGCTTCATCAATTGGACTCTGGTGGATTCGTTCCTCATTTTCACTCTTCTAAGAAAAGGCCGAGAATCTGAGAGTGTGATGAAAACTTCTTTTACAGGCCTAGAATGGAGGTGTGGTTCCATTATTCATTTCCGGTCTTTTTTGGGTTGAGAATGCCCATACCTTCAAAAATAAATCAACACCCCTACCAAAAACTCACTATCCTATGAATTCATTAAGTTGTTCAAAGATCTCCACCAAACAATCAAAATTTAAGAAGTAATCATGATGAACTTGTATGTGAACAAATTCATACTGAATTATAACATCTGAGCATCTGAGTTTATTCCCAATTTCCTGTCCTAGAGAAGAGCACCCAGTGATAGCATCTGATGTAGAGTAACACCATAAACCCTAAATCTGGTTCAAGGATTTAGAATTATCCCTACAGGATCACATTTCTCTGTTCATTTAAAAGCAAATCTCTTACAGAATGACAAATGTTTGCCTTTGTACAAATTCTCATTCTCCCATACTGGAAGTGTACTTTCTCTTTCCCTTTCAGAACCCCATGCCTCTTTCAAAACTCAGATCACTCCCCAAATAATGGTTTGCCTTTTATAAGTGAGTTGTTCCCAATATCTTTGAGCCTGTCCTTATGATTATAACATGGTTGGAAGCATCCCTGAGGTATTTCTAATATTTCAAAGTAAAAAAAAAAAAAAAAAGCTCCATGTTCTTGTTTGGGAGGTAAAAGAAATTTCTTCATGAAAACATTTACAAGTGTAAAAAAATCTAGTATTTTCCTTATGATGGTTTGGAATTTGCTTTGATTAGATTATATAAAAATGAACTTGTTTTCTTTTCTGCTTCTTGGGGGAAGGTTGGATATAAATTTACCCATGCCCACTTAAAAAAAAAAAAAAAACTGATTGCTCAAGTTAGACTGGTGATAAAAACAAGACACATTTTTGTACTGAATATGAATGGGGGGAAGATTTTTTTAACTTCTGGAAACTCAAAATTATAGTAGTAGTAGTGGTAGTAGTAGTAGTAACTGGCATGTGCTATATAGTCTGGGAATTGCTAAGGGATGATTAATCTTGAGACTTGCTTTTGACACTCCATGACTAGATGATAGATGTCGATAGACAATTGCTTTAAATCAAACAGAATTAAGGGAGTTTTCCCTCCTGTTTAATATATGTCTGACTTTTTCCTTTTATAGCAAGTTTTTATAATCAAGAAGTTTTACAAATACAATACTAAATCTATTAAATACTTTGATGCTGATTGATACTGGAACATGTCTGGGTTACCACAATAAAAAAAAGTATGAACATCTTACAATTCTAACCTGTATTTGTAGTCAAAATATAATAAAGGGATGATATCCTTCTAAGAGGGAAATGATTAGACAAAGTAATAAAACAAAAATGTAAAAAGTTTTCTAAATAAATGGAATAGTAAAATTTGAGAAAGCAACAGAATTAGACTGTTTTCTCTAAGAATTACATACAGAGGTATATGATTGGCTTCCAAATTTATCCAGTATAAGAATTTAGATTTTGAGTATGTTTTAGCAATAAGTTCTCAAAATTGGATTAATTTACACATAAATTATATTGATCTGCTTGATAATATCAAATGAAATAAGAGTTTATCTTATGGTTAGATCTTCATGAAATGGTATATAAAGTAAAATGCTCTGAAGTTTCAAAACTGGAGAACCAAATTTAACCCTAAATCATATGAAATCAGACTTATCTAGGAATCTGTAGATATAGAACCAGAGAAACAGAACCCTCTTCAGAGTTGTCTTGAGAATAAAGCCCAAGAAAAGGTATCTAGGGAGCAGATAATTACATGAGACATCTGGGACTCAAAATGTGCTGATTAAATGGATATCAAGAATCAGTTACTAGGATACAAGAAGACAAGGTTAGATAGCATTGGTGATGATTACTGTATTGTTTTGCATGGTTTATGTTTCAATTTTCTTGGTTACCTTGGGTACATATATATCTCCCTTCTTTAAACTAGCCTATTGTAAGTTAAGTAGTTTTATTTATAATATATTTATATAATATAATATATTATTATAGTATATTATGTATAATATACTATAATACTTTGTAATATGAATGATAATGATTTTTTGAAAAACCTTATTACATTGTTTGAATCCAGTTCTTTGTGGCTAAGAAAGTGGACTGTCTCTATATGCTATTTAGAGATCCTTAATGAAAGGCATATGTTATGCTGACCAGAAATTCAGATCCAAAGATTGATGCAAGAATTTTCTCTAAATCCCCTACCAGGTCCTTCTGACTACTCTCACAATTACCAAAACTTGTGAGTTTGTATTCCTAGATCATCTGGAAAAAGTTCCTCCTCCTGAGTGAATGACAGAACACTGCAGGGACCTCAAGGTTTATCTAGTATGGACTCAGAAGCAGCTGACACCAGACAAAACAGCTGTTCCAAGATTCCAGATGAGGACTGAATATTCTGTTCTAGTTTTGTTTTGTTTTTCTCCCTCTTTTCTTCCTTTTTGTTATATGCCCGACCAGCAAGGCAAGTATGTGTTGGCGTTTTTCCTAACTACATTTTTGGTCCTCCTTTCTTTTTTTTTCTTGCAAGAAAGAACTATTCACCTCAAGATCTTGTCCAGGCTCAGTTGGCCTCTCATGGCATCTTGGCTTATACCTACCTCTCCTTAATTGACTGGAAGGGTAAGGTTTCTTTCAGACCTCCTTCCTTTGGCCAAAAGGGGAAAATGATATTACGAGATATTCTGTTTTCCAGGGCTAAGGCCCAGCCAAAAATAATCCTTTGCACTTACCCTCTGAATGAACACCACTGCTACTAAACCACAGAACTGATGGTCCCTGAACTTAGGCAAGCACCAACAAACAGATCCAGATCTGGAGCCCTGCTCTGAATGGACTTTTTGTCACTAGACAACCTTGCTTTCCTGTGCTGTTGTGCCTTTTACATTGGATTCTTTTAACATTTCTTAAATATGGATATTATTGTCCCCATTTTACAGATGAGGGAACAGGCAAATAGAGGTCAAATGAATTGCTTAGGTTCAAACAACTTTAGATCATATTAAAGATTCTGTTTGCACACATATTTATGTTCCTTCTAGCACAGTCTTTTGGTGATAAGGTGGAACAAAAGAAAGTTTCTGCTCTTATTACTTCTTATTCTGCATACTAGCCAGGTTCAGAGATGGGTCTTTTTTTTTTTTTTCCTAGTCCCTTCTAGTTTCTCCCTTCCTTTAGGTAAAAGGGTGTAGAGTTTAGCCTCCTGAACCTGAACTCACACCCTTAACAGCACTGTGGCTCCAACAATCTCTTTCTTCTTGGGGAAATCTAAGTGAGACTTTAATTTAAATCATAAGGTTTTGCTTATTGAGAGTTATAGGATCATTTACAAAAACTAAGCTGTAGCTCCATAGCACTCAAGGGAGTTCTTTTATCCTCCAAACAATTCACTCTGTGAAATATAGGAAATATCTCAGGGCTGCCCTCCCTAAACACATTCTAACCAAAGGATAGGTTCACAGACAATAAAGAGAAGCTCATATATAAAAGGCAAACCAGCCTTCCAAAAATATCATTACTAAGGATGATGGGGGCAGGGGAAGGAAAGTAGGGAACTTGGATTTTTGTACAGTGCCCTCCAAATGGAGGAAGGAACAGTCTACTCCAGCCTGGATTCCACAATTTGGGAGCATTTACCAAACTTGGGGTTCCCCTGCTTGGTAACTTGAAAACTGTTGTTTCTACCTTCTGTAGTTGAAGCTTCTTTGCTTTATGGACACTATGGAACTACCTTCCTGTCACAATCTGGCTGAGCAATTTCCTTTGCTCTGCTTTTATTGCCCTAAAGACAAGTGCATGATGTCTTAGACCTACTCAGGCTCTAGCTATTGCAAAATCTGTATTGTACTCCTAAATCTTCCCAAATCATTTCATTTGTCTTCTTCTAATCTAAGAGAAAGGGTGGAAATGAACCACTTTTCTCAAGGTACTTCGCCATTATTCACAATATTTGTTCTTTAGGGTCTTTAGAAATTGCCCCAAAGCAATTGAGATATACTAGAAATCTCTATCTGGCTTAAAATTTTTCAGTAGGATATTTATTTAAACTATAATGCTGACTTTTTCATTTTAAGTTGTACTAAATTAAAATAGATTGACTTTGCTTATCAATGTAAGATACTGTTTAAAAATTCATAATCCTATTCATGCATTTAAAGCACAGTTGCTTATTTGGGCTTTTTTGGTATTAATTTTAGGTGACCATCTTGCTTTAACTAAACCTTGATTATAATAGCATGTTAGCATTATAGTAAAGAGTTCTTTGTTCAATGATCCTTTGGTTACTAATATTAAATAAAGCATAAAACAGGCATATGGTCCACAAAGGTGTTCAGCATAGAGTCCATAATGAAGAATGGTATTCTATAAATGATAAGGCCCTCCAGATGGTCCAGTTTTCACATGACATTGTGCTGATTGCATCACATCATGGAACACCACAAAGTTTCATAATCACTCAGAAGAGTCTGGCCTAATTCTCCACAAAGGAAAAAAAAAGAGATAAAACATGTCTATTGTTCAGACCATGATATGAAGTAGGATGAACAACTCTTAGAGATCATCATTGGTATCTATATCTGGAGCAAACATTGACAATGAACAGCAACTTTGTCCTAGAAGTAAGGGGCATTTTAGATTACCTCTAGGAAATCATACAATTGCAGTTTTTCCCTCAAAGGCTGCTTTTTTTTTTTTTTTTAACATCAAAACACTTCTATTACTGTCATATGCCAATGAATCATGGAATATCTCCATGTCTGACAAATTGAAGTTGAGGTTCACTCAAAGAGTACAAGGAGAACCTGAGCAAGCTATAACTTAATCCAATAAAAGATTACACATAGTAAGCAGTATAAAGGATGAAAAATCTACAACCATTAAAAAAAAAAAAAAAGATGGACCAGTCCTATAGGAAGAATGAAGGATAAATAATAGACAATTTGCCTATTCCTATTGATTGATTGTAGCCCTAAGCCCACCCCAGCCTAAACCTGCCCTCAACTCAAATCTTACAGAGATAATGAATTGTGGGTCTTACTAGAACAATGAGCAGATCAGCTCTGTAATTATAGCACCATGTTACCCTGTGATAGACATCAGCCAATAAGAAAACAGCACTTACAGGGTGCAGAATAGGACACTGGACTGCAAATCTCAACAGATCTTTCTCCCACATGGCTCCTTTGTGATTCCTCTTCTTTGCTGTCGTTGGGTGACCTGTGCTAGTTATAATATCATTACCATACATATTCCTAAGTGGGCTTTTCTGTATGCATTCTTGATAACTTTATGCACAGTTCCACCAAGTCTTCACGACCTCCCTATGCTAGCAAACGCCTCCTATACTTCAAAATATACATATCTTGTGAAGTAGTCAGCATCATTCACTCTATACGAATTCTTGTCTTTGATGGGCTGCTGTCTCCTTCAGGGAATTTGCTCTGCCCACAGAGTACATAGATATCATTAAAATGCTTATGCTTGGGTTGGAAACTGTCTGAGTCTGCATTTTTTCTATATATTTCTATATATTACTGACAAAACCCATCAGCAAGAGAGCGAGAAATTCCTTTTAAAATAACTGTAGACAAAGTAAAATATTTGGGGGTCTACTGGGCAAGACAAACCCAAGAATTATATGAACACAATTACAAAACACTTCTCACACAAATAAAATCAGATCTAAAAAAATATCAGTTGCTCATGAGTAGGCTGAGTCAATATAATACAAATTTCACTTCTGCCTAAATTGGTCTACTTGTTCAGTGCCATGCCAATGAAACTGCCAAAAAATTATTTTATAGAACTAAAAAAAAAAATAACAAAATTCATCTGGAAGAACAAAAGGTCAAGAATATTAAGGGAATTAATGAAAAAAAAGTACAAAGGATGGTGACTTAGCAGTACCAAATCTAAAACTATATTATAAGGCAGCAGTCATCAAAACCATTTGGTACTGGCTAAGAAATAGAGTAGTGGATCAGTAGGATGAATTATATACACAGGACACAATAATAAAGGCCTATATTAATCTAGTATTTGATAAACATCTAAATTCTAGCTTATAGAATAGTAACTTATTATTTGACAAAAATTGGTGGGAAAACTGGAAAATAATATGTCAGAAACTTGGCATAGACCTACATCTCACACCCCATATCAGAATAAGGTCAAAATGGGTACATGATTTGGGCATAAAGGATGATACTATAAACAAATTGGAGAGCAAAGGATAATTTACCTATTAGCTCTTTGAAGAAAGAGGAATTTATGACCAAAAAAGAATCAAAGAACATGTTGAAAGGCAAAATGGACTACTTTAATTAGATTAAATTAAGAAGTTTTTGCACAAAGCTAACAGAAACAACATTAAAAGGGAAGTACAAAAGTGGGAAAAAATCTATACTGCCAGTATTTCTGATAGAAGTCTAATTTCTAAAATATATAAAGAACTCTTTCAAATTTACAAGAATAAAAGTCATTCCCCAATTGACAAATGGTTAAAAGATATGAACAGACAATTTTCAGATGAAAAAATGCTCTAAGTCACTATTGATTAGAGAAATGCAAATTAAAACAAGTCCAAGGTACTACCTCATCTCTCTCAGATTGGCTAAGACAATAAAATAAGATAATGATAAATGTTGGAGGGGATGTGGGAAAACTGGGATACTAATGCATTGTTGGTGGAGTTGTGAAATGATCCAATCATTCTGGAGAGTAATTTAGAACTATGCCCAAAGGGCTATTAAACTGTGACTTTGACTCAGCGGTGCCATTATTGGATCTGTATCCCAAGGAAATCATAAAGAAGGGAAAAGGGTCCACATGTGCAAAAATATTTGTAGTAGCACTTTGTGTGGAAATGAGTTGTTCATCATTTGAGGAATGGCTGAATAAGTTATAGTATATGAAGATAATGAAATATTACTTTTTTATTAAAAATGATGATGAACGAGCTAATTTTAGAAAGACCTGAAAGATTTACATGAATGAATGCTGAGTGAAACAAGCAGAACCAAGAATACATTACACACAATAATAGCAAGAATGTGTGATGATTAAATATAAAAGATTTGGTTCTTTTCAGGGGTTCAGTGAACCAAACCAATCCCAATAGACTTTGGACAAAAAATGCCATCTATATCCAAAAAAAGAACTATGGAAATTGAATGTAAATCAACACATGCTATATTCACTTCTTTTTTTTTTTTTTCCCTCTCTCATGGTTTTTTCTTTTGCTTTGATTTTTCTCTTCCAACATGATTTATAAAGCAATGTGTATTAAAAATAAATACAATTTTAAAAAGTAAAACAAAACAAAATGCCTTTGCTTGGGTTGGGTCTGAACCTGAATTCTTTTAGAAGTGACACTATAACACATATTGGATGCCTCAACACTATGGTATTTATGCAACATTAAGAGAATTCAAGTGGCAGTCTCAAGGCCCTATAGTGAAGGAAATATTCCAGGGCTCTCAAATATTATTCCCCCAGAAAATTCTCATTTGTTCAGAGAATTAATAAACATTTATTAATCACCTGCTATGTGCCAAGCATTTTTCTAAGAGCTGGGAGTCAAAGAAAAGAATGACAGTTTCTGTCCACAAAGAGCTCACAATCTAACGAGGGGAAGGGGTAAAAAGAGGGGAAGCTGAGGAGGAAGCAACCACATAAAAAGAAGCTGAAAGGGGTGGAGAGAAGTTACCTTGTATGCTAAAATCCAGTGGCTAAGAAAGGAAATGATCTGAGGAGATTAGTTAAAATTAATTTCATCTTGCAGAATGAGGAGTTTCTGGAGATCATGAAACCATCAAAGTGGAAATGTTTAGTGGGGCAAATTACCTGAGAGCCCTTCTTAAATGGTGGAGCATTATTGGGGAGTTTTCCAATGCCTGTCTTCTTCAAAAGAGGAAAGAAGAGGACTGATTTAATCTTAGAGAATGATGAATTTCTGGGGGGAAAAAGAGAAAAAGTAAAAAGAAGTCTTTGAATATAGAATGCTGTTGAATATAGATTGTGTTTCTGTCCTCATCTACCACAACTAATCAGTCAACAAGTTTCCAGTCTTGTAATTTCTACCTTCATGCTCTCTCTAGCATCTGAGCCCTTAATTAAATCAAGCCCTCTCACCTAGAATATTGTAATAGCTTTCTAAATGGTTCCCCTGCCCCCTAGGTCATCCTACATGTTGCTGACTCTCTAACTATATGACTTCCCTAATCAACAGATTTCTCTAAAGCAGGGGGTTCTCAAAGTCTGGTCCAGAGCATCTTGGGAATCTCTGAAATTCTTTCAGAGAGTCTACAAATTCATTATTAGTTTTTATTTTTAATGTGATCAATATTTATAACTATAAACCACATAAACAAAAACTCTTTGGACAGATCCTCCATTTTTAATAGGATAAAGATATTGAGAACAAAAGTTTGAAGACCACTGCTCTAAAGGATCAAATATAAATTCCTCTGTTTGGTTTGTAAAGCCCTCCACAACCTATGTTTCTAGATTCATTGGACATTGATCTCTCATACTTTTCCATTCAGCCAGGCCACTCTGTTCCTCATGTACAATAACCCAACTGTGTATCCCCCATGGCTAGAAAGTATCCCTTCCTCATCCCTGCTTCATTTAATCATTTTCTTCTTTCAAGATATAGCTCAAGCACTATCTTCTGTATGAAGTCTTTGTTAATCCTTTTACCTACAAGTTATCTCCTCCTTAGACTATGATTTAATTGTTTTTTATTCTCATTATATTTATTCTATAAATACTTACATATGTCACACTGTCTCCCCACTAGAATGTAAGATTTTTGCTAATAGAGATTATTTCATTGATTACATTTGTATCCCCAGCTTCTAGTATAGTACCTAATAGAAAGTAGGCATTTAATAAATAAATTGGTTGGTTGATTAATTGATCAAGGGCTAGCCTAGTTAAGTTCAGAGAGGTTCATACTACAAGATTGGTCATAAGGTGATGTTAGAAACTGGTTCTAATACCAGCTTTCTCTTGGTTCAGGTTTGATGTTAGAAAAAAATGAAGCACTAAAAAATCATTAAACAGTAAATAAAAAGAGATATGCCTAACATAGCATGGATATGCAATAAGGATACAGTGATCAGCTTCTCTTTGTTCAACCCTTATCTCCATATGGAAACACATCTCCAACATCTGATCATCAGGGCAGTATGTGGTGAAGGCTATTCTAACTTGTATAGTTGTCAGAAATCTACCAAATCTGACCGGCCCAGACAATGAGAGCATTATCCTCTTCTTTTCTTTTCTCTTCAATTAACACACACACACACACACACACACACACACACACACACACACACACACAAATTCACTCAAAGTGGCAGAATGGATAGGACACTAGATTTGAAATCAGGAAGATTTGAATTCAAATTCTGCTTCAGACACTAGCTGTGTGACCTTAAGCAAGTCATAGTTTCTCTCTGCCTTCAGTTTTCTTATTTGTAAAATGAAAGGTAGGACTTATAACTAAAATGATGATCCAGTGTCATTATTTGTTAAAATCTGGGATAGCACTCTAGCAAGGATGAAATGTAACTTAATGAAAGTTTGAATTCTCCTATGACATTTACTCAAAGCCAAGAGGAGCCTATGATCCTAGGAAAATATTTTCAGCTTTAAATAAGGGGGTTCTGAGCCCTCTTGAGCTCCATTTCCACAAAAGAAAAAGTACAACATTATATTATTTGATCCATCTGCTCCTCATTTTCCTTCCTACAGTATTCTTTCAAATAACCCAATTGTTCAAATTTAAGCAAGCAGCTTAAAATGAAAGTTAAAAGTTCCTAATCATTTTCTAATTCTTCCTTGTTGCTTTCCTCTTCCCCAGTGTAATGGGAGGTCTGAATGTGACAAGTACTCTCCCAAATTGTGGTACAATGACATAGTGAAAAAGAAAAAAGAGAGAGACAAAGACAGAGAGAAACAGAGAGACAGAGAGACAGAGATAGAGGCAGAGGGAGGGGGGCTGATTTTTTTTTTCTCCTTTGTCAATTCAATGACCACAAAAAAAATAAACCTTTCTGATACAACTCTTGTGGTTCATTGGTTTTAGTCCTTTTTCTTCTGAGAATGTAGAACTTTTAACTCTAACTTAGTAATCAGCCAGACTCAGACAGTTGAAATTTAAGTAGCTTTGAGAAGTGGGGAGATTGGGGGATGGGGGGGAGGAGGAGTGATTCTTTAAAGGGACATGACTTAAAACCTTTAGCTTACATGCATATTTTAAGGACCCTATAAAATTTCTTTTCTCCTGATTACCTTTCCCTAAAATTATTTTCTTCTGTCCTCAGAATATAAGAACAGACCCTTAGAATACACATAAAAACTCCTGATAGATGATTCCTAACACATTCAGTCCAGTGTGTAAATGATCCTGCCAAGAAGAAAAGTTAGCTTGTCTGTTCACTCTAACCTTTTAAATAAAATTCTAAGAAATACTAACCTTTCAATATTTTTCTCATAGAGCCCTTTGCCCTCAGGCAAACCATGATCACATTATAAATCCTGAAAAATATATTGGTGATCATGATAAGTTGAATCACTAAATGTTAAGAAGCCTAATCTAGTTTTCCATAGAAACAATTTGTGAAGACTGGATCTGCCAGAGAAACAAAAAGCCTCTTTTAAAGTAACCAAGAAAGTAAATGGCTTGTATCCTAAAGTCGTGAACATGAATATTGTATTATTATGAAGCTAGCATAGTTTTGGTTTGTGTGTGTATGTGTATGTGTGTGTTGTAGTGGGAAGGGCCCCCAACCCTTAAAGTCCTTCTCTAAGAGCCCTATTGACACAGTGGATCTTCCCAGGACTGGCACTAAAGGACAGGAGGAGGTTCCTTCTATAGTATTTTCCCTGGCTTTGCCCAACCCCTCCTTTTTCCACCAGCATCCAATAATCCCTTGTTCCCACTATTGATAAGTTTGTTGCCTCAACAAAGTTTATGTGTTGTGAGTTTTACTCCCAATTGACTGCTTTCTGCCAACAACTAGATAATCTAACAAAAGCTTTTTTAATAAGCTAACAGGAATAGATGCAATATCAGAATATTTCCCTGGATCTTTCCTCCTATCTGACCCTTCTAACCATTAAGAAAAAAAAAATGTCTTTTTAGAGATTTTACCCTTATCTTTATTTGCCTCAGGAGAGTGACTGATAGATTCTTAGATCACATGTGAATCATAGATCTACAGCTGGAAGGACCTTAGAGATTATGTAGTCCATTCCCCTAGCTTTATATATTGTTTATATAACCTTGGATACCTCTGGCATGAAGAAATACATACTAGAAGATGAAATTCTGCTGACCTGAAGAAATGGTTTGCTGAGATCTATGGTCAAAAAAGTAAAAAGAGTGTGTGTGTGTGTGTGTGTGTGTGTGTGTGTGTGTGTGAGATTGTCTCTTTAAAAAAAGATTTCTTTCCTTGCCTAAAAGTACAAAAGCAAAAAGAATATAGTTTGTTTATAGAGCAGGGCAGTAGTTGATATGGAGTATTCCCTTCTCAAAGCCTCTGGGAAATACAGTTTTCCCTCTGCAAATTCCCCAACTCCCTTTGCTCTGTTTAGGGAGTGGGAGAAGAAGCCCAGACTAATCACCCTGCATTCCTACATTCCCCTTTTTATGCTACTTTTATGTTGGTACTAACTAGGTGCATTGCAGAGCTGGGACATAAGGATGAGGAGAAAGAAACAGACTAAACTTCAAATCAAGTCCTATTCATTTCAACTGGGAATTCAGTGCTGCCCTCAGCTTGATGGATAGGCTGAGGACAGGCCCCAGGCCTTGTTAAACCTCTCTTTTCTCACTTTCTTCACAGCTTCTCAAAGCTTTTTAAAGCCTTCTTTCAATGGGGAACTCCAATAAGCAGATTCTTTATACTCCTGTGCAAAGATAACTTGCTTTTCTCTGGTCGTGGCTCTTGACTCTCCTAACCCCTTGAAGGAGAATCCTCACTCTAATCTTTCAAACCTAAGAATGGTATGGTTCCCTCAGTGGTCCCAATTGTGCCTGGAAGTCCAGCGGTCTGGGCTAGATGTGCAAGTCCTACACTTAACATTTTTTTTTTTCAATTCTATCTCCTCCAAGTTAGTCAAAATAGGGGCTTTATATTTTAAAGAAACAGTGTTTCATTTTCTCCTTGGTTTGGAGGAGATGCTTTCACAAGAGAGAGGGTTGGATAAAGTTCCTCCATGTCTTAAGGGTTTTGAATTGAGCGATAGTACAGAAATATGAACAGTTCAAATTCAAGTTTCAAATTCAATTTTAATTTTTAAGACTAAGAGAGATCGAAGGAACACTTATGGTCACTGTCATCATGGGAGTTAATCAAATATGTGCTGATTAATGTTTAACAACTGACTCTCTGAGTAAAATGTTTGCATGATATACCTCAAGTTTATTCTGCATTATTAACTTTTTCCATCTCTTTCTTAAGTTTAGACAGCACAATAATAAAGCAAATCAATATTTGAAGTGAAAATGCTCATACTGAAAATTTAACAATCAGCTTGAGCCAATAGGAACTGGCTCCAGCATACACCTTGTGTTAATTCTTGAGATACTACCTGGGCTGTGATGAATAAAATTGTGATTGAGCATGCTAAAACAAATACAATGACACTTTCTCTCTTCCCCTTTCTCTTTTTTCTTCCCTTCCCCAAAGCCTGAGTTCTTGGTTCATATCATTGTTCCTTAAAGTTACATTAATTTACCTTAATTTAGTTTGAGTTTATTGATTACATAAGGTGACCCATCATATCTACTTCTGATCTGTTTGTTTCATTGCTGGTTAATGGGAAATTGAACAAAGAGAAAGAAAAAGGGGGATATCTATATGTATATCTATATATATCTATATATAAAGCGAAGAGACAAGTAGGCAGAGAGCACAAATTTTACTAGAGTGATCTTGTTCAAGGTTCAGGAGCCAAATGAGAAAAAAAAAATTTTAGTATGCTATTAAAAAAAAAAAAAAAACTTCCTAAAATGGTATAAGTAAGGATCTGGGTCTTCTTCCTTAAGAGTTTAAAATAACATTCTTGCAGGGTAGGAGAGTTATTATGGTTATGTTGGCTTTTCCAATGCATCCCCCTGCAAACATGAAGAGGGAATCTCTCTATAATTTTAGAACCAAAGACAGTGTCCAGAGAGTAGGACATATTTCTGGAGAGAAAGGGAAGTGGGTTGACAAGGCTGTTGATACTCACATTCCAAGGGTGAGGGCTAGATGAGAGGGAGAAAAGTTTCTGCTTTTTCCCCTTATAGCATCTCAAAAGTTTAACTTTTTCTAACTTGAATAAGAAATTTTCACCTGCTATATTTAGATGAGAAAACTGAGGATAGAGAGATTAAATAAACTTTCAAAAGTCAAGGAAAGTATTGACCTGATAGGAGGTTTGATGCTAGGGCCAATATTCTTTCCACTGTGGGACAACACTACCCATCACAAAGTTAGTGTGACAACAAACCCAGAGGAAAGTATTTGGGGAGGAAACACATGTGGCCCCTTGCAATACCATTCAAAGCATAGAGAGAAAGTAGGCACTTTCATTACTTATGCAGCTAGCCAATCTTGCTGTTAAATATGTGTAGATACTAGGACTAGGTTTTGTGTTGCAATGTAATTAGCACTAAAAATAACATGCATCCTAATATCACATTAATGTTTCATCCTTTTGTCTTACAAGCAGTTATCTGAGTCTTTTGTGTATAGCTGACTCAATATTCCTGGAGGGAGCAACAAATGAGAGTTCTCCTACCATCCCTCATTCCAGGTGACTGTTCTTACTTTCACTTTCGCAATTAACTAAGTTAAATCTTTAGTAGTAGCATGCAAAAACATCACTTTAATTCTTATTTACTACCAAAGAATTTAATACATAGGACGCTATCAAGGATTTCTTATAGGGTAGGCTCTTGAATAACAAGATATACTCCTGAGTCTGATCAAGTTAGATTGTTGAAATTATTTTCCTGCAGCCTACTGTATGGATGGAAATCAGGAGCCCTTGGGATGTTGAACTATTTAAAAATGAATGTGGCACATGTAACCATAGCAAGTGATTATATCAATTTTAAATGGACTTTGCCCTAAGAAAAATAAAAAGCCAAGTTTGGGGGGGTAGGGTTCTTTCATTTATCAGAACCCAAGTGAATTGAGCTTGATTGAAGTAAGCGCATTTGGCTGTGTTGCTCTATGTAATGCTGACTTGTTGGAACTATTTGAGTGGACCCAGCTGTAAATCTAAGAATCCCCTCTGGATACACTCTCTTCCCAGATGCCAAAAATACCTCCTCTTTGAGAATCTGGGAAATAATTCTGTTCCAACAATAGGACATTCTTCATTCTTGCAGGTTTTATTTTTTCAATGAATAGAAATGGTGTAGGGGGTTAGCCTCTGCCACATGGCACAGCCCAGAGCAAGGACAAAGTACTAACCTCGTTAGCAGGACAGCAATTTGATCCAGAATCCAAAAAAGAAAATTGTTCCATGGTGCTCTTTAAACACAGCACCCTTGTACCTCAACCGAGTCTTGCAGTGGGAGTGGGGGGGGGGGGTCTTTGTTTGAAGGGGGAGGGAGGGAAAAATGGTGGATGAATCCTGGAACCTAACTTCTTGACTTCTATTTTTTCCATCTGATGGCATCATTTAACCAGTGCTTTCAAAAACCTTACCTCAGGAACTTTCCCACATAGCCTGGATTACAGCAATATAAATTACATTATGTGTACATCTATCCATTTTCCATACATTAGGTTGTATATTGCTGTAGACTGCTGTGTAGTCATAATTGCATGTGAAACTACAGCACTCCTTGATTTTGCTTGCAGGATGTTTTCTGCAATTCTCCCACACAAAACTTATAAAAACGGATCTCTCACACTTTTATTTTGGCTTTAGACTTAGTTTTAAAGCTCTTACTTCTTGATTCAATTTGAAAAACTGTGAGAGTTCAGACTGAAACAAACAAACAAACAAAAAATAAATCCACTCTTCTTCTGATGTTGACTTTCAAATTGTCTGGAGGGCACTGGAGAATAAATGGTGTATGTTTGTATCTTTTTGTTTGGATCTCTCCCCCTACCTCCTTTTTGATAGGAAATTTTTTAACAGAGACAAAGAAACCAAGGAAGTCCCTTAAAGTGAATCTCATGTGGCTACTCCAAAGGAAAACAGTATTGAAAAAAAAAAAAAAAAACAGCACAAATAATACTTCAGTTCCTACATATTAATCACGTCTTTTTGAAATTATTAGTAATTCATCCTGCCCTGAACATACAGCCATTAAATAGAAACTACAAAGCCTCAATAGACTTAAACTATTTAATCTGTAGATCACAGCTGAGATGAGGTGCCTGTGAAGCCCAGGCAAGTTGTGGAAATAGGGTATCCTCTGACTGACTGTTGACTGGAGGCCTTGAATCTTTCCAGCAACACAGGCAAAATAAATACCTGCCAGCCATGGAAAGAACTTTCCATTTTCAAAAACATGCCTTTTAAGAAGCAGAAGCATTGATGTAAGGTATTGTGCTAGCTGCTAGGAGATACAAAAATAATAATGTCCTTGCCCTAAGGAGTTTATGTCTGAATGGGGAGAAGGGAGTAGAATACAACATATACACAAATAGTTTTTTTTTTTTAAAAAGTCATAAAACCACTATATTTCACTTTAAATAAAAGCCACCTTGCTAGTGAGATCTTTTAAAACTGAAAATCTCAACCAAGAATCCTCATTTCTCAGTGGTGTACTACTAATTTCCTTATTATAGACAGAGGAAACAAATTCCTATATAAATCTGGATGCCTGTGATTTTGATGAGCCTCTATTCCCAAATCTTTGCTGTGCCTTTTTGTCTTTTGTAAACTAGAACAATCTCTTCTGACTGGGAGTCTGATCACCTGGGTTGTAGTCACAGCATCCCCCCACCACTTGCTTATTGTATTAACTTGAGCAAGTTATTTTTAACTTCACAGTTGAAGTCATAGCACACCCCCTCCCCCCCACTTGTTCACTGTATTAACTTGAGCAAGTTATTTTTAACTTCACAGACCATTTCTAAAGTTCCTTTTATCTCTAATATTCTCTCTCATAATGAAGTCTTTTGTAAAGACAAATAAGCAGTCTTAATCTTCCCTGTGTAAGTTTTTATACAATAATAATGTATAATACTGCTCTTAACAAAGAGTATGATTTCCTGAAATATTGTTCCAGAAGCAAAAATAACATAAGAGAAATAAGGATATATTTCCCAGATTATAAATTCTCTTTCTTTTTGCCCTAAATTAAAAAAATATATATATTTGATTATTTTTAATATCTTCTCTTTTTAAATTTTGAGTTTCAAATTTTCTTTCTCCTGTCTCTACCTTTTGAAAAAGTCAAACAAAAATATTAGTTATACATGTGAACTCATGAAAAACACTCAATATTCATTAAATTGTCAAAAAAAAAAGTAAACCAACAAAATGAGAAAAAAAAATTATACTTCAATTTGCACATAGTTGATTCTCTAGAGGTAGATAGCACTTTTTTCATGAGTCCTTTGAAATTGTTTTGGATCATTGTATTGATCAAAATAACCAAGTCTTTCATAGTTTATCGCTTTTAACTAGTAACATGGCTGTTACTGTGCATAATGATTCTTCTCATTGCACTTAGCATCAGTTCATATAGGCTTTATCAATTTTTTTTTTTTACTTTCAATTTCTAATTCTTTGCCACCATAAAAAGAGTTGCTATAAATATTTTTGCATGTATATGTCCTTTTCTTTTTCCTTTAATCTTTTTGGGGCATAGAATTAGTAGTGGTGTTGCTGGGTTAAAAAGTATGCACAGTTATATAGTTTTTTGGGTATAGTTCCAAGTTGTTTTCTAGAATGATTGGACCAGTTCACTACTCCACTAACAATGTATCTAATTTCCTTCATCTCATCCAGGAATTGTCATTTCTGGTAGGTATGAAGTGGTATTCAGGGTTGTTTCTCTAATCAATATTTATTTAAATTTTTTTTCATGCAACTATAGATAACTTTAATTTCTTTTTCTGAAAACTGCCTTCATATACTTTGACTACTGGCGAATGGCTTTATATATAAATTTGACTCAATTTCCTATGTATTTGAGAATTAAAGCCTTCATTAGAAAAGTTAAAAAAAATTACTTCATTTTCTAGGGTTGCTTTTAGCAAAATGATTCTCTCTTTTAATTAAGTCTATTTTTGCTTTTGTTTTGTCTGAGATCATGGTTGTTCCCCCTGTCCTTTTTTTTTTTTTTTTTAAACTTAAGCTGAAGCAAAATAGATTCTGCTCCAGCCCTTTATTTAAACTGTGCGTATCTTTCTGTTCCAAATGTTCCAAATACAACACATAGTTTGTTTTTGGCTTCTAATACATTCTGCTATCTGTTTCTATTTTATGGGTTAGCTCATCCTATTCACATTTACCATTATGATTTCTAACTATGTACATTTCTCTATCCTATTTTCTTCTGTTTATCCTTCTCTCTTTTTATCCTATCCCTCCTCAAACGTTTGTTTTGCTTCTGACGACTGCCTCCCTTAATCTGTCCCATCTTTTATCATCCTTTCTTTCACCACCACCCATATCCCTTTCTCTGCTATTTCCTTATTGGGTAATATAGATTTCTATACTCAATTGACAGGTATATAAATTTTTCTCTCTTTGAACCAGTTCTGATGAGAGTAAGATTCAAATGCTAAATCGCTCCATCTTCATCCCATTTTCCTCTCCACTATAAAAACTCTTCCTTCTGTGCTTCTTTTTTTCTTTTTTTCTTTCCTTTTTGAAAGAGTACCTTATTTTTCTAGATACATATAAAGATAGTTTTCATCATTCATTTTTATATTTTGTGTTTCAAATTTTTCTTCCTCTCTCCCTTACCTTCTCCTTCCCAAGAGAGCAAAAAATCTGGTATAGATTAGACATGTACAATCCTTTTAAATACACTTCCATATTTGTCATATTGTTGAGGGATACCCTAACAGCATTAGTGTTCCCCAGGCTGATGTCACAGGTTTTGCGAAAGAATTCGCAGTCTCAATCTGCAAGCAAGATTTGGCAAAATGGGTTTATTTTTACTGAGAAACTCTCTCTCATGGATTGCTTCCTGATTAGAAAGATAGCAAAGGTTTGGGTACAGAGTCTTGTTTTTTATTTAGGTTTCTTTGGTTTGGGATTAGAGAGAGATTAGGGGCTAATTTCCAAATCAATAAAGGTGGTGATTGTTTCCCAGACCAATCTGATATACAGATAACTGGAAGTGGGAGTTTCCTGTGGGAACCAGGTACCTTTCTCAGAGCCAGGAGATTCAAGTGGGTGGGGATTATTTTAAGAGTTTCCCCTGTCCAGATGGCCTGCCCTCCACAAAGATCAGGGGGACACAGAAAGAATCCTATTACATCAATGTTGTGCAGAAAAAAATCAGACCAAGAGGGAAAAAAAAAAAAAAAACACTAGAAAGAAAAAGAAAATAAAAAGGTGAAAATATTGTGCTTTGATCCATAATCAGTCTCCATAGTTCTCTCTGGATGTCGATGTCATTTTCCATCCTAAATCTATTGGATTTATTTTAGATCACATATTGCTGAGAAGAACTAAAACTATCATAGTTGGTCATTACATAATCTGGTGTACAATGTTCTCCTGGTTCTGCTCACTTCACTTAGTATCAATTCATGTAAGTCTTTACAGGCTTTTCTGAAATCAGCTTGCTCATCATTTCTTATAGAACAATGATATTCCATTAAAATCACATACTATAACTTATTCAGGCATTTTCCAGTTGATGGGCATTTACTCAATTTCTAATTTCTTGCTACTACAAAAAAAGAGCTGCTACAAACATTTTTTGTGCCTTTTTTTTTTTTTTTTTTTTTTTTTAAGAAAAATGTCCCTATCCTATATTTTTCCTCCCCCTTCTCTCAGGGTACCTTTCTTTCTCATTCATACATTTTTTGAGATCATCCCAATGTAATCAACCCATTCTTGTGCCCTTTCTCTATGTTTACTCCTTCTCACTGTCCTAATAAAGATAGAGTTATTAGGAGTTACACATATCATTTTCCCATATAGGAATATAAACAATTTGACTTTATAGAATCCCTTATGATTTTTTTTAATGTTTATGTTTTTACATTTCTCTTAAGGCCTCTGTTTAAATGTCAAATTTTCTTATCAGCTCTGGTCTTTTTATCAGGAAAAATGTTTGGGATACTATCGTACTATAAGGAGGAGATAGTTTCAGGAAAAAAACCCCAACATGATAAGGCTTTTATGAACTGATTAAGTGCAATGAGAAGAATCATTATATACAGTAACAGCAACATTATTGGTTAATAGTAGTTAATTGTCCCTTAACTCCATCCCCCTTTACCTTCCATCAAAGAATTATTATAATCTCATTTTTGCTAATTAGATTGTTCTAAATTGTATCCCTACCTCCTTTGCCATCTGGAATATCATTTTCTAATCCCTCCACTCCTTTGATGAGAAAGCTACTAAATCTTAGATGATTTGGTCACAGATTTCAGGTAGTTTAGTAAAATTAGTTTTACCCACTCTGTTTTATTGTTTCTTGAAGTCTCATGGAGTCATCAGCTTCCACCTCACTATTTTAATTTTTAAGGAATAATTTCCTTGGTGAACTTTTTTACCCCTTTTTTCCATTTGGCCAATTTTCTTTTAAGAAATCCTTTTCATAGGCCTGAAGAGACTTACATGAACTGATGCTAACTGAAATGAGTAGAATGAAGGGAATGTTATATATGGCAACAACAAGATTATACAATGATCAATTCTGACAGACATGGCTCTTCTCAACAGTGAGATGATTCAGGCTAGTTCCAATGGTCTTGTGGTGGAGAAATCCATCTACACCCAGAAAGAGGACTGTGGGCACTGAGTGTGGATCACAGCATAGCATTTTAATTTTTTGTCGTTGTTGCTTGTGTGCATTTTGGTTTTTTCTCATTTTTTTCCCTTTTTGATCTGATTTTTCTTGTGTAGCATAATTGTGGAAATATATATAGAAAAATTGCACATATTTAACATATATTCTATGGAAGGAGGTAGGGAAAGGGAGGAAGAAAACAATTTGGAACATAAGGGTGAATGTTGAAAACTTGCATATATTTTGAAAATAAAAAAAAACTTTTTTTTAAAAAAATTTCTTTTCTTCAGTGAAATTTTGTGCCTCTTTTAAAAAGATATTTTCTCCAATATCTTTTGTCTTTTTTTTTTTTTTACCAAGTTGTTAATTCTCTTTTCATAATTTTCTTGCATCACTTTCATTTCTTTTCCCAATTTTTCCTCTACCACTGTTATCTCTTTCCTTAACTATTTTAGGAATTCTTGCTGCCTTTGAGTTCAATTAACATTCTTCTTTGAAGCTTTGTTTGTAGCTATATTCACAATGTTGTCTTTTTTTCCTAACCACCAAAAACTTTCATGTAACTTTTTATGTTCAAGTTCTTTTTTTGTTGTATATTTATTTTCCCTTTATGTTAAAGTTGGGTTTTGCTCACCTAGAAGTGGGAAGGCATTGTTTCAAGATTCTTGCTTTTTCTTGATGATGTTTTCAGAGTTAATTCTGTTTTTTGATGTTTTTTTTTTTTAATTTCAGAGCTGTGTAGCAGTTGTTGCAGATAGTGTTGTGGAAAGTGGACTCCTTCACAATAAATCCTCTCTTCAATCATATCCAGTCTAAGAGGTTTTTGGTGCTTCCAAAGTGGGATTATCCTGAGAAAGGTGTCATTACTTTCCTGGTCTATGTACTGTTCTTTACCCAGAAAGGGTGCTGATCCCTTGAAATCTCTAGTAATAGTGCTCCTCTTGATCCTAGAACTATGACCAGGGCTTTTGCTACCTTGTGACTGAACATAAGCACTCTTCTCTGCCATGGAATTGTAACTTCGAATTGCTTATAAGCAATTGCATAGCCAATCAGTACTAGCTGCACCCAGTACCAGCAAAGGGTACTGTCTCTGGATTGAGAGATTCTAAAGCTGTTGCTGCTGCTGTTGTCTAAAACTAACTGCTAATGTTGGAGGGGATGTGGGAAAACTGGGACATTGTTGGTGGAGTTGTGAAGTAATTCAACCATTCTGGAGAGCAATCTGGAATTATGCCCAAAGGGCTATCAAACTGTGCATACCCTGTGATCTAGCAGTATTTCTACTGGTCTTATATCCTAAAGAGATCTTTAAAGAGGAAAAGGGACCCACATGTGCAAAAATGTTTGTGGCAGCCCTTTTTGTAGTGGCAAGAAACTGGAAACTGAGTGGATGTTCATCAGTTGAAGAATGACTGAATAAGTTGTGGTATATGAATGTTACAGAATATTATTGTTCTATAAGAAATAATCAGCAGAATGATTTTAGAGAGACCTAGAGAGACTTACATGAACTTATGCTAAGTGAAATGAACAGAACCAGGCAATCATTATACTTGGCAACAAGAAAATTATATGAATGATCAATTCTGGTGAATATGGCTCTTTAAAAAAATATTAAAGCTTTTTATTTATAAAACATATGCATGGGTATGCATGGGTAATTTTTCCAACATTTCAACATTGACCCTTTTGTTCCTTGGAACCTTTTGTTTCAAATTTTCTCCTCTTTCCCCCCACCCTGTTTCTTGGCTGGCAAGAAGTCCAATACAGAATATGTCTCTTTTCAACAATGAGATAATTCAGACCAGTGCCAATGATTTTGTGATGAAGATAGCCATTTACACCCAGAGAGAGGACTGTGGGAACTGAGTATAGATCACCACATAGCATTTTCACTTTTTGTTGTTGTTTGCTTGCTTTTTATTTTATTTCTCATTTTTTTCCTTTTTGATTTGATTTTTCTTGTGTAGCAAGATAATTGTATAAATATGTATGCATATATTGAATTTAACATATATATATATTTACCATGTTTAACATATATTAGATTACTTGCTATCTAGGGGAGAGGATGGGAGGAAGGAAAGGAAAAATTGGAACACAAGGTTTTGCAAGGGTTAATTTTGAAAAATTATTCATGCATACCTTTTGAAAATTAAAAAATCGTAATAAAAAAATTGAAAATAAAACTTAACTGCTGGTATTCCTGTTGTGCTCGGGTCTGCACCCACCCTGACATTCCAGATCCTTCCTATGGACCAAATTGCCATAGGGTGAAAAAGCATATCCCTCTGACCTTTTGCTGACTCTACCAAAATTTGGTTTGAAACTTTATTTTAAGGTTGTTTAGAATAGAATGTTGACTGTATTTAGCTGAGTCCCAGCCTGTACTTTGCCCTACACAAATAATTCAACAAAACGACATGTAAAAAGTAAAGAGGAATTGAGAACTCACGATAGGTCCGGAATCAGGACAGGATTTCTTAAAAAGAGGAAGGGATTCCAAGAAGTGGAAGTGATAGGGAGAACATTTCTCCATGCAAAGTTATGGCAATTGGAAATTGGACTCCTATGTGGTAGGAAGTGAATATGCCATTTTGACTCTAACATAAAGTAATTGAAGAGGGAAAAAAAATCAGTCTGGAACAACAGCTTCAAGCTAAACCATGAATAACTCTTTTTTTTTTTTTTTTTTTTTTTTGGTTTGTTTTTATGAGGCAGTTGGGGTTAAATAACTTGCCTGGGATCACATAGCTAGTATTATATGTCTGAGACTTGATTTGAATTTAGGTCTTCCTGACTTCAGGGCTAGTGCTTTATCTATTGCACCATCCAGCTGCTTTTTGAAGAAGTTAAATATTTTATCCTTTAAGCAATAGAAAGCCACTAGAACTTCTTGAGTTAAAGAATGATATGGTCAGAACTGTGGTTTAGGAAAATCAATTTGGTAGCCATGCAGAGAGAAGATAAGAAATTATTTCTTTTACTGTCAGGCCTTAGTAGCACTTAAGTATGGCTGCCGCCACCATATTGGATCTTTAGCCTACAAATTTGTGACCTGATTCAATTTATTTTGATTTAGATCATTTCAATATTCTAAAATTCTATCATTCTACATGTAGTACATGTTCTGGAGCTTCTTTCTTAACTCACATTTACCAGGTTAAGTCCCAGACAAAAGGGTAGCTACTACTTCTCCCCCTAGAAGTAACTCATGGGTTTTGAGAGTTTCTTTCTAATGCTCTAATTCACAGGTATGCTTTCCCCCATGATTATCAATTGATATCAATTACTCAGTGAGACTTACCTAGTAGAGACATACTCTTTTAGAAGGGATGCCTACTTTCTCCCCTTCATGGGATATTCATGATTTTCCTTCTAGGAATATTGTAGTTTTTTTCTGAGACTCTGCTTTTCTTGTGTCTTTCTTTGTATTCCCAGTTCTTACCACAGTACTTGACATATAGTAAACATATAATAAATCTTGTTGATTTACATGCTGACTTTTCCTCAGTGTTTCTATTTTATCCCAATGAAACCATGGCCATCAGTTCTCTCAGGGACATGACTAGAAAGACCAAAAAATTCTGAACCTTCTGAAGTTTGCAAGCTTAACCTCTGATTAAGTGTCCCCCATTCTAAAAGAATTCCCTCCCAGGGCTTAATAGAAATGGCTCTTTTTTCCATTGACAGACAAATTCTTGGTTGAATGAAAGAATGACTCAAGCATTTGTTACACACTTATTATGTTCAAAGCATTATGCTAAGTGCTGAGAACAAACAAAAAAAGTTCACTTTCTAATGGAGAAAGTTTTGGCTGCAAATTGGATAGAAAGATCTCAGGATCTTTAGGGTGAAGTTGTAAAGCAGATAGTAATGCCTCTTCTTTAATATCATTCCATTGATAAAATCATAGCAATTTCTGACAATGCCAAGAATTTTGTTGGAAACAATTCTCTCATCTGAGCTTTTAATAGAAGTGGCTGGAGCACCTGTGGCAGTGACTAGGTTGTATCTCCACAAGAGTTGCTTCCCAGGATGATGGCAAAGGCACTAAACTAGAAGCACTGTTATTCCCAAAGTTCTTGGGTTCAGGATCCTGGACTGTTTCCATTGGGTTCTGAGGTTGTTATGACGATGGTAATGATTTGACTAGCCTGGTACATGCTACCTCCTGTTTCTTCCTCAGGATGTCTTATAGCTTTAGCTAGGCTTGCTTGCCTGACCTGGGGGTGGCAGTTGGCATACAATTGTTGGGAATGGATAGACTGCTCTATACGAGATTTTTTCTGGAATAATAATTGTGAAAATTGGGCTGGAAGAAGGATTGGTGGTTTGAGGGAGCACTGCTATTCCCAGATTTCTTGTAAACTTTAGTAGTAGCTGGCCAGCAGTTGTTGTTGCTGGAGTTGAGAAAGGTAGACTCTTCCAGAATAATCCCTCTTTTCAGTGATAGGTTTCTAAACTAATTTTATACAAGGCCCATAGAAATGAACAAATCCCTCCATGTAGCCCTCCATATAATACTTCTTGTGCCACAGTTTTTCATTTCATCCAATGACTCTGAATGACTTCTCACACATAATTATTTTGAATCCTTCAAATTCATTGTTTTAAGACTTTTGATTGATTCAATAGAGGTAAGTTTACCTGGTAAAGGTAGTTACTTTAAGTGGAGTGAGATATTTGATTTATTGCTTCCATAGAGGTATCCAGGTATCATTCTTAGTTCATATCTTTGATGGATTAATTCAATTGAGAAGTCAAAATTATTTTGCATAATATTCTAAGAATCTAATGTTTTAGGATATCAAGATTCACTTTTGACCCAGACATTCCACACAATATGCTACATAAATATACAATGAAGGCTATTACTATGCCTTAAAAAGCCAACAATGATATAAAGGAATCAGAAAACATAGGAAGATTAATATGAACTGATGCAGAATTAAGTAAAAAAAAAGAGAGAATCAATAAAAAGGCAAACATGATGATTGCAATGTAAATGGAGAGAAAACATGAATGGAACTGCAGTAACAATGAGCATGCTTTACCCTAGAGAAGAGATGAGAAGATAGTGAGGTACTAGGAGGATAGAATTTTGAATATTATTAGTTAATTTTATTGGGTTTTAAAAATATAATTACAAAGGATGGGGGGGAGATATATTTAAAACTGAATGTGATACAAAAGCAAAAGACACCAATAACACTTTTTAAAAAAGAATAAATTCTTGTTCTCCTTTCTTTCCCTTCCTCTCTCATTAGTTGATACACTCTGGTGTATTTCATCCTAAGCAATTGCCTGTCCCTCATTCTGTGCCTGTATTTAGCTCCTTGGAAAGAAGCAATATCAGTTCCAGTGACATTCCTGAAACCTTTCAACTTGCCGTGGACTTCTTTCCATCACACTTGAGTTTCTCCCTCTTCTCAGGGCTCCCTGAGCTATAAAGATGCAATGTTATTGCTTGTTATGAAAAAGTTACCTAGGAACTATGCATTCCTCCCAAGGAAAATATAGATATTTTTCTTAATTATTTCTGAAATGTCATCTCTTATGCTATCTGTTCTTTTACAATTCTGAAGAGAATATTAAATAACTGCCCATTTCCTAGGATGCTAAAAATGTTTGCAACTTATTTCTTGAGTATGGTCATGAAACAATTCAATGATATAAGTAAGCTTGCAGGATGATGGGAGACCCATTAGGCATAATAAGAAAAAAATATTATGGTGTATACAAGCAGACTGCTTCACATAGTTCATTTAGTTTAGGTTAAGAAATGTTTTTCTCACAGGAAAAGCCTTTAAACCAGGGCTACATTTTATTTAATGATGTGGAAAAATTCCACAAAATATCCTTATGAGAAATGTATTTAATTTTCTCTGTTTAAGCCAGTCAGCAAGTAAGGCAAATGGCATATTGCTCACATCACTAACCTAGCCTAGTAGAGCATAGTAAAGTAAGCCAGGTCATGTGTATTGGAAGAGGAAATGAAGATGGGACACACTGTATGTAGTTGTTTAACACTGTGTGGAAACTAATTGACTTCAGATGTTGTGAATTTCAGTCCTGAAACTATAGCACAGACTCTCCTTGTCCTTTTCAATCCCCAAGTACAAAGAAATAAGCAGAGAAGTGTCTTGCTATTACTGAATAAGAAACAGTTTCCATCTCTGTGTTTTAATGAGATGAAAAGCATTCAAAGCTGAGTTATAAGAAGAAAATTATTAGTCCTATGATAGGTAAGATGACCTTGAGGTTAAAAAAAAAAAAAGAACTCAGGAAATGGTCCTGATACAGCAAGAAACAGTATAAACTTCCATGCTATTGTGACTGTAGCCTTGACTCTATTTTTCTTTTCTCATTGCTTAATCACAAACACATAAGACTACACCATTTTCATTAGATCAGTTTTTATGTCATGACTTTTATCTGAAGATATTACACTCTGCTTTGTCTTCATAAAAATTATAAGGACATAAAGACAATTAAAAGGGATATGGGGTAAAGTTATGAAAAACAAGTTAAGTAGTAATTTTAAAAAGCATATTAAGCTACTTTTCTCCTGATATTTTCTATTTGTGGATTTTTGTCCTATGACAAAATAAAATGTCAGAGTAGCATAATTTCTGAGGAGAAAAAGCCTAATTTAAAAAATTCATGCTACAAAGTGAAATATAGTAAGTTCAATTCAATTAAATTCCTACCTGCCTTAGTTAAGATTTTCTTTTCAATTTGTCTTAACTTTTATTATTATTTATTATTCAAGGTTAGTTGAATGCAGAGATACTGCAAAGAGAATATGTTGTTTTCAAAAGATGAACTTTACAAGAAAGAATGTTGTGGGCAAAGGAGTTCTGGGTTTTGGCACTTGAATACACTCCGGTTTTTAAATCAAGTCCTATGCAAAGATTTTTCAAGATCATTCCCATTCTATTATAATCAATGTGTTATCTATATTGAGGAAGTGACAATAATCTCCTGATCCTGTTCCTTGGCTGTGACCCTTGCCTCTATTATTTAGCTCTTCTATTAATTTTTCACTGGCTGCTCATCATGCCTGGAATTTTCTTCTTCCTCATCTCCACCTCCTGGCTTTCTTGATTTCTTTCAAAGCTCAAGTTAAAATACCACCTCTTATAAGAAATCTTTGTCAGTTCTCTTTAATATCAGTGTCTTCATTTTGTTGATTATCTCCAAGAAATTAAAAGAATAAACAAAAAAATCTCCAATTTATCTTATTGTACGTAGCTGATCACAGTTGTCTTTCCTATTAGACTGTGAGTTTCTTGAGATCCGGAACATTTTTTAATATTTCTTTGTATTTCAAGGGCTTAGCACAGAGCTTGGCATATAATAAAGGCTTAGCAGATGTTTATGGACTGACTGACTATATCCATATCTAAATTTGGGATTAAGTGGCTTGCCCAGGGTCAGATACCTAGGAAGCATTAAGTGTCTGAGGTCACATTTGAACTCAGGTCCTCTAGACTTCAGAGCTGGTGTTCTATCTACTGTGCCATCTTGCTCTCTAGTTCATTATTGGCCACAAATCATATTTTGAAACAAATACTTATTTAAAATATGGCTGATGACCCCATTCAGGAATGTTAACACACTAAAATAATTGTCCCACCTAAATGACCTACCTAACTTTTACTCTTATTCCTAAGATTAATCTTTGGCATTTTTTAGTATTCTTGTTATCCTGCTAAGGACTCTAACTAGATTATTGAACACAATTAGATAATGAACAAACCATTGTTTTTGAAAACAAGAGTCAACAGAGATATCTATAACTTTCTGATTGTTGATGGATATTATGCTGTTGATGGCTTTTGGGTATATACATTTTTGGGTATATACACTTTTATACCAACAGCAAAAAGTATCTGGTTCTATTCTTATTTGTTAAGAAACAACAAAAAAATGTCAATCCAATAATAACAAAAGGGAAATGATGCCCATGCATAGTATTATGGTGTTATCTATTTGACCTTGAGGGTTAGTAGTAGCTCATTGATTAGCAGCTTATTTTATAAGGGGCTTCTCCTCACAGAGTTGATTAGGGAATGGAAACATTCTTAAATAAATATCTTGCATGGGAACTAGTTATCTGGTCTGGGTGATTAGAGTACTGATCTCATCAGCTAGGCATCCTCTTTCCTTTTAACAGGCAATATCTGATACCTAACAAATAAACAGAAGTCCTTATTTCCTAATGTAACTACTCCAATGTATCATGCTCAAAATAACTCTTGTTAAGGTGAGAAGGAAGGTAAATACCTGACCAAATCTTGTATGCAAAAACCTAATGTACTGAAGCTTGAGGTTTATTTGTACTTTTTATTTCATGAATATAAATGATATTGATATCATAAAATTATATGGCCCCTTTACTTTTTCTGCAATAGTATTTAACTCAATGTTCTACCATACTAGTGATCTCCATAGGCAGACTCTATCCAAGGTATAATATCATTTCACTTTATTTTTTTCCTAATTTTACTGGTCATTAATTTCTTACAATGTCTGCTCCTATTGCACAAATAGATTGAAATGAAGGATTACTCTGATTTTATTAAGAATTTGAACATTTTCAAATCAATCATGTCATCTATGGATTTTCTATATTCTATATTGTAAAAATACTAGAATGCTCAATTTTGTAATAAATGCATTATTTCATTTTATTTTTGTTTCAAATATCAACTATAGGGGCTAGCCACTATTATATCATTGCATCCTAAAATTATCAAGGGGGAGTCTATCTTTTTGAGGATAAAAAAATACATTATTGTATGACATATGGTCTTATGTAGCTTTATTTCCATTCCCTTTTGAACATACTGTTTTATCTTTCGTTATGTTCCTCCCCATTTTTGTTACTCACTTCTCATCCCCACTGCCATATTTAAATCTAGTATTGATTTCCTTCCCCCCTCTTCTCCCCTCCCCCCCACTCTAACATGTATTGAGAGTCTAACTGTATTGATTCAATTAGGCTTTGAAGTAAATTCACTCAGCATTAGGGAGGCTCAAAGTTTTCTAATTTCTTGCATTTCTTGGAGATTCAGCATCTTCTAAATTTCAGAAGTTGTTCATTTGTTCCAACAGATGGGAGATCTTATACTACAACATACAGTCAAGAAAAAATCTCCCAGTGGAGTCTGTTGTCCAGATAAGAATGTAGAAATTGGGCAATATATTATATGTTAACCAGTGCCAAGGCTATTCACACTTGAGTACCTTGGGGAGCAAAGAATGAGTACCATCTGGCTCTAGGGCTCCAGAACACTTATATTTCACAACTTACTACATGAAAACTTCCTGAAAGTCTTTGTTCTCCACCAACCTGCTGGTTGCTGTGGATTGAAAATTATTTGGGGACAAAAAAAAATTAATGCCTTTCTATGATTGAAACCACTTCCAATTAATTTTTTATTTTTTGTCTGATCCCAAGCATAGTTGCCATAGATTGCTTCTATATAATAATTTTGTCTGTTTGGTCAGAGAATGGTGTTTGTCTGGAGTTCTTAATTGTCTGCTCTTTGCTCCATTAATTTATCCCTATTGGTTCTAACTGCACTTTAGAGCATATATTACATACTTCAGTCTGTGTAAGGACAAGTAAAAAGAATGCAAGGTATTTGTATTTTAAAGAATTTCTGTTTTTTTCTTTTATTGAAAAATTCATGTCTTTGCTTTGCCACAGTATTTTCTGTTTCAATCACATCTAGCATTGTTCATAGCATTCCAAAGCTTATTTGATGTGTGTGCTTTAAAACTTTGTCCTTTATGCTAGTGTTTGTAGTTTATTTCTTTCCGCAAACTGCAGTTTATTAGTAACTCTGATGATTTTTTTCTTTCACTTTTTCTCTGGACTTTTTCAGTTTTAGAGCTGGATTTTCAGGCATTGGAGCAGGTTCTCTCCTACCCCCTGCAATGACCTAACTGGTACAAGAAACTTCTGGTGAGGCAACTCCCTCTCTCAATGCTGCTGGAAATCTGCTCTGCAATCTAGTCTGCAACCAGTAGGGTCTCTCTCCTTCCCTCTCTCCCTCCTTTTCCTTCCTTCCTACCTTCTTTTCTTACTCGTTCCCTCCCTTCCTTTTACCCTTTTTTCCCCTTTCTCCTTCCTCTCTCTCTCTCCCTCCCTTTCTCCTTCTTTCCTTCTCTCCCTTTCTTTCTCCCTCTCTCCCTTTCCCTCTTTTCCTCCCTTTCTCTCTCCCTCCCTCCCTTCCTCCTCTTCCTCCTCCTCCTCCTCCTCCTCCTCCTCCTCCTTCTTCTTCTTCTTCTATTTTATTTATATATATATATATCTTCAAAAAGTTGAAGGTTTAAAGCTGTATGAATCCCTAAATCAGTAATCACCAGTATGTCAGTAGAATAATATTAATAAATCATTTTCAAGCTGATTGTTGCCACCAGACTCTGTTCTCTTCCATGCATCCTTCTCCAATGACTTGCTGTCATAGGAAATTTCAGAGGACTTTAGGGCTGAAAGAGAACTTAGAGATCTGACCCAATCTTTTCATTTTACAGTTGAGGAAAATGAGGTGAAATTAAGTAACTTGTTTATTGCCATGCAAGTAATAAATAGTATTTGGACTTAGATCCTCTAATATCCAGCTTAAAGTTTTTTACACTATGCTTCAGGGATGCTCCAGGGAGGGGAGTGTGACCTGAGTAGATTTCAATGTAGCAATTCTCTCAATTTCTGTGTGATGTGGGGCCAATTTCTTAGTTCAGTGGAAATAGTTTCCTGAATGGGCTGTGGTATAGTCATATTGGAATTTCTCATAAACTCTCTGTGGTCCCAAAGAATAGAAAATTTGAGCTTAGTATAAAATGAACAATTTATCAATTGTTAAGAAAAACAGTGGGATCTCCTGGCTGTACTATAGGACTGGGAGCTAGAAGACATGAATTGTAGTTTTACCTCTGCCACTAGCTAGCTGTAGGATTTTAAGCAACCTTCTTAACTTCTCTGTGGTTGTTTCCTCATTTATAAAATTGAAATCATAACATCTGCTTTTAAATTCCTTGGAGAACTGTTAGGAGAAAACGAGTTGATTAAAATGAAAACATTTACAAATAAATGGCATGTAAATACATTATTTTATTAATGGGCATATCTAAATAGGGCAGGGCAATTATTATTGCCTTATTATTATGGTAAATTGTTATTATTATGTAAAAATTATCATGGAAAAGTTGTTAGAATGTCAGACCTGAAGTCAGGAAGACTTATTTCTCTTTTGGATAAAAAGCAAAAGGCAAAATATTCCAGTTATTGTAGTGACTGGGTAAAATTCATTCATTCATTCAACAAGCATTACTTAAGTACCTACTCTGTTTGAGGTATTGACTTCTACCTCATAAACTTATTGGTTGTTTCACTCTGGGTAAATCAATAATTCTCCCTCAACCTCAATTTACTCCTGTTTAAAATGATGATAGTGATAATTATAGCATTTATTTTACAGGATTATATGGAGAATCAAATGAGAACATGCGCTACAGCTTTATTTTTGCTAAGGTTTGTAGCATTCACCCATTTATATGGGTGAAGAGAAGTGTGTGAGTGTGAACCACCCATCTAGGAAATCATGAATCTTGAAAGTATTTCTGCACCAAAGGCAGCAGCACATCCTGAAGAATTCAGCTACACAACAATTAAACTTCTAGCAAACAACTGTGGTTAGAGTTATTTTTTATATTGGTGAAGTTTTACAGCTAAATTATTATATTTTCTACTTATTCTTTTTACAAAGTTATGTTTTTACAACGTCTAATAATTTTGTTATGTCTAGTCTGTGTCTTACCCAATTCTTAAATTAACCTCTTGTATATATTTGAAGTAAAAGATTATTTTGCAGCACAAATTTCTATCATACCAACATATCACTAAAATTTTAATTATAATGACACATGCTCAGCCAAAGAAGTCCAGTTTTCTAGTATGGGTTTTTTAATTCTACTATTAGCATAGAGAGAGCTATTAATATACCATATAGAGGCTTATAGGTGATGGAGTATTCATAGCACCAGCCCTAGAGGATCTGAGTTCAAATATGATCTCAAATACAGACTTATTGGGGCTGCTAGGTGGCACAGTGGATAGATCACCAGTCCTGAATTCAGGAGGACCTGAATTCAAATCTAGCCTCAGATATTTAATCCTTCCAAGCCGGGTGACCCTGGATAAGTCATTTGATCCCAATTGCCTCAAGGCAAAAAAAAAAAAAAGTACAGCTTTACTAGTGAGATCCTGGGCAAATCACTTAACACCAATTGCCTCAAAAAAAGGTGCACCATATATTATATATTCTCATGGTCTTCTAAGACTGAAAAATCACTGGAGGATACTTCTTACTCTCTATTTTGCCTTTAGGTATGTCGTTGGACCAGTTTCAGTCCAGGGTAGCCTGATGTCTGTTGAAGGGAGCAGCTGGAAGGAAAGGGGCGGGGAGGGAAGAAGCAGTATCCCTTCTCACACTATTGAGCTCTAAAAGCCCTCACCTGAATATACCAGGGATAAGTTTACTTATAGCTTAAATTATGCCTCACATATAGGATTTCCCTAAAGAATTACTAAATCTATAATATGAATTAGTTATAGGGCAGATAGCTGATTCTTACACACACAAGAAAAGCTAAACATAAAAGATTCACACAGTGCATTAACAGAATGATTCATAAACAGGATTCGTAATAACTTATAGTTATAATCTGCTGAGAGGCTGATATTTAAGTCTATGCTGTTGGAAATCCAAGAGTTACATGATGCCATGTGGAGAATCAAAAAAAGACAGCCAAACTGGAAGGTTCCTCTTCTTTTAATTGACACAGTTCCCTACCCCCTTTTATGGGGGTTAGATGGACAAAGAGACTACTCAGTTTGCCTCATCACAACAAAATGCTAAATTTTTTCAGTTTAGGGTCTCCATATGGTTAGAAACAGGTTTCAAAGCTCCCATGTAGTTAATAGCATCGGGGAACAGCAAATGTCTGAATTATCCATGGCCATTGTTGGCTAGTTCAGCCTTGGGAATTAAAATCTCTCTCTCTCTCTCTCTCTCTCTCTCTCTCTCTCTCTGGTAAAATGTGTGTGTGTCTATATATTACACACATACAGTAGGTGTTTAAGAAATGCTTGTCAAATGAATTGCTTGATTTTTCCCCCCCACTAGAGTACTTTTGGAATGCTTTGCCTTTGGCTTATTCTCCTAGATGGAATTAGTACCATACAGTTTGTATACAATGGCATGTAGTGATTATTAGAGAATTCAGAACTCTGTTTTCTCTTGATTAAAAGTCTTACATTTGTTTATTTGCTTTTAAATTGGCTTACCTGAGAGCTATAACTAGTAAGAATAGCACCCAAGGCAAACATTGCAGAATAGAGTTTTCACTGGGTGCTGTTATTCTGGGGGATGGGAGATGGGCTGATCTATAAACATGAGTTTTCCTCCAATATTTTTAGTATTCTAAATCCTATAGCATTTTTAATTTTTCTTTTCAGTCATATTAACAAATAGCTGTGAGGTGATAACTTAAGAGTTGTTTTAATTTGCATTTCTCTAATCAATACTGATTTAGAGCATATTTTCATATGACTATAGATAGCTCTGATGTCTTCATCTGAAAACTGTCTATAAATCTGACACGACACACAGTAGGCCACATCAGCTTTAGGATATCCAGTTTCTTACTGTCACTTAAAATTTCAAAGTTACAACAATGTATATGAAGTACAGTTTTTGTTACTCAGTCCTTCAAGATCAAATCTGAGTTTTTTTTTTTTTTCTGTCATGGAGTCCAATGAAATTTATAGAACTCTTCTCAGAATAATTCTTAAATGCATAAATAAATCATATAGGATTACAAATGAAATAGTTTATTAAAATACAGGTATTAAACTATTTTTAAAAGCAAGTTTACTTACCCTATGCTAAGAACCTCTTTTCTCTAAGTTCTAACAGTATTTTGTTAAAATGGTTAATGTAAAATTATAAGAGCACATTGGTCATATGTGCGCTAGAGTCCAGGACAGCAGTACGATCCACATTTTAAATTCTTCACATCACTTCTCTCTAGGTAGAAAAGACACATAACAGAATAGCTAATGATGTCATGCTCAGGGTTTGCAGGAACCAGGATGATGCTTTCTTTGGTTCCACTTACTTTTCCCCAAAACTGGTCCTATATTCCTCACTTTCTACTGTACACCAAAAGACCCTCCTTCTCTCCTGCACATAGCTACTATATCTGCATCTTCACAATTGAAACAGAAAAAAACTCTATCCTTTTGATTATCTCCTGATAGTATTGTCCCTCTAAAAGACTGTTGCTATCTTCCCTTTCTCATTAGCTTTTCAGGTAGAATGGGTTTCCTTGTGGGTTCACTTCTCAACTGATTTGCTGTGAATTTTCTTGTTTGATTCTATACCTACATTTATGGCAATTCCTCCTCAGACCATTTACAAGAGAACATTCTTGCAGCTGTTAGAATTGACTCCTTACATGATAGGCTGTCTTCGGAATGGTCTCCTTCCAAAATGTTCAAATAATTATGAAATTGTCATAGTTCAGTAACTATTTCAGTGCTGTTATATCCTTAAGTATTTCTAGTCCTCTAATAGTTTAGATCCAATATAAGAATGAACTAAGACACATAGATCATTCAAGAGTTAACAAAAAGACATTTCCTCAGTCACATCAGAGGAAAAACACACTGATTTGATTGAACAAAGTTCCCCTGTCTCTAAGCCCATCTTTACCCATCAACTAAAGAGCAAAGAGTCACTGTCTGTACTAAAGCCAGGAAGTGATGTCAATGACCTAAGCCTTTGGTCCCCTGAATCTAATAAGTCTTAATAATTTCAATAACTTTTAAGGAAAAATTAGTTTAACTTGCATGGGAGAGAGGATCTTAGAATATTGCTCTAAGCTCCAAAGTTTCCAAAAGCAAGGACTTTTTTCAGCTATTTTTGGGATACCATGGTCTGTACTTGTTAATGTTGCAAGTTTTCAACATCTTTTCTCCACTTTTGAGAGAAGTTTATAAACCAGTTTCCAGGTACCTTCACTGTATCCTCTCTGGATTTTCTCAAGTATTTTTGCATGGCCATCTGGGTCAAGTATTAAATTCATAGTATATATCTTTAATTGATTGACCTGATTTTGACTCCCCCAATACTTTTACTGTGTCCTTCAAAATATTTATAATTTCTTCATTAGTACCTACCTAGCCTACTCCAAATATTAGAAATCCTTTTTACATGTTAACTTCCATAACATGGTAGTACTTAAGTATTACTATAACATTTTCTTTTTAAAAAATTTATATTTTTTACTTTTTATATTCATTTTAAAAAATTGAATTGAATTCTAAATTCTAACTCCCTTTCTTTTGTTCTCCCTATCTTTTGAAGAGACAATATATCAATTATACATATGAAGTCATGCAAAATGCATTTCTTTACTAACCATGTTACAAAAAACAGAAATTAAAACAAACAATAAATATAAGAAACATGAAGAAAATGAAAAAGTATGCTTCAGACTTCATTGTTTATCAGATATCTCTCTGAAGATAGATAGTATTTTTTATCATGGGTCCTTTGTTATTGCCTTGGATCATTTGCTCAGAATAGCTAAATCTTTCACAGTTGTTCATTCTTACAATATTAGTGTTACTGTGTCCGATGTTTTCTTGTTTCTGCACACTTTACTTTGTAGTTCAGTAATGAGTTCATAACTATTCTGTTCATCATTCCTTGAAGTACAATTTACTATAATATTTCACAATATTAATTCACAATATCTGATGTGGACTTTGAAGTGAGCTTATTTTATTCCCATATCAGGAAAAAGTCCATCCAGCTATTATCCAGGCATAACCAAGTCCCAGACTAAATTGTATAAGAATAATATAAGGATGGAACTCTTTTATCAATCTCCATTTTCTATTCCTCCAACCTCTGAGCATCTTTAAACGATTTTTGAGATCTTGATGAACATATCTTTAGACAAATTTGCGATCTGGTCATCCAGGTGGATTCCATCTGGCTTCTCCTTGATCTCTTCCTCTGAACTATCAGACTCTTTCCTGGTACTTCTCTTCCCCCTGAGGTTAGAATTTCCCTATAAAAGCTGTGCTTCTGATGAAGATCTTTGCCAACCCCATTTCTGGACTAAACCTTTTATGAGGTACTCTTTGTCTTTCCCTCCTCATAGTGTTTTCCCTTTAATGGCATCTTTCTCATTAATATTGCTAAATTTGGTTGGACTGCTACATTCCTTTAGGGAATTAGCCTGCCAGCCAATGATGTACTTACATCTCTGGCATATTCCCTTTTTTCTAGTTAATTGTGAATTCCACTGGGGAACTGGTCTTTTCCATTGTTAATCATTAAAAACCCCTTTCCTTGCTAATTCTATGCTCTCCCAAATATATTTCATATTTACCACTACTGGTACCTATTTTATCTCTTCATAACCTCTTTTCATAAGTAAATGTACCTTTTAGCAAAGAGAAAGGCTATTGTAAATCTGGCACATGTATTTTAAACTAGAAATTATTACCCTGGCCTCATGAAAACCAATATTTAGCCAATTACAAAATCATGTTTACTGATCAGAAAGGAATTATGCACATTAACTGCAATAACAATAATAACTTAATAATGATATAACAATATCCACTATGATACTTTCAAAGAACATACCTTCAATATGCCAATGTAAAATAAAGGAAAGGAGAAAAGGAAATAAGTATTTATATAGAGCCTACTATGTGCCAAGCACTTTGCTAAATGCTTTTTACAAATATTATTCCAAATGATCCTCCCAACAACCCCTTTTTGGTAGGTGTTATTACCCACATTTTTATAGTTGAAGAAACTGAACCAGAAAGATTGACTTGCTCAGGGTCACACAACTAGTGAATACCTGAGGTCAGGTTAGAACCCGAGTTCCTAATTCTAGATCCAGTGTTTTATTGACTACACAACCAGCTGCCTTGGAATACAATAGATTGGACACTGTAATAAAATGGATGCAGATTGGGAAAGAGAAGCAAAACAAATCCACAGTAAATGAGATCACCAGTGGTTCCCCAAGTTGGAGTGTTTGAGTCAAGATTGTAGATGGGGTAGTGCAGCCACTCTGATCTCCCAGTGATTGTGGAAGCCCTAAGAAGTTAGGATGGCTGGGACTTGAGCCAAGAGGTTTTTTGATTTGGAACTGAGATTATATTCTATGGAAATCAAGCTAACTATGAATCTAATCCCTGTCTTTTCCCTAGAATCTGGGTGATAGAAGAAGATAGGAGGATTATAGCTTCCAATATGGGGATGGGGAGTGTGAATTTGTATGTTTGTGACTATGCCTTCTGAAATAAATAATCCTTTGTTAAAACAAAGTAAATCACAAAAATAGAAGCAATATTCTAAACAAAAATTTGACTGAAACTTCAATGAAAGAGAAGAAAGTAAAATTATATAAGGAGGAATATAGATTTGTTTTATTTTTTTATTGAAGCTTTTTATTTTCAAAACATACACAAGGATAATTTTTCAACATTGACTCTTGCAAAACCTTGTGTTCCAATTTTCCCTCCCTTTCTTCCCACCCCCTCCCCTAGATGGCAAGTAACCAAATATATGTTAAACATGGTAAAAATATATGTAAATCCAATATAGGCATACATATTTATATAATTATTTTGTTGCACAAGAAAAAATCACATCAAAAAGGAAAAAAATGAGAAAAAATAAAATTCAAGCAAACAACAGCAAAAGAAGTGAAAATGTTATGTTGTGATCCACACACAGTTCCCATAGTCCTTGCTCTGGTGTAGATGGTGCTCATCATCACAACTGACCTGAATCAATAGATTTGTTTTAAAGGGAATAAAATTATGCATCAAAAATTCTAACAAATGCAAATGACATGATTGAAAAATTCAACAATCAGTTAATTTCTCTCAAAAGTAGATGATTATTGAATTAAATTCACTTTTAAACTTAAAGTTTAAACTCAAAAATAAGATGACAATTTTCTGCAAATTCAGAAAAAATAAAAATAAAAAATTTTTGTAGCATAGACATTTTCAATGAATAAAGCAATAATTCAGGGAATTGTTTAAAAAGAGGCAAGGTGAAAGAATTTAAATGCTTTTTGAACTCCCAAAGCAAAGACTGAATCTAAAAATCCAGAAAATAAAATAGGAAAAAAAGTCCAAGAGATGAAATTCACATACTGTTCAATGTTTGTCTTAAGAGGCAAAAGATAAAAGTTGATTTTCTTTTCCCTCCCTTAGATGCTCACTTTTGGAATATGTAAATTACTGAATAGGTCCAGATTTCCCTTTTCCTCCCACCAGGTGGTTCCCACTCTCCAGTCTCTTCTGTAACAGTCCACAACTCATCCCAACTCCAAGAAAGAAAGGAGGAAATGTGACTTGAAAGTCTAGCTTTGTGTTCCATAGCAAAAATGATTCACTGATTTGCTTTTAGCTAAAGGCAAAGAAAAAGAAAACAACAACAGCAACAACAACTCCAGTGCAATTCAGTTTTTCCTTTTGGGAAAAAAATTATTAATAATCAAAACCATGAGATTCTACCTAAATTTAGTTAAGCCCTCAGCAAAGAGAACTCTGGCACTTCTGAACCAGAGCTCCAACCTTGGTCTTTTCATCTCTTTCTTTGCTAGTGCCAAATACTATTTCTCTCTATTGCAATCAGTAACCAATCCTCAACTTTTACTCTTCCCCTTCATTTGCAACTAAGAACTCCACAGCCCAGAAGCAATTAAGAGCAATTCTTTATATCAAATGGGCCTGTTTAGTATTATTGAAATAACAAGTAAAATAGCTTTAGAGTCATTACAATTATAATGATATAATTACACATTTCTATGATTAATTAATTATTAAATATTTTAATTATTAAGTGCCTGCTTAGTGCTAGGCACAGGGCTAAGCATAGGGATCACAAAAAACGTGTAATCCCTGTCCCAAGGCTGTTGGTTTGGGACTTTCCTTATTGATAGAGTTTAAAATCCAATTTTGTGTTAGGGGTTAGTTAGATTTGGCTAGAGGAGAGAGGGCTCCTGCCTTTTTGAATCCTCATTTGAGTACTCTTCAAGTGGAAATCTCCCTTTTAGACTTTCTAAGTGAGAGCCTTTGTGTATGAGCATATATCCAGTCAGCTTTTAGGTTTGAGAGGAAGAGATAAGAAAGAGCACAATCCCACTCCAGGTTGCTGAAGAAATGACTCTGAGAAAATATGAGAAGAGAAAGTTGTCTTCATTATTTTCCAGTTCCCAGTTTACTACTCTGGAGATTTCAGGGAGTTTCCCCTTGGGTGCGACCCTCTCTTTTCACTGAGTTGTTATTTTACTCTCAATGGGAGTGCTGCTTCAATCTGTGTTTTCTGATGTATATTCTCCTATGTATAGTTTCTGTTTTACTATGATTTGGATAAATGGACTTCTTTGCTTTTGTTATGTGAACATTGTGAAAGTGGAAAAGGGTTAAAGAAAGGAATAAAGCATTAGATATAGAGTTGGAAGTCCCCCTTCGTCCCAGAAATGATAAAGCAGTTGAAAGTTAGATGGAACCTGCTCAAAGAGCAACAACCATAGATAAGCAATATTTAAAGGAGCAGATAACATATACTTCTAGCCTGGTGTCCCCTCTTGCAGAAGAATACACAGTGATAACATTTGGCTCCAAGCTCCTATTTCCCCTCCTGATCAGAAATAAAAATCTCCTTGGAGAAGAGTCAGAGGAAAAAAAGCTAGAGAGCTCTATTCTATCTTCCTTCATGACAGTTCTCCTGTCAAAGATGAGTCACTCTTCATATGAAGGATCCATTCTTCAGTTATAGTTATAGTTCATTTTTCAGTTATAGCTCTTCAGATATAGTAATGTATATCATTACAAAGGAGGCAAAAGACAATCCCTTAAAGAGCTCACAATCTAATGAAAAAAAAGAAAGGGAGCAGAAAAAGGAAAGGGGAACAAGGAGAAAGGGGCCAATTTACTAGGTGACTAAATTTTCAGCCAGGGAAACATTCATTAGTGATGAAATATTCCCCACTCTTGAGCTCAGCTCTCCTGTATGCCTTAGTGAATGAATGTGCCAGTTATACTAGTTAAGTCTAGACCCATCTCCTTCCCATCAAATTCTCTCCTGGAACTCCTCTTTTCCGCATAATGAAAGCTGTAATATTTCCTGTTGCCATCAAAGTTTACCACCTTCAGTAATCTCCATAATGCTGTTTAAAACTCTCTTCTGGTATTTTAACACTACTCCAGTGATGGACCACAAGTATCTATCTTTAAACAACATCTCCCAGGAACTTTGAATTCAGATTTAGAACTCTACTCCTTCAAAAGTCTACCTCAAAATCCAATACATATGGGAAAGGATATTTTTAAATGACATATGTCTAATTCTGAAACAGAATTTTGTGATTTTGTGAAAAAATGTTTTTTTTAAAGTAGAGGGCTTAAACTCAAGTAGAAAGAGTTTTAAAATGCAAATTGTATTTTATTCATGTTGTATTTCCCAATTACATTTTAATTTGGTTTGGGTTATACTCAGCAGTATTGTAGACTTGCATGCAATTGTGGGTTTTGTGATTTAAGATCCTCTGTCTTAAAGAGAGGACTTTGGCATCCTGAAAGAAACAGGCATAGAAGATTGGGCAAGAAGGCATAAATGGAACCTTTTCTATTTGGAAGAAAGAGAAATAACTTATAGCTTGATGTACCTATTTTCTATCAAGAAGTGTATTATAGAATTAGTTCCAATTTACTCAAGTAGATATCTCAAATCAGCTAATATATGTAAAGCATTTTGCAATCTCATATTACCATGTGTAAGTTTATCATCAAGTAAAAGAGTGACCACTTTGGTTGATTTAAGGTTGTGAAATCAAAATTAATATCTGAATTTTTCATGATTTTGATTCAAAATCTCTGAATGAACAAATTTAGTATATGTATTAATATTTTAATGAAAATGTATCATTTTGTATTTTAAAACAGATCTGTGTATTTTATTTATGTGGAGAACATCAGGTGAAGATAGCTCCTTTATCAACTTAGATCAGCACCTGATCTACAATTTGTAACCTTAGGGAATTATCTAGACTCACACAATCTATATGATCTTGATTCTTAGTTTCCCTTCAAGAAAAGCCACTCATTACAACCCACTGCCCATTCTTAAATATAGTATGGCTGGGACATGTAGGCAAAAGCTAAATGAAGTATGATAAGTTAGTTTACTGTCCTAGAACTCAAATGAATTCTTGTAGTTATCCACATATTAGGAAGGGCCTGGGGAACTTGGTAGGCTGGACTTTGATATCTAGAGTTTTCATTTTTTAATTAAAGAACTACACCCTGGTGAATAGCCATCATATTATTTATGGGAATTTAACTATTGTTGGAAATATTTGATTTTGTGTATTGGCAAGCATTTTACATACTTCCTGAATTTCTAAAAATAGTGTCTGAGAAAATAATTTCTTCCTACTGATTGAATGAAATGGATGAAATGGATCTTAATAAGTCTTCTTTTTAGCACTTTGCTACTAGCCAAGGCTCTATTCAAGTATGCAGAAAAATGTTGGTCATATCCTTTCTAAAATGTATTATCAAGAAGCCATCAGGGGCATGTTACATTTTCATCAACCTTTGATTCTAGAGGCTCTTCCTAATATCTAATATAAATCTCTATTGCAGAAAGTCTAGGATACTAGTCCTCTTTTAAAGGGAAGTATAGAGCAGCTGTTAACTGCCACTCATTTGGTATCTTAATATACTGATAAGTTTTATTAGGAAAATGTCCTGGCCAACCTCTCTCTCTCTTTCTCCCAAGCTTGTTTTGGTTTTTGGTCATTTTCTCATGGGCTCTATTTCCCAATTCTCTAATTAATTTTGTTAGCATCCTCTGGGCCTATTTCAACATCTGGAACTTTGATGGGCATCAGCCATAGCTATGCTTTACTGAAATGATGGCATCTGGGAAAAGTTCATAAACATACCCAAGTGAATATTTTTCATTGCTTTATGGATCACAGGAAAATCATCAAAGAAGAATGATGACTTTTCCAGTTTTCTAATCATATTTGCTGATGCTAATGAAAGGCAAGGAAAGTAGCAGCCTGTGCTGTACATTTTGGGAATTTGGAGAGATATATTCCTTTAAGTAAATAATTTTTTGGAGTGTGAATCTCACGTAGTAAATAGGCTGAATATCAGTCTCTGAGTGAGAAAGACTTGGTTTCAAAGTCAGTCTCTGGTATGGGAACCAAGGTAATGAGTGAGGCTACAAATTCCTCCAAAGAGATCTAGAAAACTCATCAAACCAAATTCTGATAGGGAAATTTGGAAAAAGTCATAGTGAGTCATTTTTCAGTTTTTGGCATAGGGAGACAGACATGGAGGTCAGTGAACACTGGGAACATATTCTGACTAGGAATATCTTGTAAGAATATCAATCCTTTTTTTTTTTTTTTTTTTTTTTTTTTTTTTGCGGGGGAGGCTATATGCCAGGTCTAAAGGAGGTTCTAAACCCATGCAGAACATCTCCAGATCCATGGGTGGGGGCACTGCAATGGGAACTGGCAGGTTAATTGCCCACTTTCCAGTTCTAAATCAATGATTCAGATTAGATTGAAAAGGGGACCTGAACAGGGAGGTATCATTCTCTGTAGGGAGGCCATGAAATATGTATGGAGAAAGGAGAAAGGAGGAAGTTCAGAAGCCAGAAGCAATAGTAGTGTGCTTCAGTCCCTAAGTGAACAAGCAGAGTTTTACTTAATGCTTCTAGCCTAGCCTGAAGAATAACCAAAACAGGAATCCCAGGCTGCAGTGGAGCCTATAATTTTGTTGCTCTAAATCAATAGAACTTTCCACTGGCTGATTGGGGCTGAATCCAACAGAATCTCCTTTTTCTCAGACTCAAACCCAGGTCAAGTACTTAAAAAGCTCAGAAAGGGAAAGAGGGCAGCAATCAGATTTTGTCCTGAATCAGATTATTTTGGGCAGAAAAGAAAGTGTGAAGGCCCTCAGTCTGTTCTTGAGATCTCGCTTCAAGGGAGCAGCATCAGGCATAGCCCAAACTTTCCCTCCAGAAGAGACCAGTCCTAACAAAAAAATCTGAAGTCAGGAAGTAGGCTGAATGAATGGGCAAAACAAAAAAGAACCCCAGCATAAAGAGCTACTATAATGGCAAGGATGCTCAAGGCACACACACACACACACACACAAGAAGAGAATGACTACAAAACATCTATTATAAGCAATGCCTCAAAGAAAAACATAGCTTGGGGACAAATTCAACTAGAATTCTTGGAAGAGATAAAGCAAGAGATTTTAAAAAGTTGAATTTTTTAAATAAATGGAATGAAAACAATAGAGGGAAAATTGAAAAGAAATGAGAGTCATGGAAGAAAGAATTGGAAAGAGAACTAACCCCTTGGCATAGGAGTATGAAATTTTGCCCAAAGGATAAACTCCCTAAAAATCAGAATAGGCTGACATAAAAGCTACTGCCTCCGTGAAGCAACAAGTAATATTAAAACAAAAGTTTAAAAGCTGAAAAAAGATTAGAAGAAAATATGATACCTAATAGAAAAAAAAAAAGAAAAATAAAAACCAGCAGACCTGGAAAATTGACCTAGCAGAAAAAATTAAGAACCATTGGACCCTGAATACAATGACCAAAAAAAGAATCTAGGCATTAGAGTTCAAGAAATTTTAAAAGAAACCTACTTAGGTCTCTTGGAAACAGAGGGCTAAGAAAAAAAATAGAAATAATCCATTCATCACCTCCTAAAATAAACCCCAAATGAAAACTCCCATAGACAACATAGTCAAATACAGAGCTCCCTGTCAAAGGAAAAATATTATCTATTGAGACTATTAAGACCCTACAGTCTCAGATGGTTTAGCAGCCATTACTAAAAGGAGAAAACTTTGAATACGAGATTCTAGAACACAAAGGATGTGAGGTTATAGTTAAGAATAACTTAACTCAATAAAACTGAGGAGGGAAAAATGGATTTTTAATGAAATAGAGGAGTATCAAATATTTTTGATGAAAAGATAAGAGCGGCAAAAAATCTCTGAACTTCAAACCCAGGAGTCAATAGAAATATAGAAACAAAAATCCTATTATAATAACTTACAGAATTCTAGAGGAATCATGACTAACCATAATTTTTCATGGTGAAACATGCCACCCTCCTCCTGTTAGAAATGTGAAGGTCTCAGAAGGTAGAATTAAACAAATATTTTTAGGATATAGTAAAAATGTATTTTTGATTGACTGTATTTGAAATGGGTATTTTTGTATATTCATATATATTATATAAATATAATTTTGGACCTCTGATTAACACAATGACCAATTGTAGTTTTTCATGATGAAACATGCTGGATAGAGAGGTTATAGAGTGCAGAGAGATTTTTTTAAAAAGACCTGATCAATGTGAAATTTTGTTACTATGTTATGACTGGTAATCATGTGACTGAAATAAAAATGACTTTCTATCTTTCAAAAAAAGGTCTAAGTATGTAAATCTGGGCCAGTTACTTAAGATCTCAAAGCATCAGACTTTTACCTAAGATTATAAATTCCATATCTCAATGAAGTCACAGTTTTAGACTATATATTTATATTGGACTTTATAGTTTCCAAAAGGCTTTTACACACAATCTTAATTTGTTCCCTATTCTAACCCTATGAGGCAAGTGATGCAAGTATAAATATCTTCATTTTATAGAAAAGGAAAGTAAGGCTCAAATAAATGCAGTGATGTGGCATCCTATAAATATTAAGTGATGGGGATGGTACTCAATTCAAATTATCTGGCTTTAAGTGCTCTCTCACATTGCCTCACACAATAATTCTAATAATATTATATTTATAAAGTATTTTCTTGAGTCCAAAGTATTTTATGTACAATTTCTTATTTTGTTTCCTTATTTTCTCCCTAGAATTTTAAAGCTATTTTTGAAGTATGTACATGATAGTCTTTATAAAAATCCTCTGTATTAAAATCTGACCTTATAAAAGAGGAAAATTAGCAATATAAAAGAATTTTTATATTCCAAAGTGATTGCTTTTGAGCATTCCTTTGATTATTTAAATATTATAATATTAATTATTATGCTTTAAGTAATTTAAAATTTGACTTATTTTACTTACAATTTTTTACCACAAACTCATAGCAAAAAGCCCAAGATGTATGTCAGATAGTGAAAAAGGAGATAAACTATTTATGTCAGACTCACAGAAAAGTATTCGCATTTATTGTTTCAACCAAGTAAAAATGTTGCCCAGAAGAATACTTCAGCTACTCTATTCATCGGGTGTTTGTTTTACCAGATAGAATATTAGAAAGTAGTTTCTCTTTTGCTCTGTAGCTTATAAAAATGTGAAAGACAGAATGAGAATTTATCATTACTATGGATGGGTTTGGTAATGTGGTATGGTATAGTGAATATTTGAATCTAGAGTATTTCTCACCTGAAGTGGAAAGAGTATCGAAATGGAAGTTAGAAAATCTGAGTTTAAAAATTGTGCTACTTATCACCTTGGACAAGTCATTTAACTTTGCTGAATCTCAGTTTTCTGTTCTGTAAAATGAAAATGAAAATGACTAGAGTCAGGGTATTTTTATCTTTTTTTGTATTATGGACCCATTTGGCAGACTGATAAAATATACAGATAGCTTCTTAGACCAAGATTTTTTAAATTCATAAAGTATTATATATATGAATACAAAGGAAAACAATTATATTAAGATATAGTAATCAAAACAATTTTTTTCAAACTCAGGTTAAGACCTCCTGGGTGTGAAGATAGATCTCTCAGATACTTTCCCTCTCTAGATGTGATAATATTGTATCCTGGAAGCTCTTTTAGCCAAAATAAAATTTTAAAAAAGAACCTCTAAGGTCCTTTCAGTTCTAGATCTACAACTTTATAATCTTTGTGTTGACTTATCTCATCAATGAGCAATCTAGTTTGAGGTAAATATAAATTCAATAATCCCCTCACCACTTGGGTAACGCTCAAAATTTTAGACTAGAAGCATTTACTTCCTTTCCCCTCCTATTACTACTGAGAGTGTCTCTTGTAGTCAAGCCCTCCTCCCTCAGGGCTTACTATTATTATGATTCTCTTCTCCCCACTTCTCAAATCTTATTTCCCCAGGACTAGCTTCTTCCTCTCTTACAAAATGACAGTAATATAAATTGAAGCTTCTTGCTCTACTGTGCTCATAGGAGAAGTATATAGAACTTTGCCAGGGTCCTCCTATCAGATCTGAGGCTATATTATAATAAAGGCCTTCTGGAAACAATATATTATTTGCTCTTGTTATTGTAATACAGTGTGATGAAGGGGCACTAGATGAAGTTCAAGTTTACCTGACCTCTTTAAGCTTCAGTGGCTTTATTTATTGATAAAATAAAACAACTGAACTAGATGATTTCTAAGCTCTCTTCCATATCTGACATTCTAAAAACTTAGATAGATTAAATAATAAAACACTGAAGATGAGGTTAATGTGAAATCTGGGATCAATTGAATACTTGTGTATATTAAATCTGATGTAGCTGTTCCAACTGTTATATTATGCCTAAGGGCATCCTCTTTCTGGGCAGCTAGTAGCACAGTAGATAGAGCACTGGGACTAGAGTCAGTAAGACTTGATTTCCAAAGAAATCCAGGAAACTTACTAGCTGTATGACCCTGGGCAAGTTACTTCATCTCTGTCCCTCTCAGTTTCCCCAGGTTTGTTGTAAGGATCAAATGAGATAATATCTATAAAGCTCTTAACTCAATGCCTGACATGGTAGGTGCTTAATAAATGCTTATTTCCTTTCCCCCATCTTCCCTCTGAAAAGATTGCTAAACCCTGACCTAATTGAAAGTTTGCCTTAGTTTAAACTACCTTAGAAGGTGACTTAGATTAAAAAAAAAAAGTTGCTTTCTAAAGTCCTGGGGATAAGGAAAGAATCAGTAGGATTTGGAGTAAATAAGAAAGTAGATATGACAATTTTATGTCTTGAGGTTTCATAGGGGAATATGATACTCAGAATGTTCTCAAAGATTGAATAAAATTTATAACTGCCCAAATGATTTTATCTTGAAATTCTGAATCTAGAAAGGAGAAATGTATTCACTAAAAAGACAAGACTTTGTTATCTTTCCTATTCCTTCAGATGGTGATTTAAATATATTCAGGATCTGAGATGAAAAGAATTGGTTTTATTACCAAAAAGTACTGTAATGCAAAATTACTCATTTCTAGTCACCAGTTACTCATTTTTGTTTATTTGTTCTCCCCAACCCTCTCTGAAATTTGTCACATTTGGTAGAATTGAAAATTACTAAGATTTGCTCATAGGTGTAGGAAGGACACATTATCCCAAAAAAACTTCAGCAACTCATAATGCCAGAGACTCTACTGTTACTGATTCCTTATGACTGGGATTATTTTTAATTCAAAGCATGAAAAGAGTACAGATCCAAATCTAATTCTTTAGATCCATTTGTGTGACTAAAGTATTAATTTCCTTTCCAATCTACTCCTCCCTGCCTTGTACTCCCTGTAGCACAACTGTCAGTCACTGACCAGGAGTCCTGATCAGTGCCTGTGGTCAAGATGCCAAAAGAAAAATAAAGCATTCATTATCACTGGCTAATGTCCCCAAGCAGTGAATGTCTCTTTCATAAGCTCATGAAAGAAGGAAAATTTCAGTTACTGAGTCATAATGGTGACCTAGAGATAAACAATCTAGGCAAGTAATCTTTACTACCTATACAAGACAGAATTTTATGACAACATCTATACTAATACTAATCTCTGGGACTACCTATATCAGTGATTCTCAAAGACTGATGTGGGACACTGATAAGGACTTTAAAAGAGACCTCTAACTTGAAAAAATCTCACTTAACAATGCCATTCCCTCTATCTTTTGCCTTCCTTTCACCCACAAATTTCAACATGTGGTCAACATCTACTGCATTCACTTCATCATTGCTCATTCTCAAATGAATTCTTTGCTATCTAGTAATTTCTGGTCTCAATAAACCATTAAATCTGCTCTCTTGAAAGTTTTAAATGACATTTTAATCACCCAAACACAAAGGCTTTTTCTTAATCCTCTTTCTTCTTTTCTTCTCTACCATTTTGAAATTCTCTCTTTCTTTGGATTCTATGGCACTGCAGTGCTTCCTCCCTTACCTTACCACTGACTTTATTATGCCTTTTTCTCATGCATAAATTTGGGTGTACTGATGATGGGGGTGTGAAACTGTGTTCCCTTTTGAAATTAACACTCTGAAATTGTGTCCCCTTTTGATCTGAGAGATCAGCATGTCCCAGTACTCTGAGGGTTGGTCTTCAGCTCTCTAATTCTTCTTTCCTTCAGAGATCTTATTTATACTCATAATTCAATGGTCACCTTCACTTAGGATACTACCAGATCTATGTCTCTACCCTTGACCCATCTCCAGAATTTTAGCCTTTATTCTTCAATTGTCTGATGGTCATTTTAATCTCCAAGTCCAACTATGATTATAGCTTAAAAATTTCTAAAATCCAAATATGACCACAGATTGAAAGCTAGAAGAGATTTCAGAGGTTAACTAATCCAATCATCTAATTTTATAGATGAGGGACTTGCAGTTTAGAGAGGTTATGTAAAGTCCAAGGCTATATCAGTAATAAATATAAGAAGTAAAATTTTTAACTCAAATCCTCTGAATTCAAATCCAGTATTCTTTCCATTATGCTACCTTCCCATTCATTTTCTCTCCAATGCTTATTCCCCTTAGAGCTTCCCTATTCATCAGTGATGCAATCCTTCCTCCATTAATGGAGTGTAGAACCTTGGAATCATCTTTGATGCCTCAGCTTCAGTTACTCAATTCTGGGGAGCACAGTTGTTCCAGGATTACAAAAATTCCTAACTTGAGATGGAATCCTGCAGAATAACTTTATATCCTGCTCCAGTACATCACAGAAAGTTGGCAGATTTCTTTAGCAGATAAACATGGCTAGAGTACTTTTCTGATTCAAACCCTCCTGAAAACCTATGGGCTATAATCAAGGCTAGACTTGAAAAAATTGACTCTGGGGTCTGGGACCAATAAATACCATGAAGACTCAAGGTTTCTTGGTTTTGGTGAATGTTACCCTGGACCCATATCCTGTAGACCTGCTGATCAGGCATGATTTCATGAAAAAGAGATGGCAGCAGCATCTTGCTAAAGTTAACTGCTGCTATTATCTTTGTTGGAAATCCTTGCCATGTTTGGGCAAAGTAAATCCCCTTTGTTAAATATCTCAGCATCAAATATGGACTCACGGGGTGTTGGCTTTAGAGGCCCTAAGTTTAAGTTATATTACTGGAATGTGTTGAATAACAAAATATTTGATAACAAAAAGCTATTATGGATTCATGCTTTTAGATGATTTTGTATTTTATTACTCATAATATTATTTACACATGTTTGAAAAATAATTATGTATATATTTGTATATATATATATGTATATATTTATATGTATATGAGACATTTATTTAGTCTATAAAAGTTATTTGGGTTATTTACTATAGTGTAGTATATAATATAGAGTTAGTTAATATATAGTATAGAATTAGATAAGTATAATATATAATATGGAATTAATTATATAGTTAAGTATATGACATGGACCACTTCAATAATCAACATGTCTTATTAAGTATTTATAATATGCCATATACTATGCTAGGTCCTAGGGATGCAAAGGCAATCAGACCTCAAGGAGTTTATAAAGAAACAACATGTAAATATGTGATATAAATATAAAATAGATATCAGATACATATAATATAGATATGAAATAGATAGCAAAGTAATTTTGAAAAAGCACTAGCAAATGGGGACATGAAGGTGATACTTTAGATGTCTTTTAAAAATGTATTTAAAATGGATTTATTTATTTTTATATGTTAGATAACAATCTGTTTCCCCTATTGATCTCTACATCTCACAACTGATCAACAACAAAAAATGAAAAACAAAACTCCCATCATAAACATGGATTGTTCAGCAAATCAAATTCCCACATTGGTCTTGCTCCAAAATTCTTGTTTTTCTCTGGATTTCAATTTTATCACTTCTCTGGAAGGAAGTGAACAGCATGATTTATTTTCAGTCTTTAAAACTCATGGTTTATTGTTGTAATGATCAGGGTTCTAAAGGCTTTCAAAACTATTTTTCTTCTATATATTTTGTAATCAATGTAAATTCTTTTCCTAGTTCTGCTCACTTTATTCTATACCAGTTCACAGAAGACTTCCCAGATTCCTCTTAAATGGTATAATTTATTTCTTGTACAATAATATTCCATTGTATTCATTGTCACAATTTGCATAGCTATTCCTCAATAAGAAAATACACCTTTAATTTTCAATTTTTTACTACCATGAAGAGAGCTGCTATAAATATTTTTGTAAAGAAAAGTTCTTTTCCTCTTTCTTTGTTTTTTGTAGCATATAGGTCTAGTCGTAGCAGAACTGGTTCAAAAAGTATATGCAATATAATGCTTTTGAGGCATAATTCCAAATTGTTGAGCTTAATCTTAAAGGAAACTAGGGATTCTGAGAGAAAGAGATGAGACTGGAGTGCATTCTTGGTATGAGAACGATCAAAGTCATACAGTTATGTGTAAAGAAATACAATTAAACCAATTTGATGGGATATACATGAAGAAGAGTATTATTCAAATAAACTTGCAAAGTACGTTGGGGCCAGGTTGTGAAAGGAGTTAAATGTCCCCAAAAGGATTTTGTATTTGATCCTGGTAGCATTACAGGAATTTATTGAGTTAGATAGTAGCATAGTCAGATTTATGTTTTAAGGAAATCAATTTAGCAGCTGTATGAAGAATGGATTGGAATAGGGAGATATTTGAGGCAGAGGGAGGAATTATGTAGCTATAATAATAGTTCTGGTAAGAGATGTGGAGGGGCCTAAACTAGGGTAATTAATGATTTTATGAATGAAAAGAAGGAGATGGAAGTAGAGACTTTGTAGAGGTAGAAATGTCCCTTGTCAAAGATGTCATGAAGCTTCCCTGATGTGGCAGTGGAATAAGAAGCTACAGCCTGTTTCAGCTTCCTCTATTGATCACTATATAATTTTGATCTTGTTGGATGGGGTTAATCTTTTCTCTGTTCTTTCATTGAAAACTGTTTTATAATTAACTCTTACAACCATTCATCCCACTTCCCTTCTGGAGTATCACTTTTTCCTCTGTAATTTGGAGGTTGCTCCCCCAAAGTGCTGCTAAAGGTGACTTTCCAGGCCAAGGAGTGCATACTGACTCTGGAAGCAATACTAGTACTAGCAGTACTAGGAGGCTAGAACTTGACTATGCAGTTAGCGGGAAGATTCACACTCAGGAAAATATTTTGTTTGAAGAGAGAGAAGGAGTGTCAATCAACTGATCAATAAATATTTATTGAGTACCTATTATGTGTGAGGAACTATTCTAAGCCTTGGGGACACAAAAAAGAAACTAAAGACAGTCCCTGCCTTAAAGGAGTTCCAAAGGAATGTTAAATCCCTGAACAGGATTTTTAGGGGATATTATGAATATCCCCTGTCTTCCTTTCTGGCACCAGTTATTTCTCAGTATTCTTAACTGTGGATACATTTTGTCTTTGTATCTCATGCCTAGTACCAATAAAAATTCATTACTATGTTTTTACTCTTCATTGCTTCACTATTTTTACCATTTCCATTTCAAAAAATTATCATCCTAGTCTAGTCTTTTTTGATTCAAATCTGAACAGTGAAACAGCCCCCTAGTTGATTTTCCTCCCTTTAGAGTTTTAGAATATTAAAACTAGAACAGACATTAGCGACTTCTTAACCCATTTTTTTTTTTTTTTTAGTGTATGTGCTGCTTTGGTTTTTGAAGTTTATGAATGCTTTCTCCAAAGAATATATATATATATATATATATACATACATATATATATATGTGTGTGTGTGTGTGTATACATACATACATATATATATATGATATATATATATATTTATTATAGCTTTTTATTTACAAGATATTTACAAGATTTATAAGGTAATTTTCCAGCATTGACAGTTGCAAATCCTTTGTTCCAACTTTTTCCTTTCTTCCCCCCACCCCTTCCCCCAGATGTTAGGTTGACCAATACATGTTAAATATATTAAAGTATACGTTAAATACAATATATGTATACCTGTCTAAACAGTTATTTTGCTGTACAGAAAGAGTCGGACAAAGAACATTTTTAAATGCAAAACTCCCCAACTAAAACCAACACCAAAATACACATGGAGTTACAAAGGAAACTAGTCATAGTTATGCCTTTCACATCAAGGGGTTAGGAAAACAGCACCCTTGCAATCTGGAAAGTTCATAAAATAATTTTGGCCCCCTCTTTGTACCAGAAAAGAAGTCTGAATTTTATAACATGTCTATGGTACTTTATTGTAAAATTTGGTATAAGTAATTGGTCTGTCATCTGTTGGCCTTCCTATGTCTCCACAGTTTCCACAAAACTACCCCCAAATTCCTAATAATTTCTCATGTTGACCCAAGTCACACTATAGAAGGGATAACTATATTGAAATATAGTCATTCATTTTTTTTTTTAAGTTTGTAGACTCAGGTGAAAAAGTCCTCATCTAGATTAATGCTTAATGACAAAGAAGTCCAAAGACCTTCACTAATGTGCCTAAGGTTACATAGATGGTAAAGATTAGAGCCAGGATTAAAACTCAAGTCATCTGAATCTAAATTCCATGTTCCTTCTACTGTATAATGTCCACACAGTTCACACAAAAGACAGGGTTAGGATTGCAATAGGTCTATTGCATCACCTTACCATGCAAAATTCCTATCAGCTGGATACTCTATTTCTATCACTTTAAAAAAAAAATTCTCCTGGACATAATAATAGCACCCACTTCACAGGGTTATGATGAGAATCAAATGAGACAACATGTGTAAAAGGCTTTGCCAAATCTAAAATGCTTTATAAAAGCTAGCTTAGAAACTCTGAGAAGGGACAAAATAATCCAGGAAAAAAAATACTATTTTGAGACAGTTTCCCCAGTACTGAACAGGTAACATCTGCTAGTATCATGTATGTGTGATTTGTTTCTAATCTAGGTTGTGTTTTCATTTAAGTTTGGAACTATGTTATTGGATCATATTAGATTTTGAGCTGAAAGGAATATTCAAGTCCATGGTTCTAGGGCAAGAGAGGTTAAATGACTTGCTTTATCTCACATGGGTGGCAAGCAGTAGACTGAGATGCAAACCCCTGATCTTTCAATGTTCTTTCCATTATGTTATTATGTCCTTTATTTCTTTGGTATATCTTGTTATTCAGAAAGTTAGTCACATAGTATGTACAAAGTACTATACTAAATGTTGGATTCCTGTTTAAATTCCATGCTTAAAGAAGATGCTTGTTATATTTTTATAAAGTTGAATTGAAACAATCAATTGAGGGGCAGCTAGTTGGTGCAGGCCTGAAGTCAGGAGTATCTGAGTTCAAATCTGGCCTCAGACACTTAACACTTCCTTACTATGTGACCCTAGGCAAGTCACTCAACCCCAATTGCCTCAGCAAAAAAAAAAAAAAAAGAAAAAGAAAAAGAAAAAGAAAAACAAAACCCAAAAAACAAAAACACATACATAAAATAACAAAACAAAACAAAAAAACAATTAGTTGAGAAGTATCTATCTCTCCCTCCCCACATTTAATAGTATTTCCCCCAGTTATTTGTAAATGTAGTTTTCAACATTTATAAGATTTTTCTCCCTTCTCTCTTCTACTCCCTTCTCTTCAAAACAGTAAGCAATCTGATATAGCTATACATGTACAATCATATTAAATATATTTCCACATTAGTCATATTGTGAAAGAAGAATTAGAACAAAAGAGAAATACCACAAGAAAGAAAAAACAACAAAGTGAAAATAATATGTTTCAATCTGCATTCAGATTCCCTAGTCCTTTCTCTGAATGAGTCTTTTGGAATTGTCTTGGATCATTGTATTACTGAGAAGAGCTAAATTTATCAAAGTTGATCATTGCACAATGTTGCTATTACTGTGTACAATATTCCCCTGTTCCTATTTACTTCAATCAATATCAGTTTTTCTGAAATCTGTTTGCTCATTTCTTATAGAACAGTAGTAATGGAATCCTAGTGTTCCATTACATTCATATACCATAGTTTATTTGATCATTTCCCAATTGATGGGCATCCCCTTAATGTCTAATTCTTTGCCACCACAAAGAGAGCTGTTATAAACATTTTTGTACATGTGGGTCCTTTCACCCTTTTTATGATCTCTTTGGTTTACAAACCTTGTAGTGGTGTTGCTGAATTAAAGGATAAAGAAACATTCCATCTTAATGTATAGCTCCACCTCAAAAAAGATGAACTCTTTGACCTTTACATTTTCAGGGCATTGAAAGCTCTCAGGAAAAAATTGGCCAAAAGTTCAGGAGAAAGTAGGAGCTAAAGCTTTTCAACCACTCAGTTACTTCCTGTTTCTCAGCAGGTGCTATTGATTTTTTTCTCCCTCAAGTATGATATATTTTGTAGGACAGCTCCTACTAGATTTTACTCACTCTTATTCTTGTAGAATGAGAACTTTCCAAATATTTTCAGATAATTTAGAATCTAAAAGTATTTATTGTATATACATAATTTTATAATTTCCAGAAAAATAAAATCTAGAGTGAAATTATCTTACTATACAATATGGAAAAAAGGATTAACAATTCCAGGGACAAAGCCAACTTTATTTGAAAGAATTACCTATTCATGATGGACTCAGCTTCCCAATTCCTCATAAACTATTTATCAGTTTCTTAAAAGAAAAACCTACAGTGACTCTACATCAATATTTAATGCAACAATGCCTGGAGCATTAGATTGACTTTCACATTTGTGAAAAAAGGAGAGGAAATATAGATATTGCCCTGTTCTTTAACAGTGGGAACCTCAGCTATATTCCAATTGTTGTCATCATTGCCATTGTTTCCTTCTTAACACTATTAATGATTTGGTGTCATGTGGTTACACTGAAACCCTCTTGTTACTCCTGCTTGACAGATTTAACTGCAGCATTTGTTACTATTGATCTCTGCATTTGATTTGAGTATATGGAATGTTGTAGGTTGACCTAACACTGCCAAGATACTTACCCTGTATCTTATTAAAGAATGGTTTCTTGGAATTCTTTGTTACATTCCTGAATGATACAAGGTTTTTTCCCTCAATTCTTCCCTAGCTGTGATCCTTTGCTTGCTAATATTTGGTTATTGGATACTGCTATGCCTTGATAGATTTTGGTTTCATTTTTGTGCCATAACTAGTCAGAATGCATTCCTGTGAGTTTCTTTGTTCTTTATATGCTGATTTCTTGCCTTACCAAGCTTATCAGGCTGGCTTCGAATAGAATATCATTATCAAGTTTATCTGTCACAAAAAGACAGATGGTTTGTTTAAAGAATATATGTATGGACCAAGATTTGCCCTACATGTGTAGAAGCATGAGATATAGATATAGGTCAGATAAAAGGGCTTGTTCTGCCTGTGTTGCTGTTGACTTTCCATCTGAAATGATTGTCACTCAACATGTAGATCAGTGTGTTGATTTTTCTTCACAGGCAGGAATGAAGTGTACTCTTCATCTAAGTCAGAAATTAGATGTGATAGATTTATATCCGTCCTATGATGAGGCACCCCTGATTTTATCCTAAAAAGCATTTGTCATCTCTTCTCACCTCTTCCTCTTAGAAATCTTTTCATTTTCTGAAAAGTTCAACTAAAACACCATCTCCTTTTTGAAGCTTCTCCTGATCTTCTCAAGGTACTGGTGCTTCCTCCTAAAAAATTACCTTATAATTATTCTATAATTAAGTATCTATATATATGTTGTCTATCTTCTCTGCTCCTATAAAATATAATGCTTTTGAAGTTAAGAACTTTTTTGCTTTTGTCTTTGTATGTCCAGGACCTAACATAGTGTTGGCAAATAATAAGTGGTCAATAAATGCTAATTGAGTGATCCGTCTAGCTGCAAGTTCTTGTGCTCTGCCCCAGTTATCTTACATTTATCTTGCATACATTAGTATAAGAAAGAATTGGCCAGTAAGCTGAGTTATTTAGAACCTTTGTAGATAGACGTGTATTCATAATGTGAACTTTGGAGGCATGTGTGAATGTCATGTAACTGGTTTTAATATGTTAAACCCATGATGAATAGAATCCATTTTGAATGGCTATGGAAGTGGGGTACATTTAAAAATTGCCACTCTCTTGGTATAGACTTTTTCTAAACTGACTGACAGTGGAGAAGGGAGTCAACCAGCTGGTAGCTTCCAAGTAGGATCTTCTCTTACCCAGAGCCAACATGTATTTGAGAGAGTATAGCTTTGGTGTTGCTATTGTCACTGAGGTATTTATTCTTTTTGCTTTTAGGTAAAGGAGCTAGTTTTGACCTTGTGAGATTTGAAAGATCAAAAGAAGAAGACATAGGAGGAGAATCCATCCTGGGCAGTCAGTCCAGGCTAGTCTTTGGGACCCTGCCTAGTGGTACCTGCATTTGAATATGAACTAGGTGGGAATAATATCATGTAGAAACTATGTTAAGTTTGAGCACATTCTTCCCAAGCACCAAATCTTAGTATAGAGAAAAATGACAACATACAGAAAACATTGGAAAACATCAGAAACTTAAAGTTTAGTGAACCCAAAAACTACAGTTACTGTGGTAGGGAAATCACAATTCAACAAAAAACTCTTGATAAAACTGGAAAATGGCATGGTCAAAACTCGATATATACCAGCACCTTACAGCATATATTACCAATAGTTTCAAATGGACATAAGACTTAAACATAAAAGGTGAGATCACAAATTAATCAGAATAATGAGGAAAAAAATACTTTTCAGATCCATAGATAAGAGAAGAATTCATGACCAAACAAGAGATAAGAAAAAAAAATCACAGATGATAAATTAGAAAGTTTTGATTACAGAAAAGTAAAATGTTTTGTACAAACAAAATGAGGTCAGCTAAAATTAGAAGAAAGAGGTAGGTGGAAACCAATCTTTGTGAGAAATTTGCAGATAAAGATACAATTTCCAAGTTGTAAGGAACTGATTCAAGTTTCTAAGAATTAGAATCATTCCTTAATTGATAGTCAAAGAATATGCACAAGCAATTTTCAAAGGAAGAAATTTAGGTTATATTAATAATAACAATAACAATAAAATAGCTATATTTTTAAAAACCCAATCACTAAAAATTAAAGAAATGCAGATTAAAATAACTCTGGGTTTTTTCTACACACTTCTCAGATTGACAAAGCTGAAAAAAAAAAGGGAAAATGACAAATGTTGGTGAGGCCTTGGGAAAATTAAGCATATAAAATACCCTATAGATGGAGCTGCACATTGGTTTGGATACCCTAGAGAATAATTTGGAATTATGCCTCAAGTTACTCAACTGTTTATATTTTTTACCATATTAATTTCTATACCCCCAAGAGATCAAAGAAAGAGGGAAAAGACACTTAAAAAAATCCATTTACCTCTGTTTGTGGTGGCAAAACCGGAAATCAAGGCACTGGAGAATGGCAGAACAAACTATGACATGTACATGTAATGTAATACTAGTTTGCTATTAAAAAGGATGATGAAGAGTGAAATGAACAGAAGCAAGAGAATCATATTTATAATAACAACATTGTAAAGAAAAACAAATCTCAAAGGCTTGAAAGCTTGAATCAACAGAATGAACAACAACATTACATTCAGGATAAATCTATCTTTATGTATATTACATGCATATATAATTGTGTGTGTATGTACAATGTAGGAATTAGTTTTATTTGACTTTATATTTGTTAAAAAAAAAGAATTTTATCTTGAGGGAGAAAAATATTTTTGTCAATTGAAAAAAATTTAAAAAATAAGTACTGATATTTTAGCTTATACAATACTACTTGACTCTATGAATATATACAATTCAAACACAGATTTTGCCAAGCGAACTAAAACCAACAATTTTATCTTTCATTTAGGCTTTTGCAGTATTCCACTCCCTTATACATCTTCCACTGACATCTAAATAGAAATCGAGGCCCTCACTCAGACAGTGGTAACCATTTACATTGAGGTACTAAGTAATTAAACCTTGAGCTTTCTAGGTGGTTATTAAGTCAGTCAATCAACAAGATCAACAATCAACAAGGCATTTATTAAATGCCTACTGTTTACTAAGCACCAAGTATTAAAAAGACAAAAATGAAATACTGCCGTGTCCTCAAAACTTTTATATTCTATCAAAGAAAACAACATGTGCACATATTGAAAGCTATAGGCTAGCTACAAATCAGAAAAGACATTAGCCACACTTGGAAAAATAGTCTCTAATATCGTTACACTTCCATGCTCTAAGAATGAGTTCAGTACATTTATTATAAATGATGTGAAAGGACTTCATACCTACATACACAGGAGACATTATGAACTGGACAGTGAAAAGTCAGAACAGGAAAGTAACTAGATTTTTTAAAACTCTTGATAAATAGTATGATTTATAAACAGAGAGAACAAAACATTCCCTTAAAAAAAAACACCTCCAAATATCACATAATCATGATGACAAAATGTCTCTGGCGAAGAGATGAGAAAATTCACCTCTTTACATATTTTTTGCAGAGGTGAGGAGAACAACTATGTGAAACATTTTAACCACTGTTAAATGTGGTTGATATGCTGCTTAATTTTATTGATTTGCACCTTACAACACTTATCTTATTTTTTTCTTACAAGGGATGGTTCTATGAGTAGGGAAGGGGGAGGAATAGTTTCAGAAATAAAGATAAGAAAAAATGTCAATGAAATATTTTAAGTGAAAAAGAATTAATGTTGTCTATATTCATATGTTTGAGAGAAATAGCAATTAAATACATTTGTGTCCCTGCCACATATTAAATTTAGGTATTATGTTTCCTAAGAAAAATAGACTCTTTTCTCTGCCCAATTAACTATATATTCGAAAGATACATTCATACACTATATTAGTATCAAGATATTTAACATATTTAATGGACACTGCCCCCTATGGACCGAATCAATTGAAAATTTTTGGGAAATCATTTTTTTTCTTATAGCCATATTTCAACCAGAATATCAAAAGAAACTTTAATTCCGAAAGAATCTCAAGGATAAATATTTAATTATATCAATGACAAAAAAGGTCCAATTCCAGAAGCATGAAACCTCAGAGTATTGAGATGAATCAAGGCAGGTGAGGTACTCCCTTGACTATGCCTCAGGAGACAAAGGTTCTGGAGCCAATTACAGTTGAAGGTAGCTACTTAGGATTGAAAGAAAAAACAATTAAGTCACAAGGCGAGTCCCAGATAAAATCAAGCCCCTGGGACTTGGGTCAACCATTTGGGACTTCACATGTTGCTAGGCTGCCAGAATTTATCCCAACGACCACATGAGATTATTCTCAACTTATGTGGAAACTTTGAACATGTTTACTTCTGTCTCTGTCCTATGGACCAGGCTAGAAACAAGAGAGACATGTGCCTCTAAGAAGCACTGATATTTCAATTTAGAAGACTCTTCCAGCAATAAAATAACAATGATTATCTAGGCTTAAGATAATTTCTTCTTCTTTTTTTAAAATAGTCCCTAAGTAGGACTGCTAGTATTTGATGGTTTGGGCTGAGATTTAGTGGCAGAATACTGTGACTTCTAACTGATGGGATAAACCCAGGGATTCTAGGAGGCAGAAATGAGAAGAAAGCACAACCCAGCATGGCCAACAGACTTTGCAAAGATTTAGAAAAAGAAGTGAAATGTTCAGTTTGTCTGGAAAATAGAATGTGTGAAGGATAATTAAATGAAAACAAACAAACAAACAAACCCAAATCTGGAACTAGAAGTTGATTGAGCGAGACATTAGGTGTTGGCTTTGGCAAGAGTCCTATACATACCTAAACCTAACCTATGCAACTATAATTATCCTTTTATTGTTACCATAGAAAGTTTCAGTCACATAGACATTCAAAGATCCATTAAGAAAGCTAAGCTTGGCTTCTAGTTGTTTCTCTGTTCCTCACAGGATTCTATTAATCGTAGCTCTCATGGAAATGATGTTGCCACCAGGTTGTCACCTGTCTGCATTATTCCTTTTATCCCACTGAAATTTTAGGTGCCATATCAGCCCCAAATATCCCTGGCAGTTGTGAAAATAGTCAATGAAATGGGCATGGTGTTATGTGCCTTGATGCTCCATCACCTTGGACTTTCCCTCTCTAAATTTATAACTTTATTTTCCTGCTTCCACACAGTTAAACTATCTCCACTGTGCAATTGCTCTAGGGTATCTCCCCAGTATATAACTGAGACTTAGTAAGGTTTATACCAAAGCCTGACCAAAGCTTTACTACATCTGCCCTTATTCCTGCCTCTGAGTGGCCATCTCATACCATTAGTAAAATCTCAGTCCTGTTATAGTATTGTCTCCCTGCTTTAAGACACAAGAAATACAATCCCAGGCTATGGTCATTGTGGTTAAAATGACTATTTTAATAGAGTTTGAAATAGAAACTTCCTAATGGAATATGACCACCCCACTAGATAGGATCTCTTTCAGGTCTCTGCTCAACAGAATGTAGTGATATGGAGAATTCAGGCAACTCTATGGAAGGGCAGTGAAAGTATAGACTTTTTCCAGGTGAAAACAAAATGGTCCTGACTAGAGTCAACTACAGGAAAACAGAAAAGACATTGATGAGTTCAATAAGTACTTACCATTCACCTGAGCCTGGGCTCCTTGGTCTCACCCAACTGAATATTATCCATAATACATTAGCTACACTGCTTTGGCCATTAGTTCAGAACACATCTTCTTGATTCCGTTGATGAGAAGGAAACAACTCCTTCCATCATAGTCTTCTTTTTGTTAAATTTGGAAAAATGTGTTTTTCTCTATAATATTCTGTGCCAATTCTCTGAATAACAATCCCAAACATGTTCCATATGCATAACCTCTAGATTTTTTTTCCTGTTATCTGGTGTAGTACATTTTGAAATTGTTGTGCTTTGAAAGGTGGATAACTCTACTTATCCAATCATTTAATTATGCACATGATATCAATAATTAATCTTGAGAATATCCTTTTTTCTTTTCTTTTGCTGAAGCAATTGGGATTAAGTGACTTGCCTAGGGTCACACAGCTAGGAAATATTAAGTGTCTGAAGCCAGAGAGAATATTTCTTTTAATAAAGGCTCTTAATTTCTCAGTGTTAAAAATTTATTAACACAAATACTTAATAGATTTTTTTTTGGTATTATTGTAGCTATAATTATGGTTTTCTTCAGTGAAGTTTGTGTTATATTCTTCTTGAAGGATCCTTATTGTTTCAAAAGCAAATGGTATTTCATGATTTCTTCAGTAGGATTATACTTTCATTATAAATTTCTCCCTTGCTTTTTGGGTCTTCCTTTATTTTAGTCATTATAATTTTATTTTAGTACTAATATAAGTTCTTTATATTCCTAGCTAGGCCGATTCCAAATCACTTGAAATTTCTGTTGTTGTAGTAAGAGAGGTTTCTTATTTTATTACATCTAAAAATATATGTTGATAGAAAATAAGAATTCAATTTATTTCTTGTGAGTTAACCTGTCTTATACTTTACTGATTTACTGTGTCTATTAATTTTTTGAGTAACATGGCTAGTGTTCCTAAAGACACTTTTATTCTATGTGTACCATTTCTTTCTTCATTTTCAAAATTTAAAAAAAAATTTATTTTAGCATGAGTCAGTAATTGACATAGGGAAAGTCAAATGAGAACAACTCCTCCAAATTCAGAACAGCAATTGATTTTAAATTTGTCCTCTTAAAGAATTTCAGTACTGCTATCTTTCTCTTTTACGAAGGGAATTTTTTTTTTTTCTCCTGAGGCAATAGGGATTAAGTAAGTGACTTGCCCAGGATCACATAGCTAGGATCAGTTAAGTGTCTGAGACAGATTTGAACTCAGGTCCTCCTGACTTCAGGGCTGGTGCTCTATCAACTGCAGCACCTAACTGCCCCCTTTCAAAGGGAATTTTTAGAATTTCCAATGCTATTGCAAAGAAAATCAATGAGAGCAGTATTTTTGCTTTGTCCCTCTTTTTAATAGGAATACTTCTAAGGTGTCTTCATTGCATATTATTTTGTTTTTTGGATTAAGGTAAATATTTTTTCTTGTATTGAGAGGAACTTCTTTATTCTTGTTCTATTATAAATGAATGTTGAACTTTATCAAAAGGTTTTTCCAAAAAATCAAAAATACTTAAGTTCTCCTTAAGAGAGACAAATAAGAGAGTTGGCAGAGTTAGTTTCAGTATGTGCCCAAAAGCAATTTTTAAAAAATTGTTTAAGCCCACCATGGAGATAGTTGTAATATTTATACCAATGTCTGTTATAGATGATATAGTATAGGAATTCTATAAGGGATTTTCCATAATTCTCCAATGTAAGTTAACCGAGATCTTGATATTTAAGATTTTACTGCAGAAGTAAATACAGAGCAGGACAGCAAAAAATGTCCTAAAGAAACATGGCATATATCTCTTCTTGGCTTTTTGGCTAAGATCAAGAAAGATGGTATAGTCAGAGAATTAATCCAAGAAAAAAACCTGATCCAGATAGGTTAATAGGAGGATTCTTTTAAACTTACTGAAAACAAATAATCCCTATATTATATAGATTATTCATATATAATGACAGGATACCAAAATATTTTGAGACAAACATGGATTTTCAAACTAGGAAAAGCTAACATTAAAAAAAAATCTATAAACAAATAATTAATTAATTAATATAGATATAAAAGTACTGAATTAATTTTGGACTAATAGAACATAGAAATCTATTTATTTTGACAAAGGAGCATTAATATCAGGTATACAAGACTGAAATCAGAAAAAATCACCAAAATAAAAATATAGCCTTTTCCAATAAAAAGCCCTGACATGTTATATTAATTATTAGATTATCAATTTATTATATTAATATTAATATATTAGTAGATGAAGGAAAAACCTATCAAAATAAATAAGTTTCTGTATTTTATTAGTCCAAAATTTATTCAGTACTTTTGTATTTATATTAATTAATTATTGGTTTATAGATTTTTTTAATGTTAGCTTTGCCTAGTTTGAATATCAATACCATGTTTGTCTCAAAATATTTTGGTATCCTGTCTTTATATATGAATAATCTATGTAATATAGGGATTATTTGTATTCAGTAAGTTTAAAAGAATCCTCCTATTAACCTATCTGGATCAGTTTTTTTTCTTGGATTAATTCTCTGACTATACCATCTTTCTTGATCTTAATCAAAAGGCCAAGAAGAGATATATGCCATATTTCTTTAAGACATTTTTTGCTGTCCTGCTTTGTATTTACTTCTGCAGTAAGGTCTTAAATATCAAGATCTCGGTTAACTTACATTGGAGAATTATGGAAATCCCTTATAGAATTCTATACTATATCATCTATAACAGACATTGGTATAAATATTACAACTATTTCCATGGTGGGCTTAAACAATTTTTTAAAAATTGCTTTTGGGCACATACTGAAACTAACTCTGCCAACTCTCTTATTTGTCTCTCTTAAGGAGAACTTAAGTATTTTTGATTTTTTGGAAAAACCTTTTGATAAAGTTCAACATTCATTTATAATAGAACAAGAATAAAGAAGTTCCTCTCAATACAAGAAAAAATATTTACCTTAATCCAAAAAACAAAATAATATGCAATGAAGACACCTTAGAAGTATTCCTGTTAAAAAGAGGTACAAAGCAAAAATGCTGCTCTCATTGATTTTCTTTGCCATAGTATTGGACTACATTAATAAAAATAATAGTTAAATTAAATAGAGATGGTCTTAATTGTCATAATAATTATTCAACTAATAAAACTTGCAGAAATTACTAGCATGTTTACAGAATCTTCTGCTATTTGGGGGGTATTGAACTCTTAAAATATACTTTACTATTGCTTCCTTGATAACTCTGTCTTTAAAATTGACTACTACTTACCTTTCATAGATCTAATTGTCCAAATACTATTTTTTCAAATTACATGCAAAATGATAAATCTATTGTCTTTTAATTGTACTATATCAATATTCTCCCAAGGTACACAATCTTGCCATTATATGCAATGTGATCTTGGAATGTAACAGGTGCAGTTAAATAAGAGTGTGTTAACAAAAGATCTAATCACAAATCTCAAGAGGAAAAAAATAGCTTCCATATCATTAGAGATGCCACCTGCAGAAAATTAGGAATGTATATTTTAGCATATAGCCAGTCCTGTTAAACTTCTTGCAGTTGAAATGTTTTCTTTGTCAAAAATCATTATGGGGAAAAAAAATCTTTCTCTCTCATTATATAACCAATCTAAATATAATTACCTGTGCATTTCCACTGTAGCATAGTTGAACTTTCTTTTCATATTATCATTGTTATATGCCATATGAAAATAGATTAATAGAATAAGTTGTATAGGAATTGATGAATTTTTAGATCTGTTAAGTTGAAAAATACATTTGATTTTAAATGTATCAGCAAAACTGACTGAAGGCTAAAATTCCAAATATATCTTTTTATGTTAACTATATTATGTTACATTTTATGTTTTATCATATTGTATCATAAACTTTCATCTTAACAAAAACAATTTCTCTATTGAGTCATGAGAAATATGTCAACTCAAGATTTTAGAAGCCAAATTTGTATTGAAAATATATAACACTTTGGGGCAGCTAGGTGATTCAGTGGATAGCGCACTAGCCTTGGAGTTAGGCAGGACCTGAATTCAAGTTTAACCTCAGAAACTTAATACTTTCTAGCTGTGTAATTGATACACACACACATACACAGACATACACAGACACACACACACACACACACACACACACACACTTTTAAGTTTGAAATATCTCTTTTAATGTTCATAAAAACTCTAAGTTACCATGATCTTCATTCAGCAGATGAGGCAGAGAAATAACTTGTTAACTCACAGCAGAGGTCCTCAAATTATGACCCGGGGCCAGATGTGGCAGCTGAGGACGTTTATCCCCCTCACCCAGGGCTATGAAGTTTCTTTATTTAAAGGCCCACAAAAGAAAGTTTTTGTTTTTACTATAGTCCGGCCCTCCAGTATTCTGAGGGACAGTAAACTGGCCCCCTATTTAAAAAGTTTGAGGACCCCTGTAAGGGTTAAATAGCTAATATCTGAGTCAGGATTTGAACTGGGGTCTTCCTGATTCTAGGCTCAGAATACTATATACTTTACCATCTAGCTGCCCTTTACTGACTAATCAGAATAAGGCATATGATTGTAATAAATCATTTTCTAGGAAGAATTCTGGACAAATGTAAAAGATAGAAAGCTGACATTAAAAAGAAAACTATTAAAACTATTATGATCATTTGATCAAAGAATATGAATGGACAATTTATAAATCAGAAAATACAACTGGTTAATAACTAATTGAAAACTCTTTAACTAAAGAAATGCAAGGGAGCAGCTAGATGGTCTAGTGAATGTAATATTGCACTTGGAGTTAGAAAGACTCACATTTTTTAGTTCAAATCCAGTCTCAGATACTTACTAGCTGTGTCACCATGAACAAATCACAGACCTGTTTGCCTTAGTTCCTCAACTGAAAAATGAGTGAAGAAGGAAATGGCAAACAATTCTAGTATCTTTGAACCCAAATCTCCAAACAGGGTCACAAAGAGTCAGATGTGACTGAAACAACTGAACAAAAAAAATATTCAAATTAAGGCATTTTTGAGATAATAAAAATTATTAACAGAAGCAAAACTTTGTGCTAGTGGCAGAGTTTGGAGAAGGCTTCCCGTAGGTGAGGTTTTGGTTGGGACTTAAAGGAAGCCAGGAAGGTCAGTAATCGGAGTGGAAGGGGCATAGAAGAGAGCCTGGAGACAATTCATTAAATTTATATTGTCAGTTTTATTAACGTAATTGGGTGACATGGTTTCCAACAATTTATTTTATTTATTCTTAATTGTTTGTTAATCTTCCTTTTTATTTTTGATATTGGTAATCTGGTTTTCTTTCTCTTTTTAATTATTAAATTAATTTGTTTATTTTAATTAAAAAAAGAAGCTTCTATTTTTATTTGTTAATTGAATGTGTTTTTATTTTCAACTTTGTTAATCTCTTTGAGTTTCAAGATTAATATTGTGGTATTTAATTGGGATTTTCTAATTTGTTGCCACTTTAATTTTTTTTCCATTCTTACTCTCTTTTATTGATGAAAATCTTTAGAGGTATACATTTCCTACTAAAAATAACTTTGGCTGCATCCCCAAATTTTTGGTATGTTATCTCATTATCTATAAAGAAATTATGAATTGTTTTTAATTACTGGTTTTATACTCATTCTTTCAGATTAAATTATTTAGTCTCCATTTAATTTTTCTTCCTTTCTTCAGCATTTTCTATGAATGAAAATCTTAATGCCATGTATTTCATAAGCGATATATTTAATATTTCTGCTTTTCTGTATTTGTGAGGTTTATGTGTCCTAATTATGTGTCCTAATACTGGTAAATTTCTGCAAAGCTGCTATGTGTATTCCTTTCTATTCTAGTCTATAAATTTCCAGCAATCTATCAAAGACAAATTTTTCTATTAAAATCCTTAACTTGTGCATTTAAATTTTTTTTTTGTTAATTTATTCAGGCCTAAAAGGAGTAACCTGAGGTCCTCCACTATTATAATTTTACTATGTCTTCCTCATTTAATTTTTCTTTTAAATAGAGAGATGCTATGCTATTTGGGACATATCTAAAATCATTACTGCTACCTCTGCTTCTTTCACATCAACAAAAGGATTATGCATTTTATTCTAGCCTCTGAATTTAATTCCTTCTATTTTTTTTTTTTTTAACGTTTCAAGAGTCTTTTTTTTTTTTTTTTTTGTAAATAACATATTGTTGGAGTCGTCTATCCTCTTTCCTTTTATGGGTGAGTTCATCCTATTCACATTCACAATTGTGAATACTAATTATGTGTTTTTCTTCTATCTTATTATCTTATAGTTTTCTTTTTGTTTCACTCTCCTTCTTTATAAAGAAGAAATTGGTGAAAGAAAAGGACTGAGCTTAGTCCCAGTGCTCTAAGAGTGTTGAAATATACTTCTGTTCTCTTGCCACTCTTCTCTTTTTCTCACCTAGAGCACAATTAGGCATTCTTATCCATTCTTTCTTTTTTTTTTTTTCAATTTAGAGTTTCACTCTTTTTAGAGTTTGTTTGGCTTAAAAATAACCTCCCTCCCTTTAAATTATTCTAATTGCCCAGTTATATGTCAATAAATTAAACAATTTAAGGGAAATGAAAGAATATTTACAAAAATATAAACTCAGATTAGCAGAAGAGGAAATGGAATTTTTAAATAGACATTTTAGAAGAAGAAATAGAACAGGCTGTAGATGAGCTTATAAACCATAAGCACCAGGTCCAGATGGATTCATGAATGAATTCTATAAAAATTTTAAAGACCAAATAATTCTTTAAAACATTTTAATATTATTTTATTTTTACAATTACATGTAAAATAGTTTTCAATATTCATTTTTATAATATTTTGAGTTACATTTTTTTCTCCTTCTTTTCCTTACTTCTTATCTTCTTAGCAATAATGTTCTCTAGTTCTTCTTTGGCCACAAAATCCTCTCTTTTCCAACGATCTGATAAAGTATCACCCTTTATATTTAAATCATGACCCCATATTCATCTTATCTTGGTATAGGGTGTGAAATGTTGGTCTATGCTTAGTTTCTGCCATAACATTTTTCCATTTTCCTAGCACTTTTTGTGAAGTAGTGAGTTCTAATCCCCAAAAGTGGAGTCTTTGTATTTATCAAACAAATTCCTATACTCTAATTCTAAAATTAAATAAATTATTTGTAATAATAGGCAAAGAACAGGTCCTAACAAATTCCTTTTATGAAACAAATATGATACTGATATTTAAATCAGGAAGAGTAAATTATATACCACTTTCATTAATGCTAACTAAAATATTACAACAATATATTACAAAGATTACACATTATTACCAAGTGGAATTTATACTAACCATGCAAAGATAGTATAGCATAAAGAAAATGATTAATATAATTGATTATAATAATAATAAAAATAACTAAAACCATGATTATATCAATAGATGCAGAAAAAGCTTTTGATAAAGTAAAACACTCATTTTTAGTTAAAAAAAACTTAAAAGTACATATATAAATAGACTTTCACTTAAATTGATAAAAAAAGCATTTACCTAAAATCATCAGCAAGCATTATTTGTGATGTGGATAAGATAGAAGCCTTCCAAGTAAGATCAAATATGAATCAAAGATGCCCACTGTTCCCAGTATTGTTCAATACTGTATTCAATTCTATTAATAATAATATAATAAGAAAATAAAAATTCAACAAAAGAAGAAAAAGAAATAGAAGTTATCAGAATAGGAAATGAGGTAGTAAGATTATCTATTTTTGCACTTTAACTAAAGACTTAACTAAAAAGTAAGTTGAAACAATTAATAATTTTAGCAAAGTGGCAGTATATTAAATTCGCATCAATCACCAGCATTTCTATATATCATGAACAAAATCCTGCAAGAAGAAAAAGAAGAGATAATCTCATTTAAAATAATCCTAGATATTATAAAATGCCTGGGAGTACACCTGTCAAGACAAATCCAGGAAATATATGAAAAAAGCTATATTAAAAACTTTTCATATAAATAAAATCAGATTTAAATAATTGGAGAAATATTAATTGTTTGTGAGTAGACAGAGCCAATATAACTAAACATGACAATTTTTATCCAAATTAATTTTTATATTCAATGCCATTTCAATTAAATTACCAAAATTATCTTCCTGAGTTAGAAAAAATAATAATAAAATTCATTTGAATGCAAGGTCAAAATTATCAAAGGAACAAAATGAAAGCTATATAAAGAAAGAAAGTTTAGTAGTATTAAATCTTAAACTATATTATAACAGTTATCAAAACTATCTGATATTGGCTAAGAAATAATAAAGTAGATCAGAGTAGACATACAATTTACAGCAGCACATAACTGTAGTAACTTTATATTCAACAAATGTAAAGACTTAAGATTTTAGGAAAAGAGTTTATTATTTGTTAAAAATTTTTGGAAAGCTGAAAAGCAGTCTGGCAGAAATTGGATATAGAACCAGTAGCTTACACCATTTACCAAGATAACGTCCAAATGGACAGATGACTCTAAATATAAAGAGAGAGATTACAAAAATTTGAAGAATATAGAACATATTAATCACCAGATTTTTGGATAAGTGAACAATTTATGAATAAATAAGAGATGGTCAGTAATAAGGTATAACATGGATAAATTTGATTATGTTAAATCAAAAAGGATTCATACAAATAAAACAAATGCAGCAGAGTTCAGAAGGAAAGCAGAAAATTGAGAAAATGTTTTTATAGAGTTTCTTGGATAATGGTCTCATATCTAAAATATATAAAGAACTTTATCAAATTTATAAGAATACAAGTCATTCCTCAAATAATAGTAAAAAGCTATGAACAGACAGATCTTTGAGAGAGAAATCCAAACAATTCATAGTCACATAAAAATGCTCTCAATCAATATGAATTAGAGAAATATACATTAAAACAATCTTGAGATATCATTTTATACCTATCACACTAGCTAAAATGATTGAAGGGGGGCAGCAACAAATATTGGAAAAGATGGAAAAAATTGGGATATGAATTCAGTATTGATGGACCTGTTAATCCAACCATTTTAGAGAGCAACTGAGAATTATGCTCAAAGAGTAATTTACTTACTATACCCAAATATGATACACTCTCTCCTTTCCTTCCTTCCTTCCTTCCTTCCTTCCTTCCTTCCTTCCTCCTTTCCTCCCTCTCTCTCTCTCTTTCTCCTTCCCTCCCTCCCTTTCTCCTTCCTTCCTTCCCTCCTTCTTTCCTTTCTCCCTCTTTTCCTTCCCTCCTTCTTTCCTTCCTTCCTTCCTTCCTTCCTTCCTTCCTTCCTTCCTTCCTTCCTTCCTTCATTCCTTCCTCCCTTTCTTCTTCCCTCTCTTCCTTTCTCCATTCCTTCCACCTTTCCTGCATTCCCTCTCTTCTTTCCTTCTTCCACCTCTTCCTCCTTCCCTTCCTCCCTCCCTCCTCCTTTCTTCCCTTCCTTCCTTCCTTTCTTCCCTCATTCCTTTCGTCCTTCCTTTCTTTGTATTGGTCATGGCTTTCATGTAATCCAGTGCTTCTTTTATTATCTTTCCTTGATCTGTTTCCCAAGGTTGGATGTTTTTGCTATGAAAAATGACTGACTGATTTTGTTTTAATATTTCTTGTCACATGTAGTTATTAACTTCTATTTGATCCATTTTAATTTTCAGGGATTTATTGTTTGGGCAACTTTATGTGCTAAATTATAACATCTTTTTTCCAATTCTTTCTTCTATAGCTTTCATTTCTTTTCCATTTTTTACTGTAGCATTCTCATTTTATTTATAAAAACATTTTTAACTTTTCAAAATAACAATAATAGGCTAAGCTTTATCTCATCTAAAAATTGTTGCCTAAACTTGGGCCTGAGCATGTTTTTCTTTGAAACTTTGCTTGTAGATATGTTGGAGTCAATTCTTTTCTTCTGGGTTTTGTCTTGAGTGTCCCTATCACCATAATAACTTCTATAATAACTTTTAATCATGGTATGTGGTTTTGTTGTTGTTTTCTTATGCTTCTAGCCTACTTTATAACTTGGACTTCATGTTAGGGCTGAGCTTTGAACACTTATGGAGGCAATGTCTACACTGACATTGTGTTCTTTAGAGTCCTATAACTACTTTCTTAGTGTAGTAAATTTTATGTTATTCCTGGATTTCAGGATGGCTCACACCAGAGACCTATAGGCTTTCAGTAGTCCCAAAGTGATCCAGAGTGAAGTCTCATCACTGTTTTGGTCCAAGCTCTCCAAATTCCTGACCTGGGTTTGTGGCTAAGCAACTCACCTGCAGATTTGTCTCTGTATGGAATTTCAATGTTCTAGATTCAGCCACTCTCAACTAAATGTAAAGCTTTGCTTCTTCAGACCGACAGAATTTCAGGTTCTCCTTTGGTATGGTAGTTCTGATCTTGTTATTCCACTTCAGGCTTCAGATTGGTCTAGAGGTTAAAACTGATACCCACTATCCACTGTTCTCCCAGGCCAGAGTTACATAGCTTCTGTTTGCTTCTGAATCCACTCTTTACTTAGCACACAATCTAAGGCCATTTCTTACCTAGGCTTCTACTAGTAGATGCAGGTCTTCTTTGTAGTCTGCTTTGCATGTATGACCTGGAACTAGGTATTAAATTACAACTGCCAGGTGGCACTTGTTCCAACTGGCTGTACATAGTTGCATTCTTCTTTTTGGATCTAGGACATGTTTTTGCTCTGATATACAGTTGCAGCCTTTTTTCAGTCTTTGTGTTAAAATGTTCTGTATGGTTGTTCCTGGTTAGATTCAGTTCTAAGATCTGGGTTTGGAGGGAAAGAAAGAAGCATTTATTAATTTCCTCCTATGTATCAGGCATTGTGCCAAGTAGTTTACATATATTTGATCCACACAAGAACTTTGGTAAGTAAATGTTATTATCATCTCCATTTTATTTAGCTTATTTTATAGATATTTTTTATAGCTTAGGAAACTGAGGCAGACAGAGAGGTTAAATAACTTGCCTGAGGTCATACATCTAGTAAATGCCTTGGACAGGACATAAACTCAGGTCTTCCTGATTCAAGGCCCAGAACTGTATTCACTGAATTACTCAGTTACCTGGAAAAATGGCTCATTGTATTTTTTCATTGAATTTTCATTGAAATTTGAATTTGATGCATTTTTTTAATATCTTTGTGGAGGCATTGTGGAGTACTTCTTCCTGCCAATCTACTTTCTTCTGGTCTTTTGAAGACTAGCTATTTTTTATTGCATTCTGGGTTAATGTTTGCATTCTTTATAGAGAATGTGGATAAAATTGAAAATAGTAGGAATTTTTCAGAATGTAATGTGGAAAAGAGCAAACAGTTTATGTTCAGTATTTAGAGATGGGAAAGATTTCTTTCCTAATATCGAAGCAATATACATATTGAATTTCACAAATAATTTGTATTAGTTTGACTAATGAAAATTTCAGATAGCAACTGGAAAAAAGCTGTGAAGACTAAGTTCAAAAAATTGAAATTATTCTGTGCAAGGTTACCTTTTCAATCTATTAATACAGGAAAGAAATTCAATTTGTTATTAGTTCTAACCACAAAGATATAGTAAGCATTTTATTGGTTGACATATTTAATAGTAAAGCAGCCCCATTGAAAATCACCTCTCCACTTATTGAGTTTGAAGAAAGTTCTCTTGATTTAGTGATTTCTTGAAATTTTTCTTATGTTAAATCCATTGTCTCACATCATTATCATTTCTGCAAAATGCTATCATAGTTATTATTATTCAAATAGATTTTTTATTTCATTTATACTTTTGATCTATTGATACAGATTCATATTATCACAGGTAGTATTTATGATAGCACAATTATAAATGGCTTGAAAGAAAAGAAAAATGAATTATTTATGTTGGATTTAAGTGGTTTCATTTGATTTTTTTACTATATTAGGACAATGTGGAAGAGGTTTAGTTTTATAGTTATAATCAAACTTGGAAGATTATGCTGGAGTAAGAACAAAGATTTCTAACCATATCTAATTGAAAAGTGCATGCAGAGGCAGAATGGTGCTATGGATCAAGTATTGAACTTGCAGTCAGGAAAGAATGAGATAAAATCCCCTTCTGCCGTTCAATAATTTTTTGGCCCTGGGGAAAATCCTGAAAGGGAAGGTAGTTGGTTCAGTGGATAGAATGCTGATCCTGGATTCAGGAAGATTCATCTATTCAAATAGTTCAAATCTGGTCTTAGACATGTATTAGCTGTGTAATCACACAGTACTTAATCCTTTTTTTTGCCTCGGTTTCTCATCTGTAAAATAAGCTGGAGAGAAAAATGGCACACCACTTCAGTATCTTTTATAAGAAAACACCAGATGAGGTCGCAAAGAATCAGACATGATTGAAATGACTGAAAAACAAGTCACTAAAACTCTCTAAGCTTCAGTCATCAATAAAATAAAGATAATAATACCATTAGTACTGATTTCATGGGGTTTCTATAAGGTTCAAATGAGATAAAATTGGCTAACTACTTTGTAATTTATGTGTTATATAAATGCCAGTAATTATTTTAATTCATTCTTAAGAAGAAAAGCTTTCACCAAACCTTGAGCAAGTGGCTTCTTCTAGATCTTAATTTCTTTATATAAAAGAAAGAGGTCAGATTAGAACAATCTACCCCAAATAAAGGGAAGCAATGTGGTACAGAAGAAAAAGCAATAGCTCTGGAAATGAGAAGAAATGTGTTCAAATCCCACTTCAGATTCTCACTTGGTAAGTTTCTTACTCTGGGTCTCAATTTCCACATTTGAAAAATGAGAGGGCTAAACTAGATGGCCTCTGCAGTTCCTTCCAATTCTAGGTCTATAGATCCATAAAATCATAATTGAAAATTAAAGATTTTATAGTTCTATTGAAGCTAAAAGTTTTGACCAGAGTTTTCCTCTTTCTGTGTTAGGTTCCTGTGTAAGGCAAGCTTAGATTTAACACAGAACAAAAAATACTTCACCTCCAAAATAGCATAGAACAAACATTCATCAAGGAGACAATATAGATCCACTTGGATGCAGCTTTCCTATGATAGCATGTCTGAGGAGCTTTTGACTCCTCATGCACTGGGACTTTTGTACTTAAGTCACTGGGACTCTAAAAGAATGGTTCCAACCTCACTTCTCTGGACCAGTTAAGTCTCAGGATTAAATTCATTACTGTTTTGGAAAAACTAGCCTAATCTATGTGGCTTAGTGGGTTTTGTTCCTATCATAGATAGGATCAATCAGCAAGCATCCTATTATGCTTCTTGAGGTGGTGCTTAAGCTGCATCTTGAATGAAATAAGGCATTTTATGAAGTAGAAATGAGGGGAGAGTACATTCTAGGCATGTGGGATGAAGTGAAAAAGGTTTAGAGATGGGAAATGGAATAATGTCTGTGAGAAAGAAAGAAGGCTGGTTGAACTCTAGAAGGCAGAAAAGGGATTAATATATAAGGAGCCTGGGAAGATAGATTTTGAAAGAGTTTTACACCCAGGCAGAAGTCATTGAAGGGAAATGATGGTCTGAGCTTAAAGAAAACCATTTTGATAGTTATTTGAAGGATGGACTAAAGTGAGCAGATTTTTGAAGCAGGGAGACAAATTAGGAGGTTATTGAAATGATCCAAGTAAAAAGTGTTGGAGGCCTAAATTAAAATGATAGCTCTAATTTTAAGGAAAATGTTTTAATTTTGTTAAACTGAAATTTCCTTCTATGTTTTCTTGTCTCAGTTTTTCCCTTTAGCTCAGGAGTTCTTACTCTTTTCTGTGTTATAGATCCCTTTAACAATCTAGTGAAATCTGTGGATCCCTTCTGAGAATAATGTTTTTAAAAATGCATAAAAGAAAACACATAGGATTACAAAGGAAAACAACTATTTTGAATCAAAGACTTATTTTTTCCCATCCAAGTTCATGAGCCCTCTGATATATGTTCACTGATCCTCTGTGATGCTGTGTAGCCCAGGTTAACATCCTATTATAGAGATAACCAAATAAAATAAAGCAACTTCCTTTTTTATCCTTTAAAGTTTTTCTTCTTCAGCCTAAACACTCAATTCCTGGTGCTCAAAGATGAGCATACTAGGCTAGAATTCAGTGACTTAACAATTTCCCTCATTCTGGACATTGTGTTTCTATCAATACAAACTAAGGCAGCATATAAGAGCGGATGAAAAACCGTCTGCAAAGCCATAAAAACCTGGTTTCAAGTTCTATCTCTAACACAATTGGCTGGGTGACTATTCAAATCACTTGGTCTCTCAGTGCTCTCTGCAACTTTTTAAAAATATAAATTGCCAAGAAAGTGCTAACCTTTGTTAGTAGAAGGAGTTGTCATCCAGGTGTTATCTACATCCAAGTATCCTAGATACTATCTGAAAGAACTCTCGAGAGATCATTATTAAATTTCCACAGTGAGGGTCTACATCTTGGAAAGCAGCAAATGATGCAAGTCAGAATCAGCCACATCAATCAGTGGTCGTTATTTTAATAATAATACTAATCTTAGCCCAATGACTTTCTAGTTTTCTCAGGAATTCTTGTCAAATAGAGAATTATTCTATCAAGTAAATTATACTTTCTGTTCTATCAAACAAGAAGTTAGTGTGTTTTGATTATTCATTATCTAATCTTTGACACTGATCTGCTTTCCTGTTTAAAAGTTTTGATGATTACTTTTTCACAATACATTTTTTGATATGTGATCTTTCAAAGTTATTTTTCATTTTGAGATTATAGATTTTCTGTTTCCTCAAATGAATTTTGTCTTTATTTTGTTCAGTCCTGTTAAGTTTTCCTTTGGGTGGGGCAGACCCTATTCTTCATGAGCTCAAGTGAGTTCATCATGATTTTTTTTTTCAGTGGCTCATGAACTGTCCCTTAAATACCACATTCTAGAATATTGCCAGGAGCCAGACTTAAGCTCCCCAGTTTATAGTTTGAGGATACCATCTTTTTTTACCTTTTTTGAAAGTCTATCCAGAAAATTTGTTTTGTTTTTGTTTGTTTTGCCTTTCAAAATATTGCATCGTTTACTCAAAAAGTTTGTCCTTTTGATCCTGGTAAGACATAGACATGACTCTAATGTTTCTATGTGATGGTAAGAAGACAAATAAGAACAGTCTTTTAAAGTTTTGAAGGTTTTTTTTTTTTACATGCATTATCTCATTTTCAACTCACAATAAAATGGTTGGCATAACCTAGATAATATTTTTATTTAGATCTTATACATGAGGAAATTAAGAATTGAGCCCACTGATCTATAAACACAAATCTTTCTGACACTAAATCCAATCTTCTTTCTTCTACAATTGAGTGGCTTTAAAAAGGAGTCTGCTTCTTTCTGTTTGTCAGCTAGATCAGTTTTTAATCAGAATGCTACTAATTTGGCCTTTTTTGGGGCCAAATTGATTGGCTTGATTACACCAGTGCAACAGCCAAAAGTGAGGGATCTTAATGTAATAATAATCTAGCCCCAAAAGATTTAATCTTCAATTGTTTTAATAATTTACATTTGATACCACCTATATTTAGAGTCTGAACATTTAAACATTAAATTCAAATAGTTTTCAGCTAGATAAAGAGAATATAACAAAAATAATGAAAATAAATTAAAGGAAATTTGGATTAAATATCTAGGGAAAATCTTCAAATAGTGAGATATATTAGACTGTCTTTTGTTCTCTCTAGGGATGTGGTAGAAGCCCCATTGCTTGAATCACTTAAAATTCTGAACTAGACTAGACTAAACTCTGGAGACTATACTATAGGGAGCAATCATGGTTTGACAGGGAGTGGACTGAGAGTTCTTTTCCAATTCTAATTGCCATGATTTTGTATAATTCAATTTGAAGTAACTGAGCCAGTCTAATTCAAAAAGATTCTGTTTTTTACTAAGCCATTCATTTTAACTGTCTCTGGAGGTATTCTACTTATTCTCTCTCTCTCTCTCTCTCTCTCTCTCTCTCTCTCTCTCTCTCTCTCTCTCTCTCTCTCTCTCCTTTTCTCTTTTTTATTTTTCTACATTCTTCTTTTCTCTCTTCCTCCACCTTTTTTGTTTTTCTTTGTTTCTCTTTCTATTCATTCCCATTCCTTTCCCTCTCTCCCCTTTGACACCACTTTTACTTTTTTCTCTTCTCCAAACAGAGAATTATGAGGGCTGCAGCAATTTTCTGGTCAAACATTGATTATCATTGCAAGAAAGAGTCCTCTACATATATAACAAGAAGAGACTGCATGTAGTGAGGGTCCCCTCCTTGTCTGGCTCAACAGTCAGCAAGAATGGACATTTAAGTTTCTCCTCCTATCCTAGTCTAAGAGAGAGTTTAGTCCTTACTAAGAGAGGAAGATGCATGGGAGCTTACTCTCCTCAGAGAGAGGTTACTGGGTTAGAAGTATTTACCTGATCCCTTAAATATTTTTAGTCTAGGAGATATAATTGGGCTGCATCTAATTTCTGATTGCTTTGGTATTTTTCAGGGGGAAAGGATATCCAAGGTTTGCCCCTTTTCCTACCCAATACTTGTTTTTACAGTGAACATAATGAATATCAAAGGAAATCTGTTATCTAATTCAGTAGAAAATCACCCATCTATCCACCTGCTTTCTTCTTCCTTTCTCTCTCTCTCTCTCTCTCTCTCTCTCTCTCTCTCTCTCTCTCTCTCTCTCTCTCTCTCTCTCTCTCTCTCTCCTCTCTCCTCTCTCCTCTCTCTGTCTGTCTCTCTCTGTCTCTGTCTCTGTCTCTCTGTCTCTGTCTCTCTGTCTCTCTCTGTCTCTCTTTCTGTGTCTCTGTCTGTCTCTGTCTGTCTGTCTGTCTCTCTCTGTCTCTGTCTCTGTCTCTCTCTCTCTGTCTCTCTGTCTCTCTCTGTCTCTCTTTCTGTGTCTCTGTCTGTCTGTCTGTCTGTCTGTCTCTCTCTCTCTCTCTCTGTCTGTCTCGCTCTCTTGCTCTCTCGCTCTCTCGCTCTCTTTTTCCTTCCAAAACAATATCAACTGAGGAAGCAGTCCCATTGGGAGAATGATAACTTAGCTCAACCAAGAGAGGATGCCCTGGATTTCATCTAATGGAAAACTCCACAAAGTCTCTTATATAGCAAACTGAGAAGTTTGCTATATAACAGAGAACAGGGACATGATGGATGCCATTAACTCCACTCATGTCTTAGAGTCTTCCTCAAGCTGGAACCTAAAAGTCAGAAGTGCCTAAAGTGACTTGAAGCTTAAACACTTGAAGCTTGGTAGGTACTCAAAGGGGATTTGCTCTAAGGATTGTCAAAAATAATTTGCAAAAATGGCATCTCCCCAACTCTACTTTGCTCCTTTTGCAGAGCATGGCTTTTGTCTCTGCCAATAAGGAGAAAAGCTTTGGGATAAAAATTAAAAATCAGATAGAGCAGTTAGCAAGTAGGGGTAAAGGTTAACAAAAAGAGTATTTCAAACTGGTCAGTGTAAAGGTTCCCAAGAGATCAATTCAGACTGATCTAATTGAAATGTGGCTAAGAAATCTTGTCAATCTGTGGCTAATATCCTTATTAATTTTTAGCATAGTTGCAAGCTAAGCTTGACTAAGGCTACTGGGCCTGACAACTTGTATTAATGGCTCCCTCTAGTCAGCCATTTGAGTTTGTTTGGAGTTCATTGCTCTGGGGATACTTACTCCCCAGTAGAGAAATTAGACTGTCCAGTGCTTCATTCTATTCTGACTTCAGTTCCTTGAGAAAAGTTGCTAATTTTAGAAATAAAGTCTCCAGAAAAGGAAGAAAGTAAATATGTACAAAAATGAATCAGGTATGCAACAGATAATTTATTCCCACATAGAAAAGGAAATGCTAAGTAATAAAGATTTATAGACTGATTAGAAATAACCAGTAATACAATTAGTGCCTGAGTATCCCTATTTTTCTTCCATAATCTCTCCAGCATGAGGTTTGTGACTTTTAATTATTCTTGCCTATTTGATGGTTTGTGATGTAGCCTGTAAGTTGTTTTAATTTGTTAAAGGAAGATATGAGGGGGGTTAGCAGTATCCATCATGTCCTTATCTCAGCATTTTTGTTATTAATAAGATTGAGGATTTTTGTTTGTTTGTTCGTTTGTTTGTTTCTGGTGGAGACAAGTGGGCTTAAGTGACTTTCCCAGAGTCACATAACTAAGAAGTATTACATGTCTGAGGCCGGATTTGAACTCAGGTTCTCCTAACTTCAAGGCTAGTGCTCTATTTCCTGTGCCATCTAGCTGCCCCGAGACTGAGCTTTTTAAGTGTTTTTTTTTTTTTTTAACCATTTTTATCATTGCTGAAAATGTTTCATTCATATACCCTCATCATTTAGAATTGGGAAGATCAGGTGGATTAAGAATGATCCGATGAAAATACCTGAAAAGTTAGCTATTAACTTGGAAGGAGGTTTCTATGGAGTGCCTCAAATATTTGTCCTTGAATTTGTATTATTCAACGTTTTTATCAATTACTTGAATAGGATTGTAAAAAGCATGGCTGTCAAAGTTATAGATGTACAAGAGAGTTCAAGATATAACTAATATGTTTGATGATAGAGTCAGGGTCCACAAGCTCTTGACAGGATAGAATGATGGGCCAAATCTTAGAAAATAAAACTTAATAAATGTGAAGGTACAGTCTTACACTTGGTTTCATAAATCAACTACACATGTTCAAGATGGGGGAGGCTCATCTAGAAAACATTTCATCTGAAAAAGATTTGGAAGTATTGGGCTACAAGCTCAATATGAGTCAACAATGCGATATAGTAACCAATAAATTTAATGCTAGCCTACCCCGTAGGATGTGAATCCTCAAAGGATGTGATTTCATCCATGTGGGAGAATTCCAGGTGGGGAAATTTCCTTTAACAACACAGATTGCAACTCATCTGTATCTTATTAGATAAGTCCTATAGGATTTCTTAAGCCTCTCAAAGGATAAGAAACTTTCCCAGGATCACACAGCTATTAAGTATCAGAAGTGATCTCTCAAACCAGATCTTTCTAAATCCAAGATATTCATTCTCTTTACCATGTTGCCTCTGCAGTCAGTATTAAAAGAGGCTTAGTATGAATAAGAGTGATAGTCCCACTATATTTTTCTTTGCTCAGGCCACATCTGGTCTGTTACATTTAATTGTGGATGCTACATTTTAGAAAGGACATTGTAAATTGGAGTATATTCAAAACAGGAATGGCTAGGATGGTAAATCAGTTATATGAGAATTGATTGAAAAAACTTTTTATCCTGGAGAAGACATAGGGAAACAATGATAATCATCAGGACTGCTGTATGGAAAAATGTTATCTTTGACTTAACCATGTTTGGCCTTAGAGAATAACTAGGAGCAATGGATGAAAGTTGTGAAAAAAGCATCACCATCACCATGTGAGGAAACATCATCAAAGAAATCATTTCTAAAAATAGAGGAATGCAATAGTGGGATAGACTACCTAGAGGTTTTTAAGTGACTCCTAGATAATTACTTTTTAAAAAGAAATTATACTTTAGAAGGTATTGGTTTAGGTAAAAGTTATATTATATAGCTTCTGAGATACCTTCCAACTATGATATTGTATAATAATACATACTCTTCTATTCTGTCCTTCATCTGGATCAGATCTATCCCTCCACAGGAGCACTCTTTTATCAGTTTTCCTATCCCCTTCCACTGTGTCAATTGGAATTTCTGTTATACTTCAACTTAACTTCCATCCATCTTTTTGAATTAATGGAAATCTGACATCTATCTGTCTGAACCCTTGGTAAGCAAAAATAATGTTTCTTATGGTCCTCCTGACTTGAGGAAGTAGAATCACAGGATGACAGAATTTAAGTGTTGAAAGAGACCCCAGTGGCCATCTAGTCCAATCTATAAACAAAAGGAATGTTCACCAAAAAATACTTGACAAGTGATCTTCCAACCCCTGTTTGGAGATTTCCAAGGAGAGTAACCCATCATGTCTCAAACACATCTTGTCATTGCCCTTTTGGACAAATCTAGTTGTTTTTCCAGACATCAAGTCTAAAATTGTCTCTTTGCAACTCCACCCATTGCTCATACTTTTTCTGTTTTCCATGAACAAAAAGAACATGTTTAACCCCTTCTTTACATGAAAGCCCACTCCTCAATACTTTGCCAGAAATTTGAATTATAGCTTTAAAAAATATATCATAGTGTTTTACTAACTTGAAAACTTACTTGACCCTAAATATAAAGACAATATTTATTTTCCTGGTTTTATTTAATTTACTTTCAGAATCAGGTGAGGTTTAGCAATTGGAAATATTGTGTCCTATTACACATTGTTGTCTATTAATTGAATATTTCCAATTAGATGTCCAAAAGGAATACTATAAGTCAACATATCCAAATAGATATTTCTACCCACCTGAATAACAGAAGTGAATTTCTCTTCCATGTGACAGCTCTTCAAATACTTAAAGACAGCAATTATGTCCCTTATAGGTCTTTTTTTCAGGCTAACTTTGCTCACCTGCCTCACCAACTTCAGCATCTGGCTACTATGTTTCCTCTCCACTTTAGTACTTGCCATCATTCTTAGAATTCATTCCATATATTTATCTTGATAATTCTTATAAACCTATCCTGACATCACAGTTTCTTTACTTCCAAATCTTATAAGTTCCATATTACTATCGCATCATTACTAGAAACTGACACTTCCAGAACCCTGAACTCCTAAATTCTACTTTCTAACCAAAATTTCCCTTCCAATTCTCCTTTCTCCTTCAACAAAAACCTACTGTTTGATCTTATTGTGTCTTTATTCTTTCAGTCTATCTTACCAATTATGGCTTCTACTTGCATCCTTGCATTAGGTCAATCGCTTTAGTGGTTTGATTCAACAGCAATAAATTTCAGATTCTTTGCTCTCTTTCCCTTCCACTATTTCTGATGAGCCAATGAGGCTGACCTTAGTGAACTCATGTTATACTATTTCTCTAACCTCTAGTATCCTGATTCTTGAATAATGTTGGTACACATTTTAAAATTAAATTGATTTCATTCATTTATAAAGTTGTGCTAAACAATCTTATTTGCTTATTTCTTGTTTACAACTCTCTGTGTAATGTATAACAATTGTTTTTCCTGCTCCTAAAACTTCTCCTCTAGTACAGCAACCAAATTAATATTATTAAAATATAGGTCTAGAACTTCTTAGGATGTAGCCAAGATAGTGGAATAAATCCAGGAAGCTGCTCGAGCTTTCCCATTTTCTCTTGAAAACCACATGAAAGGAGGCCTCTGAACAGAGTCTAATGGAATGAAACTCCTTTCCAATTCAAAATAGATCAGAAAAACTTCATGAAAGGTTAGTCTCAGTGGGGTAAAAAGGGTGTTCAGTCCAGCTCAGGCCAACTCTGGGAAAGCTGGTGAAGGGGCTTAATTATAACAAATTAATAACTAAGACCCTCAGGCCTGGATCAATAGAGGAGCACAGCAGGGGGGCAGCTTCCACTCCCAACTCAGAAGGCAAACTCTGGGAAACCAAAGCTCAGGGCTGTATAGGAAGCCTGGGACAATGTCACTTTTACTCTAGGAGCAGAGTTCAATCATAAAAGTAAAAAAAAGAAATACCTAAAGAAAAATATGGAAAATGAAGAAGAAACAGGAAAAAACTGACCACAGAAAGCTACTATCATGACAGGGAAAACCAAAATACCAACTCAGATGAGGAGAAAATGTCCACAGAAGAAATCTCAAAGAGTGAGATAAATTGGTCACAAGCCCACAAGGCTTCTTGGAAGTGTTCATAAAAGACTTTAAAAAGCAAATAAAAGAGTTAGAAGGAAAAACAAGAAAAGAAATGAGAAGTATTCAAGAAAGAGTCAACAGCTTAGAAAAAAGGGAAAAATTGATTTAAGAAAACAATTCCTTTAAAAATACAATTAGCCAAATGCAAAAATCCATTGAAGAAAGTAATACCTTCAAAAGTAGGAAAAAAAAGTGATACAAAAGCTAACTGAAAAAAAAAATTGCACATTAAAAACTTGAATGGGGCAAATGGAAGTTAAAGACTCTATGAGACATCAAGAATCAGTCAAACAAATTTTAAAAAATGAAAAAATGGAAAAAAATATGAAATAACTCATTGGAAAAATAGGCAATTTGGAAAATAGATCCCAAAGAGACAATTTAAAAATTATTGGCCTACCTGAAGGCCATGACCAAAAAAAGAGCCTGAATAGCATTCTTTAAGAGATCACCAATGAAAACTGCTCCAATATTCTAGAAACAGAGGGTGAAATAATCACTGAAAGAATTCATCGATCACCTCTGGTAAGAGGTTCCACAAGGCAAACCTCAAGGAATATTGTTATGATACTCCAAAACTAAGATATCAAGGGAAAATATTACAAGTTACCAGACAAAACCAATTCAAATATCAAGGAACAACAGTCAGAAATAATAAGGATCTGGCAGCTTCTACACTAAAGAACAGGAGGGTTTGGAATAGCATATTCCAGAAGACAAATGACCTAGGATTACAATAAAAAATTAACTACCCAGTGAGACTGAGCATTATCTTTCAGGGGAGGGAATGTATTTCATTTAAGTAAGATACTTTCAGTCATTTTTATTGGAAAAACCAGAACTAACCAGAAAATTTAATCTACAAATATAGTACTCAAGAGAAGCATAGAAAAGTAAATGGGGGGAAACATATTATTTAAAAGTTAAACTGTTTACATCTCTAGATGGAAAAAACAATATCTGTAATTCTTGAAAACTGTATCTATCAGTGGAGCAGACAGAAGGGGGCATCACATGGACAGAGAGTGTGTTTGTGAATGGACTCTGATGTGATGATATCAAATGAAAAAATCTTAAGGGGCAGGAAAAGGTCTGTACTAGAAAAAGGGGAAAGGGATGTATAATGGGGGACAAGTTAGATCACATAAAAAGGTATAAAAGACCTATTAACAATCATAGGAAAGAAGAGAAGGGGATGAACATTGTCTGAAGCTTCATCTCATCAGTTTTGACTCTAAGAAGGAAAATTTAATCATTCATTTGGGTATGGAAATTTATCTCTATAAAGAAGTAGGAAAAAAGAAGAAAAAGGAGGGGCAGAATAGAAGGGAGGGCAAAAATACTAAGGAAATGGGTAAGAGAAGGGGAGAAGAGGTATAAGAAGATAAGGTAGTGCATGGGTTGGGTTACAAAAACACTACTAAAAGAAAGGGGAGGGGCCATAGGAGTTAAGGTAGTGGGTGGGATAGGTAAAAAATGCCTCTAAGGACAAGGTAGAAAGAGAGAACAGAAGTATATACAGGGGAGAAAATAGGATAGAGGGAAATACAGAACTTGTAATCATAACTTTCAATGTGAATGGGATGAATTTTCCTATAAAATGGAAGCAAATAGTAGAGTGGATTTAAAAACAGAGTCTTACACTATTTTATTACAAGAAACAAATTTGACACAGAGAGACACATACAGAATAAAAGTAAAGGGCTGAAATAGAATTTATTATGCTTTAGTTGAATTAAAAAAAAGCAGAGGTGGTAATTCTGATCTTAGATAAAGTGAAAGTAAAAATAATTGGTCTTTTTAAATTATAACTTTTTATTTTCAAAATATATACATGAATAATTTTTGACATTCAGCCCTACAGAACACTTTGTTCTAATTTTTTTCTCTCCTTTCTCCCTACTCCCTCCCCCATTCGTTAAGCGATACAATATATTTTAAACATGTGTGATTCCTCTGTACATATTTCCACAAATATCATGCTACACAAGAAAAATCAGATCAAAAGGGAAAATAAAATTAGAATGAAACCAAAATGCAAGCAAACAACAAGAAAAAGCGTGAAAATACTATGTCAAGGTCCACATTCAAAACCCAGTTGCCACTGTCCTCTCTCTAGGTGCAGATGACTTTCTTCTTCATAAGATCATTAGAACTGATCTGAATTCCCTCATTGTTGAAGAGAGCAATATCCATCAGAATTGATCATCATATAATCTTGCTGTTGCAGTGTATAACAATCTCCTGGTTATGCTCATTTCACTTAGCCTAAGTTCATGTAATACTCTGCAGACATCTCTGAAATCATCCTGCTTATTGTTTCTTACAGAACAATAATATTCCATAACATTCATATACTATAACTTGTTCATCTATTCTCCAATCAATGGGCATCCACTTCGTTTCCAATTTCTTGCCACTATAAAAAGGGCTGCCACAAACATTTTTGCACATGTGGGTCCATTTCCCTCCTTTAGGAGTGCTTTAGGATACAAACCCAGTAAAAACACTGCTGGATCAAAGGATATGCACAGTTTGATAGACCTTTGGGCATAGTTTCAAACTGATCTCCAGAATAGTTGAATAAGTTCACACCACCATCATCAATCTCTTAATGTACCAGTTTTCCCACATTCCCTCCAATATTTGTTATTTTCTTTTCCTGTTATTTTAGCCAATCTGAGAGGTATATAGTGGTATCTCAGAGTTGTCTTAATTTGCATTTCTCCAATTAATAATGAGTTAGAGCACCTTTTCATATTACTAGAAATGGTTTTAATTTCTTCATCTGGAAATTGCCTGTTCATATCCTTTGACCATTTATCAATTGGAGAATGGATTGAATTCTTTGAGTCAATTCTCTATATATTTTAATACTGAGGTATTTATCAGAATCCTTGAATATAAATTTCCCCCCAGTTTATTCTTCCCTTCTAATTGTGTTTGCATTGGTTTTGTTTGTATAAAACCTTTTTAACTTGATATAATCAAAATTATCCATTTTACATTTAATGATGCACTCAAGCCCTTCTTCACTGATGAATTTCTTCCTTCTTCACAGATCTGAAAGGTAAACTATCCTTTGTTCTCCTAATTTGCTTATAATATCATTCAAAAATAGATCTTATTAAAAGAGATGAGGAAGGAAAATACATCTTATAAAGAGTACTGTAAATAAGGTGCATGATACTAAATGTACATGCACCAAGTGGTAGAGCAGCCTTATTCCTAGAGAAGATTTTAAGCCAATTATAGGACAAAATACACAGCAAAACTATATTAATGGAGGGACCTCAACCTTCTTAGAATCAGACAAATCTAACCACAACATAAACAGAAAAGAAACTATGGAGCTTAATAGAATTCTACAAAATCTAGATATGATAGATGTCTGGAGAAAAATTGTATAGGTAAAGAAAGGAAAGAACTTTTTTTCTCAGCAGTGCATGGTACCTATACAAAAATTGACCATGTATTAGGGCATAAAAACCTCACAATAAAATGCAGAAAAGCAGAAATAGTAAATACTTCCTTTTCAGACTACAATACAATAAAGATTATATTCAATAAAGGGACAGGGAAAGATAAAGTAAAAACCAATTGAAATTAAATAATATAATTCTAAAAAATGAGTGGGTCCTACAACAAATCACAGAAACAATGCATAATTTCATCCGAGAGAATTACAATAATGAGACAACAGACCAAAATGTGTGGGATGCAGCCAAAGCAAACTTAGAGGAAATTTTATATTTCTAAATAGCTACATGAATAAAATAAAGAGGAGATCAATGAATTGGGCATGCAACTAAAAAAATAACCCAAAAAAGAACAAATTAAAAATCCCCAATTAAGTACCAAATTAGAAATTCTAAAACTCAAAGGAGCTATTAATAAAATTGAAACTAAGAAAATGATTGAACTAATAAATAAAACTAAGTGTTAATTTTATGAAAAAACCAAATAGATAAACCCTTGGTTAATTTGATTAGAAAAAGAAAAGAAAAAAAAAACACCAGCATCAAAAATGAAAAGGATGAATTTGCCACCAATGAAAAAGAAATTGAGGCAATAATTATGAGCTATTTTGCCCATCTGTATGCCAGCAAATCTGACAATCTAACCAAAATTGATGAATATTTAAAAAATGTAAATTGCCCAGATTAACAGAAGAGGAAATAAATTATTTAAATTGTCCTATTTTAGAAAAAGAAATTAAACAAGCCATTAATGAACTCCCTAAGAAAAAATGTCCAGGACCAAATCTTTTCACAAGTGAATTCTACCAAACATTTAAAGAACAACTAATTCCAATAATATGTAATTTGGAAAAATAGGTAAATAAGGAGTCCTGCTCAATTCCTTCTCTGACACAAATATGTACTGATACCTAAATCAGGGAGAGCCAAAACAGAGAAAGAAAATTACAAACCAATCTCCCTAATAAATATTAATGCAAAAATTTTAAATTAAACATTAGCAAACTATTACAGCCACGTATCCACAGGATAATACATTATGGCAAAGTGTGATTTGTACCAGGAATGCAGAGCTGATTCAATATAAGGAAAACTATTGCCATAATCAACCGTATCAATAACAAAACCAACAGAAATCATATAATAATCTCAATAGATGCAGAAAAAGATTTTGACAAAACATAGCAGCCTTCCTATTAAAAAAAAACACTATAGAGCATAGGAGAAAAGGGAGCTTTCCTTAACATAATAAGCAGTATTTATCTAAAACTAACAACAAGCATTATTTGTAATGGAAAGAAGCTTGCCACATTTCCAATAAAATCAGGGGTGAAATAAGGATGCCTATTATCATCAGTATTATTCAACATTATGCAAGAAATATTGGCTTTAGCAATAATAAAAGAAAAATAAATTAAATTAAAATAATTAGAATAGGCAACGAGGAAATAAAACTATCACTCTTTGCAGATGATAGGATGATATACTTAGAGAATCTTAGAAAATCACCCAAAAATTTATTTGAAACAATTCACAGCTTTAGCAAAGTTGTAGGATATAAAATAAACTCATGCAGATCATCAGCATTTCTATATATTACTGTCAAACCTCATCAGTAATAGATAGAGAAATTCCATTTAAAATAACCATAGATGAAATAAAATATTTAGGGGTCTGCTTGTCAAGACAAACCCAAGAATTATTTGAACACAATTACAAAACACTTCTCACACAAATAAATTCAGATCTAAATCATTGGAAAAATATCAATTGCTTATGGGTAGGCTGAGCTAATATAATTAAAATGACAATTCTGCCTAAATTGGCCTTATTGTTCAGTGCCATACCAATCAAACTACTAAAATTTATTTTATAGAACTAGAAAAAATAATAATGAAATTCATCTGGAAGAATAAAAGATCAAGAATATCATGAAAATTAAAGGAAAAAATTGCCAAGGATGGTGGCTTAGTAGTATCAGACCTAAAATTATGTTATAAAGCAGCAGTCATCAAAACCATTTGGTACTTGCTAAGAAATAGAGTAGTGGATTAGTGGAATAAATTAGATACACATGATACAATAATCAAGACCTATAGTAATCTAGTATTTGATAAACCCCCAAACTCTAGTATCTGGAATAAGAATTTAGTATTTGACAAAAATTGCTGGAAAAACAGGAAAATAATATCAGAAACTCAGCGTAGAAATACAATTCATATCCCATACCAAAATAAGGTCAAATGGGTACATAATTTCGACATAAAGGGTGATACCATAAACAAATGAGGAGAGCAAAGAATAATTTATCTATCATATCTTTGAAAAAGGGAGAAATTTTTGACCAAAGAACAATTAGAGAACCTTGTAAAAGGCAAAATGGACAACTTTGATTTTATTACATTAAAAAGTTTCTGCACAAACAAAACCAACAGAAACAAGAGTAAAAGGGAAGTACAAAGCTGGAAAAAAAATCTTTACAGCCAGTGTTTCTGATAAAGGTCTTCATATAAAGAACAATGCTAAATTTATGAGAATACAAATCATTCCCCAGTTGATAACGGATCAAAGGATATAAACAGACAATTTTCAGATGATGAAATTATAGTCCCATGAAAAAATGCTCTAAATCACTATTGATTAGAAAAATGTAAATTAAAATAACTCCAAGTAACCACTTCACACTTCTCAGATTGGCTAAATTAACAAGAAAAGATAATGATACATGTTGGAGGGCAAATCTAATGCATTGTTGATGGAGTTGTGAAATGATTCAGCCTAAAGGGCTATCAACTGTACATATCCTTTGACCCAGCAGTGCCATTACTGGGTCTGTATCCCAAAGAAATAATAATGGAGAGAAAAGTATTCACATAAGCAAAAATGTTTGTAGCGACTCTTTTTATGGTAACAAAGAATTGGAAAATGAGTAGATGTCCATCAATTGGGGAATAGCTGAATAAGTTGTGGTATATGAATATAATGGAATATGATTGTTCTATAAAAAATGATGAACAAGCTGATTTTAGAAAAGCCTGGAAAGATTTATATGAACTGATAGTGAGTGAAACAATCAGAACCAGAAATATAATATACACAATAACAGCAAGAATGTGTGATCAGCTATGAAAGACCTGGTTCTTCTTAGTGGTTCACTGATCCAAAACAATTTCAATAGACCTTGGACAGAAAATGCTATCTGCATCCAGAAAAAGAATTATGGAGATTGAATGTAAATAAACACATGCCATATTCACTTTTTTTCCCTGTTTCTCCCCGCCCCCCCCCCCCCCCCCGCCATGGTTTTTCCCTTTTGCTCTTTCTCTCCCAACATGATGCTAAAAGCAATCTGTATTAAAAATAAATAAGTGGAAAAAATATAGTTCTGATTGTTACCTCACTGCTGAAGAACAGTTTACTCTTGCTTTTAGAACAGGCAATTTTGTTTGCCATTTAAAACCTTTACAGTATTGCTTTAGGTTTTCTTTCCAGATATTTCAAATGATTTCCTTTACTATACTCTTATGTTTCAGCCCAATTGGCCAACCCTTCTCTGACTTTCTACTTCTTACCACCATGCTTTTGCAAAGGCTGCCCTCATGATTGAAAGGAGCTCTGTTATCATAATCTCCTTTTAAAATGCCAAACTTCCCTTAGATCATTTGCCACATTCTACTTATTCAAGGACATTCTGGAACCAGTTCCTGAGAGGCTACAAATCTGAGTTTGATTTATTGTTTTGTGGATTGTTTAGACTTAAAGTGATGGAGAAAATGTTTCTGATGCAGATTAAATTTAAAAGTGTGCTGTGCATTCTTGATTTTTCTTCCAAGAGCCAGTTGTTTACAAACACATCCCTGCCATCATTGTTGGTGTTTTCTCTCTTAAAATTTTATTTAGCTCTCCCTCTTCTAATATTACTTAACTAGGTATATGTTCTATCCATACTGTAGGTTGTAATTTCCTTGGGCATGGGATCTTTTTGTTTGTTTGTTTGTTTTATCTTTGTATCTTTGTGCATAGAACTTAGTAAATGTAAATTTAAATAGAACTTAACAGTTCACTTTATCCTATACCTATTTATGTCAATAATATCATTATCATGATTATTATATTCATCTAGAATTTCTTGTATTTTAAGTGGTTTTCATATTTAAATTATTTTATGTCTTTAATTAGACTGTGAGCTTCTTGGGGAAAAAAAGTTATATCTCTCCCCCTTTGTGGGTGGGGGGCACCTTTCCCTTGGTCAATTTTCCTCCTTTCTTTCCCAGTTTATTCAGATTAATATGTTGCTTTGAAAACAAAGCTGAATGATTAATTGATGGAAAAAAATTACTAAACTTTTTATATGAAAAGCATCTCTCAATATGACAAAAGTAGTTTGAAAGAAAGGTTTTGGGGAAGCATTTTATACAATGGAATGAAAATCTCTTTCCCCATAAGAAAAAAAGGGTTATTCCTAATGCACTCCATATATTACTCAAAAATGTATTTGCTAGTGTGAAAAAACTGCCTTCGAGAAAAAAAAATATTCGAGTCACATTGAGGTTAGCAAGGCCAAGTATTTAAAATAAATGTTTCTCTATTTGATAGTATAATACATCTTGTCATGTCTATAATTTTTTTAAAAAAATTTGCCTATTACTTAAGATGGATTAGAACCACTTTTGAAAAAATGTTATTTCAATAGATATTTTGCTGGAGGAAAGGGAAGGGGTAAAGAGAAATGAAAAAAGGATTAAAATGAATAAAACCTGTTTTAATTGTAGTGAAATGCCTTGGGCTGATGGCCTGCCTAGCCAATCTGTCTAGCTCAATCCATTTAGATTTAAGAGACTGAATAAGAAAAATGATGAAGCAAAAAATGAGCACTGTTCTTTAAAAGAAAATTCTTTCATGCTTCTTTCAAAACCCGATTTATAAGAATCTCATTGGACAATAGTTTTAAAATACAAAATGTAGAAAATAATTGCAATCAAGGCACCAGTCTAAGCATTAATCCGCCTAAAACAAGGTGGCTAAAAAAACTATACCGAAAACTTGCTTAACATTATTTGTTGTTTCCACTAGATGGAAAATGTAGAACTGAGGCAGTTAATGATTTGTACTAACCACCTTGATTTTCTGGAGCTCTCCTACTCTACAGAGGAAGCCAGACTGACCTGGGAATCAGAATCAGTAAAGCAAGAGGCAAATTGAGCATCCTTTAAGCTGAAAATATCAGAAACCCTTTGCAGTGTTCATTTGCTCTGCTATGCCAGCAGCTACAGAACCAACTCAGACTATTTCATATCAACCCCCCACAAACTAAGGGACCTCTGAGGACTTTCTACTCTAACTCACTTTCCTGTACTCAGATAGTATCTTGAAATTTCTAAAATTGCCTAGGTCCATGGAGCTCAGTTTTAACTGGAGATGCATGTCTGCCTTCTTAGAAGGAATAAATACATGCATACAACCTAACTCTTGTCTTTTTTAGACTGAACTCTGGGGAAAGGTTGACAAAAAGCAATATAGAAAAAAGTTTTTTTTTTAAAATAAGAATTGTAGTTATTATGATAAATGATGCTGTCAAAAAAAGCCAGCATAGACACCACAAAGTTTATATCACTCACTTTTGTATAAAGTTTGCAAAGTTTCACAATTAAAGTATGTTTTCCCTTGATGGTCACACAATTATTTAATTTTCTTTTTGACATTAGGCTATTAAATTTCAGAGTTTCTGTGGAGAAATGAAATTGATGATAACTTCCATTGTCACAAGAGAAAAGATGAGAGTTACTTAAAAAAAAAAAAAAAAACTATTCTTTTTTGTAAGCTTTCAAGTGTTTTTTCTAAACAAATATTTATACACATCCTATCCTTTTTATATGCAATTTCTTTCTAATTGTGAATTCAAATATCAACATATATGGATCTTTAAACACATGAAAATGTGAACTTCTATGATGATTTTTAAAGTATATTTTTTAACGTGTTAACAAAACTTCTTGCAGGAATCCTCTTCTGAAGTTTTTCTTTTTTCTTCTGTTATTACTTCATTGTGTCATTAATGCTGTTTTTGTTCTTTCTCACTTCTTACTTGAATTTTAGTACTTTTTAAAGACTTGGAACCTATATATTTTTACTAGGAAGTTCCAAGGAATTTTCATTTTGGAACTTCTTTCAACAGAAAAGTTTCTATTTTTACTTTGCCCTTTGGGTCTAAAAATTCTGGTCAGCTTTAATTTACAATTTCTTGAAATACAGTTTCCAGACCTTTTATTTGCCCATGTTTATTAATTTTTAGATTATCTCTTCTTGGCTTGTTTCAGTCACTTGTTCTTGATTTCTTACATTTTGTTCTCTCTTCCTCTCTGTCCTCCCCCCAATATTTTGGTTTTGTTGTAATATTCCTCTTGTGTTATTGAATTAATTTTTGTTTGGCTTATTCTAACTTGTAGGACATTTAGTTCTTGGTGGAGGTTTTCCAATTTTTTTTTCTAAGATCTAAATTCTCCTTACCAGCCAATTAATTTCTCAATTGTATCTCTTCTTTCATTTTTTACTAGAACTCCTCCAGTCCCTATAGCTAGAATATATTTTCCACCTGAGGTTTTATATAGATTTATGTATTCACTTTAATTTTTGAGATTTATCCCTTTGGAGTCTCTCAGCTCAAATTATTCTGATGATATATGCAATTTTTCTTGTTTTGATCATTTCATCAGCCTTCATGTAGAGGGTGGTAGGGGGAGAGTGGGGAAAGATACTTTACTCTGGTCAAGCTTGGCTACTGAATGTCTTGAGCAGAATCTGCCTAGTTCTAAGTATACATGTCAAAATTAGGCCCTCCTTAAATGTACATTGGGGTTCTCAGAATTCCTAGTTTTCTTCAAAGTTCATCCTACATAAAGTTTCTTCTGATCCTCCTATGTAATGTTCTTTGTTCCGTTTTCTTGGGGTCTCTGGAAGAAGCCTTCGTTTCAATTCAGTAATTACTACAAGAACAACCAGGTGTTAAAGTCCAGATTCTTTATTATCTCCTTCCTGGGGCTGGGCAGCTTTCTATAGAGCCTTTCAGACTGGCCTTGGTCCCAGTGGAGAAGTGCAGGAGGAGAGCCTACCACCAGGAACCTGACCAAAGGTGGAAATGAATTTATATCTCCTTCCCTCTGAGACCTTAAGCTCCTGCCTCCAGTTCTCTTGTCTTCTCTCCCTCTGAATGAGCCTGGCTGAGACTCACAGCTTATATGCTTTACACTGAGTATAAAGCTATCATTATATCATTAGGAAACTATTATCTGTTGTAAGATTAAATCAATCATACTGAATGTAGAGTACTATTAATCACCATGCTAAACTAGATAGCCATTGTCTTATCACTTCCACTTAGTTAGTACCTTGTTTCAAATTCAGAGTTCTGCCCCATAACATTCCTAATTGTTCTACTTCTGCCCCCTGCCATGGGATTCCTCTCTAGTAACTCTTCCTACATTAGGTTCTGGCCAACGTCTTTCCTTCTCTGCTATTGGCTTAGGTTGTACTCCTTTCCCCAACTTGGTCTTTCTCCTGCAATTGGCTTCAGGATTATTCCAGTCCCTAACTGAAGCTCCTGTTGATACTCTTTGTACTAATGTTTATTTATCACAGCTTGTCTATCCCAGTGTCTCCACAGGTTTCCTGAGGGACCCTGCTAAGCTTAAGAGAATTGAATGTGACAGAAAAGGAAGACTAGTTGGAAGGAATTAGCTCAGATACATAACTAAGGCTTTGAAATCTACTGATAGATCTTCACTTATTGCTGGTCATAAAGTCACCAAGACTAAGAGTTTCCAGTATAAAGAATGGATAGGATGAACACTCACAAAATCACAGATTCTAGTGATTGAAAATGGTATAACTGTAGTATGTAAAGGAAGATAGCATAATTCTAATATGTAAAGGAACCCAGATCCCTACTAAATACCTGAACTGAGCTTAGAATAAAAGATGTAATAAGGATTATTTGTAGGGAAAGAATCCACAGAAGAACTTCCGAAAATCTGTGGAGCCACTAAGATAGACAAATTGGGGTAGGTTGAAGCAGTACACAGTAGGGAGAATGAGACATAGTTTCTGGTGCCAAGGGGCTTATAGGCTAGTTGGAAGGAAAGTTACACACACCCACACCTACACACACACACACACACACACACACACATGCACACACAACTACTGTATAAAAACATGTCTCAAAACTGCTTTCAGGCTCTTGCTTGATTAAACAAAGAATCAAACCTCAGTATTCTGTTTAAGACAAGCTATTCTGTAAGGTGATGAAATTCTACTTAAAATAAATTTGTTGTCTATGTGACACACAAGATTATGGACACATTGAAAGATATTCTATAACAAATAGCCGAAAGACTGCCAACAGAATAACTTTAGGGTGTGGTCTACAAAAACAATGGATAGCAGCAGCCTTGTGGAGAGTTAGTCAGATTCTCTGGTGACCAGAAAGAAAGGAGTGATGATGGGACCCAGCTAAAAGGATTTTGAGAAGACAAGTTCCCTAAAATTGCCAGTATTAGAATGATGAGACCAAATCTCTTATGTCATGTTTGTGTCTTCATGAACTTCACTAAAATTTAGGTTTTTTTTTTTTTACCTATTGGGTTCAAGTAGACCCATAAGAATCTATTTAGATAAATATGGATAACACTATACACTTAGATTAACAAGAAAAATATATGCTCAGAAAAGGAATGAAGTTAGAAAATAGAGGGAACCAGTGAAGAGTAAAGATCATAGAGTGAACCCAGGAAGCTGCTCAAACTCTCCCAGTTTCCCCCCAAAACAACATGAAATCAAGCCTTTAAACAGTCTGACAGAAGGAAACCAATCTCTAGCTCAAGATAGATTGGAAGTACTTCAAGAAAGATTAATCTCACTGGGGTGAAAGAGGTGCTCGTTCAAATGGAGTCTGGAAAGCCATTGAAAGGGTCTTAACCACAGTAGATCAGCAACTGAAACCATGGCTCCTGGCCCAGTAGCAAAGCAGATCAGTGGGGCAGCTGTCAGTTCAAACTCAGAAGGCAAATTCTGGAAGCAGGCTATTTCCTGGAAAGATCAGGTAAAGATATCCCCTGCTATAAACAAAACACCAAACACAAGGGGCCCCTTGCTCAAAGCCAAAGCTCAGAACTGCACGGGAAGCTTGAAACAGTGCCTTTGTTGTCCCAGGAGCAGAAATCAACCATAAAAGACATAAAGGGAGAATTACAAAAAGAGCAAGGAAAAAAATGAGAACCTTAACCATGGAAAGCTATTATGGTGGGAGGGAAGACTAAAATACCAACTCAGACAAGGACAACGTGTGCACAGAGAAAATCTCAAAGAGTGATATGAATTGGTCTCAAGCCCAAAGAAACTTCTTGGGAGTGCTCATAAAAGATTTTAAAAGGAAAATAAGACAGGTAGAGGAAAAAGTGAGAAAAGAAGAAATGAAATGAAGATTAAAATGAAAATGAAAGAAGAGAGAAAAAAGAGGCATGCAAGAAAATAGATCCAGGAGAGAGAATTAAAAAATGTTCAAAGCTGTTAATTGTTGGTTTTTGGATGATTTTCTCAGATTCTCTAAGTATATCATGTCATCTGCAAAGAGTGATAATTTTATCTCCTTATTGCCTATTCTAATTATTTTCATTTTTTTCTTTTCTTATTGCTAAAGCCAAAATTTCTAGTACAATATTGAATAATACTGGTGATAATAGGCTTTCTTGTTTTGTTTTTACCCCTGTTCTTATTGAGAATGTATCCAGTTTCTCTCCATTACAGATAATGTTTATTGATAGTTGGTTATAGATAGAAGTTGCTTATTAATTTTAAGGAAAACTCCCATCATCCTTATGTTCTCAAGTGGTTTTAATAAGAATGAATGCTGTATTTTGTTAAAAAGTTTTTCTGCACCTATTGAGATTATCATAAGATTTGTGTTGGTTTTGTTGTTGATATGGGTGATTATGGTAATAATTTTCCTAATATTGAACGAGCCCTACATTCCTAGTATAAATCCCACCTAGTCATAGCATACTTTTTATCCTGCTGGTGAGTTGTTTCAATCTCTTTGCTTATATTTTATTTGAAATATTTGCATCAATAGTCATTATTGCTCTATAATTTTCTTTCTCTGTTTTGGCTCTTCCTGGCTAGGTATCAATATCATATTTGTGTCATGGAAGGAATTTGACAGGACTCCACCTTTATCTATTTTTCCAAATTGTTTACATAGTGTTGGAATCAATTGTTCTCTAAATGTTTGGTAGAATTCACTTGTAAATCCATCAGTCCTGGAGATTATTTCTTATAGAGTTCATTGATGGCTTGTTCAAATTATTTTTCTAAAATGGGACAATTTAAATAATTTATTTCCTCTTTTGTTAATCTGGGCAATTTATAGCATAGTAAATAATTATCCATTTTAATTAGATTGTCATACTTGCTGGCACACAGATGGACAAAATAACCTTTAATTATTGCTTTAATTTCTTTTGCATTGGTGGCAAGTTCACCCTTTTCATTTTTGATGTCAGTGATTTGGTTTTTTCTTTCCTTTTTCTAACCAAATTAACCAAAGATTTATCTATTTTGTTGGGGTTTCCCCCCATAAAACAAACTCTTAGTTTTATTAATTAATTCAATAGGTTTTTTTAGTTTCAGTTTTCATATTCTCCTTTGAATTTTGGAATTTCTAATTTGGTATTTAATTGGGAAGGTTAATTTGTTCTCTTTCTAGTTTTTTAAATTGCATGCCCAATTCATTGATCTCCTCTTTCTCTATTTAATTCATGTAACTATTTAGAGATATTTCTCTAAGAATTGCTTTGGATGAATCCCATAGATTTCGTTATGTTGTCTGATTATTGTCATTCTCCTAAATGAAATTATTGATTGATTATGTGATTTGTTGTTTGATCCATTCATTCTTTAGAATTAGATTAATTTCCAATTGGTTTTTAGTCTATCTTTCCCTGGTCCTTTATTGAATATAATTTTTATTGAGTAGTCTTCTGAAAAGAAAGCATTTACTATTTTTGCCTTTTTGCATTTGGTTGTGAGATTTTCATATTTTCATGGTCACTTTTGTGTAGGTGCCATGTAATGCTAAGAAAAAAGATATATTCTTTTTTATTCCTATATATTTTTCTTTAGAATTCTATCATAGCTAAGTTTTCTAGAATTCTATTAAGCTCCATAGTTTCTTTCTTGTTTATGTTGTGGTTAGATTTGTCTAATTCTGTGAGGTGAATTAATTAATTAACTGAGGTCTTTCATTAACATAGTTTTGCGTCTATTTCTTCTTCCTGTAGGTGACTTGATATTTCTCTAAGGATTTGGATGCTCTACCACTTGGTGCATAGGCATTTAGTATCATTACTATCTCATTCATTATTTATGATGCCCTTTAACAAGATACAGTTTCCTTCCTTATCTCTTACTGAGATCCATTTTTACTTTTGTTTTATCTGAGATCAGAATTGCTATCCCTGCTTTTTTTGCTTCAGTTAAAGCATAATAAAGTCTCTGTTTCAAATGTATTTCATATAAATAACATATTATAGGATTCTGTTTTTTAATCCACTCTATTATTTGCTTTGACTTTATGGAAGATTTCATCCCATTCAATTCATAGTTATGATTACCAATTCTGTATTTCCCTTTATTCTGTTTTCTCTCCTATATAAACTTTTATTCTCTCTTTCCACCCTGTTCTTAGTAGTGTTTTTTTTTTAATAATTTTATTTTATTTAATAATAACTTTGTATTGACAGAATCCATGCCAGGATAATTTTTACACGACATTATCCCTTGCAATCATTCATTTTTTCCCCTCCCTCCCTTCTCCCCCCCCCCCAGGATGGCAAGCAGTCCTATATATGTTAAATATGTTGCAGTATATCCTAGATACAATACATATTTGCAGAACCGAACAGTTCTCTTGTTGCACAGGGAGAATTGGATTCAGAAGGTAAAAATAACTCGGGAAGAAAATCAAAAATGCAAATAGTTCACATTCATTTCCCAGTATTCCTTCTTTGGGTGTAGCTGTTTCTGTCCATCATTTATCCAATGAAACTCAGTTAAGTCTCTTTGTCAGAGAAATCCACTTCCATCAGAATACATCCTCATACAATATCGTTGTCGAAGTGTATAATGATCTCCTGGTTCTGCTCATCTCACTTAGCATCAGTCCATGTAGGTCTCTCCAAGCCTCTCTGTATTCATCCTGCTGGTCATTCCTTACAGAACAATAATATTCCATAACATTCATATACCACAATTTACCCAGCCATTCTCCAATTGATGGGCATCCATTCATTTTCCAGTTTCTAGCCACTACAAACAGGGCTGCTACAAACATTTTGGCACATACAGGTCCCCTTCCCTTTTTTAGTATCTCTTTGGGATATAAGCCCAATAGAAACACTGCTGGATCAAAGGGTATGCACAGTTTGATAACTTTTTGGGCATAATTCCACATCACTCTCCAGAATGGCTGGATTCGTTCACAACTCCACCAACAATGCATCAGTGTCCCCGTTTTCCCACATCCCCACCAACATTCATCATTATTTTTTCCTGTCATCTTAGCCAATCTGACAGGTGTGTAGTGATATCTCAGAGTTGTCTTAATTTGCATTTCTCTGATCAATAGTGATTTGGAACACTCTTTCATGTGAGTGGTAATAGTTTCAATTTCTTCATCTGAAAATTGTCTGTTCATATCCTTTGACCATTTATCAATTGGAGAATGGCTTGATTTTTTATAAATTTGAGTCAGTTCTCTATATATTTTGGAAATGAGGCCTTTATCAGAACCTTTAATTGTAAAGATGTTTTCCCAGTTTGTTACTTCCCTACTAATCTTGTTTGCATTCGTTCTGTTTGTACAAAGGCTTTTTAATTTGATATAATCAAAATTTTCTATTTTGTGATTGGTAATGGTCTCTAGTTCATCTTTGGTCACAAATTTCTTTCTCCTCCACAAGTCTGAGAGATAAACTATCCTATGTTCCTCTAATTTATTTATAATCTCGTTCTTTATGCCTAGGTCATGGACCCATTTTGATCTTATCTTGGTATGTGGTGTTAAGTGTGGGTCCTTGCCTAATTTCTGCCATACTGATTTCCAGTTATCCCAGCAGTTTTTATCAAATAATGAAATCTTATCCCAAAATTTAGAATCTTTGGGTTTGTCAAACACTAGATTGTTATAGTTGACTATTCTGTCTTGTGAACCTAACCTTTTCCACTGATCAACTAATCTATTTCTAAGCCAATACCAGATGGTTTTGGTGACTGCTGCTTTATAATATAATTTTAGATCAGATACAGCTAGACCACCTTCATTTGATTTTTTTTTCATTAATTCCCTTGAGATTCTCGACTTTTTATTGTTCCATATGAATTTTGTTGTTATTTTTTCTAAATCATTAAAATATTTTCTTGGAAGTCTGATTGGTATAGCACTAAATAAATAGATTAGTTTAGGGAGTATTTTCATCTTTATTATATTTGCTCGGCCTATCCAAGAGCACTTAATATTTTTCCAATTATTTAAGTCTGACTTTATTTGTGTGAAAACTTTTTTGTAATTTTGCTCATATAATTCCTGACTTTCCTTTGGTAGGTAGATTCCCAAATATTTTATGCTATCAACAGTTAATTTGAATGGAATTTCTCTTTGTATCTCTTGCTCTTGGATTTTGTTGGTGGTGTATAAGAATGCTGAGGATTTATGGGGATTTATTTTGTATCCTGCTACTTTGCTAAAATTATGAATTATTTCTAATAACTTTTTAGTAGAATCTCTGGGGTTTTCTAGGTATACCATCATATCATCTGCAAAGAGTGATAGTTTGGTTTCCTCATTGCCTACTCTAATTCCTTTAATCTCTTTCTCGGCTCTTATTGCAGAGGCCAGTGTTTCTAATACAATATTGAATAATAATGGTGATAGTGGGCAACCTTGCTTCACTCCAGATCTTACCGGAAAGGTTCCAGTTTTTCCCCATTGCATATGATGCTTACTGAAGGTTTAAAATATATGCTCCTAACTATTTTAAGGAAAAGTCCTTTTATTCCTATGCTCTCAAGTGTTTTTATTAGGAATGGCTGTTGGATTTTATCAAATGCTTTTTCTGCATCTATTGAGATGATCATATGGTTTTTGTTTGGTTGGTTGTTGATATAGTCAATTATGTTAATAGTTTTCCTAATATTGAACCAGCCCTGCATTCCTGGTATAAATCCTACTTGGTCATAGTGTATTATCCTGGTGACGATTTTCTGTAATCTTTTTGCTAATATTTTATTTAAGATTTTAGCACCAATATTCATTAGGGAGATTGGTCTATAATTTTCTTTCTCTGTTTTCAGCCTACCTGGTTTAGGTATCAGTACCATGTCTGTGTCATAAAAGGAGTTTGGTAGGACTCCTTCAATCCCTATTTTTTCAAATAGTTTATATAACATTGGAGTTAATTGTTCTTTAAATGTTTGGTAGAATTCACATGTAAATCCATCTGGTCCTGGGGATTTTTTCTTAGGGAGTTGATTGATAGTTTATTCTATTTCTTTTTCTGAGATGGGACTGTTTAGGATATTTACTTCTTCCTCTGTTAGTTTGGGCAAGCTGTATTTTTGGAGGTATTTTTCTATTTCATTTAAGTTGTCGAATTTATTGGCATAAAGTTGGGCAAAGTAACTCCTAATTATTGCTCTAATTTCCTCTTCGTTAGTGGCGAGTTCTCCCTTTTCATTTTTAAGACTAACAATTTGATTTTCCTCTTTCCTTTTTTTAATCAGATTTACTAAGGGTTTGTCTATTTTGTTGGTTTTTTCATAGAACCAACTCTTAGTTTTATTAATCAATTCAATAGTTTTTTTACTTTCAATTTTATTGATCTCACCTTTTATTTTTAGGATTTCAAGTTTAGTGTTTGACTGGGGATTTTTAATTTGTTCCTTTTCTAGCATTTTTAATTGCAAACCCAATTCATTGACCTTCTCTTTCTCTATTTTATACAAATAGGCCTCTAGAGATATGAAATTTCCCCTTATTACCGCTTTGGCTGCATCCCATACATTTTGGTATGATGTCTCATTATTATCGTTTTCTTGGGTGAAGTTATTAATTATGTCTATGATTTGCTGTTTCACCCAATCATTCTTTAGTATGAGATTATTTAGTTTCCAATTATTTTTTGGTCTACTTCCCCCTAGTTTTTTGTTGAATGTAATTTTCATTGCATTGTGGTCTGAAAAGGATGCATTTACTATTTCTGCCTTACTACATTTGAGTTTGAGGTTTTTATGTCCTAATATATGGTCAATTTTTGTATAGGTTCCACGAACTGCTGAAAAGAAAGTGTATTCCTTTCTGTCTCCATTACATTTTCTCCAGAGATCTATCATATCTAACTTTTCTAGTATTCTATTTACCTCTTTGACTTCTTTCTTATTTATTTTGTGGTTTGATTTATCTAATTCTGAGAGTGCAAGGTTAAGATCTCCCACTATTATAGTTTTACTGTCTATTTCTTCTTGCAGCTCTCTTAGTTTCTCTTTTAAGAATTTAGATGCTACCCCACTTGGTGCATATATGTTTAATATAGATAGTGCTTCATTATCCATGCTACCCTTTAGCAAGATATAGTGTCCTTCCTTATCTCTTTTAATTAGATCAATTTTTGCTTTAGCTTGATCTGAGATCAGGATGGCTACCCCTGCTTTTTTGACTTCACCTGAAGCATAGTAGATTTTGCTCCAACCTTTTACCTTTAACCTAAATGTATCTCCCCGCTTTAGGTGTGTTTCCTGTAAACAACATATTGTAGGATTCTGGCTTTTAATCCATTCTGCTAACCGCTTCCTCTTTATGGGGGAGTTTACCCCATTCACATTTATGGTTAGAATGACCAATTCTGTATTACTTGCCATCTTGTTAACCCCGGTTTATGCTTTTCTCCCTTCTTTCCCCTTTCCCCCCCTTCCCAGTATTAAGCTTGTGAGCACCACTTGCTTCTCCCAGCCCTCCCTTTTTAGTATCCCTCCCCCCGCCTTAGAGTTCCTCCCCCTATCTTACCCCTTTCCCTCCCAGTTCCCGTATTCCCTTCCGCTTAGCTTATTCCTTCCCTTTTCACTTTTCCCTTCTCACTTTTCAATGAAATGGGAGAAGTTTCACCATAGATTGAATATGTCTTAAGATTTTTCACTTAAAGCCAATTCTGAAGGCAGTAAGATACCCACTATATTCATCCCCCTCCATTCTTTCTCTCAGATATAATAGGTTTCCTATGCCTCTTTATGAGATGTACTACCCCCACTTTACCCTTTTTCTGGTACAATGTCCTTTCCACATCAATTTCTAGAACAAGGTATACATGTATTCTTTATACATCTATATAGTCAAAATATAGTTCCCAAGATTAATCTTTACCTTTTTAGATTTCTCTTGAGTTCTATATTTGTAGATCAAACTTTTTGTTAAGTTCTGGTTTTTTCATCAGAAATAGATGAAATTCGCTTACTTCGTTGAATGTCCATCTTCTTCCCTGGAAAAAGATGCTCATTCTCGCTGGGTAAGTTATTTTTGGTTGCATACCAAGTTCCTTAGCCTTTCGGAATATCATATTCCAGGCCCTTCGATCTTTTAATGTGGATGCTGCCAGATCCTGGGTGATCCTTATTGTGGCTCCTTGATACTTGAATTGGGTTTTTCTAGCCGCTTGCAATATTTTTTCCTTCATCTGAGGGTTCTGGCATTTGGCCACTATATTCCTTGGTGTTTTGATTTTAGGATCCCTTTCAGTGGGTGATCGATGAATCCTTTCAATGTTTATTTTTTCCTCTGTTCCTATGACTTCTGGGCAGTTCTCTTTGATAAATTCCTGGAAAATAGTGTCCAGGCTCTTTTTTTCATCATGTTTTTCTGGGAGTCCAATGATTCTCAGATTGTCTCTCCTGGATCTGTTTTCCAGGTCTGTTGTCTTCCCCAGAAGGTATTTCACATTTTTCTCCATTGTTTGATTTTTTTGGATTTGCTTGACTGATTCTTCTTGTCTCCTCGAGTCATTCAATTCCACTTGTTCAATTCTGATTTTCAGTGAAGTATTCTCTTCACTCACTTTTTAAAAATCTTTTTCTAATTGTCCAATTGAGTTCTTTTGTTCTGTGGAATTTTTTTCCATTTAGCCAATTTTGTTTTTTTAGAGAGCTGTTTTCTGTTTCCAGTTCACTAATCCTATTTTTCAAGGATTTTACTTCTTTATCCACTCTCTCTTTAACTGACTTCTCCAGGCTCTTTTGCTAAGCCTCACTCTGCTTTCCCCATTTTTCTTCTAGCCCTTGTGAGAGCCTTTTTAATCACTTCTATGAGGTTCATCTGTGCTGAGGAACAGATGATCTCCTCCTTTGGGGATTCACCTGGAGACAGCCTGTTTTTAGTCTCCTCAGGATTTAGAGTCTGCTCTCTATCTGTATAGAAGCTGTCAAGGGTTAAAGTCCTCTTCAGCTTCTTGCTCATTCTGTCTAATAATCAAAGACAAACTACCAAAGAAAAACAGAAAAAACTGGAGTCTTTCTTTGGGGGGGGGGGGGGCTGGGTGTGTTATCAAGCTTCCTCTACAGACTGCAGGAGGCAGCAGTGAGGCACTAGCAGGACTGTGTTGTGCGTGCGCTCTGAGATCCCAAAGCGTGCTGAGTCACTGTGGGGGTTGGGGGGGTGGCCAGGTCCCGAGAGACTCCAGCTGTTTGGGGTTGTATTCTTCAGCCCTGGTGTTTTTAGTTTCTCTGCTGGGCTGCTGACTTGCTGCCGGAGCAAAGTATCCAAACCTGTAGCAAAGCTCTCCCCGCAGAGACGGCTGCGATCACTCCCCACCCCCTCTCCAGTCTGCTCCCGTGCTCTCACTGCCGCTGCCCGCCGCCTGCGCCCGATCTAAAACCGCCCCAGCCCTCCAGTAAAGACAGACCTTTCTTGGTGGATCTCAAGGATGGCTTCTCTTGGTAACTATATGTGGGTTTTTTTCAGTCAAGCATTGATTCAGAGGCTTGTAATGAAGTGGATAGTGAGAGAAAGCGTGGAGCTTATGCAGCTGTGAGCCTCCTCTCCGCCATCTTAACCGGAAGTCCCAATTGTATTTTTTTAAGGAATTGTTTTCTTCAGTCAATTTTTCCCCTTCTTTTCCAAGCTTGACTCTCCCTTGCATATCTCTCTTTTCTTTTTTCATTTTTTTCTTCTATCTTATTTTCCTTTTAAAATGTTTTACGAGCACTTTCAAGAAACCTCTTTGGGTTTGAAACCAATTCATATCACTCTTTGAGATTTCCTCTATGGACATTTTGTCTTTGTCTGAGTTGGTGTTTTGGTCTTCCCACTCACCATAATAGCTTTCTATGGTTAAAGTTCTTTTCTGTTTCTTGCTCATTTTCTTTCCTTTTCTTTTTGTATTTCCTCCTTTGTGCTTTTTATGGCTTTGCTCCTGGGGCAAAAGAGGCATTGTCCCAAGCTTTTTGGGCAGTTCTAAACCTTGGCTTTGAGCACAGGGGCCCCTTGTATTTGGCATTTTGCTCATAGAAGCTTTATCTGCTCTTTCCAGAATTTGCCTTCTGAGCTAGAAGTGGGGGCTGCTCTATTGGTCTGCTCTACTACTGAGCCAGGACTGAGGGTCTCAGTTGCTGATCTGCAACTAAGACTCTCTCACTGGCTTTCCCAGACTTTGTCTGAGCTGAGCTGAAGTCCTTTTTACCCAAGTGGGACTAACCTTTTAAAAAAGTCCTTCCAATCTGACTTGAGCTGGAGAGTGGTTTTATTGTGTCAGTCTCTGTTCAGAGGCTTGGTTTTACATAATTTTTGAGGGAAAGTGGCAGTGTTTGAGCACCTTCCTTGCTTTACTCCACCATCTTGGCCCTGCCCATGGAACTTTTGATGAAAAAATTTTAAACAAAATATTAGCAGAAATTATAACAACGTATAAGCAAGATAATACAATATGGCCAATTGGGATTTACACCAGGAATTCAAGATTGGCTCAATATCAGGAAAACTATTGCCATAATTAATGTTGATATCAACAATAAAACCAACAGGAATCTTATGATAATCTCAATAGATGCAGAAAAAGCTTTTGACAAAATATCACAGCCTTTCCTATTAAAAACATTAGAGAATATCAGGATAAAGGGAATTTTTCTTAAAATAGTAAGCAGCAAGCATTATTTGTAATGGAAAGAAGTAAGATTCATTCCCAATAAAATCAGGGATGAAATAAGGATGCCCATTATCATCAGTATTATTCAGTATTGTGCTAGAAATTTTGGCTTTAGCAATAAGAAAAGTAAAAGAAATGAAAGTAATTAGAATAGGCAATAAGGAGGTAAAATTATTCTTCTTTTCAGATGATATGATATACTTAGAGAATCTTAGAGAATCATCCCAAAATCTACCTGAAAAATTAACAGCTTTAGCAAAGTTGCAGAATATATAATAAATCCACACAAATCATCAGCATTTCTATATATTACTGACAAAGTCCAGCAGCTAGAGAAAGAAAGAGCAATTCCATTTAAAATAACTGTAGACAAAATAAAATATTTGAGTATTTATCTGCCAAGACAAAACCAGGAATTATATATGCATAATTACACAACACTTCTCAAACAATTAAAGTCATTTCCAAACAACTGGAAAATATAAATTGCTCATGGATTAAGCTAAGCTAATATAATAAAAATGGCAATTCTATCTAAATTAGTCTAGTTTCTCAATGTCATACCAATCAAACTGCCAAAAAGTTATTTTCTAGAGCTAGAAAAATAATAACAAAATTCATCTGGAAGAACAAAAGATCAAGAATATCAAGGGAATTAATGAAAAAAAATTACAAAGGATGGTAGTCTAGTGGTACCAGACCTAAAATGCTATTATAAAGCAGCAGTAATCAAAACCATTTGGTATTGGCTAAGAAATAAAGTGGTGGATCAATAGGATAGATTAGATACACATGACATAAGAATCAATAACTATAGTAATCTAGAATTTGATGAATCCCCAAAATTCAGCTTCTAAAATAAGAACTCAAAATTTTACAAAAATTGCTGGCATAATTGGAAAATAAAAAATTGGAAACCCAGCATAAACCTACATCTCATACCCCATACCAAAATAAAGTCAGAATGGGTATAACATTTGGATGTAAAAGGTGATACCATAAACAAATTAGGAGAGCAAGAGATAGTTTACCTACCAGATCTTTGGAGAAGGGAGAAATTTATGACCGAAGAAAAACTAGAGAACATAATAAAATGCAAAATGGCTAACTATGATTCCATAAAATTAAAACATTTTTGCACAAATAAACCCAACAGAAACAAGATTAAAAAGGAAGTACAAAGCTGGAAAATATTCTTACAACCAGTGCTTCTGATAAAGGCTTCATTTCTAAAATATATAAAGAATTTTGTCAAATTTATAAGAATACAAGTCATTCCCCAATTGATAAATAGTCAAAGGATATGAACAGACAATTTTCAGATGATGAAATTAAAGCTAACTATAGTCATAAAAAAAAAAAAACTTTAGATCACTATGGATTAGAGAAATGCAAATTAAAACAACTTTGAGGTACCAGCTCATACTTCTCAGATTGGCTAAGATGAGAGGAAAAGATAAAATTAAATATTGGAGGGAATGTGGGAAAACTGGGACATTACTGTATTTTTGATGGAGTTGTGAAATGATTCAACCATTCTGGAGAGCAATTTGGAACTATGCCCAAAGGGCTATCAGTTTGTACATATTCTTTGATCTAGCAGTGTCACTGCTGGGTCCAAATCCCATAGGGATCATGAAGAAGGGGAAAAGACCCACATGTGCAAAAATGTTTACAGCCGCCCTTTTTGTAATGACAAGGAATTGGAAACTGAGTGGATGCTTATCAGTTGGGGAATGGCTGAATAAGTTATGGTATATCAGTTTAATGGAAAATTATTTTTTTATATGAAATGATGAGCAGACTGATTTTTAGAAAGGTCTGGAAAGATTTACATGAAATAATGCTGAATGAAACAAGCAGAACCAGGAATTCATTATACATAGTAACAGCAAGACTATGTGATGATTAGCTATGAAAAACTTGGTTCTTTTCAGTGATTCAGTGATCCAAGGAAATACTAATAAACTTTGGATAGAAAATGCCATCTGCCTCCAAAAAGATAACTATGGAGACTGAATGTAAATCAATACAGGCTATGTTCACTTTTTTCTTTTTTTTTCTTTCTCTCATGGCTTTTCCCTTTTGTTCCAATTTTTCTCTTCCAACATAATCCATAAAGAAATGTATATTCTTGGGCAGCTAGATGGTGCAGTGGATAAAGTGTTGGCCCTGAAGTCAGAAGGACCTGACCTCAGATACTTAATACTTTCTAGCTATGTGACCCTGGGCAAGTCACTTAACACCAATTGCCTTAGTGGGGGAAAAAACGACATATGTATTAAAAAAAATTAATATACATGTATAGCCAGAAAAAAATGAAAGAATTTAAAAAAAAAGGAAATAGAGGCAGCCAGTTGTTTGGGAGTGACAGAAAATAGGAAATACCCTCTAACAGTGAGTGAAAAGCATAGTGGTTAGGGTGACCACAGGATTGATTAAATGTGACCACACCTTTAATCAATATGTAGATAGGGCCAGGGATATGGCCAATAGTTAGTCTTCTATCCAGTATGTCACAGATATGAAGGAGAAGGAGAGAAAGACAGGGAAAGTAAGAGAGACAGAGACACAGAAACTGAGGCAGAGACAGAGAGAGAAAATCAAAGAAACAGAGAGAGACAGAGACAGACATTAACATAACAGAGTCTTAGATGACTTTTAAACTTTGAGATTATAAATTAGATAAAAATTTAAATAGTGTCTTTTAAGTGATTAGGTAGAATCTCTGTGAATACCATAGACCTATAATTTCTGAAAGTGTACTCTCTAGTTAGTCATCCCTTTAAGGGGTAATTAATCCCAATTCAAGGTATTCTATGAGGCCCCACTTTTAAGATTATAGCATACATGACCCCATCAGTTAATTTACTTTCAGTAATCATCTAGTGAACACAATTAACTCAAATCAAAGGCATTTTTTAAAACAGAATATGATTAGTAGTATTTATTAAATATTTCTCTTATAGATATGAGACATGCTTTCTTAGAAATACACACAGTGTGTGTGGAAAGAATAGGTACATATATAAAATATGCTAGTAGAGAAATGCATAGTTAAGAATAAATATGGCTAAAGCAACTTACATCTCTGGTACTTCCAGGTCCCAGTGCCTTTTAAAAATTTAAATTGATTTTATTTTTAATTTATGGAATAAAACAAGTATCTTTATAACAGTATAATAACAAAGATGATTGTGTATCCCAAGGAAATCATAAAGAGAAAAGTACCCATATATGTAAAAATGTTTGTAACTTTTTTTTTTTTGTGGTGCTAAAGAATTGGAAAATGAGTAGATGCTCAACAGTTGGGGAATGGCTGAATAAATTATGGCTTATGAAAGTAATGAAATATTATTGTTATATAAAAATGATGAACAAGATAATTTCATTTATTTATTTTTTTAATGGTCATACAACAAGGAGATTTTCATTTATTTTATTTTTTTCTTGCTAAAGCTTTTTATTTTTCAAAACATGCATGGATAATTCTTAGACATTAATTCTTGCAAAACCTTTTATTGCAATTTTACCTCCCTTACCTCACCCCTTCCCCTAGATGGCAAATAGTCCAATATTTGTTAAACATGGTAGCAATATATGTTAAATGCAATATATATGCATATATATTTATATAATTATCTTGCTATACAAGAAAAATCAAATCAAACCAGAAAAAAATAGAAAGAAAATAAAATGCAAGCAAACAACAACAAAAAGAGTGAAAATGCTATATTGTGAACCACACTCAGTCCTCTCTCTGGGTGTAGATGGCTCTCTTCATCACAAGACCATTGGAAGTGGTCTGTATCATCTCATTGTTGAAGAAAGTCACATCCATAAAAATTGATCATTGTATAAACTTGTTCTTGCCATTTATAATGATCTCCTGGTTCTGCTCATTCACTTAGCATTAGTTTATGTAAATCTCTCCAGGTCTTTCTGAAATCATCCTGCTTATTGTTTCTTACAGAACAATAATATTCCATAACATTCATACACCATAACTTATTTAGACATTCTCCAATTGATGGGCATCCACTCAGTTTCCAGTTTCTTGCCACTACAAAAAGGGCTGCCACAAACAGTTTTGCACATGTGAGTCCCTTTTCCTTCTCTAATATCTCTTTGGGTTATAAGCCCAGTAAAAACACTGCTGGGATATGCACAATTTGATGACTTTTTGAGCATAGTGCCAAATTGCTCTCCAGAATGATTGGATCCCTTCACAGTTCCACCTACAATGTATTAGTGTCCCAGTTTTCCCATATCCCCTCCAACATTTGTCATTATCTTTTCCTGTCATTTTAGCCAATCTGACAGGTGTGTAGTGGTATCTCAGAGTTGTCTTAATTTGCATTTCTTTGATCAATAATGATTCAGGGCATTTTTTCATATGACTAGAAATGGTTTCAATTTCTTCATCTGAAAATTGTCTTTTCATATCCTTTGACAAATTGGAGAATGGCTTGAATTTTTATAAATGAGTTAATTCTCTATATAGTTTAGAAATGAGGCCTTTATCAGAACCCTTGAATGTATAAATGTTTTCCCAGTTTATTGCTTCCCTTCTAATCTTGTCCGCATTAGTTTTGTTTATACAAAACCTTTTTAACTTAATGTGTTCAAAATGATCTATTGTGTGATCAATAATGATCTCCAGTTTTTTGGTCACGAATCTCTTCCTCCTCCACAGATCTGAGAGATAAACTATCCTATGTTTATCTGATGTGTTTATAATATTACTCTTTATTTTTAGATCATGAACCCATTTCAACATTATCTTGGTATACAGTGTTAGGAATATGCCTAGTTTCTTCCATACTAGTTTCCAATTTTCCCACCAGTTTTTGTCAGTTAGTGAGTTCTTATTCCAAAAGCTGGAGTCTTTGGGTTTGTAAAACACTAGATTACCATAGTCATTGACTATTTTGTCCTGTGAATCTAATCTATTCTATTTCTTAGCCAGCAGCAAATGGTTTTGGTGATTGCTGCTTTACAACATAATTTTTTTTAGTAGCATGCCCAATTCATTGATCTCTTTTTCTATTTTATTCATGTAAACATCTAGTAATATAAAATTTCCCCGAAGAACTGCTTTGGTTGCATCCCATAAGATTTGGTATGTTGTCTCATTGTCATTCTCCTGGATGAAATTATTGATTGTTTCTATGATTTGCTATTACCCACTCATTCTTCAGGATTAGATTATTTAGTTTCCAATTAATTTTTGGTCTATTTTCCCATGGCCCTTTATTACATGTAATTTTTATTGCACCATGATCTGAAAAGGATACATTTATTATTTCTGTCTGCATTTGATTGTGAGGTTTTTATGCCCTGATACATGGTCAATTTTTGTGTATTTGCCATGAACTGTTGAGAAAAAGGCATATTCCTTTCTGTCCTTATGCTCATTTTGATTTATAATGTAAAATGTTGTTTATAACTAGTTTTTGACAGACTGCTTTCCAGTTTTTCCAGCAGCTTTTGTTGAGTAGTGACTTCTTATCCCAATTAGCTGGGTCATTATGTTTTTCAAATAGTAGGCTACTATTTTCATTTGTTTTTGATATATTGAATATATTTTCCCCATATGTTGTTATTTATTCCTCTGATTAACTGATTTTTTAAAAAATTGAGACAAACTTTATTTTTGAATAATACAAATATATTTCTCTCAAACTTCCCTCACCTCATTGAAAAATAAAAACAAAATTCTTATTACAAATATAGTCAAGCAAAGTAAAGTAAAAAATGAATTCCTGCATTGTGGAAGTCCAAAATGTATGTCTTACTCTGCACTCTGAATATATCACCACTATAAAGAAGTAGGTTACATTTTTCACTATAAAACCTTTGGAATTGTGTGTGGGGTCATTGCCTGGATCAGCATTTCTAAGTTTTTAAACATTTTTTATATTTACAAAATTGTTCTTATTGTTTAATTTTTCTCCTCAGTGTGCTCATTTCACTCTGCATTCAGTTTAAATAAATCTTCCCAGATTTTTATGAGACTAACTCTTTTTATCATTTATAGCATATAGTATTTCATGACGTTTGTATACCATAATGTGTTCATATATTTCTAATTGATAAGCACTTTTTTTAGCTTACTTACACTTTGCTACTGCAGAAAAAAAAAAGGTATTATAAATATTTGGATACTTCATGTATCCATTTCTTTTTTTCCTTCGTTTTCTTTTGAATAAAGACTTGGGAGAGATGTTATGAACACTTCAGTAACTTTGGGGGCATAGTTCTAAAATGCATTCCAGAATAGCTGGACCAAATTCAAGACTCCAAAACAGTGCAATAATGTACTTACTTCCCCATAGTACCTCCATTTCTCATTTTCCTTGGTCAACTTTGCCAATCTATATATTAAGTAGAATTTAGAATTCTTTTAATTTGTACTTGTCTCATTATTAGCAATTTAGAGTATTTTTTCATAGGGTTTTTATTACCTCAGATTTCTTTCATGGGAATATTGACTGTTCATATCCTTTGACCATGTTTGTCTCTTAATCTTAGAAATTTGAATCACTATCTTATATATCTTAGAAATAAGGCCTGAGAAACTTGCTGCAAAGATTTACCCCCGCTTACTTTCTTCTCTCTATTTTAATCAATGCCAGATCATTTTGATGATTGTTACTTATAATTTGGATCCTGTACTACTATTTTCCCTTCTTACTTTTTTCATTATTTCCCTTGAGATTCTTGACTTTTGGCTTTGCCAGATGATTGTAATTACTTTTTCTACTTCTATAAAATTAATCCTTTAGTCATTTGATTTGTGTGGAATTCAACAAAGATATTAATTTAGGTAATATTATAATTTTTATTGCATTGGTTCAGTCTACTCACAAACAATTAATATTTCTCCAATTATTTAGGTCTGTCTTTGTTTCATAAAGAGTGGTTTGTATTTGTATTCATATTGTTTTTATAGACATCTTGATAGGAAGACTCTCAAATATTTTATGCAATGTGTAATTGTTTAAGTAGAACTTCTCTTTAAAATCTCTTCCTGCTGGGTTTTATTAGTAATATAATGAAATGATAATAATTTATGTGAACTTATTTTATATCCTTTAACTTTGAAATAGTTATAAGTTCGATTAATTTTATTTAACTCTATAGCTCTTTACAGCATCCCATATCTATAAAAAATAATAATTTTGATTCCTCTTTGCCAATGGTTATTCCCTCAATTTTTTATTTTATTACTATAATGAGCATTTTTAGCTATATTTCAAATTGAATTGATGGCAATGGACATCTTTATTATCCCCTATTCTTATTGGAAATGCCTCTAGTCTTTTTCACATTATAAGACTCCAGCTCTTGGTTTTGGATATTCAACAAAATATACAATGTTAAGGAAATATCTGTTTATTTCTTTTTTTTTAAATAATAGCTTTTCATTTTCAAAATATATGCAAAGATCGTTTTCAACATTCACCCTTGCAAAACTTGTATCTGAATTTTTCTCTCTCCCTTCCCCTACACCCTCAAGTAATAAATATATGTTAAACATATACAATTCTTTTATACATATTCCTGTATTCATCTGGGACTATATTCATGAGAAAAATCAGATTTATTTATTTCTATGTTTTCTTGTTTGTTTATAGAAATGATCATTGTATTTTGTAAAATAAAATTTCTCTATATTAAAAATTACATTATTTTTATTATTCTAATTAGTAATTTGGTGAATTATAATTATAATTTTTCTAGTATGAACCCATTCAACTAAAAATCTAACTAGTCATAGCATATGATTTTTGTAATATGTTGCTGTAACATCTTTCCTAATATTTCATTTAAAATTTTTGTATCAATTACATTAGAGATATTGACCTATAGTTTTCTTTCTCTATTTTGATTTTCCCTATTTTAGATTCTTGTTCTGTTATATTTTTGCAAAATTTATCCATTTCATTTAAATTATCAGTTTTACTGGGATTGTATTTAGGTAAACTAGTTTTTAATCATAGTTCTTTACTTCTTTTTCATTTTTTGTCAATCATCTCTTTTTTTACTTTTGACACAAGCAAATTTACAAAAGTTTTTAGTTTAATTTATTCATTCAGTTATTTTGAGTTTATTAATCTCTTACTTTTATTATTTTTTTTTGTTGGAAACTTTTAATTTTTTGGGTTTCTAGTGTGTTTATCCATATGCCTACTTTGTTGATCTACTGTCCTTTTTTGCTGAAAGTACACACACACAAACGCGCGCGCACACACACACACACACACACATACACCCCCCCCAAGAACTGCTTTTTTCCAAAATCCCAAAATTTTGATATGTTGTTTCATTAATGATATTATCTTTAATAAAGTTACATATTATTTCTATGATTTGTTCTTTTACCCACCAATTCTTTACAAGTTATTTAGTCCTTTTGTTTTCTTCAATGAAAACATTTTTTTTCTGAATTTATATTCCTTTTTACTGACTATATCCAATAAAGGATTATTTAATATTTCTACTTTTCAGCATTTTTTGGTGAAATTTTATGACCTCACATATGTTCTTAACATCTTCCTTTCTTTTTTGGTTAGATTTGTTTATCTCTGGAAGGGGCTATGTTGAGATCACTCACTATTATTTTAATACTACCTATTTCCCCCATAACTCATTTAGTTTTTCCTTCAAGCATTTAGATGATATTTCATTTGGTGCATATGTGTTAAGCAATGAATTAATTCATCATATGTAGCAAGACTTTTTTTTTTTTTTTAGTTTGATTTTAAAGGCAATTAGGAGCAGGGCTAAAGCTTCATCCAGATAATGATTAGCTGATTTATAATTTCACAAAGTTTTATTGAGGAACCACTTTATATCTTTTTAAGGAGATATGAAAAATGTGTCACTTACAGTTTCCTGATTATGTTATTGATCACCATTCTCAAGATAAGAATGCCCAGAAAATCATGCAAATTTCAAAAAAAATTTGGTCTATTGTTTTGTTAGTAATGTATAATAGCATGGTGGCAGCGATGTGCTACTAGAATAGTGGTAATATTATGCATTGAAGTGACAATGACTGATATAAGATGAATCTTCTTCAATATAGCATTTGGCTAGGAGAAAGATTAAGTTTGGTCCCTTTGCAGAAGATAGTTATAGGAAGTAATAAGACAATGCCAAACTAAGGTAAAATGTAAAATGGCTCATAAGCAATATTTCACAATTACATTATATCTTGTTGTGTCAATTATCAGTCTCTCAACAGATTTTAGTTACAAGTCAATTTATTCAATCTTGTTGAAATCATCCCATTATAATTAGCATTGTCCCCAGGATTCTGAAGCAAACCTTCGATATTGAGTCAATGAATTCAAGAAGAGGAAACCCAATACCCCTAATTAAATGACAAGTATCCCCAGAGCTGAAGTCAGACCAACTGCACAGAGGGTGCAGTTCAGTATCTTCTGAACCTGCATTATCTCAATAAATGGGCCCTCTATGCTAGACTCATCTATAAAGAGGTTTATGAATTGGACCTGATTAATTAGCATAGTGAATTTAGCATACTGGTGGAAGTAGGCAAATTCTTTTTTTTTTTTTTGATGTTTGATGTTTTAATTTTAGCAAATATTTGTAAAGTTTGACTCAGCACCAGGCAAATCATTTTGAATCTAGTTCCATATCAAATTTATGTCTTTATTTTAATTTAAAACAATTCTTGGTCTCCTATTAGACTCTCCCTTTATCTAGTTCTTCTTATATGTAGAATGAAAATTGTAGACAATCATTTCTAAAGTCCCTCTTAATGGTAATATTCTATATTTATGGGTTTTTTTATTATAACTTTTTATTGACAGAGCCCATGCCTGGGTGATTTTTTTTTTAACAACATTATCCCTTGCACTCACTTCTGTCTCCTCCCTCTCTTCACCCCTTCCTCCAGATGGCAAGCGGTCCTATACAAGTTAAATATGTCACAGTGTATCCTAGATACAATATATGTGTGCAGAACTAAACAGTTCTGTTGTTGCACAGGAAGAATTGGATTCAGAAGGTAAAAATAATCTGGGAAGAAAGACAAAAATGCAAGCAGCTTATATTAATTTCCCAGTGTTCTTTCTTTGGGTGTAGCTGCTTTTGTCCATCCTTGATCAATTGAAACTGAGTTAGATCTCTTTGTTGAAGTAATCCACTTCCATCAGAATACATCCTCATAGAGTATTGTTGTTGAGGTATATAATGATCTCCTGGTTCTACTCATTTCACTTAGCATCAGTTCATGTAAGTCTACCAATCCTCTATGTATTCATCCTGGAAGTAGGCAAATTCTTACAGATTTGCCTAGAGCATTGAAAAATTAAGTCATTTATGTAGGATCATAAGCGTGGAAAGAACATGATTTGAACCTGTGTTTTAACCCAGTTCTCTATCCATGGACCCTCAGTCCTGGATCAGTAGAGGGGTAAAGGAGTGAGGTAGTATCCAGTCCCAGCTCAGAAGGCAAATTCTGGGAAACCAGGCTGTTTTGTGAAAAGAGCACATAAAGCTATCCCCTGCAAACACAAGGAGTTCCTGTGCTGAAAGCCAAGGCTCAAAGCTGCACAGGAAGCTTGATAAAGTGTCCCCCTTTGCTCCAGGAGCAGAGCTTGACTATAAAAGTAGAAAAGGAAAATACCAAAAAAAAAAAAAAAAAAAAAAAAAAAGGAAAAAAAATGAATAAGAAACAGAAAAGAACTTTGATCATAGAAAGCTATTATGGTGACAGAGAAGACCAAAACACCAAATCAGATGAGGACAAAATATCCACAGAGGAAATCTCAAAGAGTGATATAAATTGCCTCCAAGTCTAAAGAGGCTTCTTGGAAGTGCTCATAAAAGACTTTAAAAGGTAAATAAGAGAAGTAGAAGGAAAAAAAATAGAAAAGAAATAAGAGGTATGCAAAGGAGAATTAACACCTTGGTAAAAGAAAGATAATTCCTTAAAAAATACAACTGGCAAAAAAAAAAAATCCACTGAAGAAAACAGCATCTTCAAAAGTAGAATGAACCAAGTAGAAAAAAAGAGATAAAAAGCTAACTGAAGAAAATCACACATTAAAAACTAGGGGCAAATGGAAGCTAGTGACTCTATGGAAATCAAGAATCAGTCAAACAAACTATAAATAATGAAAAAATAGAAGAAAATATAAAATATCTCATTGGAAAAACAGTCAACATGGAAAGTAGATTCAGAAGAGACAATTTAAAAATTATTGGTCTATCTGAAGGCCATGACCAAAAAAAAAAAGCCTGGGTAATATTCTTCAAGAGATCATCAAGAAAAACTACCCCGATATTTTAGAAACAGAGAGTGAAATAGTCATTGAAAGAATCCATCAATCACCTCTGGAAAGAGATCCCACAAGGAAAGCTCCAAGGAATATTGTTGCAAAACTCTAGAACTACAATCTCTCTTTTTTTAAATAACTTTTTTTTGATAGAACTCATGCCAGGGTAATTTTTTACAACATTAACCCTTGCACTCACTTCTGTTCCGATTTTTCTCCTCCTTCCCTCCACCCCCTCCCCCAGATGGCAAGCAATCCTTTACATGTTGAATAGGTTACAGTATATTCTGGATTCAATATACGTGTGCAGAACCGAACACTTTTCTTGTTGCACAGGGAGAATTGGATTCAGAAGGTATAAATAATTCGGGAAGAAAAACAAAAATGCAAGCAGTTTATATTCATTTCCCAGTGTTCTTTCTTTGGGTGTAGTTGCTTCTGTCCATCTTTGATCAATTGAAACTGAATTAGCTCTCTTTATTGAAGAGATCCACTTCTATCAGAATACATCCTCAAACAGTATCATTGTTGAGGTATATAATGATCTCCTGGTTCTGCTCATTTCACTTAGCATCAGTTCATGTAAGTCTCGCCAGTCCTCTCTATATTCATCCTGCTGGTCATTCCTTACAGAACAATAATATTCCATAATGTTTATATACCACAATTTACTCAACCATTCTCCAATTGATGGGCATCCATTCATTTTCCAGCTTCTAGCCACTACAAACAGGGCTGCCACAAACATTTTGGCACATACAGGTCCCTTTCCCTTCTATAAGATCTTTTTGGGGTATAAGCCCAGTAGAAACACTGCTGGATCAAAGGGTATGCACAGTTTGATAACTTTTTGAGCATAGTTCAAAATTGCTCTCCAGAATGGATGGATGTGTAGAACTACAATCTCAAAAAAAAAAAAAATAATGCAAATTGCCAGACAAAAACAATTCAGATATCAAGAAGCAACAGTCATGATTACTCAGGATCTGGTGACTTCTACAATAAAGGATTGGAGGACCTAGAATACCATATTCTAGAAGACAAAGGACCTGGGGTTACAACTAAGAATTAACTATCCAGTAAGACTGAACATCATCTTTCAGGGGAGGGGATGGATTTTCAATGAAATAAGAGACTTTCAATCATATCTATTGAAAAAAAAAACAGACCTAAACAGAAAATTTGATCTTCAAATACAGGACTCAAGAAAAGCATAGAAAGATAAACAGAGGAAAATATGCATTATTTTAAATTTAAACTATTTACATCCCTAGAAGAGAAAATGATATCTGTAACTCTTGAGAACTGAACCTGGTACTACGGCAGTAAGAGGGAACATGCATGGATGAAGGATATGGTTGTGAATGGAAATAATAGGAAAAAAGAGTAAGAGGAGGGAAAAGAGAGAAGGAGGGATAGAAGATAAGGTAGTGATTGCGTCAACAAAACAAACCACTAATAAGGAGGGGGTAAAAAGAGAGAACAAAAGTATATACGGGGAGAAAATAAGATGGAGGGAAATACAGAGCTGTTAATCATATGATTTGTAATTAATTATAAATAATTCAACCATTCTGGAGAGCAATTTGGAACTATTCTCAAAGTGTAATAAAACTGTGCATACTCTTTGACCCAACAGTGTCACTACTAGGTCTGGGTCCCAAGGAAATCAGAAAGGGGGAAGAGAATCTTCAAATGCAAAACTGTTTGTAGCAGCTCTTTTTGTGGTAGCAAAGAATTAGAAAATGAATATATGCCCATTAATTAGGGAATGTCTGAACAAGTTGTGGTATATGAAGGTAATGGAATATTATTGTTCTATAAAAATGATGAACAAGCTAATTTTAGAAAGACCTAGAAAGATTTACATGAACTGATGCTGAGTAAAACAAGCAGAACTAGAAATGTATTGTACATAGTAAGAGCAAGAATATGTTAACCTGAGAGCTTTGAAACTTGCCTATGATGTTCTTATGAGTTTTCACCTTGGGACCTTTGTGAAATGGTGATTAATGGATTTTTTTTCTATTTCTATTTTACCATCTCATTCTTGAACTTCAGGGCAATTGTCCCTATGATTCCTTGTAATATTGTATCTAGGCTTTTTAAAAAATTGTAATTTTCATATAGTCTAACAATTTTTACATTGTTTCTCCTCAATCTGTTCTCTAGATTAGTTGGTTTTCTAATGAGATGTTTCATATTCTCTTCTATTTTTCTTTTGATTTTGTTGTTTAAAATACATTTTTTTTGGTTTCTAACCCACCCCATCCTTCTCCTGCCTCCCTTCTATCATTCCTCTTCCCTTCTCTTACCCCTTTCTTCTAGTGTTTCTCCTAAGTCATATTTGAAAATCAGATTTTTCTCTTCACTCTGCTCTTTTCATCACACATGTTTGAAAATCCTCTATTTCATTGAATTTCTACCTTATTCCCTGAAGGATTATAGTGTTTTGCTGAGTAGATGATTCTTGTTTGTAATCCTAGCTCTATTGTTCTCCAGAATATCATATTCTAAGCCTTCTGGTCCTTTAATGTAAAAACTGCTAAATCTTGTCCTATTCTGACTTTGGCTCCACTATATTTAAATTGTTTCTTTATGGATGCTTGCAATATTTTCTCCTTACTCTGGGAATTCTGGAATTTAGCTATAATTTTTCTGGGAGTTTTCATTTTGAAATATCTTTCAGGAGGTGATTGGTAAATTCTTTCAATTTCTATTTTACCCTCTGGTTTTAGAATATCAGGACAGTTTGACTGATAATTTCTCAAAAGATGATGTTCAGGTTTTTTTTTTTCTGATCATGACTTTTGGGTAGACCAATCATTTTAAAATGATCTCTCCTGGATCTTTTCTCCAAGGCAGTTATTTTTCCAATAAGATATTTTACTTTTTTCTTTCTTTTTTCCTTTTTTGGTTTTACTTTATTGTATCTCAATTTCTCATAAAGTCATTAGCTTCTATTTGCTCAATTCTAATTTTTAAGGAATTATTTCCTCAGTGAACTTTTTTAGCTCCTTTCCAAATTGGCCTATTTTGATTTTTAAGGCATTCTCCTCATTAGCTTTTTGTATTTCCTTTTCTACCACTCTTAATTCTTTTCCTAATTTTTCCTCATTCTCTTTTATTTGATTTTCAAAATCTCTTCTGAGGTCTCCCATGGCCTGAATTCAATTCTTATTTTTCTTGGTGATTTTGGATGTAGGATGTTTATTATCTTCTTTTGAATGCATGTTTTGATTTTCCTTGTCACCATAATAACTTTTTATGGTTAGAAACTTTTTTTTTTGTATGCCCATTTTCCTAGTCTATTACTTGGCTTTTAACTCTTTGTTAAAGTAGGCTCTGTTTCCAGGATGAAAGGTATAGTGTCCTGAACTTCAGGGATTTTGTGCAGCTGTTTTCAGAGATCCTTCAAGATTCCTGATCATAAGCACTCTTTTCTGCTGTGGAACTGTGAGGAGTATTCCCACCCCACTAGCTGTGAGCTCTAGTGTGCTAAAGCTTTGCTGCTTTACTGGTCTGGGGCTGGAGCTGGGGGCTGAGGATATGCCGGTGCGGCTTATGCTAGGACTGCATGCTGGATTCCTACTCTGCTGCCACAGACCTTTTCTGCTGACCTTCTAAGTTGCCTTCGACTGGAAAATGTTATGGGGTGTCCTGACACTAAAATTTATTTAGAATCACTATTTAAAGGAATATGGAGTCATTTCAGGCAGAGGTTAGAAGATTTCCAGCCTTTCCTCTGGATTTTGGCTCTGCCTCATTTGATCTCCTTGATGACCTATTGAAAAATACTGTCCAGGATTTTTTTTTTTTTTTTTTTTTGATTATAGTCTTCAGGCAGTCCAATAATTTTAAAATTGTCTTTACTGAATCTCTTTTCCAGGTCAGCTGTCTTTCCAGTGAAGTATTTTACATTTTCTTCCATTTTTTCATTCTTTTTAATTTGTTTAACTGATTCTTGATATCTCATAGAGTCATTAACTTCCATTTATCCAGTTCTAGTTTCAATTAACTCTTGTATCTCCTTTGCCATTTAATTCCACTTTTAAAGGTGTTTTCTTCAGTGGATTTTTTTTTTTTTTTGCATTGACCAATTGTATTTTTTAAGAAACAGTTTTCTTTTTTCTTTGCATACCTCTCATTTCTTTTCTTAATTTTGTCTTTCACCTCTCTTATTTGATTTTTAAAAATCCTTTATGAGCTCGTCCAGAAAGACTCTTTGGGGTTGAGAGCAATTCATATTCCTTTTTGATGTTTGACATGTGGGCATTTTGTTCTCTTCTGAGTTGATGTCTTAGTCTTTCTTGTCATTATGGTAGTTTTCTATGGTTAAGGTTCTTTTCTATTTCTTGCTCACTTTCTTTAGTTTTTTTCTTTTTCCTATTTCATGACTTTTAAAGTTGAACTCTGTTCCTGGGGCACAGAGGGCGCTGTCCCAAGTTTCTTGGGCAGCTTTGAGCCTTGGCTATGAGCACAGGAGTCTCTTGTGTTTGGTGATGTGCTCACAGCAGGGAATAACCCAACCCAGTTACACCTGTTGTTACCTGTTTACTCAGACTGGCAATTTGTCTTCTGGGCCTGGACTAGAAACTGCCCTACTGGTCTGCTTTGACACATTTTTTTTTTTTTTTTTTTGATCTGGACCAAAAGTATCAGTTGCTGATCTGCTGTGAGTAAGAGATGGCTTTCCTGGATGTTACCTGAGCTAGGTTGCACACTCCTTTCACTCCAGTGAGACTGACCTTTCTTGAAGTCCTTCCAATATATCTTGAATGGAAAAGTATTTCATTTAATCTTTTATAGGTTCTGTCATTCCAGATTCTGTTCAGAGGTTTAGTTTCTTGTGGTTTTCAAGGAAAACTGGGAGAGCTCAAGCAGCTTCCTGACATCATTTTGCCATCTCAGTTCTGCCCACTGATTTTTACAATCTTTAAGAAATTCTTTAAAAATCTATTTCTTTAATTCTTTTAGGATTTCCTATTGGGTTTGTTTCTTTCTGTATTTTTCTTTGAAGTTTTGCTTGTTAATGTTTTCTCCAAATTGTCTTCTGAGTTTGTTGTTAGCTTTCCTGTCGCCATCTAGCTTTTTATGCCAGATTCTTTGTTGTTGTTTGCAGATTTTTTTCCAGCCTATTTCTTTCTTTCTTTCTTTTTTAATAACTTTTTATTGACAGAACCCATGCCAGGGTAATTTTTTACAGCATTATCCCTTGCACTCACTTCTGTTCCGATTTTTCCCCTCCCTCCTTCTACCCCCTCCCCCAGATGGCAACCAGTCCTTTACATGTTGAATAGGTTACAGTATATCCTAGATACAATATATGTGTGCAGAACCGAATAGTTTTCTTGTTGCACAGGGAGAATTGGATTCAGAAGGTATAAATAATTTGGGAAGAAAAACAAAAATGCAAGCAGTTTATATTCATTTCCCAGTGTTCTTTCTTTGGGTGTAGCTGCTTCTGTCCATCCTTGATCAATTGAAACTGAATTAGCTCTCTTTATTGAAGAGATCCACTTCCAACAATACATCCTCAAACAGTATCATTGTTGAGGTATATAATGCTCTCCTGGTTCTACTCATCACTTAGCATCAGTTCATTTAAGTCTTGCCAGTCCTCTCTGTATTCATCCTGCTGGTCATTCCTTACAGAACAATAATATTCCATAACATTCATATATCACAATTTACGCAACCATTCTCCAATTGATGGGCATCCATTCATTTTCCAGCTTCTAGCCACTACAAACAGGGCTGCCACAAACATTTTGACAGATACAGGTCCCTTTCCCTTCTTTAGTATCTCTTTGGGGTATAAGCCCAGTAGAAACACTGCTGGATCAAAGAGTATGCACAGTTTGGTAATTTTTTGAGCATAGTTCCAAATTGCTCTCCAGAAATGTCCAGCCTATTTCTTGACTTTGAATTTTATGTTAAAGTTGGGTTCTGCTCATCTAGAGAATTAGTATTGGGAGTTAGCTGAAGATTCAGGCTTTTTCTAATAATTTTCTCTTTTTTTGTGTGCTGCTATTTTCTTTTTTTTTCAAAACATATACACAGATAATTTTACAACATTGACCCTTGAATAGCCTTGTATTTCAGATTTTCTCTTTGTTTCCCCCTCTCCTAGATGGCAAGCAATTCAATATATGTTAAATATGCTAAAATATATATTAAATCCAATACGTAAAATCATATTGATACAATCCTCTTGCTACACAAGAGAAATCAGATCAAAAAAAGAAAGTAAATGAGTAAAAAACAAAATGCAAGTGAACAACAACAAAAAGTGAGAATGTTATGTTGTGATCCACATTCAGTTCCCACAGTCCTCTCTCTGGGTGCAAATGGTTTTCTTCATCATAAGATCATTGGAACTGGCATCAATCACCTCACTGTTGGAAAGAGTTATGTTCATCAGAATTGATCATCATATAATATTGATGTTGTTGTATACAGTAATCTCTTGGTTCTGCTCATTTCACTTAGCACCAGTTCATGTTAAGTCTCTCCAGGCCTCCCTAAAATCATCCTCCTGATTATTTGTTATTCCATAACATTCATATACCATAATTTATTCAGCCATTCTCCAACTGTTGGGCATCCACTCAGTTTCCAGCTTCTTGCCATTATGAAAAGAGTTGTTACAAACATTTTTGCACGTGTGGATCCCTTTCCTTCCTTTAGCAGGGGTTAAATAGGGGGCCAGTTCACTGTCCCTCAGACTGTTGGAGGGCCAGACTATAGTAAAAACAAAAACTTTGTTTTGTGGGCCTTTAAATAAAGAAACTTCATAGCCCTGGGCAAGGGGGATAATTGTCCTCAGCTTCTGCATCTGGCCTGCGGCCATAGTTTGAGGACCCCTGCAGATCTCTTTGGGATATAGGCCCAGTAGAAACCCTGCCAGGTCAAAGGGTATTGTGCTGCTATTTTCAAAGCTAGTTTTGCGGAATCTGTAAATTTTTAGTGCTTTTAATTTTAGTGGCATGATCTGGGGAAAGTATGATCACTAATTTCCTGGTCTGCATTCTGATATTTACTCTGGAATGGCCCTGCTCTCTTGGGACCACAAGCATTAGCACTTTTTTCTTTGTCTTTTGTAGTAGTTTAACTGCTACCTGTACTCTCTCGATGCTGCTGCTGCTGCAACCTGCAACTAGGTAATGGGAAATGGAGGTGCCAGATGTCACTCAGTCTTGCTCCTAGTGTCTGAATAGGGTCCCCTATAATCTTTTTCTGACCATCTGCCCAATTTCTTTACTGTCTCTGGGCATTTAAAGCACCTAGAACTGTTATTATTGCTGCTTTCATTAACACAGCCTTCAAAGCCTAGGGCAGATGACCCTGCCTGGCCAGCCCATACCCCAATATCACAGACTTCTTCTGACCCTCTAAGTTATCTTGGGCTGGAAAAATGTCTCACCCTGAGTTTTAGTGGCTTTGATGCTCTAAAATTTGACTTGATATGTTATTTTAAAGTTGTTTGGGAAGGAATGTTGGAAGAATTTGATTGGAATGCTTATTCTACTCTATCTTGGTTATACCCAGAATTATTTTAACAATGCTTATTCTACTCTATCTTGGTTATACCGAGAATTATTTTAACAATAAGAAAAATTGATTATTTAAATGGACAAATAATTTTTATGGAAATATTGCTAAGCATTGTAGATAGAGTTGGCCACAAAGTTAGGAAAACTTGAGTTTAAGTCCTACCTTTGTCATTTTGTTTGTGTAGTTTTGAGGAAATCACATAACTTATAATTGTTGCCAAATAACTCCCTAACACTATAAATTTCACAATAACTTCTGATCTACATTGGCTGAGAGAATTTGGGATTTGCTGACACCAGTGAAATTAAAAGTCCCTTGATATCAAAAATAACACTTCCCAAAGCTATATAATACATTCAACAATTTTATAGAAGTAGAGTTGTTACATTTTTAACTGAATTCATGGAGGGCATCCCACAATATAAACATGAGAAAGGGATAGGCAGGTCTTCCTAAATGATTTTCTCCAGTGAAATAATATTTTAAAGTCATAAAATTAAGCAATAGATGTATAGGATATAAGCTCCCTTTTGATCAAACAAAATATAGTATGAAAGGCTCACTTTAGATAAGGTGACCCAGTGTGCAATTTTCTTAGACAGAAATAACTTCAGGGATAGTATCTTAAAATGATCTTCCCATCCACAAGCTCCATATCATGATGTGTCTATTCTGGCCACGATGCCCACATCCTTCCTCCTGTAATGCTTTCTGCATCTCTGAAACTACCTTGGGTTCTGATGGGTGAGCTCCTTGTCTTTACCAGACTCAGGCCTCTACTTCACTTTTTCAACCTTTTTTATCTTCATCTTTTTGCCCTTTCTAGATCTCTTTTATGATTGTCTTTCCCCAGAACAATGTAAGCTTCTTGAGATCAGGAATTATTTTGCTTGCTTGTATTTGTACAGTGCCTGGCACATTATAAGAAATCTGTATATCTATCTATTGGCAACAAATATGATAAATCATCATATCTTTTATACAGTCCAAAGGAAAGAAGAGTTTCCTATTGATGACAAAGTTCTTTAAATCTCAAATCACAGATGACATCATATAATTCCACTGATATCTATGATACAACAACTGGGTGAAGTCTACAGCAATGTAAAAGAAATGTGTCTAACTATTCTTCCTAGGAAAACAAACTATGCAGAAAATGCACATTTCTCAGACTATAATATACAGCTGGATGGGTAGCTTGTCTAATTAGTTCATTAATATGTATATCTTGGACAGTAATATTGAAGTTGGCCCAAATTTGAGTAGGACAAGAAAATCAGGCTGGAATACATTTAGGAAATTATATAGTACTTTCAATGATCCAAAATTGCTTCATACTAGGAAAGGTCTTTCCTACAACACCCATATTTTCCCAGTGAGACAACATTCATTTTAATCCAACAAAAATCTACCAAGCATCTCCTCTCTACAAGGTATTATTTGTACCTGCAGATAAAAAGGAAATAAAGAATGGTATATTATAGATCCAAGGGAACTCACATTCAATTAGGAGACTATAACATATTTATGGTTGAACAAATGGAAGATAATTTGAGCAAGGAGAGACTATTAACAGATAATAGAGTGAGAGAAACCTTCAAGGAGAAGACTACACTTGAATTCAGCCTTGAAGAAAGGTAAGCACTGTGAAAAGTAGAGATTGAGGATCTGAGTATTTGAAACACAAGATAGTCTATTTTGGCTGCAACAAAAGGAGCCCAACACAGAATGCAAACAGTGCTTGTTTTACTTAACTTTAGGTAAAGAATTCTGAAAGAAATATGTATTCCCAAAAACCTATGTTAATTTTTCAGTACAGTGCTGTGCACTGGTGTCTCTCTCTCTCTCTGTGTGTGTGTGTCTTTCTCCTCTCTTACTCCTTTCTCTCCCCCACCAAAACAAAAACTCTAAAAAAGAAAAACTAAAAAAGAACACTTTCAAGTGAAAGCAAAGGAACTGATACACAGAGATCTCCACCTCCACCTCCACCTAATTGGAAGGTAGGAAGGACATCAGCTTGAGACCTCTGGAGTCAAGAGCAGAGACCTTGCCTACTCTGCCTAACAACCCTTTTGACTGGCCCCCTTCATGTATGTCTTCTATCCACATTCTCCTTTTCATGTCTGTGTCTGTCTCCAGGTGCCTTCTGTTCTATGTAGCTGTTATGTTCCCATGTAGCTGGCCCTGTCTGTATGTTCTTCCTCCTGTTCCTGCCCTCATTTTTCCAAACCCCATATGTCTTTGAACAGTGTCCAGTCTTGATTCTGCCTCTCTACCTTTCTTCTTCTCTCCATAACCCATCTTGGAGGGCAAATTTATTATCTGTGAAAACTGATTTGTTTAGAGGTCAATGGAATATTCTACTTATATAAAACAAGACCTGTCCATAGTATGAAATGAGACTACAAAATTAAATTGAAGTGAAGTTCCTAGAGGGTCTTAAGAGACAGGCTGATCAGTGTGTATTTTATCCTAGATCCTAGATCACTGACTGACCTAGTGAGTAGGAAAATGATTTGTAATACTGAAAAAATATATATAGCATATATACACTAAATCACCTAGTTTTGTTGTGTTCATTAATTGTGTCTACTGAATAGCAGCTAGTCAAGTAGGAGTTACTAATCTGTAAGTCCTGCCCCCTCCCCGTTCCTCCTCCTCCCCCTCCTCCCCCCCCCCCCCCCCGCCTTTTTTTTTTTTTTAACAACTTGGCAAATTCTAATTATACTTTTAAAAGTTCAAAAACAATAAGACCAGCAGATCAGCCCCTTTAAGAAAATTCCTTCTGTAGAATACTGCAACAGCTTGTAAAACTGCTGGCTTAGAATGTTTAACTGGTAGTAGAATTAGTAGTAGTGGGTATTGTGAAATATGTATTTAGCATGCAATGGAAGAAGAGGGAAAAGTAAGGGAAAGGCATATTTCCAGTCACAGGATTGGGAAAGCTTTCCAAAAATTACTAGTTAGTAGAGTTTTCATTTTATACTCAGAAAGGACAACAAAATCAGAAAAGATGAGAAGTTTTTTTTTTGTTTTTTTGTTTTTTTTTCCTTTAATGGCTTCAGAGGGAAGCCTCAATGAGAAACTCAGCTTTTGTCACATATAACCCTTTAGTAATCTAAGCAAACCAATTAAAGATAGCTGGTGGGGCTAGCCATAGAGAGACAGAAGTAGTCTGGAGAATTTTTGATGCAAGAGTGGGGAGGACGTTATTCCAAGCTTGAAGTAATAGTAATTTAGCAAAATCTGATAAAAGGCCTATAAGGGATATGGGCAGTTGAGATTCAAAACTACTTTCCAATAGTAGGAACCCCCGGAGGACTCATCGAACAGTACTGGGAAGATTCCAAAAAAGCAAAGATTAAGAACACTTTAACATCTATTAGGAAGGTATATGATTAGTGCCTAATTAATTCAGTTTTTAAAAAATCCTTGTACTCAAGTATTTATTATTATATAGACCAGGTATATTAATATTTTTATTTTTAATAAAAGTCTTAATGTTGGAAAAGACCTAGATCATGAGATTTAAATACAGACCTATTTCAGTCATTATTACTGCAAAGGAAAGGTTAACTGCTTAGGTATTCATTCATTAATTCATTAACAATAATAATTCATGAATATTATAAAACTATAAGGTTTCTCCTGATGTGCAGATGGTAAGTTAAGGCAAAATATTATGGAAGACAATGGGAAGAGATTGAATAACAATAACAATCACTATGGCAAAGTATAGAACAGAATAACAAAATGGGGTACAAAAAGTGCTTTGTGAAGTCTAAGGAACATTTCCAACTGGGGTAAGGGGGATGAGGGAAGGCTTCGTGGAGAAAGGATATTTGAAGTTGGGCTGAGAAAGACAGATTTCAACAGATAAAGATGAAGTCATGGGCCCAGCACTGGATGTTCAGTCACCTATACTGGTGAAGAAAGGAAATATACTTTTATATAGCACCTACTATGTTTCAGTAATTGTGCTAAGTGCTTTTACAAATATTTCATTTGATCCTCACAAAATTGCTGTAAGGAAGGTCATTATTTCCATTTTATAGTTAAGGAAACTGAGGCAAATGGAGGTTAAGTTACTTTCCCAGGATCACACAATTAATAAATGCCTGGGCTCAGATATGAACTTGGGTCTCCCTGACTCCAGGTATAATAAATACTCTCTCCACTGGGCAACCAACTGACATTTAGAAAAGAACACAAAGCAAAAACAAACAAACAAACAAACAAACCCCCAAAAAGACCTTATGTCTTTAAAATCCAGTCTCAGGCTTCCCTAGGCATATGTGCTTTAGATGAGTTAGTGGGGAAGTGGGTGTTTCTTCCACTCTTTTTAGGAAGAGGTTTACAATTTCCTGCTATGCTTTGCAACCTGGAGGAACATAGCCTTTCCCATTTAAAGTCCCAAGTAGTTATTACCTCTTCCTGCTCATTGGCCAATAAAATTTCTGCTTTGTCATTCCTAAAGTAGTTATCCCTAAAGTACTCTTCAGTTCTAAGCCACACATGACTAGATAGAAGCAGCTTAAGGGCTTTATCATTTCAAAGTGCTCAAGTTCAGGTAGTGGGCTATCAGACAGGAAAATTCTGTCAAATGATTGCTCTGAAGAAACTTTTGAAATTTACTTTTTAAAAAATCTACGGAGGAAAGTTAGGAAAAGCCATTATGAAGTACTTATTTCAATGATGCTAGTTTATAAGCATCTATTTTGTTTCCAATATTTAATGATAAGATAACAATTCTCTTCAAAATTAATACAAGTAACAAAAGTAACTAAGTCATTTTGACTATTATAAATACCCAAATTAATTGCAGAAGAATTGTAATTACTTCAAAATAGATAGTTATGCGTAAATATAAGCAACAAAAGGGGCTTATGAGATATTTCATGTACTTGTCTGACTGTGGCCTGAGATATAAATTTCAATATTTTTCTTTATTCTCATACTTTTGATATTTAAAAGGCAGAATAATTTGATAACTTGATTAAAGTCCTTGTGTCTGCTGGGAATGATCAAGTAATTACTCAAAGTAGGACGATGCTAAATATTTTGAATTCTATATGCTCTTTTTTTTGTATTTGGTATCATTTAAATATAGCATTTATTTTAAGTAACAAAAATGACTATAACTCATTTTTATATTCAATTAAAAAAACAATTTAGGAAAGTAGTTATGTTGTATATATATAATATAGCATCTGCTTTGAGAAAAGTTCCACCCACAAAAGTATTAGCACTTTTCTATAATAGATTTATTAAAGGCAGTAGATGCTCTCCTTACTAAAGATATGTTTCCCTTGAAAGTCAAGATAACTTTTAATGCTGATTCAGTCACCCAATTGTCTATTGTTACTTTTTTCAAAAAGAAGTTCCAAAAACATTAGTTACTTTTTTCTGAGAAAAAATTATCTGGGCTTAGGTCAGATTACATAAAATAATGAAAACTCAGAAAATAACGTTTCAATTGAAACATCATATGGAGAAAATACTTATTCTTTGGAGCTTAAGTTAAGTTCCCCTTATTTTAATTATATAATATTCAGTCTTTAAAATTTCTAGAAAAGAATGGGTATCTCTATGTTAGAATTCTTTGGTGACTACCAAAAATCTTTATTTGAAGTTCCAGAATTCTATAGATTAAAAATCTAGATCCAATCATAAAATTCGGACTTCTTTGTATATTATTCTTAAGCTATGCAATATTTCTAATTGAGGATTTTTTAAAACATTTTGATAAAACTCTTAAGTTAATATCATTCCTATTAGAGTTTTTTCCTTTTCTTAAAATCTAGATGCATATCAGTCTAATAACTTTGATATGTCCTTTCCATTGCCTGTATTGTTCAGAAACACTTAAAGAGTGTGTAATAAAAATCTACCACTGGAGGGAGTCTGGGCGCTTTCAAACAGCTCAGAGTCAGAGAAATTCTGTTAGATCAATGGAAACTGAGAAAGGATGTGTGAGAAAAAGCCGTGTTCCATTGGACTATCACGTATAAAGTAGAAGTGCAGGCTTTAGGGGCAAAATCTAATTTGCTCCTTTTTTTCTTTGGTCTAACCCTTCCTACTGAGACAGAAAACTCTTGTGAGAATAAGAGAAAAAATACAAAAGGAGGTTTGTGACTGCAACACCTCGAGAGCGATAGTCTCCGATGGCCCCAGTGTGGCACTAGGGAACAAGCTGCAAAATTGCAGCAGTCTCTCTGGTGTAGACTCTCCCTCTGGACACAAGATGCAGATGTCCCTTGACGTCCTCAGGTGAAAACTCAGAGGCACTTTAGGCGATTCGAGCAAACTTTGCTGCCAGGTTACTGTTTCAGTACCCAGATCAATGCAAATACTTATGGATTTATCCATAAAGTCGAAAAAGAGAGAGTTAAGTTCTTAAGAATAAAAGAAACCTTTTCTTCGCTTACTTATCCCTTCTTCCTTTCTGCACTCCCCACCCTCACCCGCAGCAATTACCCAGTAAGTGTTAATGACATTTTCGCCTTTAGGGAAGTGGGATTGAAGAGAGCATAGCTGTTGCGGAGAGGAGTATGAATACATTCTCTTAGCTGAAATGTACTAAGTGTAAAGTATTTCTAATCGGATCACTTGCCGCATTAATGTCCTCTCGGCAGTGGGTTTGCATTGAATTGCAATGATTTTCAACTATGATTTCTCAGAATTTTTTTTTTAAATACGAATTTTCAGAATACCATTTAAAACTAATTTAAAGAAAGGTCTCCCTTCCCGTTTATTAACCTTTAAATCACTGGTAAGAAGTAAAAGACTATGGTAAGGAGTAAAAGACCTTAGATGTTTTTGTTTGTTTGTTTTGTTTTGTTTTATTTTACTTCTTACCACTGAATATCTAATTTTTCAGACAAGCAAACACTAGAAGATATAAAATCTTAAGATTAAGGGATCATATTTTATAATAAAAAAGCTGCTATTGCTACTCCCCAATCAGAAGAGATTGTATCACCGATGGGGAATAAGAAACACACTTTGTCCTCCGATAAAGGCTTGAAAAACCGTTCTCAGAGTGACAGCCCCTCCTGTACCCCTTACTCCCTCCTGGGTCGCTCTTAAATAAAAGGTGTCGAATCTTTCCGAATATTCTACCCCAAATGCAGCATCCAAAGGGTTACTTTCAGCAGCCAGGCTCCCACAATGGATACAGGCCACTCGATTCTCCCAGTAATTCAATTAGTCAGGTTGCAGGAAGGTGGGGCCGGTATTTTGGGAGGGGGAGGGGAAGAGATTAGGAAAACGCCTCTTTCTCGTGTTGCAAACCAATCGGGTTGAAGTAAAGAGAGGGAAAAAAAGCAATCTGTAAGCAAACAGCAGGCTGCTCCCTGACTGGCTGCTCCTGCAAATCCCCCTTTCCCAAGTAAACTGCATGGAAAAAAAAAAAAAAACCCACCACATGATCAACCAGCAGCGCCTGGGCTCTGAGCTCGCTGGCTGCACCTCTTCTGTGCACATATTCCGAAAACATACACGCATACACGCCAACCAGCTTCCAGATCGCTCACACATGCAGACATATGCATGGATATAAAATATATATGCTGCATACGTACTCGCATATGTTCATTGCACGGAGGGCGCTCAGCTTTTGGATTGTCCTAGGTTGCTGCTGAAGTCGGATTTACACGCAGGTCATCGCGAAGGGGGCGTGACTTTAAGATTTTTTTTTCCTTCTGCAAAGACCCCCCTTCCCTTTTTTCCCCCAAAATTGACTTTTGCCCCCCTCTCCATTCGTGGAAATCCTTCACTGGATGCCGCTGCACTGAAGTTTATTAATTTTCTTGCAGGGTACAGTTTTTTTTTTTTGGGGGGGGGAGAGAGGTAACAGTGTGGTTCCCCCTTCTTGTTGCTTCCCCCCCTCTTCTGGAAAGGAAAAGGGAGCAGCTGCCGAAGAACAAGATTTCTGATATAGTCATCGGTGAGATTTCTCTCTTTTTGCTCTTTTTCCGATTTGAAACTGATTTATGCATTTTTCCAACTTAATGTTCCTGGGATTGGACTCATTTTAGCCAGACACTTTGACAGCTTGCTCCGGAGATGTTTGGATCTCAGTTTATGCCTCTATATCGATCTCAGTCATTGTGCGGACAAGGTGTCTGACACCAGCGTTTCCCGGAGTTTGTGGGATTCATTTAAAATTATTATTTTTTTCACCCTTCAGCAAAACAGTTTTATTTGTGTCGACTTGATTTGGCACCATAACACTGCTTGGATTGGCTGATTTTTACATCTGCTGTTTCTTACACTCTTTGGTGCACCCACAGCCCAGCAAAGAAAAGAATACGAAAAAAAATCCCTATTAAGTCTCCTCCAACACACCGGGTGTCTCTTCCTTCTCCAGCTGCTGCAGAACTACCGCTTTATCTCTGACCGCAGCCAAACTCTACCGAGCATTTTTGTTGGATAAAGGAAAGTACCAAACTTTCTTAAAGGTTTGGGTGGTATTGCCATTCTTCTTCAACCCAACTACTTTTTAACCATTTCCAGGACCTTGGCAGGAGTGAGATTTAATTCAGCAGTTTTGCTTCCCCACCCATCTTTGCTCCTCACAGTCTCCACTGAACCCGCAGCATCTACTTCCTCCAAGACTTCCACGGGTTTGGCAAAGCAAAGGCGAAAGGGTGGTAGTGAAGGGAGCATTTTATTTTCAGAAAAGAAACGCATATACCCCAAACTAACCACTTTACTTTGGCAATTTTTTTTTTTATCAATTACCAAAATAACTTTGAAGGAAACAAGACAGAACGAGAGAACAGTGCCAGAGAAGAGCCACCACCCGTCAGCGTCCACAACCACCCTCAGCTGGAGGTGCAAGGGCTGAACCGGGGTGGGTGGGTTGGTGTATGTCTCGCTGTGGCTTCTGCAATGAACTCCCGGTGAATGTGCGCGGAGCGCCGCCGCCAACTCCTCGTTGTGCCGCCGCCGCCGCCGCCACAGCTCGGTTCGGCTTCCATCTCCCCCTCCCGGGGTGACCAGCCTCCTCCTACTTCTTAAGAAACAGATTTGGCATTCTCCCGCTCTCCCCCTCCCAACCTCGAAATACACACGCGTCTCTTCTCCTTTTTTTTTTTTTTTTTTTTTCCCTTTTCTTTCTTTCTTTCTTTCTTAAATTCCCCGCTTCCTCCCCCCCCCCTCCGGGGGGTGGGAGAACTCGCTTATTCTAAAAGAAAAAAAAAATTGTAATTTTCCGCTTTACTCCGTGTACTTCTCATTCCTTCGCCCCCTACGATCTGTTTAGCAGACCCTCCTTTCCCCCCTCATTTTTTCCCCTACTTCCCTCTCCCCTCCCCCTTGCTCCCTCCTGTGTTTGTGTTTTTCACTGTTGGACTGGAGTGATGTTGCACGTGGAGATGTTGATGCTGGTGTTTCTGGTGCTCTGGATGTCTGTGTTCAGCCAAGATCCTGGTTCCAAAGCTGTCGCTGATCGCTACGCTGTCTACTGGAACAGCACCAATCCCAGGTAAGAGGGTAGTGGTAAGAGGGACATGATTCAGGGTCCTCGCCTCTCTAGGCCGATCCGATGATATGCTAGAGGACAGGCGTAGATATTTGGAGGAGGAGAGGAGGTAGCGAGGAATTGGTGGGAATGAAGAAACGCCTGAGGCGCCGACATCTCGGGAGCTGGGCGAACTCTTTTTCATTTATTTGTTTTGTAACTGGAAATAAAAATCTGACGGAATTATCAAGGAAGGAGGCTTCAACTTCCTTCTTTGTTAAGTGCGTCTGGAGAAGCCTGGCGGAGACCAGGTTCACCTGGGAGTAATGAACCTCGCCTTCCTCACTCCTCGAGGACCCGGAGGCTGAGACCTTGAAAGGAGTGAGAGGCGGGCAGAGGCTCTTCTTCCATTCTCGACTTGTTCAGAACAAGCGAGTCACATCCTATTAGAGCAGAACTTACAGTTTTAGAACCGTGCTCTCCCTTCCCCCAACCCTAATTTCCTTTTTCTTTTTCCTTTTGCGGGAAATAGTTTTACTTGTGAACTGCGAGCCAGTCAAACCCCTCTCCTCTAGCAGAGCCCCAAACTTTTTCGGTGCGCTCGGAGCTCACTGGCAGGGGAAGGAGGGAGCTGGGAAGCGGAAGCTTTTAGTTTTCCTTTAACTCGTTAACTGAGAGGAAATACAATAGCCTATCCATCAGTCTGGTTCCTTTGAGCTGGCAGTTGTGGAGATTTCTCTCTACTCTCTCTCTTCCTTTCCCCCGCCCCAGTCCTTTTTATAGAGCCAAAAAGTTTGCTCTAATACAAAGGTTACGTCATGTAATCCAAGTGTGTTAATTCTCTTGGTAACTGTTCGCCAGTTCACGGAGATATGTATTGATAAACATTTTTGCTAGCCCTCCGGAAAAAGAGAAATGAAAAATCTGAAGAGGAAGGCAGGAATGTGGGTTCTATCCCGTCGCGGCTTTTTGATGATCTGAGTCATTCTCAGTCTGATGAACCAGAGGAGTCTCCGGGTACCTTGTCATTAAATCTGGGCCTTTTCCGGGGGCCCACTCGAGTCCCGACTAAGAGCTGACCCAAACTGACCTATTCTGCTTCGTATTCCTTCCAGTTGAGTCCCCATTTTATTATCTCGACACCTCAGTCCTCGCCCCATCCGCTTTTGCTCAACCTCTAGGATTGATTTCTTTATTGGCTAGTAGACCTCATAAGGACACTGTATTGCAGTCAGTGAAGATAAAAGTTGAACCAACGGGTGGGAAATAGAGAGTCGGTACCGAGAGCCGGTTTCACTGGAAAGCCGCGCCAAGTGCTGTGCTCCGGGACAACCATGTGGTCGCCGCGAGCAAGCACTAAACGCTCGCTTTAGAGAGGGAGGTTCAAGTAGCGATCCCCGCCTCTTCTCCTAGGGTTTACCCGGCTCTGCGCCGGCTCCATTGTCCCGGACTTAAAGGGAATCCCTGCTGAAGCCAGGACTGCCCAGTAAAGTAAGCCCATATCCTGGCGGACCACCTGGGTCCTGCCAGAAGATGAGAGAACTGATGATATCCCCTTCCAGACAAACTCGGAAAAATAGTCTCTGCCAAGCATACAGACAAAATAGAATTGTTAGTGATAAATACACAACACAAGATGAAGTGCCAACAGATATTTCTAAAGCAATATGTGTAAACACAAAACAATATACAAAATCTCTGTCTCTCTGTTCTCTCGGTCTCTCTGTCTCTGTTTCTGTCTGTCTCTGTCTCTTTCTGTCTCTGTTTCTCTCTGTCTCTCTCTGTTTCTCTCTCTGTCTCCCTCTTGTCTCCCTTCTTTCTTTCCTTCTCTTCCTCTGGTGGGACAAGGCAACCTTTTTCTTTTTTTGACATGGCACTTAGCACTATTAGAAAAAGAGAAAAGGGAAGCCGTTCTACCAGAGGAGGTGCCTTTTATTAAACCTGACAAGACAAATGGAGCAAATGCTCCAGTTGTGATGGTGTTAAAAGCAAGGCTTATTATGTAGGTTCGTTTATTCCCTTTGGGCTTTATTAAATAGTATTTATGAAATAGAGGAATTTATACTTTAAAAAGTTAAACTGATCATATTAAGTAAAACAACAGAGAAATAAGGTAGTTTAGCTTGGGCGTTCTTTGCTATGGTGATCTCCTTCCTTTTCATAATCTTAAATACTGAATCTTTTTCTCTCTTGGTATCCACTTATTTTGATACCTGTTATCTTTTCTCCTCCTTAAAACTGATGAAACTCCCCCTCCCCCCCTTTTTTAACCTGTCAAGCTGGTCTGAGTGAGTTTGAGGACATTTTATCTTAGGTTATCTCTGTTTTATGTTCCTGATACTGCTGTTTGGTTTGAGATTAGCACATTGATTTTTGTCACAGGTCATGTTTTTTAATAGATCTGCCTTGCCTGCAGAAAACTATTCTGTTCAGTATTCCATGGTGGGTATGAAATGGCTGAGACAAAGTTAATCTGTAGAATTTTAAAGTGCCCAGAATTTTTTTGTCAACTGAGTATTCTAATATGAAGCTTTTCAGCACCTCCTTTTAGGTTACTGAACCAATTTAAAACTGATAACCCCCCATTAAAAGGCTGATGTTCTTAAAAGAGATTGGTCTATAAAATAGTATTTTCTTACCAATTTATCAACTGATTTTTTTTCTTCCCTTTTTGCTCCATCCCATTGAAACTTAACATCTTTAAATTGGAATACATGTCACAAATGTAAATATTTAATAAAAAGGAATATTCTATGTTTCATCAAATCTTGCCAAAGAAAAAAGTTAAAGAAACCACACCCAGTAAAATAACTTTAAATAAAATCCAACAGTGAAGAATAAAAGATTATATGAGGAAATATTTTTGCCAAAAATTTTGCACATCATGCTACAATATTTTTAAGTCAAGTGTTTTAGACATTTCTTTCTTAAATAATATACATTTTACAAAGAAAGATAGTCATGTTTCTAATATTATTTTATGTAATCAAAATGTCTTGTTTAAGATTTTACTAAATCAGTAATACAACTGCTAAGTAATCTTTTGACACAGAATAGAAAGCTCTAATTGCTTCCATAGTAGCTTTTCAATTAGCTCCAAGAGGAAAAAAAAAGTTCACTCAATGCAAGAGTAGCAACAATGGGTATTATGTTAAATGGAAGTAAATATTATGTATTTTGTATCAATATGATGTTACTTAAGAAAAATATTTAGGTAAATTCAAAATTTAATTTGATATCTTGATGGAAGGATTTGAATATTCTGTTGTCTAGTTTGTTGACTAATTAAATGGTCTTATAATGCTACAGTGGAACGATATATAGATTCAGAGACTTAGGAAAAATATTAACTTCTTTACTGTTAGGAAAAAAAAATTGGTTAGAATCTATGTTCATTTATCTGCTCTTTCTTGACAAAATTAGTTATTTTCTAAGACTGATAACTTTTAAGAGTTGTCAGTATTTATGGAATAGTGAACATAATTGATTTTATGTAATGAATAGGACAGAAATCAATAAGATAACAATTGGCAGTAGCAACTCAAATCGACAGTTGTGACAAATGTATCTTCTTTAGTTTATTTTTTACAATATTTTGTTAATCTTACCTAAATAGTGAAAGTTATAAAAATAATGTTCAGTGACATATTGTGAACTCTGCTCTATAATCTTAATACTATTTTTTAAAAATGTAACCTCTAAACACAAAGATAAACCTATTTGTATCTTATTTCTTAAAGAACTTTACAAGCTTTTATGTAAGCCGTTTTATGCAGACACCTAGTTACCCTGAGTTACTTTGCATTTATTCCTTAGTTTTTTTAAAAGTTATATGATAGAATTATGATTTTTGGAAACTCTTAAAATTTGATGAGTTATAAATACATTAGAACTATCAAAAGGGGAGAAATATATTTAAGTTGAATAGAATGAGTTTAAGGAATTTTTGAAAGTATGTGCTGAAATAAAATACTTAAAATTGTCCTCTGCAAATTGACATTAATGTATGGAGTAGTGAAATAATGTGAAATAAGAAACAACTCTTTTGCTAAGTTTACCTAGTGCACTTTTGGAAAAATTAATTTCAGGTATAATTTTGTTCTCTTTACTTTTAGTTCATAGTTTATGCTATGAATAAGGTGTGGGAGTTTTCCTGAACAGGAAAGACCACTTTGTACATCATCACTTAAAGAATGAAAACTATATCATTCTGAAATAATGAAGTTTTTTTTTGCCTTATTTGTCCTAAGACTTGTGAACTAATTGTCTTTTAGTATGAAACTGAAAACTTGACACAATTTTGCCATTTGTTTACATGCCATCTTTGTTTACATAATGAAAATGGTGTGAATTCTATTCATTTTTCCAAAACCATTCTTCTACTACTATTGTTATGTTAAATGGAGAAAAGTGTGACATTCCTTCCTCCCCCATCATATTCCAGTTGATATTTCTTTTCTTGAATTTCATATATACCATACATTTTTCTGAGACATCTTTTTTCTTATTGTCAACAAATTCCTAATTCAGTAATTAAAAAAGTAAGTCAAATTGTTGCACTTAGAGTTCATGAGTTTATTTTGGGGAAGAGTGGAACATTGGTATCACTTTTTAAAGGATTGCACTATGGAACTTAAAATAAGTGAATTTCTTTTACTTTTGGAATTTAAAAAACATTTTAGTGATGTTTACATTTGTTGAAAACATTCATAGAGTTAAAGAGTAAATGACTGTTACTAGATGTATGTTAAAATTTTAAAACATGTTTAACATTTATATTATATATGTGGTGCACATTTGAAAATGTACATGTACATATTCTGAGCATCTTCTTGTTCCCTGAATTTATTTGACCATTTCAAATTATTTTCTTTATGAGTAAGATTCGGATACATATATTTGTTTTGGAATTTATATGTTCCATTATAGTATGACTTAAAAATATATCAAAATCAGTCAGCTTACTGACATTTTGAAAATAGATGGGAACATTAATAAGATCTGTCTCCTACTTGAAAGGATACTCCAATTTGACATTTTCAGGCTTATCTTCAGTGAAGACCTCAAGCTCTATAACAACCTGTAACTAAAAGTTCTGGAGAAGAATCTTCTATACGATCTATAAACTTCTATACTATCTATAACTATAACTAATCTATAGTAGTTTCCACCCCCTAGTTAGTTGATTTTAATGGCGGTGGGATGACTGGAAGAATACTTGGTTGCCTTAAGTCTTCCCACCAATGAGCAGTGTTTTTATAGGCCTCAACTTTTGAAGGCTGAGTTATAGGTGAAAAGAAACACATAGTTAAAAGGTAAATTGCCTTCCTTAAATTCTTGCCATTTTATTTTGTGCAAAATGCCCTCAGAAAAGGCATTTCATTGCTTTCCACTCACTGGCCTGGTTTCCTGTTGGATGGGGACAGATAAAGATGAGTGTTTCTTTCTCTCCCCTGTTGCTATGAACCAAGCAATCTACTAGCTACATGCTGGGCTGAGAAAATGAATGAATACAATTAGTCCTTCAGGAGTCCTGCACTCTCCTGGCTTGGGAAATATATACATACATATGTATGTGCACACATAAACACATGTAATCATGCCAAGAAATAGGCCTTTTGAAAAGGAAGTTAAAGCCTTAATTTTAATAGGAAAATATATATAAGTAGCAATAGCACTTTCTTCTCACACAAGAATTTTTGTTAATGGAGGAAATTGTTCTATAAAGTATTAGTTTTCCATTTATTTTTCACTCATGATTGGCTTGGATTTTTTGTCTGACAGCTCCCCATCCTCTCCATTTTTATATATTAACAATCTCTAGATATTGGCACAAATATTATATAATGATAATATTTTGCTCAAAATAAGCACTTAGCAATGACTGTCATACATTTATTGCCTATTTGTGAAGCTTTCCCAAAGTGGATCTATTAATATTTGGTTTTTATGGGGAAGTTTACCATGTTGGGGAAACACTTCCTTGTCCCAACTTTCCTCCCCCAAATTAGCATTTATTCCAATGCAGAAAAATTTAGTGAATATCATTCTTATAAGTTGAAAATTTTTTTCTTTTTTTTTTCTGTGATAAAGTTTAGACATATTGACAAATGGCTGCTGAAGAAAATGACTTCAAACTGAGTTAATTTTTTAAAATTTCAATTTACTTTTTTATTTGCTCTTTTATGGTAATAATAATTACAAACAGCCAAATGTCAACAAATCACCATAAGTACTTTTAGCTTATTTACATTTTAGTTAGTTTCTTAACTTTATTTGAGCTGTTTTATGGAAAAATTTCTTATGATTATTTTGATGTTCAAATGTTTCTGAATGATTTATTTCTACAACTAAGAATTAAAGGGCCTGTACTTGTGTTTTAAAATCAGAAACATGGCAACATAATGAAATGGAAAACTTTAAAATGAATATATTATGGCAAATTTTCTTTGAATATTACAGTTTTATGGGTAGAAACAATTCATCTGAATGGGGAAAAAATAAAACCTGCTCATATCTTAGTATTTCTTCTGGTAACTTTAACTACTATATTTCAAAAAAGAATATAACATAAAATAACTAAACCTATATCACTAAGCTTTAAACTAAAAGTTTTCTATGAATCCAAGTAGTGACTTTTAAGATTATTAAAATATAGTTGTCAAATAGTGAAACTATATTTTTATATAAATGTCATTTTAAAATAAAAAATTGTCAATTAGTGTGTGTGTGTGTGTATATATATATATATATATATATATATTGTGTATGGGCATATACATATGCAGAGAGTGACAGAATATGAATGTGTTGTGAAACATTTATTGTTGGATCAGCTTTCACTCAGGTGCTAGTCTCTCATTTTTAATAACAAAATAAACCTTTGTCATCTTCAGAAACACCCTTCAAGCTTTTGACAGTTGGAAGGTTGAAGAAAATGTTCTGTCAGGTCTTATTTTTCATTCAAATAAGAAATAAAAACAAGTTTGACTATATTTTTTGTTTTCAAAATAATATTAAAAGAAAGAGAAATGTATATAATTGATACATCTATGTTCTTCTATCATCCTAAAATTTTTCTGTGATTTGTTTCAGTTGTAGGGTGGAACAATAAAATTATACTCCAAGGAAGGATTGCCTAACAGCTAAATTTTCAAGATTTTTATTAAATCTTGCTAGGTATAGTTTGAATCATATATAAAGGTATAGTTGAATCATTAATAGCAGTGTTTTCCTGATTATTTCTTATGATGTTTCTCTTTCTTCCCCATGTTAACTAGTAGATGTGTGATATATGTGGAATGGACATATATCTCAATATCTATTCATCTGTGTGTATATGTTGATCAGACAGTCAATAAGTTGGTCAGTCAGTAGGTCTATCTGTATGCTTTTATCAATGATCAAATAGCAGGTTTCCATTACAGAAAGTAATGCAATTGGAATAGTTGGGTCAGATGACGTCACTGACAATTTTACATGGGGCAACCATATTTTTAGCAACGACTAGGTAGGATTTTTTTTCCCCGCTTCACTTTCGATGAATTTTTCTAGACATGTTTGATGCATGGATACACAATATTCTTAAATGTTGAGATGCCTTAGGTACCAAGAAGTAATTAAATTCTTTTTTTTCAGGTTGAAAAGCTAAATTTTCATTTTCAGTTAAAACAATCTCTTTAGTAGCAGCCATCTTGTTTTAAGGCTGAATTTATTTCATTAAAATAGCTCAGAAAAGAGGACGGATAATAGAAAAGGACCAAACCATTTGATAGTTATTTGGGCAAGGAATCTTTAACTATCAGAGACATAATATTATTTATCAGTTCATAAAGATGTTGACTCCATTTTTTGTCTTATGTTGTAGAAGCAATGTCTTGAGAAAAGAATGTTTTCATTAGCAATACTATATTTAAATTAAAATAATGTGTCTTTGAATGTTAAATGATAGCTTGCACCACCATTCATTTTTATATTTTTAAGTACTGATATTTGTTTTAATTTCAACAAAAATGTATATTTTAATTGGTTACCCAATGGTTTCTGTTGTCAACCTCAAGTAGTTTATAAACTTGTGGTATATACTTGCTAACTGGCATATTTCCTAGCAATATATCAGTAAAAAGCATTCTCTTCTAAGGGGAGCAGATGACTCTTATTTAAAGTTTAAGTATTTGAAGATTTTAAAGTTACATTATAATACAGTGTTTTATTACCACCATTCCCAAAAAAATCCTTTTCCTTATGTATTATTCCTCCCATGTCTTTATATTGTCTTTCTTAGAAATATTTATGTAATCAATTTAGTGATATAACAAATTATCTGAATATTATACACTGAGGCTACTGAGTTCCATAATGTATAACTTTCTTTCTGGATTTAACAAATTCTAGAATTGCAGAATAACTATTTTAGGGCTTACAGAAGAGTTATAAAACTTACAGTGAACTTTGTTTCATGAACATCTCTTTGATTCTCCCAACATTGCTCTTTATAGAAGTATAGCTCTATACCATAAGATTAATTTCAAATGTAGTCCAATTCAGACAAAGTGAATTAATGAGTCATACTCTCAACATCTGTGCTGTAGATTGATGTGACTGAATTAATAATTGTATTTCTGACACTAACAAAATCTGTTAATATCATTTCCAGAATTTCCAAAATGATGAAAAAGAAATATATAAATAAAATTTGTGTTAGTTTTGTTTTCTTTAATTTTTTGGGGATAGATGGAAAGCAGGGGGAGGATAACAGATGCATGTCTCATGATAACAAATGGGCTGCTTGTTGCAGTCCAGGTGTAAGTGTCAACAGCTTTAACATAGAAGGACTTCTGTTATGTGGATAACCATTACTTTGTCAAAATAAATAAATAAATAAATTAACCACTCAGTAGAGGAATCCAAACATCCAAATGTTTAAAATGACCTTTCTAGTTTGGATGAACTCAAAAACATTGTGCATTTTGTTTTCCTGCTGTTCCAAGCAACCAAGGTGTTTGTATTCAGATATCCGGTCAATGAACAGTCTATGTAAAACCTGTAATTTAGAAGTACTATCTATTGCACCTTTTCATTAAAAAAAATGTATATTAGAGAGGTGAAGGAGATGGTAATATATCCTTTCTTTTTAAACAAGAAATTTCAGTGAAATCACTCCATGTTTTGCTTTTTGCTACATAATTTGTGTATATATTGGTAATATACTTTGTAGTAGTGGTAGACTATATCTTGATGTTTATAGAATTATAATGAGCAAGGAAAGATTTGACAATAAAGTGGATTTGGCTTAAATTAATTTTGCCCTTACCAAAATCAAATGTGTGTGGTGGTGAGTTTTGTAGTTGAGATTTCTATTTATTTATTTATACTTTATAAAAACAATAAGATTGGGGGGAAATAAAGGAAAAGAAATCATGCATAGTTGGGAACATTTATCCCATGTGTTTAACAATTAGGTTAAACAAAGTGGAAACAAATGAGCCCAGTCCCCTTCTATTGTTTCAGGGCAAGAAAAAAAAGAAAGATGCTGGAATTTGGAAGCAGTGACCTTCTGACACATACACAGCATGGCTATTACACTGTCACATCAAGTGTCTTGAACCACCATAATGTCAGCCTACATTTTTGAAGTTACTGACATGAGAGCTAGCTGCTAGTGGATTGGAGAGCCTCATATTGACTTTGCAGTTATATTCAACTTTCCAGTATCATAGTTGACAGTTTCATTTTAAAATTCTGAAGCTTATCATTTGAGAAACATACTCCTTTTGTTCAGTTTAGTCACAGATTTTGTAACAACTATATAGATTCACTATAGATTCCTCTGTAGTCCCCCTATACATACTTGCCTCTGAGAATAATTTCATTCATCTGGTTTGGGGGAAGGTATGTGGCAGAGGGAGGCCCAGATGTAGCATTCTTCTGCCAGCAAAGTGCTTTTCAGGTTTATTTAGTTAAAACCTCCCCCCCACCCAATAGATGAAAGCAGTAGTTTTGTTAATGGCCATTTCCTTCAGACTGTGCAATCTCACCAGTAACCCATGGATTCAGACAAACCAGGAAAGGAATCATGTTTAGAATACTATGATGTTCAATTTTTCTTCATATATTTGTTTACTACTATTGCTTCAATCAACTTTTATACCTTTTTTTTTGGGTAGTTCTCTGGGGACTCTACTTATTAAAAAAAAAAAAAAAACAACAAAAAACCTAGTGATCCAGCACTAAGAGGACTCTGATTCAAATAGTGTCACTCCTGACAGGGTTTTGAGCCAAACCAGAGGAAATAATAGGGAAATGAGAGCTGCCAAAATGTGTCTCCCAATTACTAATTAATCAAGCGATAAAGGACCTTTGTGAAAGATCTAGTGTCAGCTATGACAGCATCTCTGGGGCCCTTTATTTTAACTACTGTATAAAACAAATTAGCACAATCCACAGGGAATATGTTATCTAGTTGTTTCATATTATCTCCACTCAATTTTTAAAATGTATTGTTAAGAAACAAAACAATCCTTCCTCCAAAAACAAACTTTTAAAATGTTGTCTCTAACATTTCTCTATTTAAAAATTTTATCAGAAGATAGAATTATTCTAAATGATTTTTTCCACTTGTTAATATGCAGTACTTTTCTTCATGCTATGGATAATCAATCATATTTTAGATCATCCAGTCTCATCCCCTTAATGGATGGTTTTTGTGTTATCTTTTGATTAGAGAGCTTGGTTTTGGTATTACACATTTAACTTAGAAAAGTTCTACCTTAAATATAATAAAAAATATCACAAGAAATGCTTATATCAATATTTTGAGCATCATGATACTTGAGGAATGAAATTCTTTCTGCAAATATGGATAGGACCCAGAGCTGCCAATCTCTTCTGGCACTACTCCCACTATGGTTGCTGGACCCATCATTAAACGCCTGTTATTAGTGTATTTTTCCATAGCATTTACAACATACCTTACAACATAAAAATAAAGGGGTCCTGTGTGGAGCTCTGACTGTCAGGGGAACAATGAAAACTAATTACACACTCAGCTGTCACCACTGTCAACTGTGCTCCTGAGAAAACAACAACGTGACAAAATGCATAGATATGTATGCTACTGCATGTAAATCTATGCACATCCATTTAACGATATCTAATGGCATAAGTTTATATTATAGATCTCCAAAGGAAATATTTTAGATTGGGCCCATCTACTTTTTGTTTTGTAATTAACAAAGAGAAGCAAAAGGAATTCTACAATAGAGAGGAATTCTATAATTAGATGAGAACCAACTAGATATATAACAATAAAAACTAAGGCTTATTGCAAAGTGCTTCAAAAATGTTATTTCATTTATATTAACACATTCATGATAATAGGTATAACTCATTGTTTGGAGCATATAACCAGGTTAATTTTTGATATTGAATTATCTATTGCTAATCTTAAATTTTTTATCATCTTTTAAAAAATTCTCTTTTTAAAATTAAAAATTATGATTTTTAAAAATTACACTTATGTTTTATGACTAACTCCTGATTATGTAGTTTTCCAGTTTGTTAATTATTTTGCTTCCCCCCCCCCTTACTCTCTGTGGCTTTTAATTATTTTGCTATCAATGAGGCTAGCCAACAGTGTCTGTCTATGGGAAAGGGAAGACAAATTTAAATTAAAACCATTTTTGAAAATGCCTTTAGTCAGCTTTGGTAGGAGAGGACATTATAGGTATTAACAAAAGTTTCATGCTTTCTCGGTTTTCGCATAGGACAGTTTTTTTTTTCCTCCAGTATTTTTAATCTTTTAATTTTATATTTTCTTCTCTGAAGTGAAAACAAAGTCAGGGTAATTTTAAGAAGTGTACATTGAATTAATTGATCATATAGAACTTTCTAGTTTTTGTGGTAAAATAAATAGTACACTAGACAGTAATTTCCCTTCCTTCAGTTTCCCAATCTAACATTAATCATAAGGGACCCCTTCTTTGAAAGAATCCTCATATGATATTGCCAGTGAATTTCCCAATATTTTATGAAATACAGTACTTAAATATATGGAATTCATTTGTCTTTCTGAAAGCTTGAGAAATATGTTTGATCCTGGTGTAAAGCATATACATTGTCAGTGTAGTTTAAAATAGAATGTTATACATATTAAAAGTATATACTGATAGAGCAGAAATTTTGCTTTGGATCATGGCTTGTAGATAAAGCTGTAATGTATTATGATCATAACCTTGTGTAATTGTTATATTCAGTAACCTTATGAGTCTATGATTTTTTTTTATAATCCTACATTTTTAAAGAAATTCCTACAAAATTCTCCCCTAGTACAATTTTTTTTTTAGCACTTTCTGATTTGAAGACAAATGGTTAAATCAACCCTAAATGCTCATTTTACAATCAGTATAGTGATTCTTCAAGAATGGTTTATATTAGTATATGTTTTTTTCAGGAACCATAAAACCTTTTATGAAATGCCTTAGTAGTTTCTTGAATTAGAGAATTTTGTTTTGTACTGGGTAGGTTATGTGGAGGAGTATGTAAATAAGCCTCGTTTTTTGATTTTTTTCATAGAAAATATTATGTACTATTAGATATTATCAATCATAAGGAAAATAATTAAACATTGTTAATTACATGCTTAATGCTTATTTGTTGTTTTTAATGGCTTCATATACAAAGACTATGTTATCAATCCACTATCAATAGGACCTGAACTTTAAGCTCTCTGAAGCTACCAACAGATGCTATGCCAATGGAAATTATACTATGCCAATGGAAATTATACTTTCCAAGAACACTTACAAACAGAGTAATGCAAATAATGATTTCTTATCTAAAAATTGTTTTTAAAAAAAGAGACAGATTTGAGATGATAGGTAGGTATTTTCTAAAGTTTCTCCCATCACCACTCACATCTCCATATACTGTCATTGAAAGGACTATGTTATAGTTAAATAGTAATATATGAAATAAAATCAGAGTCTTTCAGCTTCAAGTAATTACAGCTTACTTTTTCAATGAGCTATCTTGATTTTTTATTGAGAAAATGAATTTTTTTAAAACAAAATATTTAGTAGATGTTTATGAGAATTTTTTTTTAAAGTGAAGGGCAAATAATAAAAGTAATTGATCAGATTGTTTTTATTTACAAAATTGATTGTAAATATGTGGATGAACCAATACACTGAATTCTTTATATATTCCCTGGTTCTCAGAGAGAAAAAAATTAAAGAACCTTTTTCATTGACAGTAATAACTTTGAATGGAGGAATTGGTTCCTAAAGAAAGGGTAAGCTGGGTAAATGTTCCTCAGCTGGATGATTTTGTTGATTAAAAAGCAAAAAAATTGTTTCATCTGGAGGAAAAAATAAAATTTAGAAAAGTTTATACAGATAGGATTTATGATCTTTGATTAGGGAAAAATAGATAATGTTAATAAGTTGATATTGCAGTCACTTTTTTCATTGTCCCCTTTTACAATTACTAGTAAATTTATACTTTTATTTTTTTCATTCATAATAGTGAATCATCATGGAATTGATATTTTTAGGATCTCTTAATGTTAATGAAAAGTATCTGTCATGGAGACCCATTTTTATAATGACTATGGGTGGAGTTCTTCAATAAAGCTACCTAAACATAAAAACTAATGTTATTACATTTTTTGGAAAGTTGAAGTCAGTTTGGCACCTTTGCTCCCCTGTCCCAAACAAAAACATGAATTAACTCTTTTTCCAGAACATTTTCATTTTTTAAACTGTTTCAATGTTCAGGTTTGGAGAAAAAAAATTCACACAAGAATCTCAAACACTGTCAGAAAAATATTAATTAAGCACTTAACTCTTAGATTCTTCAATATACCTGTATTTAATTTTACATGATATGCATTATTAAGGAGTTGAAAAATACATTTTTAATAAATAAAATTATGTCTCAAATTCATCAGGGAACCAACTAAATTCATTTCTGTAAAGTGAAGAATCCTTTTATGATGGAAAGAACATTTTTTTAAATCTCTCTTTTTAAAATGGATTTGTAGATTATATTTTATTTTGAAATATGACACATTTTATTTTTTCATTGTTATATATCTTAAGAGGACTCTAGCAGATGGATTAAAAAGGTGATTATATCTAGAGAAAGGAACTCAAGAATTAAGGATCAAATCTATCCTAATAGATCGTTTGGGTATCTTATACATCAAATAGTGACAGGCTCACCACAGGTGTAGCATAAGATGATTTTCAGCAGTTACTGACCCTTGACAAAGTGGCAAAGAAATTTTGTTTATGGAAACTTTTAAATTCCTTTTTGGCACTATATTCATGCCATGCCTCTGATATCCAGACCCAAGTACCTAGTGCTCTCGCATTCTGTCTTTTGGCTATTTGGAGGTAGATTTTCCATAGGGCTTCAAAATTATCCCTCCCACATTCGCATGTATCAAATAAATTTCTAATTGCTGGAATATATGGAGAGGCTTTTTTGTTTGTTTTTGTTTTTAGCAAGCAGACTATTTTTGATACCCTTTGGCTGTTACTAATGCTTTTCTATCTTTTTTCAGGCCAGAACAAAAGAGGCTTGCAATTTAGCACCCCACTTCTTCAAATACTTTTGTTGCAGATTAATGTGTGTGTGTGTGTGTGTGTGTGTGAAAAGATCTTTTCCTAACACATATTGCGTGTAACTACCTAGCAGATCATCTGTATTTTAGACATCTGCCAAAAAAAGTATATGTGTGTGTGCATGTGTTTTAAACACTGTGGGGCTTCTGAGTAATCACTCTAATTCTCATAGGTATTTAAGTGACTATTGAAGTATTTATATATAGATACTTTTAAAAATTTTATTTGCATACATAGTACATTGTTTTATAATTTTTTAAAGTTATCTTTTGCTCTTGAAGGATTAAATGTCTTATATCCTGGAGCAGCATGTTCTAAGGGGAGAATTAGCTGAGATCCATAAAATACATATTTTGTGTTCAACAAATTAGTGAGTATTGACAGTAGAATTTTGCCTACAGAATTTAAATATTGCAATCAAATATTTTGTATTGGAATATTTAAGAAGCATATACCTTATCTCTGTGAACATATTTCTTCTGAATAATAAAATATGCATGTTAGGTCTAATTTTTGTTTATATACCGGAACACCTCAAAATTTACTTGTTTTTACATAATTAATTGGTATGTGGTTGGTATTTCTTCACCTTATATTGGGAACCTAGTGTCCACAAAATAAATTTGTCATGACTTGACCTCTGGTAACTTTATAAATAGATTTCTTATTTTAAAACACTTGTAGTTTTACTTGATTTAGTTTCTGTTCTTGAGAAATGCTAAATAAAATCCATTGCCTATTCCAGGCTTCTTTTCTTTATTTGATAACACTGTCACATCAAAAAAATTAAGTTTATGCAAAAAGAATACTATGCCAAGTATGAAGGAGACAAACTACTGTTGCCCTCATAGATTATGTAGTCTAGTAAGAAGATTTAACATATACAGATATTTAGACCGTATTATTATAATGAAACAAATCTCTAGTTTGATTATTATTTTCCTGCAATTATGGATTCAGACCTTATAGAAACTTTGGAGATGATTGAGTACAATTCCTTCATTTTATAGACAAGGAAATTGAGGCCCAGAGTGAGTAAATGCCCATGGTCGCATAGTAAGTGTCTGAGGATTTAAAATAAGGTTTTCTAGTCACCAACTATATTACTTTAATACATTCTGTTTCTGATTTGTCAGAAAAATGTGTATACTAATCTGTGAGGTTTGTTTTTTAAATAGGCATTCATCAACTTCAGAGAATGTCAACTGTAAAAATTTAATCAGGTATTCTCCTCTGCTTTCATGATTGTTATGTGTGATATGACTATTATTATTATTATTATTCATAGCAAGCTCATTTTAAAAGAGTCTTTAAATGACTAGAATAACCTGTAGTCCATTTCGTAAAATATGGGAGTTTTTAAAGGATCTCAAAGGTTATCTTGTCAAACTGAGGTCTTAGTAAGAAGTACTAAGAAACTCACTGCCTTCCAAGGCAGTTTGTTCCCCTTTTGTATTATTCTAATTGTTTCTGTTTTTCCCTATATGAAATTAAAACCTTCCTCTCTGTCACTCCTATCCATTGGTCCAAAGTCATGGCTTAGGATTTAAGGGTACTCTTCTGCATCAAATACCTTTAAATATTTGGAGACTATTATCAATACCAACTCATTCTTTTATTCTTAAAGCTGAAAATCTACATTCCCTCTAGCCAATCCTGGCATGACATATTATTTGGTGGTGATAGGATGTGAAATATAATTGGGGATAATAAATGAGTGAATTTAATTAACAAAAACATCCAATAATCCTCTCATCCCCAATTTTTCCTTATTAAGAGAACTTTTGATGTCTGCTTTTTGGATGATTTCCTAAATCTTACACTTGCTTTTGTTTTGTAGGGAAAGCCAAGTTACTTATATGCATTATACTTGTTTTGTTTTTCTTTTGATTCTTAAAGAAAAGAATTAGTGAAGTATTCTTTAACTCCACAACTATTATAAATTATAATTTTCAAACATTGATATATAGGAGATTTGTACAAAAATCATTTCTAATTTTTTAAAACACAGTTTATTAGTTCATTCGATACCTCATAGAAAAAGTATAAAATGTAAAAGGAATTTTTGAACAGATCTTTTGGCATTTAAAAAATGAACTCGAGAATAAATCATAGTACTACAATAACATATGTACAGTATTTTGCAACCTTTAAAGTGATTCATAAATTCTAGCTATGATGATGAGGATGATGATTATTATATGGGGTTTTAATCATTTTAGTGAAGTTTTATAATTGTGATTTCAGATGAAGTTTATATAGTAGTTGATTTTTTTTTAAATAGATAAGAAGCATGAAGTTTTTTTTTTTTTTTTTTTTTTTTTTTTTGCTGTGGCAGCATTGTATAATGAAAAGACCCTAGGGCTCCAAGTTTGAAGAGACAGATTTGAATTCTACCTCTAGGACTCACTAACTGTGTGACTATGAGCAAGTTATTTTCTTTCCATTTTTCCTCATCTGTCATAATAGGATATCCTCACAGGACATGTTGTGAAAATCAAATGAGATTATGTAAAATGCTTTAAAAACTTTAAACTGTTACATAAATACCACTTATTAAGTTTACTTTTTTTGGTGAAAAATTCTGTTGTCCTAATTTTTTGTACATGCAATAATCTAATTTTGCAATAAATTCTTTGTACCAGTGCTTTTGGCTGTGCCCACAGCATAGTGATGCCAGTTAATGAAGAATTCTACAGATTGAGGAAAAGAAAGCAGACTGACAGTTTTTACTTTTTCATTTGGCAGCTGTGTCCCCGTGGGAAAATTACCTAACATCTCTTATCATCAGTTTCTTCATCTTTAAAATGTTAATTGTTCATCAAGGAAAAAGTGATGCAATTTATATTAAAAAAATATAAGTGATGAAGTATTAGATAAATATGAGAAGTTATTAAAATATTGGGTTCCCTTCATTTGCTTTCAAGATATTTGGCATATAGATGGTATTTATCACATGATAATGATTTGATAGTAGGTATCTGACATTAATTGGTGTGGGTAGCTAGATGGTGCAGTGGCTAGAATACCAGGTCTGGAGTTAGGAAGAACTGAGTTCAAATGTGACCTCGGACACTTAGTAGTTGTATGACTCTGGGCAAATCACTTAACCTTGCTGAAACTAAGTTTCCTTATCTGTCCTCTTCTAATGACAGTGCATTGTCCATTGTTGGAAATAGTAAGTTTTGGTAGTTGATAAGATCAGTACCCTACTGGACAACATTTGCATGTTGTTTCTGTCTGATAATGGGATTTTTAGAGTGTTCTATCATCTTTAGAGGACAATCAATTTTCCCAATTACAAACTGCTAATTAGTACTGAAAAATCTAAACTGTTTAGTTGATCAAGTCTCCTTTATTATTTCTACAAAAACAGTGATGTGGACATTTATTTATCTATTATTTCTTTATCTGCCTTTCTCCCCTCCTCTTTTTTAATTCTCTTTTTCCATTTAAAAATCCAACAACCTCTGGGGGCTCCCCACTGTTGAGTTCTGCTTGGAAGGAGCTGTAAAACAGTAGCTCCAAACTGAAGTAAATATTGACTAGGTCTCTGAGCTGAGCCCTTCTCAAAGGATCCTATTGTTCCTCCTTAGTCAGCACTCCATAGCCAAGGCTCAAGTATGCATGTGTTAGAAAATGAAGAAAGGCAGCAGAAGGAAATTAAACAGGGCACACAGCTGAACTTGTAAATGCTCCATATAGAGGAAAGGGAAACCTACAACAAAGAGAGCAGGAGCTTATACTGGGTTACTGAAAACTTCAGAGACATTGGATTCCTTCTCTCTGTTAGAGAAGTTTTTGATACTTGTAACTTCTTGCCTTGCTTTGAATGGAACTATCATCCCACTCATGCTTGTTGTGTCATCCCAAATGGAAATTAAATATCTTATGTTTAAAGATTTTTAAAGAAGAATCATGCAAATCTAGGCTCTAGAACTATAATTTGTCCTAATTAATAAATGTTCTGATGCTAATGTCAACAGGAGAACTCTTGTCAGTTTCTTAAAAACTACTTTCTGACCATTAATCCTTGTGGGTTTCTCTTAGTGCTTTAAGATCTTATGGAAATCAAATAAATCAAACCATTACCATCCAAAATAAAAGTTCTCAAGTTCTAAAGAGGGGTTTTCATCCTTTTCTTAAAAAAACCATAACCTATCTAAAAGACATAAATATTTTTCATTTAATTAACCGATGCACATATTTCTCTTTAAAAATAGAATATACTGAATAACAACTCCTGGCATTTTTACTGCTTAAGGGTCTAAACAGTTGGCTGATTTATCTTGTAACAGAAAAACATCTTAATATTGACTATAACATCTTTAAAAATTCTCCTATGTCCTGATTGCAAAATGATTTTCAATAAATATAATATAAGGAAATCAAATGACTACATTTAATTAATTTCCTATTGGTATACCAAAGTTCCTATAATCTTAAATTCTTATTTATTGTTTTTTAATAGGTATATACCTGAAGGCTAAAAACCAAAGTGTGGGCAAATTTTATCATGTAAGACTGATTTTTTTCTAAATTCAACACTTTTTTGACGTAAGATAGTATATTTTCATAAAAAGTATTGGTATATTTAGTTAAATCATAATGAATATGAAGCTAATTTGTTGAAATTTTACAAGGTTTGACTTTTATAGAAAGGACAGAGGCTTTCATTTTCAGATCTCTGAAATCTAGGGATAAGTACAGATAATTAGTATTATAGTAGAAACGTAAATAGGACTTTAATGTATTTATTTATTTATTTATTTTTTGGTATGACTTTTGGTTTGACTTGCTCAGCATCACAGTTAGTATATATCAAGTATCTGAGACTGGATTTGAACTCAGGTCCTCTTGTCTTCAGGATTGCTGCTCTATCCACTATGCCATTTAGCTCACCCTGACTTTTTAATGTATTTTCAAATTTTTGCGTTGTGCTATATGTCATAAATGACTGGGTATCTGTAGCTTATTGAGGACTTTTGTGGCTAGAATTATAAATTCTAGTTGTAGGGTGGTAAAGGTAGTGGGGTAGTAAAGCTTATTCTAATGTTAATTTTTCTCTGAGTTCATAGAATCATCGCTACACTAGTATGGTTTCCTGAGGTGATTTGTTAATTGTGTAATTAATATTTTCCTTGATTCTACAACTTTTTAATGCCAGTTGTGGAGTTTATGATAGAGAAGAAAATACAATTAATTCATATAAGTAGGGCAATAGATAGAACACTGGGCCTGGAATCAGAAAGACTGTTCAAATTTGACCTTCGCATTTACTAGCTTGTGACCCTAGAAAAGCTAGTTAACCTCTCTTAAAAGGGATTAAAAAAAAAAAACCCCACCTACCTCCTATGATTGTTGTTCAAATGAGAGAACATTTTAAAAGTACTTAGCACAGTATCTGGAAAATACTAGGTGCTATATAAATATTGTTATTTTTGTTATTGTTATTCTTACTATTTCAAGTAATACGATTTCTATGGTTTCAAGAAGTGGTTTTTTTTTTTTTTTTTGAACCTCTGAGAATTATTGAGTGAAAATTATTGAGTGAAGCAATGATGGCACCTTGCTCCACACACCATGTTATTTACTGGCATGTTGCTTATTGATAGTCAGATTTCAGTGAGTAGCTGAAAAAGTGGGTATTCATTATACATCATCTCACAAGAGGCATATGGCAGGCCTGTGTAACTGGGGGAAAAGCAGGTTTGCTCATTTCCTGAATGTTTTCTGAAAGGATGAATGAAAAGGTGAAAGTACACTAAATCTAGTGCCAGAAAACCTCAGAGCTTAAAACTCTTTTTGCTACTTTGTATATCCATGGTCTTAGGAAACTCACATCTCCTCTGGGTCTCAGATTCTTCATCTCTAAAACAAAGTGATTAGGCTAAATAAAGGGTTCTTAACCTTTTTTTAAAATTGTCATGAACTCCTTTTCAGGATAATTTTTTAAAATTCACAAAATAAAATACATAGTATAATAATAGAGACAAATTATATTGAAATATATATATAAAATTTTTCCTATCCAAGTTCATGGACCATTTCTCCTGCCCCCAAATAGATTCATTGACCCCTTGAGTGTCTGTGAACTCTAAGTTTAAAAACTCAATGTCTCTTCTAGTTCTAAATCTACAATCCTCTTATCCCATTACAAAATGTGTTGTTTAGTACCATTAATAGTTACCCTCCTGGAGGAGTGCAGTGGTACCTTAATTACAAATGTATTTTGGAGTCATGCATTCAAGCTGTTTTTTCTTTTGAGCTATTGGGCAATGAAACAGCTAGATGAATAGAGTGCTGGACCTAGAGTCATAAAGTCCTGAGTTCAAGTGTGGCTTCAGATACTTAACTAACTGTGTGATCCTGGACATGTCAACTTAACTTTGTTTGCCTTAGTTTCCTCACTTGTAAAATGAACTAGAAAAGGGAATGGCAACCCATTTCAGTATCTGTGACAAGAAAATCCCAAATGGGGTCACAGAGATATAGACATTACTGAAAAACAATGTTGGACGACTCTAGGTAATATGAATATGTTCACACATGTATTTATAATGTGTATTTATAGACATATATAGAGCATGTGTTTTGTGTTAGATCTCTTTAGTTCTGTTGGCATAGGGGAAAAACTCTATAAATGCAGATCAGCAATTGTCTACAACTTGTAGCCTTATAGGATTGCCCAAGAGACTTGAGAGTTAATTATTTGACCCACAACCTTGTCAGAGGCAGGACTTGATCCCAGGAGTTTTGTGATTTTGAGGTCTGGTACTCTATCTACTTATCTACTAGTTCTGGTGACCATTTTGTGTGAATTCCCTTGATGTTTCCAATTTTTTCTGTCATTTTGGGGCTACTTTTGTTTTCATCTTTATTTCTGATCTGTTAGGGAAGTTTTATAGACACTGTATTTTCAAATGGTAAGCCACTCCCAGTTTCAGATTATCTGTCTCCAGATAAGGGCAAAGTGGTAATTAAAAAAAAAAAATTGTAAATACTTGCCTTGCATAGACTCAGCTTTGCTATGGTGTTACATTTGGAAGGAATACATGTAAAAGTTCAAAAATTCATCACTGAACGCCTTTAGTATTTTGTAAAAGATTTGTTATGTCACATTTCTGGCACTTATTTTCTATTACATTTATCTCTAAATAGGCCATTCTGCTTTTGCTTGAAGATCTTTAGTGAGAAATACTTTTTGAAGTAACTTATTTCATTTCAGAATACAAAACAAGGAGGGATAGCTGAACAGACTGGATGACTGTCAAGATACAGGAAGATAATTATAAGTTAGAGCACTGGGTTGAAATGACTAAGGTGGGTTTATAGGGGTAAATATAAAGGCTTACATTTACATTCAGAAATTCAGCTTCCCAAGTTCAAGATGATGGGGGCATGGTTAATAATAATCATGGCTAGCATTTAGATAGCACTTTAAGGTTTACAAAGTGCTTTACAAATACTAGCTCATGTAATCCTCATAGTACCCTTGGATAAAGGTACATTAATTATCCTTATTTTACAAATGAGGAAACTGAAACAGCCAGGTTAAATGACTTGCTCAGGATCACATCTAGCACTTGTCTGACTCCAGGTTCAGTTTTTTACCCACTGTGCCATTTACCTGCCAAACTGCAGTTTAAGAAAGATCTTGGAATTTTAATGAACTGCAAACTCAGCAGTGGGATATGGAAACCAAAAAAGCTAATGTTTTCTCAGACTGCATTAAAAAAGCATAATTTCCAGGAAAAAGATGTGATAATCATAATCAGTACTATGTCTTGCTTAGACAGCATTAAAAATATTGTGCTCTGCTCTGGGTACCACAGTTTAGAAAAGAGATTGATAAACTGCAGAGTTTCCAAAGGATGACAACCAGAATAGCAAATGGTTTTGGGTCCATGCTATATGAGAATCAGTTAAAGAAACTGGAGATATCTAGCCTGGAAAAAAAAAAGATTTAGAATTTTAGGTATTTAAAGGACTACCATGTAAAAAAGATAACTATCTTCTTTTCCCCAACAAACCCTTCCCTCTTCCAAATTTTCGTATTCATCCTTAACTCTTAATTCTTACCCTCCATATCCAATCTGTTGCCAAAGTGTGCCTATTTTGTTTTTGTAACCTCTCTTGCATATGCCCCACTTTCTCTGCCAGCACTGCTGCTACCCTGGTTCAGACCCTTAAAACCTTACTCATGCCTGAATTGTTTCAATAGCCTTCTCATTGGTCAAACTGCTGCAAGTCTTCCCACGTTAGTCTATCCTCCACTTAGCTCTCAAAGTGGTCTTCTCCAAATGCAGATCTGACCATGTTACTTAACCTTCCCTAAAAAAAAAAAAAAAAAAAAAAAAAAATCTGGAGTGACTTCCTTTCCCTTCAAAAATCATATACAGAACTTTCTGGCTCTCAGAGCCTTTCATAGCCTGCCTTTCTTTATCTTTCCAGTCTTCTTATGCCTTATATTCCCCCTTCCACATACTTTTCTATCACTCTTCTATACTCTGGCCTCTCAGATGTTCGTTAGCCAAGACACTCAAGACATTTTCATTGGCTGTCTGTTCCCTCATATATGGAGTGCTTTTCCTCTTCTCTGCTTCCTGCCTTTCCTGGCTTCCTTAAAGTCTCAGCTAAAATCCCACTTTACAAAAAGCCTTTCTCAGTCTTTTTCAATTCTAGTGTCTTCCCCTCTGTTTCTTATTTCTACTTTATTCTTTGTGCAACTGGTTCCTACTTAGAGTTATCCTTTTCAATGGATTATGAGCTCTTACAAGAGCAAAGATTGCCTTTTACCTTTATTTGCATTCCCTACTTAGCACAGTGCTGGGTACATAGTAGGCAGTTAAATGTTAATTGACTGTTCTGATTGACTCCAGAGGCTATAATTAGGAATAATAGATTGGAGTCATAAAGAGGCAAAATAAGACTTCCTGTCATTAAAAACAAAACAAAACCACTTTAAACAATCAAAATTTTCCCAAAGTTGAAAGATTTTTCCCTTTTCTCTCTCCCTTTCTCCTTCCTTTCCTTTCTTCCTCGTTACCTCCTTCTTTCTTCCCTTTCTCCCTCCCTTCCTCCCTTCCTCTCTTCCTCCCTCCCTTTCTTCTCTCAATTGTAACTAATGTCCAGTTCTATAATTCTGTGATTCTTTGGCTCTGTACAGCTATTGTATCTTTTCTTTAACTTCTACAGATTACATACATACAAATATGATCTCTTTTCTACTTGACAGCCCTTCAAATACTAAATTACAAGTATCATAATCTTTTTAAAGCCTTTTCTAGACTAAATGTTTTTAGTTCTTTCATTAATTATTGAACAACATAGTTCTGAGTTGCCTTGCTTTTCTGGTTATACTTTGTATGCACTATAGCAATAATCAACATTCATTTTAACCAGGGTAAGATTTAAAAGAGTACCTTTTAGAGACTGAACTTGTTTTGTCAGATCCTATGTATTGTAGCTTGGAGTTGGAAGGGACTTCAGAAATTAATAGGTACAGCTACTACTTAAATCATAGATGCTGTGTATATTGTAACATTTCCAGGAAGTGCTCACCCAGCCTTCAAACTGTCCTTTAAGATGATGGAGTTACATACCTATCATTTGTCTTGTCCTAAAACAGTGATAAAGTTGAAATTTCAACCTAGAGTTATGAGACAAGTGTAAATCCCAGCCCTATCACTTTTACTTGTATGACTTTGGTCAAGTCATCCAACAATTATGTGATTACATTTCCTCCTCTTATAAAATGACTGGATTTGATAAACTCTAAGGATTCTTTTTGGAGTCTTGCTGTTATGATCTTAAGAGCCTTCACATTTTAATGGAATGATTTTTTCACTTTAAGTATCTAATTAAAAAGTTGTACTAGAGAAGATACAGGATGAGAAAGGTATTATTTATTGGTAGAGGTGAAGGGCAGAGGCTTGGAACTCCTGAGAGTATGATCCTTGGAGGAGCAAGAGACTCTAGAAAGTTAATTTAAATGTGTACCTCCTTCTTCTACCTGTGTCTGCATCAACCTACCCAGTTTCTATTCTGAAGGATTATTTCCTCCTCTTCCTGCTTAAAACTGGTTTTTTGCCTTTTCCTTAGTATATCTTTTCTGTAACTGAGAAAATGGTATACATTAATTAATTGGTATTTAATATTTACTGGGTTCTAGATAATCATGGGACTTATTCATTTCACTCTGGGATATAATTTTCTTCCTAGCAAAACAATACACAAAATATGCACGTTGATGTATATTTGAGGTTTTCTATGAGAATAACAGAAGAATAAATTAGTAGCACCAGATCTGAGGATCTTCCTGGCTCCTTAGTCATTATTGAATCTTCTTGTAGTAAAAGATATGAATCTATACAGAAACTGAAATTCAACTCTAAAAGAAAGCAAACAAACCCTAATATAGTCTTTGCAAAGAAGCAGTGAGCCATAGTGGATAGAGGGCCATCCTCAGAGATGGGGCAACTTTGGTTCAAGTTTGTTCCTAACATATATTAGCGGTAGAATCACAGAAAAATCACTTTCAGTCTCCTTGGAAACAAAGATTAAGTTAGAGAAAATCTATACACATGGAAGTATAATTTTCACTGGGAAATTCTACACCCAATGATATCCTTTGTCCAAATCGTTCACACACTGGTTCTCCCTTTCCCCTCCCCCACAAAGACAAACATCTTGAAAAACTACAACCCTATAGTTAACTGTATAAAGTTATACAGCATATTCATATCATTGTCCTTGTCTTACATAATTATTTTATTAAAATTTATTAAATGAAGTTGAATTTAAAAAGTACTTCAAATTCTGAAATTAAAGTTATATTTATAGCTTTCTTAAACCTGAAATTTATTTATGTCTATCCATGAAATGGTTTTAGTTCCAAAGTAACTTAGAAATATTTCTTTCAAATAAAATATTCTAACAAGACTTGTGAAAGAAGATTTTTTTCAGTTCTCAGTATTATTATCATTGTATGCATGTTATATTATAACATATTTTGATTCAATTTAAGGTTTGCCTTCTTTTATCCTTGTGCAAAAAAAAAAGAAAAAATAGGAACAATTTAGAAAATGGGGAAATCTATAAATATTAAATATAATGTATGGATAAAAATGTATAACCTAAGATATCACAGAAATAAGATTCTTTATTGATTTGCATTATCTCTTATCTCTTTTCTCATGAAGCTAATAAAATACTCACTATATATTAAAAACCCTAAAATGGCAACAGTAAACTTAAGAATTTGAAATATATAATCTAAAATTGTAATTATCAAAAGGCCAATTGAAGAGCAAGAAAACTTGCTTGCTATTTTGGAGAGGATTCAACAAAGAGAGGAAATTAAACAATTAAAGATTGTATACAATTGCATAAAGATTGTGTTAATATATACAAAGGTTATTTTCATCCATTTTAGTTACACAGCCTTATTCACCTTCTATTTGTGTATACCACATTAAATAGTCTTATTAAAGAGGAAAGAAAACTTTTGTTTATTTACATACTTCAAACCTGTTTAATTATCCATTCTCAAAATGGTTTCTGATTCAAATTATTTTAATTATGTTTCCTTGTTTGATTGGAACAGATTAAACATATCTTCTGTGGCAATGTGACTTCAATAAATTTATGAAGGTCTCATAAATTAGAGACATTAGGTCTCATTCTCATATTACCTCATTGTGCTAAGTAGATTGATTGGAAACCATCAATCATGATAAAGTTGAATATATATTTATTAATATTTATTAAATTGTTGAGTATACTTAATTTTTTCAATATTATCTGATATATGATTGGATTTAGTCTTCCAAGTTTTGCTTTTAGACAGATTTATTTCATTAGACTAGTGTTATCCTAGGCCTTTCTTGTTGAAAACAAGTATTTAAAGGTAGATTTTTACTAAAATTTACTTCTTTTTAGTATAGTTATATATAGTATAGTTAGTATATAACTTTAACATTCTTTGAATTGTAGTTTTTTCCGTCAAAAATATAATGAAGATAGGACTTTAATTATATATATTTTTTCTGACAAATATTGAGCTACCATTAATAAATTAATATAGCTTGAGTTTTGTTAAAGATAGCAGTTATATAAAGCATTTGTTGTATGGAAGGTTTTGAGAATCAGAATTTCATGTTTCTCTGAATTCTCTGGATGATAGACATCTTTAGCCACTTTATTATATCTCATATTTGTCTATAAATTTAAATACATACATTTACTAACAGATCCTGAAAGCTTTGGATATAAATATTTCATATTTCATATAATTCTCACTTTTTATATTCTGAAGATATCATCTGAAAGATTGGTTTCCAATATATTATGGAAATGGGGCATATTATATGTATCTTGACTTGATAATCTGTTTTACTTGGATTTTTTGAATGGTACTATATGTCTACAAGTCACTATAACTTTAAATCCAAGTTCATTGAAGAATTAATGTTAAATTTCATACTGTCTCTTGACTGGAGCTGTTTTAACTACAATAAAGATTACTTTGTGAAACATTTTAATCAGAGTTAAATTTATTTGAAGCGTATGAGATTGCATATTATGAAGCCTTTTTTTACACTAGAATCTCTACTATGCACTAAACAGCTTCTGAAATTAGTTTTTGTATTACCCATTAAGATTTGTTTGAAAAACATGCCAGTAACCAGTGTTAATATATCGATCTAATATAGGCTATTATCCCAAACAGAAAAGGACAATTAGTAACATTAAGTTGAAGGACCTGCTCACAATTCTGCATTCCATGACATTTACTTCCAAATAAATCTTTTATAATATTTAAAAGAACCATAAATACCATGTACAAATGAAAATGTTTGTGAATTTTAAAACAATTTTAAAATTCAACACATTTTTTTCCTATTTCAAATAAAAGGGATTCAGCTTCACTCAGTGCTATTTCCTAGTTGCCACATGGTAAAGAGATGGAATCTTACCTAAGTTAACAGATAATCATTGTTCATAATATAAATTTAAACAGGATTCATTGCTTTTCTCAACTATACTATTTGATTGATCATCCACAGAATCAGAGCAATATTAGTGTTACATGCAGCTTTCTTGTTCACCACTTACATTTTTCAGATCTGGATTCCAAACTACTGATTAAAGAGTTACTCAAATTCACACCACCAATTAATAGTAAAATTGGGATTAGAACCTGGGCATCCTATGTCATCTTGATAAAAACAAACAGTATTTAGATAGCAAGAAAAGGCAAAATTATCTATTTTTTCTTTTTTATTAATGTATACAAATGTTTTGTTTTTAGGTCATAGTAGAATTAAGTCAAAAATAAACATTCTATGCTAACATAATTTTTATCTTTTGAAAAAATTAACAAATCAGAAAATTTCTTAATCTTTTTGGACCATTTCATAGATATTAGCACTGAGTGTTTGCTATATATATATTAAAAATAAGCATTTTTAATGTTTAAAATCCTTTTGATATTAACATAATGTTTTATGATCAAACATTTCATGACCATAACGATTAGCTCGAAGATCAAGAGTTGGAACAGACCCTTGTGGTGTTATATAAGATGAAAAAGGAAATTTAACTTAATACTTTTTTTAAATAGTGGAAGAATTGCACAACTATGTAACTCTTATCTATTTAGAATTCCTAAAAGTTTCTGACTAGTTAAAAGTATGTTTTGCAAGAAAAAATGCTAAATAATTTTCCATTAAGAAAATGATGTTCTTTTCATTTACAAATTGTTAAATTCTGTATTTACATGTGAAATTTCTTTAGGCAATTTTTTTTTTTTGCTCTCTCAAGTCTTTTACTCTTGATTGTTCAAGCATTTGACAGTTCCTTTTCATCATGTTGTCTGTATGGTAAAATAAAGTAAAATCTTTCCTCTGTTATTAAAAAAAAAGAGTAAAAATAAAATTAGAAAAATTTGTAAAAGTTAAAAGTTTTCTGATGGCTAATATATATTAAAGCAGAATTGCAATGTAGTGTTTGCCTGAGAAATTTGAGCCAAGGTGTCTATTTATCTCTAATGGAGGATGACAACTAAGGATTTAAAAAGTCATCCTCCTTATTGTTTTCTACACAAAAACCTTCCGCCTGCATCTTTCAACTTTGTATCACCACTTCTAAAGGATCCATAGGCAAAGTGCTGAATTTTTATTAATCAGCTTAACCTAATGAGATGAAAAGACCTTTTGAAAAGAATGAGGAAGAAGGGAGTGACAGAGAGAACCATTTTCATATTCTTTTCCACTAACATTTTCCACACAGAATTTTCAGAGCTACTAATTTAGTTCCGGTTCTAGCTAATTCATTTGGTCAGTCTTCCTCATTTTCATCCAATTTTGGACTTTTTGTAGTCATGTGCTGATGATTTTTTTTCTTTTTTAAGTAGACAGCTAAAGGGAAGAATTAATGAGAGTTGAGGGGGGAAATACCTTTGGGAAAGGAGGCAGGAAAGCTTAAGCTGATAAAACATGACTCTTTTTTGATGGAGGCTCTGTTTGGATAACTTGCCCTTTTTCTAAATTCTTCTCTCTTCCCGCCCTCTTTTCCCCTCTTTTTTTCTCTCTTGTCAAACCCACTTCATAAACGGTAGCAGCTGGAGATCTTTTAGTGGCATTCAGGGATTACTGCCCTTCAGGATTTTAATAAGCTCTGATGCTTGAAATGCCTGTAAGGGTGCTCTCTGAGACAATTACCATTCAGGACTGGGGATTGAGGACCCTTCAGTGGCCCAGATGGTTAGGGTTCTGTGCACGGGCAGATAGTATTCCAAGAACAACAGATCACTGAAGCAGAGCATTTATGGGGCCAAGGGGGAGTGGAAAGGGACATGGCAGAAGAGAGGGGGGAGGCATAAGAGGGAGGTATGTGTTTCCATCACTTCTCAGCTAATCAAAGCTGAGTTTACCCATCCTTCCATAGATGATTGAATTTCAATCTATGACCCCTTGAATTGCTACTCGTAAGATCGCAAAACCTTGTGGTTAACATATGCATAGTAGAGTATAAGATGACCTAACTATGTAATTTAAAGGTCACTACTTTCATTCATAAGGAGATCGTTGGAAGAGGTGTTTCTTGAAGACCCTGTGCTATTTGTGTTGTGGACATAAGCAGAATGCTGTTACAAGTGCTGAACTTCTTTTTTGAAGTCTGAAGGTATTGGGTATTAGAGTGAAATATTAAAATTGTTATTTAAGGCCCTTAGTTATTATTACAGAATAGAAATCTCTTTTAAGGTAACTATTTCTGACAGCTTTTTCAATTACTGAGAGCCAATCTCAGATTTAGAAAGACGAGGGTCTAGGACCTGTCTCTGATGGCTCTGTGACTCTAGGAAAGTCACTTAACCTCTGAGTGCCCTTGCTCTAATCCACTAAATTGTTGGAAGAGTTGGAGTTTTGCATTGGTAGAGATTCTTTGCTCCCTGGGAGTTTGCTGTACTAATGAGATCACAGGTCTGCCAACCCACTCCATTCCATCCTTTCCAACAAAAAAACCAAAAAGCTAATTTATCCTAATAAGTTGTTTTTTTTTTTTCAAATTCAGCTTCAAGAATGGCTGGAGAAAAACAAAGATATGGAATAGTGATTGAATTTATTTTTAAAGAAGGAGTAGAAAGGACATTTATTTAAAAGTAGATAATACAGGATATGATTATGTTACTTTCCAGAGTCTCAGTAAATAATTCATGGTACCAAACAGATTGTTAGACCTGCACAGGATTTTGGAGATCAAAGAGTCTAGCTCCTTTGTGTACTTAGTTCTTGAGAGGTTAGATAATTTAGTTGAATCCATTCAGATTTCTGTTTCTTTGGATCTTAGATTTAGAGCTGGAAGTGACTTTGTTGTTCAGTCCTGTCTTAGTGACCCCATTTGGGATTTTCTTGGCAAAGGTTTGTCATTTCCATCTTTAGCTCATTTTTATAGATGAGGAGCTGAGGCAAACAGAGTGAAGTGGCTTGCCCCAAAGAGCATAGCTAATAAATATCTGAGGCCAGATTTGAACTCAGGAAAATGAATTTTCTTGATTCCAGGCCCATCACTCTATATCCATTGTACCTTGAAAAAGGTCTTTGAAATAATTGAGTCTGATACTCTCAGATGAGGAAACTGAGGCTTAAAAAAATTAACTGCCATTGTTCATAAAATTAAGAAGTAGGAGTAAGAAGTAAGAAGATTTGAATCTAAGTCTTACTATAATTCTAAGCCCAGCACCACAATATATATTGATACAGAATTCACTATTACCACAACTATAAGGTTCTTTCTATTTTTTAAATGACTTTCTCCAATACTTAACTTTAGATATCTGCAACATATTAACTTTTCTCACTTTTATTTCTACTCCAGAGGATAAAAACATATTTCTTTCCTTTTTGCTTTCTTTCTTTCTTTCCCTTTCTTCTTTCCTCCCTTCCTTTCTTCTGCTAAATTAGGTTGTTGGTCATATTCTGATTTTGGGGGGGATCATTTGAAAGTTATGTGGATCCCTGAGAGGATAATACAAAGAATGCAATTTTTCCCTCTTGAAACTATCTCCTGTATTTTTTAGATATTTATCTAGTGCTTAGCACTTTGCCTAGCAAATACTATGTGCTTAATAAAGGTATATTTAATTGAACAATTTTATCTTATATAAGTAGTGATCAGAGGAGCAAATTGTCTCACTGAGGGAAATTTTGGTTACAAGGAAATTTATTTTACTATGCTTTTGCTCTAAATAGTGAATGTACCAAGAATGAGATGATGTGAATTGTTCCAAATTCCCTGTCTCATTTTCTAAAAGGTTTTATTTTGCCTTTGATATAATCCAGATGACAGAAGTAGTTTATATTCTTAATTAAGGAGTTTTCTCTTGTTGAATCCTGAAGTGGCATGGGCATTATTGACTTTACTTCAGCCCAGTCAGTTTTTTAATTGTTCAAGTGTTCGAGATCATTTAGAAATATTAAGGAACAGCTATTTTTTTGACTGGATAGACAATCATTAGTTTTTAAATCCTTGGATCATCTTATGGCTGAAAAAAATCCTCTTTTAGATTAAGGTTAATATTTATGAGTCTATGCTTGGGCAGATGCTTTGGTTCCAATTTTGTAGTTTTTATCTTTTTAAGTCAAAATAATTAAAAAATTTAATGTACCACTGTATCATAAAAGATAGAATATAATTGTTTCAAATAAAAAGAATGGCTTCAGAAAAACTGGCAACTGCTAACTGAATGATATTAACAGATAAATTAACTAAATTATTGATTATATAGTTTTTTTCCCCATTACTTACACTAATCTGATTTGGTGAGATAACTTAGAATTCTTGAAAGGTGTGCAACAAGAAAGAAAAGCAAATTTTAGAATTCTAGACATAACACAATAAATACAATTCTTCTAAAATATGTATGAAGAAAAACATTGCAACATATAAAAATATGTGTATGTTCAAGATTGCTAAATTAAAGTATAATAAAATATTCCAAAAATATCTTAGCATGGCCCCTTTATACATATTTATATATTTATACTCTGTTCCATTTGGGAAGAAGTAAAAGTCTGGTCATTACGGCTCATCTTGAACGACAATGAATTAAAAAACTTTCTAATTGGGCTTGCAAAAAGTACCTGTTTACTTCTATCCAAATGTAATCATTTATAACTTAGAAGTGAAATACTATGAGACAATTAGCTTTTATTTCATTATTTCTTTTCAGACTTGGAAAAGTGGCTGTTTTCAGTCTTCTTCCTTGAAAGTGAATAATCAAAATTTAAAATTATTATTTGTTAATCATTCTTAATGCAGGTTACTTTCTCTTCTTAAGAATTTTCCCTTTAGTTCTTGATAAAGTAACAATATAGGACTTCAAGATCTGGAAGAATGGAGAAAGATTCTGATATAATTAGAAGTTTTATACTTCTTTGACCTTGGCACAATTTGCCTTGAAAGCAGGTACTTTTCACATTCCTGAACTTTCTAAACAAATGCTGATTTGTTTATTAGAACTGGGAAGCATTTTCCCCTTTCTTCAAAGCAGCAATATTTTAGAAAGCACAAATCACTTAGAATATTTTTATTAAAGTCTCAGTGCTATAATCCTGTTAAATAAAATAGTTGAAGAAAGATGTGGACAAAAAAGGTAAAATAATGTAAAATATTTGGATTTACATATTGTATAACTAGAAATTCATTTAGTAATGAAAGATGAATTCCTAATCACCTATGTAAGCAAACCACGTACAAGGAGCTTCTTGGATATCTATAAAATCCACCTTGTTCAGTGAAGAAAATAAATCCTAAAAAGTGATTTTTTTGATGAAGTTTTTTATTTTTTAAAGTTGATCTACAATTTAAGTTCATGGTACAATAGCTTGACTTTTATTTCCATACTTCTAACTCAGTTTTATGAGATACACTTGTATTCAGAGTGACAGGAAGTAAATGTGGCTCTCAGGGAGGACTTTTTATTTTCCTTCCATCTTGAATCTTTGCAATATAAAGTTAATTTTTTTCTTCATTTAAATTTGATGTATTCAATACCTCAAAGTTAAAAATGAGAACTTGTTACATTTTCATCTATTTGTATATATTTGGATCCAAACTGTAATAATATGTTTCTTCCTTTCACAAGATTTATTCATCTCATGTTAGCATTCTCCCATGAATTGAAAGTTAGGTTAGTGATTTTCTTGACAGATGCTGGAAGCAGCATGGAGTCACAGGACTCCTCTTGTCATTCTGAATATCATAGATTGAAAGGACTACTTTAACCAAAAATTTCATTTGGAGAGGTGGAGGGAGTGGTGACTCCATAGCCATAATTTCAGTTTAGTGGAACTTTTGGTATTTTTTAAAATTTTACTTAAAAAATCTTAGTCTTTGGTTATGGGTTAACAGAAAGAACGTAGCCAAATAATGAACTCATTTACTATAGTTGGCATTATAAAAGATATTTAAGCTGCCCACACACAATTTAGGGATAAAAATCTTTGCCTACTTCAGCATTTAAGTATTTGTAGTGGTCATTATTGGCTTGGTTAAAATAAAATAAACAAAAGAGAAGCAAGCTTTAGAAAGATTTGTAGTAGCATATTCTTATAAAGCCAGAACGTTTTAAAGCTGGCTTTTCCTTTACTTTCATATATTTATAAAATGCTGAATAATATAATTCTTTTGTATTATGGCTTTTAGATTATTGCTTTGTGTGATTAAAAAAAAAACAATCTTAAAAGATACATAATTGAGTATTGTGTGGCTGTTTTTGCTGCTGATTCTTGATTTTCTAATTCAGGAAATTGTCATGAGATCTACCCTTCAAAATATTCTTATAGGAGAATTTTTGTTTCATAGACCTAGAGTTTGAGTCAAAATTATTAGTGTATGTGATGGTGAATTTCTTGAAGAAAAATTGGATAAAAAGGTATTCAAAGCTTCAGGGGACAGTAAATGGCATGATATGATTTTTAAAATGATCACAAGGATCAGGAATCATAAAGTAGGCATTTCAATAGTCACAGTTTCAAAGTGAGTTTTTTTTTTTTTATTTAGGTCAAAGATTATTTAATAAATGACCTAGAAATGTCCCAAAGAACTCGTGTCATTTCCTTAGAACATGGCAGCATTTTCTGGTATTTTTAGTTGTGTCATTTTATTTATCTGTGAAGGATGAGATAAAGCATTTTCTTGTACTGAATTTGAACATACTTTGTGCTTTGGGCCCAATAAAATATTAACTATAGCTTGCAATCTTACAGACTGGCAAATTCACATATACACACCAAAGGGTAAAAATTGAGGTCAAGACTCATGGACTTTATTTTTTCTTATTAAGCTATGACATTTACTTTTAATGGGATGATTTTTTTGGTACTTGATGGTAATATTACTATTAATATTAGTTAGAACTGCTTTATAATTCCTCAGAGGGAAAAATAAATATTAGAAATTTAATCAAATATATTTATAATCAGTTTTGTGGTTAAAGGGGATATGCTTTTCTAAAAAATCAGAAAATCCTTAATCCCTTGAAAAGTAAGTGGAATTAATGGATGTAGGTATTTAAAATTTTTGACTGATCCTTTTAATGATGAGAATATTTATTTTCTTATACTCTTATAGTAAATGACTCTTAAGACCATTGACTTATTAATACTTTTTAGCTAATAGTGACTAATTTTTACTTATAGTTTAGCAATCAGTTTGTGTGGAACTGATTGTATTTAAAGACTTTATTTGGTATTATACATTTTACAGCTGAGGGTAGCTTTAAGTGTTATGAACCCTCTCATAATAAGGTTGCCTATTACCTAAAGCCCATTACCTCTTAGAACTACCATTTCTCTTAAATGTCTGTCAGTCCAGGGAAGCATCAACTATTTGCCTTAACAGGTTTAATCCTGCAGAGATTTCTTCTTGGATATGTCAGCACAAAATTAAAATTGGGAGTTTCTCTCCCCCTTCTTCTCCCTTCCCTTTCTCCCTCCCCTCCTATTCCTCTCCCTTCTTCCCTTCTCCCCTTCCCCTCTTCCTCTTTTCTTTCTTTCCTTCTTCATTCCTCCCTCCTTCCCTTCTCTCTCTCTCCTCCATTCCTCCCTTTAATGTGTGTGTGTGTGTGTGTGTGTGTGTGTGTGTGTGTGTGTGTGTGTGTGTAGGTGAGAGAGAGAGAGAGAAAGGGAAGGAGAGGGAGGGAGAGAGGGAGGGGAGAGAGAGCAGGATATTTATGCACTGAAAAGTGGTGAAGTTGGGGTATATGGAAATTAATGGGTTAGTGTGCTCTCTTGAACTATTTGGTATTTAGAGATATAAACTCCCCTTATAGTCAATAGATTGATATTGAAAAAACAAGAATATACCTATTACATGACAGAACTTATTTGAAATATTCACATAGTAGTTGAGGCACAAAATATATTTTCCCAGTCAAGAATGATACATTTAATATGGAAAAAAATCCCAATTATAAATAGTTGGCTCAAAGCAAATAATGAAATCATATCAGAAAATAACTGTGATTATTTATTGGCTTTGGTCATATCAGTTTGTTAAATCATATGGATGTATTTAAGTAAAATTGTTATTTTAAGAAGCTTTGCTCCCCTTTAATTTTATATGACTAAATTGGAAACCTTTTTTGGAAACCACAGAGTTTTTTCCTTGCTCCTTGAGCTTCATAAACTTACATTTAGTGATATAATATTAGTTCTTATGTAGACCAGAGATTAAATTTGGAATACTTCTAGATAAAGAGACTCTGTTATCAGGAGTTGAAATGAATTCTTCAATTTCATGCTATACCCTTAGAATTTATTTATGTATGTATGTTTTGAAGGACAGGTTTTGATTTATAAATGTTCCTGTTGTTGCTCAATTCTATATAAATCAGAAGGATCTACCTTATATTGTTGTTGTGTTAGGTGTGCTAAGTCTAAATCATAGTTTAGGAAACTATGGAATTAAGGCATTTTTTTTAATTTTGGGGGTTCAAATATACTTAACTTCAATTATCTCAATATTTCAAGAAAAAATATGAATGTTCAGTTTTGTAGTTCAGATATGCTGACTTAGCCATTATTTGTATATAATATTGTGAGGGCTATAATCATTTTAATAAGTTTTGTGATTTGCAGTTGTAGTAGAACACAGATTCAATGAGTCACATTTAGCAGTTTTTGATGTATGCTAATTTTGACTGAATTATTTGAATTACAAGTGAAAATACAAAAATTCACAGTATTCAGAAATGTTTTTGAGGCCAAAGTTAATAAAACAATTTTTGTTACTACTTGAAATGTCAGTCTTTGGCAAACGGCCCTTTGGAATGTTATATTGTTAAATTTTAGGGAAAAATTATTTTCAAATAAAATTTGATTGCCCTTTTGCCTGGAATCTTTGTTAGATAGACTTTTACCTTTGTCTAAAATCACATAATAACTTTTATGTTTTACAATGCTAATTTACTTTAGGCTAGAAATAAGAGCACATGTCAAGTTTTTGTGATCTTAGTAATTCCAGAGCTTTAAAAAAAATTAAACATTTGATTGTCTTTTAAAGTATTAAATTTATTTTATTTATCACATTTCAAAGAGGAGTAGTAAACAGGAAAGTTTACGAATGGATTGTCTCTTTGTATTTTCTCAAATTACCAGTATATTTGAGCCTTAAAAAATAGTGAATGACATTGCACAAGCCTTATATTATTAATAAAAGGAACATGAATGCAGGTGTTTAAATTATTTATACTCATAATCGGCCTTTATATTCCATAGTCTTGCCAGGTCTCTGTTATTCTAGTGCATAATTGATGGTGTTCAGAAGTGGAAAAGTTAGAAAAGCGGAAATAATGTGACTCCAAAGTGCAGTGAGGCAGTTTGGGTTGTCAGAGACCACGGGGGCTGAGGAATCCATGGCCACAGAAGAAGGAATATTGGCATACTAACTAAGGTTGCATTCCACAACTAACAGGCTTTCTTTTGGTATCTGAGTAAAATTTTTTTTTTCCAAGGTAGAGGAGTTATGAAAGATAGATGGAATTAATGTCTCAGCTATTTGAAGACAGATATGACTAAAATTGAAGTGGGACACTTTTAATGATTTTTATATACTTATAAAGCTTGAGAAATAATTTAAGGTAATTCAGGAAATGCTGAATTTTGTGTCAGAGGGCCTGAGTTCAAATCAGAGTTTTTCTATCAGTTACTAGTGTAACTTTGGACAATCTAATCCACACTAACAAGCATTAGTAAAGCAAGATACTGTACTAGATGCTGGGGAAACAATGATAAAAATAAATACCCCTTGCCCCCTAAGGAGCTTATATTTTCTTGTGATGGTCCTGGTGCTGGTATATGTGTGTTTGTGTGAGATATAACATATAAATAGTATTGGTTAAATAGAATACTTCTCTGGGTCTCATTTTTCTATCTATAGAATGAGGGAGTTGAACTAGGTAGCTTCTAAGGTTCCTTTTCACACTAAATCTAATACACATATTATATATATATATATATATATATATTATATATATGTAAGATATACATATATATGTAAAATATATATATATATATATATAAATATAATGTATATTATAAAAGGCTAATAGCCTTATCATAATTTTGATTGAGACCAGTAAGTGAATTACAAATATTGAAGTGTATTTCACCTTTGTAGAACTTGATTTTCAAAAAACAGTGTGTACTCAAAGATTTGGAATTGTATGGAATAGCTGAAACATTTGAGTCTGAATAGAGCCTAGATGCCTTTAGTGATCAAGTCTTTAGCTTAACAAACGAGAAAACTGAGACCTAAAGAGCTAAAACAACTATCCAAGATTATGTGTCTTTTAAGTGGCAAAACCAAGACTGGTACCCAAGTCTTTTAACTCTTGTTCCAGTATCCTTTCCACTGAACTATATATGCAAATATTGTATGCATAAGTACAGTAATGAAGACTGAGAGATTAAAAACAAAATTGGGAATAGAAACAAAGGGAGACAATAAGAATGAAGACTAATGATGGAAAAATAAATGGAAGTAAAAGGAAGAAGAACATAAGAATATCAGGGGGAAATGAAAAGAGAATTTAAAGGTAAAAAAAGATAGAAGGAAAAACAGAAGAGAACAAACAACTGAAAAAGGAAGATAAAGAAGGGAAATCATAAATTCTTTGAAAATAGAATTTTGCCTTTTTCATTGGTGAATTGAGAAAAGGAGAGAAGATATGGAGGGAGAAAAGTTATGAGGAACAGGAGAAAAGAATTAATGGAAAATAAAGAAAAAGGAGAAGTGAGATAAGAGAGAGAATAATGGAGAGAAGAGAAAAAGTGACAAGAAAATAAAAAGAGTGAACTTTGGAGAACTGTTGGATTTCCTGCCATAGTACCAGCACCTGGAGCTATACTTTCCCTCCTGCTGGTTCATGACCTTTTCCTTTGCTCCAGTTCCCCAGGTCTCAGGGCTGCATTAGTGGCAGTTGTACTTCTATATATCTCACTGTAATAACAGCACAGGGACTCTTTTATGGGATGGGGGAAACACCTGCTTTGTTTAGAAATAAGCAAAGTTAGAGGAAGCATCACTTGTGGTTTAAGCCATTATAATAATGGAATGGAGTAAATCTAAAGCATCTTTGAGATGTATTAGTTGGAAAACAGAATCTTAGGAGAAAAATAAAGGAAAATTTGGGAAACATTACAAATAGTTGATGATTATTCAGCTGTACATTCTATTATGTGAGACGTGAGAAATTAAAATGAATAGATTTGCTGTTTTTTCTTTTTTTTAATACAAGATTTTTAAACAAAAGCTTTTATGTGCTTTTAGAATAAAGTATTTTGTCAAAGTGGTCGTTTGTATGTTAGATCTGGTATAAATAAGAATGTACTTCCTTAAGTGATATAGCATAATTTTATTTAAGAAAAATACAGGTAATTTTCATATCTTTCCTTTGAAAATAAATACAGTATATTTCTCATATGGGATTAACTCTCAATATTTTAATCAAACTTTTTTTCTGAAGAACATACTTAATTGTTGTAATGTTACCTATGACATATTAAGCATATAATAATATTTGTTTATTTTTCCTTTCTTTTGGAATAATTGATGATAATGCAAGGCTATTTAACATGGCATAATTTTAGTATTGGATCATACTATCTATTGATCTTTGTGACATATAGGCTATGCTAAGAGTTAGCAAATGCATGAGAAAAATTATTCCAAATTACAAATTTCTCCCTTTAAATATGGTTTCATATTTTTTCATCTTGACATATTGTTATATAAGACAGTTTGTAAAAAATGAAAATTATTAGTTATCTTCATGCAAAATTATTTGAGCTAAATATTGCATTATTTTGATTAATTCGAGTAAAACATTTTGATTTTTAGAAAAACATCCAATGAAAGATTGAAAACAGATTTTCCTATTTGGATGTGAAATTAACTTCCCCTGACTACTTTTTTGCTTTCTTTGCTGAAAAGAATATCAAGAGTATGCATGTATAGTGATTGGTTTAAGTATGTAAAGGCATTTTAAATATTAGTCACTTAAACAAGTTTAGTTGCAATATTTATTTATGCAAAACAATATTTATAAAGTTCACCCCCACAAAAAAGCCTACATTTTTATTGGAAGATCCCATATTTTGATGGGTTCCTAAATATAAGGATCTGCTTAATTATACTTTCTCTACAACCTTAAGACATAATGTTTAGAAACATGGATTGTTGAGGTGAAAAGAAGCTTAAAGATAGATCATCTAAACAATTTGGCAGGGAGTGGAGTTAGGCCTAGAGTCAGAAAGATTCATCTTCTTGAGTTCAAATCTGGCTTCAGATACTTGTACAAGCTCTGTGACCCTGGACAAATCACTTAACCTTATTTGCCTGAGTTTTTCTTCATGAAATGAAATGAGCTGGAAAAGGAAATAGCAAATCACTCCTCTATTTTTGCAAGAATATCCCAAATTGAGGTCTCAAATGACTGAACAGTAGCAGCATAATATTTGTGTTTTAAAGATGTAGAAACTGAGACCCAGGGGGAGAGGTGACTTGTCTACATTTATACAGGTTGTAGAGCTGGATTTGAACCCAGATATTCTGGTTTTTTCCAATGTATCCCACTGTTTCTCATTGTACTATTATGTACTCAACTCACAAAGGTAAAAAAAGATATTGTAGGAATCTGCAAATTATATGTGAGATTTTTTCCCTGCTCATGAGTACATAGTTTAAAATTTAAGTGGGAAACAGGGAGAACAGAACTATATCCATTATAGCAGTGTATATAGACAACAGAATTTTTCTAGAATAATGAAACATAGAAGAAAGAGGATATAGGAAATTTGTTCATGGAAAGTTTGTTTTAGATCAAAAATGGCATTTTATATTATTTTTATTTATTTGGATTGTTTTTTAAGGACTGTGCCTACTAACCAATTTCAAAAGTACAGCATTAAAGGTTATTAATTGGAGAAGTAAATAAAATTAGAGTTCTACTAAGGATGCTTCTAAAGGAAGTATTTAATTTATAAATGACTTCTGGTACTGTTGATATGGCCTAATTAGTTATGGTACATTGTTTCCTTTTATTCTCCCTGAGTACTGATAATTGTTTTAAGACAAAGTATTGCTTAGTTATGATGCTGAGAATAAATCTATTTCATAAATAGTGGAATCTTTCTTCTCTAGTGAAAACAAGTGCTATAGTTTGTGTAAACACCATTGTAGTAATTAAAATGAAAATTCATTATACTATAAAATACATGACTTAAGTAATGAAACATTATTATATATACATATATATTCATATCTAAAAATTGGTGCCTTACAGTGCAAAAACCAGGGTTAAATGTTCTTTAACGGCTACTGTATTCTAATCCTAAATGATACAGTATCTTGGGGGTGTATGTATGTGTATGTGTTGTAAATGACTGCTCACAATTTAGCTAAACCTGTGCTTGCATTACCTCTAAGGAAGAAAGTAGATTGAATGTAGTCATTTACATTCTAAATGGTCCCTTTGTGACAATTCTTCAGGTGGTAAAATAGCTAATAACTTTTATTATTATTTCTATGCAGAGAAAAAGAATACTTCATCCACACTCAATGAGAAGAAAGTTGAAAACTCCAAATCAATTCATCTGGCTACTTTAATAATCCTGCATGGTTAACATTTCTAATATTAATTCCACCAAAAAAAAACAAACTGATATAAGAAAAATAAAGGAAATCTCACAAAGATTATGATGACAATAAAAATACAGGGGAGGACACAAGTATATTTCTCATAGCAAAAACAACTTTATAACATTTAATGAAGTAACTCAAATCCTTAGAGTTTCAGTGATGGTATTATAAAATGTAAACCATAAAGAAAGGAATTTCAGCTCTGTTTTTTAAATAATCAGTTTTTAAAAATTTTTAAACTGTTTTAAAAATTAGTCAGTCATAGGTCAAAGCATCAATATGCTGGAAACTGAGAGAAAGGTAATTATTAGATTCTGAGGAGAAAACCCCAAACCAACTGCTTTTAATTCTTTTTGTTCAGTCTTTCATGAGCTATGCTCACCATAAAAGTGAGAAGAAATATATTTTTATAAAATTAAAAGTAAAAACCTCAAACATAGCTTGAAGAATAATACAAAAATATTACATTTAAATGATTTATTTTAAGTTTCTGCTTCTTCGCATTATGCTAAAGTTAGTTGGATGTCAGGGTTAACAATCAGATATGAGATCAAGAACCAAAAGATTGAATGTCCAGAACACAAATGTTCTGGCAAATTTATAACATAAGGGTATGATTTTAATATCTCTTACCTATGATAATATTGTCTTTTAAATTAGCTCTTTCATTTTCCTTAAAACTATTAGTTTCTGTCGGCAAGTGAAAATATATTTGAATTTCCTTAGGCTTGTGCTTTCTCAAATAGATCTAAAGGCAGACAGTTCTTTGTGTAATAATGTCTGTAGTTAATATATAAGGTTTTACTTGAGAAACAAATAATCATCCCTCACAGGTATAGGGGTAAATAAGGTCTTATTATTAATTTGTTAATTATTTTTCCTTTGTACAAACATTGACCTGTACTTAGCCTTTAGCTATTGTTTATTTATATATCATTAAGGTTGAATAAGAGCTTAAATTTGATCCATATTGCTTGTAGTCTAGGAAAAAATACATATAACTACTTTGCATTACAAAAACACACAAAAACCCTAAAATGTTATGCTTAAAGTTAGACATCAACTTTCTGAATAATAATCAATAATTTTACTTTAATTTGCATTTGCAGAAGGGAATAAAGTATTCAAATACTATAGTATAAATAATGAAAAGTGCAACTTTCTTATTTTGCAATTGGGTTTAAAGTGTTTTAGGAATTTAGAGTGATTTTATATTGTAATAGTAACTATTCACTTTTACAGTTAAAAACTGGTAAGAGCTGACTGAGTCTGTTGCTTCTCCTTGCTACCAAAGACCACTGGATATAAAATAAAAAGAAAATTCACAATTAACATGAATAGGAACTGATGCAGCATTGTAATGGCCTGGGTTTAAATTTTGCTTACACTTGCTGGCTGTGTTACTCTGGTTAAGTCACTTGATCTTCTCAGTGTTCCAGGAAACTCTCTAAGGAATAAATTTTCTATATCAGTATCTGGGAAACAATAAAGGGGTAGAGGTGGAATAGAATTAGCATTAAGATTTAATTGTTATTAATAGTTAAGTATGTTTTCTCATGGGTAAATAGGTGAGGTAGTGAATAGAGCACTGGACCTAAAGTTAGAAAGTCTCATTTTCCTGAGTTCAAATCTGGCTGCCGACACATACTAGCTTGTTTGATCCTGGGCAAGTCACTTAACCCTGTTGCCTCTGTTCCTCTTTTGTAAAATGAGCTGGAGAAGGAAATGACAAACCACTCCAGTATTTTTGCCAAGAAAACCCCCAAATGGGGTCACAAAGAGTTTGATACATTTGAAATGACTCTATAAGAGCAAAAATGTATCCTCATATATGATGAATTTTTCTTCACATGAGCTAAGTCTATCTTCGAGATGTTTATGATTTAGAGAGAATTCATTTATAGATCAAGTTTAGGATATAGTGATTGCCTATGCTATGAGTTATGGGTAATTATGTAAAATTATAAGATTATAGATTTAGAAATGGAAGAGACTTTGTAGATCTTGTAGTTTAGTGGGTTCAAATTTTTTTGTTTCCAAGGATTCTCTTTAAACATAAAAACAAAACAAAAAACCTTTCACCAAGTACCACATGATAACAGTATATACATGTATACGTAATTGTAGATTTTTGGTGCTGCAACCATTTGTCTAGTCACATTGGTAAGAGGATTGAAGTTTAAATCTGAATTCTTTGAATCAAATGCAGTGATCTTTTTTCAATAATACAGTATCTTTCATGAAATAACACTATTTCTGGAGAGTGGGGAGTAAAGAGAGTAAAGTGTATACGCCATATCAACAAGTTCCAGCATCTCACATAAGATTTAAAAGATATTTTCCTATGGCCCCAACCCCCAACTGATAAATTTTATGAATTCAAATTATGAATATCAACAAATATGTACTATATATGATGAAGTTTTTTTCATTCCTATTTAGTCAAAATACAAATATTTGTTTCACTGGAGCCTGTGTTATATCGAGAGGTAGTTTGAGTGTTGGATTTTTGAATCAGGGAGATCTGAGTTCAAATTCTGCCTCTGATATTTAATAGCTTTGTAATCATAGGATTATTACTTATCCTCTTTGACACCCAGGTAATTCTCATTTAAGTTAGAGATAGTTCTTGATCTACATTGGCATTCCACTGATAAAAGTTACAGATTTGTGATATATTGATGTATTTTAGTTCTACTCAGTAAAGGTGGAAAAAGATTGTTGAGGCATTAATATTAACCTGGTACACATAATATAGTATCTAACTAAACTATAACTTAAAATGAGTGCTTTCTCAGATAAAATACTTATAATCATTAGATTTTTAAATGAAAAAAATTCTCTTGCTGTAGATATTTATTATTACATTTTCTTCAGAAATTTTACAGAATGTTTTCAGTCATCAGTCTATTAATGTGACCTGCTGTGTTTTCATAAAGGTCTCAGAGTACCAAGGGTGACCCTTTGGAGACATGTATTTAAAAAGTAGGAAATAACAAGTAATCACAAAGTAAATTTACATTGTAATGCTGTCACACATTCCAAGAGAGCATTATTCTATCATTTAAAGTACTGTAACATATGTAATATACTTGGAATTAACCTTATAATTTACTTTTAAGCAACCTACATATTAAATTTCAAGTACTTATAATGTAGCACTGTTGAAAATGTCATTTGCCCTCTGTTTCAGTTTTTAAAAATTTTAATTTTAAGATAATATGAGAATAGGGCATTTTTATGCACATGAGACCATGAATCTTTTTTCCTTGTTTTTGAGAAATTATTCATAGTTATTGGCCATTATTTACATTGCACTTACATTCTAGTATTCCATTTCAGTGTAATACTGATTATCAGTGTGATCTTGTTCATTGAAGAGGTGATGAATGCAGGATAAGATTGTAACTGTTCTGAAGCATAGGCTAGTTGCTATGGCAATGCCATTTGTTATTGCAAGAAGGCAAATTGCAAAATCCATTTAGTGTGGGCAAAGTGATTTCCTTTAGTCTGTTCAGAGGTCATTTTAGAAATTTCTTGTTCTTCTTCTTAGAAAAATTTGGAATTATTTTTTATATTTCATTTATGTTCTTTAGGAATTATAATTAATAAATATTTATTAAGCACCTGCTACATTCAGGATACTACTGTTCCAGAAGAGATTGCAAATTTAGATGAGATGAGGCTCCTGCCATCATAGAGTTAACATACATTTGGTGGATGAAGTACAAAAAAAAAAAAAAAAGTGAATCATCACAAAAGAACTTCTTCATTGTCTTTGTGAGAACACAAGGAATTAGCAAATTCTCAGGATAAAAAAGGAAAAGAAACAGTATACCATAATAGATAGAAATCTGGTCTAAGAGCCTGGATTCAAATAATGTCTCTGATACATACTGAAAGTGTGACTCTTAGAAAATCAATTAATCTTTCAATGCTCTATCAACTTCTTAATATAGGAGTTCTTATCTCTGTGTATGTGTATCTCTGATATACTACAGTTGTACATATAAGAGGATCATAATTTTGCAGAGCTTCATGGACTTTGGCAGATTTAGTCTAATCAGAATGGCTTTTTTAATGCATAATTAAAGGAAATTCTAAATTTCTTTGGGAGAGTAACAAAAATAAAAATGTAAATTCTTCACCATACAAGTTCATGGATCTCCCAAAATCTGTCTATGGACTTCTACATAAAAATCCCTGCTCTAAAACTGTAAGTTGTAAGATAAAAGAGTCTCCTGATCTGTAAATTCTCTATGATGTTGAAATCACAGGTGGTTTAGTCCCTATCTCCAGGAAAATAAAGGTTGTTTTTTTTTTTCTGTCAAAATAATTTATAGCATTGACTAAAGTTTGTTTTTGGAGGCTGCCAAGCTATGAAAGTAAAAAGTTTACAAAAGTGGTAAGACTGAGTTATGAATTATAAATTATTGTGGAGTAGCCTTTCCTCAGATATCTGCTCATCCATTCACGGAATACAGCACTTTAAGAAAAGTTATGCCTATTGTTACTTAATGAGCACTTAGGCTTGGTGTGCTCTCAAGATGCTTTGATAGACTGTTAAATTTACAAATGCCCTGAAGCTATACATTATCATTAAAGATTAGAAAAGGAGAGAGAAAACTAAATAAAAAGAAACTGAGACAAAGAACAGGTGAGAGGGAAAGGGAGAGTGAGAGAGAATATGAATGTTTAGCCACATATTTCTCCTAAATCAGCAGTTGGGCCAGTGGAAGAAAGATTTTTTACTTAGCATATTTGGTAGCTACTAAACATGGTCTGGAATTTTACTCTCATATGGGGAATTTTAGTCTTGATCTCAGAGAAAATTTAAGAAAAAAAAGAGTTTCATTAGTACCTAATTTAATGTGAAATGAAAATTATTTTAGTTCAATCTGTTGTTATAAGATCAAAGTAATATATTTAACCCTTGATTTTTCAGAATCAGATTCTATTGATTCTAAGTTTGTTCTGTTTTTTCTCCATTCCTCTCCCTCTTCCTTCACTTCCTCCCCTCTCCCCCCACCCCCCCACACTGTTCCTTGGCATCTTCATTGAAGAGTGGCCAAGTGAAATGAAATGAAATTCTCATCTTCTGTTGTGTTTCTGTTCTGGTAAAAGTTTTGGCGACAGAAATGGGATTTAGTGCATCTTACAAAATTGTGTGTGTGTGTGTGTGTGTGTGTGTGTGTGTGTGTGTGTGTGTGTGTGTTTTGATTACACGGATGTTTTATATAAAAATGTATCTATAGTTAGGATAGTAACTTATAGTTTCTATAGCAGTTTATAGTAACTATGCTGATATTTCTTTTTATTTTTCCTGTTAAATTGTAAACTCCATGAAAGCAGAAGTATTAACTATAAATCTAACACAATGTCCAACACAGTGCCTTGTTCGTACTAGGTGTTTAATAATATTATTGAATTGTTGAATTTCTAAACTTTTGTTACAGATATTTCTCATTTTATCTAAATAAAAGTTTCTTCTTAGATATGCTGAATTTTAAACAGAAAAAGCAGGAGCTAATAATCTTAAAATATTTTAATATTTAAAAATCACAAGTACTAAACTTAAAATAATTTTTAGCTTGGAAACTTGTAACAACCCTATGAAATATAAAATTCCAAGATAAAAGAGTATGAAATAATCTAAGGTATGCTTCGTATAAGGACAAGAAGATCCTGTTCATGTTTCTTTGTATTCCCCCAAAGTACACGACATCACATTTTTTCATTTATAGGTATATAAGATACATTTGTTGCTTTCTTGCCTAATTAACTTTAGAAAGAAATATTGCAAGTAGCAAAGGATATAACATTATTCCTATAGTTCAGTGTCCAGCATTCAAAATAATTGGTGACATTGCTTCCAAACCAATGTTAGTGTATTGAAAGTTGATTTTGTTTGTGTTTTGGAAATGCCGTTTAAATTTTATAATGTAAGAAGTTTGGGGAATGATTTGTTTTACAGATATTTATTTTGTAGACTTAAAACAGTTGTCCATATTTTTTTAGTTTCTACACTTGTCTATATGTATATATATATATCCTTTTTATATATGCAACTCAATATTTAGTCTTTAAGTCAGTACTAGCTAGAGAAATTTGAGCAGGTATGGGGACTAATCCAGCTTTAGTATTCAAAGCCAGAGCCAAATGCAGTACATTTTTCATATTTTTTTTTCCCCACTGAATTCATACTACCTCTGATATACTACTGTTGTACAAATGGGAGGAGCATGACTTTGAACAGAAGGGAGAGCTTTATGGATTTTGGCAGATTTAGTCTAACCTTCCAATATTCACTCTTTATTGCCCTCCTTATTTACTCAGTTATCAAATTCCCTCAGTTCTACCTCCATAGCATTGCTTATATCTGTCCCTTTCTTTTCACTCACATGACTATAGCTGTAGGTCAGATCTTCATCAAATCCTGCGTGAACTATAGACTCCTAATTGGATTCCCTGCCTTCTTGCTTTAACCAGAAGTGAGAGCGTTTTAGGATTTCTCTTCCCTTCCCACTTCCTAATTGGGGGGGAGGGGGGGAGGGCAGGAGCTTGGACAATCAGAGAAATGGTATTTCACCAACAATGAGCACCGAGTTACTGATTCCTCAGGGTGGAATTTCTTTCTGGTCCCTCAGTGGGGTCTGAAGGTTCCCTTTTAATGTGTCTTCAATATGCCAGACTGGAATCAAGTCCAGTGGAGTCTTCTCCCTTTTTTCATTCATCCTACAGACAGCTGTCACAGTGATATTCTTAAAGTACAGCTGGGAGTTGCCTTTGAGATAAAATGCCAACTTGACTCTAGCATATAAGGACCTTTACAGTCTGGTACTAACCTATTTTGTCCAAATTTAATTTCACTCCTTCATGTATGCTCCATTTTATTTAGGCCAAACTACTCTGTATCCACCTTATGCAACTTTATCTTCCACACTTTTCTGTGCTTTTGCTCAGTTTACCCTCTTATGCCAGAAATGTTTTTCTTACTTACCTTTAATTCTTGGGATTCTTTGCTCCCTTCAAGACTAAGCGCAGTTTACCCCTTCTTTTTTATTTTATTTTTATTTATTTTAATTAAAATTTTTTTTATTATAGCTTTGAATTGACAAAACATATGCATGGGTAATTTTTCAACATTGACCCGTGTAATCACTTCTGTTCCAACTTTTCCCTTCCTTCCCTCCACTCCCTCCCCTAGATGGTAGGAAGTCTCATACATTTTAAACTTGTTAAAGTATACCTTAAATAGAGTACATGTGTACATATTTATACAGTTCTCTTTTTGCAAAAGAAAAATCGGATTTAGAAAGATAAAAATAAACTGGGAAGAAAAACAAAAATGCAAGCAGTCCACACTCATTTCCCAGTGTATTTTTGCTGGGTGTAGCTGGTTCTGTTCATCACTGATCAATTGGAACTGAATTGGATCTTCTCATTGCAGTAGATATCCACTTCCATCAGAATTGATCCTCATTATTGTTGTTAAAGTGTATTCAATTTACCCCTTTTAAAAGAATATTTTCTTGATTCCACTAGTAGTTGATATATCCTCATAATTATTTTGTATCTACTTATATGCATGTTGTTTTGCCCTAGTTGTATATAAGGGTATATTGCATAGAAGGATATATTTTGTTTTTTACTTTGTAACCCTAGTGCCTGTCACATACTAGGCTGTTATTAAATATCTGTTAAATTGAACTAAATTGATATAAGGAAAAAAGAAACATTTCCCAACAATTAGAAATGTCTAGGAATAAAGTTGTCTGCCTCTCATAAGACTGGCAATATATTCTTGCCAGATATACTGTAGAAGCTCTATTTAAAAAATGGATTAGACTACATCACTTGTGAAGTTTCTTCAGATTCCTAATTCTTACCAACCTTTTGTATGTTTTACAAGAAGTGTGGCAAGGAATTGGATGAGTTGGAATCTAGAATCTTAAATGTGTGCAATGCAGATTCCAACCTACCTAATTATTATGAGAATGACTATTGAAAGATACATTTTACTAGCTTTCTTTTGTTATTGTTGATATTTCTATTTTTTCCTGTACTTTTAGTTATGTATACCTAAATAGAGCATATTCACATATTAGGACTTTAATTTTAAGATGAGATTAACAATGCTTTATGTAATATGCTGTAATATTTCATTAGAGAAGCCGGAAGGTGAAATAAATAAATAAGTTACAGTTTATGCTTTCTGAATCAAATATTTTGGGCTTATTCAGATCTATACCTTTCTTCCAATCCCTATCTTTTCTTATCTCTCCTCCTTCCCTCATTTATAAAACAATTGAATGATTAGGTAGTAAATGATTTTATGCATTGAACATGGTTGATTCTATAGGCCTTTTCTGGCCTCTCAGAAAATTATGAGCCTGAAAAAAGTCAGCTGTTTATGTTATTGTAAGAATTACCAATTATATAAATGTGTTCAGATACAAATTCTTCTTTACAAAGAGTCATATAACTTTTGTATTTTCATGTCCAGCAAATCAGTCAGATATAAACCACTAACTAATCAAGCAGCTCACAATGCTAGTCTACAGACTAGTCAACCCAACAAACTAGTTTTCTATATTTAACTAAAAAATATTTTCCCCAAGAAGATTCCGTAGAGTTAAGAAAAAAAAAACAAGCATTTTAAGATATGCATTTTAACTCACAAAAGTTTTCAGTCCTATTAAAAAGTTTCCTTGCTCCCTTTATAAGAACAGAAGTACTTAGGAAAGGATGAATGCTATAAGAAAACTTAGGGGAAAGATAAATTTATGTGCAAATAATACAATTTATAGGTAAATGCATTTTTCTTTTCTTTAATTGATATGGATTCTATGATTTGTTTACATAGGCTTAGTGATTAACATAGAAATAATTCTGAGTTTTCTGTGAAATGACAGTCATAGCTATGTAAATGTGAAAAATGTTTAGCAAAAAACATAATTTAGTTTGTTAATTATTTGTAGTAAAAATACTGACTGCTGTAGTTATTGGTGAAAGTAAATGAAATTTGCCCAGGATGATTAAGAGATGGTAGAGAATGCTACTTATATTTGTTGAGGATTAAAAAAAGAAGGGAAAAATGCCAAACTAGTTGTGAAACTAAATATTAATATTCTTCATAACCATTGGTGAACCTGTGCTATCTTCGTTTGTATGGAGTATCAAAACCTTGAATTTTGGGGGTAACTTGAGAAAATTTGGTATTAGTAAAGTAGCTTTTATCTTATACTTAAGAAGCAATTTGAGGGTCAGCAAATAGGAACTTTAAGGTGTTTAGTCCTTAGGGATAGAATTCTTTTGGATTTCTTACAGTTGACAAATTTGTATGAAGACATGAAATTTTGTTCTATGTTGATATTGTTTTCTGTTGGCAGCATTTATGATTGTAGCTAATTGCAAAGTTTATCTTTAAAGGAATTATACCATCTCTTCCACTTATTATCTCTTAATACATTCCTGTCTCTCTTCCATAATTGGTCTCCCAGTTGCAATGTAAGCTCCAGACTTTTCCTCTTCTAAATTAAATGTCAGCTTCTCAGTACAGACCAGTGTTATTGAAAAAAGCTACCTCTTTCTTTCCACCCAACATAACTTTTCATAGCACCTTGTACTTGTGACATGGACAGACTTATTTTCCAGGCAATGGCTAATAAGATTCCCCTTTTTCCCCTTTTGTGGAACAGCATGAGCCACACCAGATAAACTTATTTGGGTGAGTTGCAGTGTGCACTGAAGTTTTCATTATATTATCTTTTCTCCAAAACCTTCTCTTCTTATAATTTTCCCCTTATCTTTTGATTCTACAGGACTCTATAGCCTGTCAGATTTTGCACCTCCTCAATGTACATGACTCCTTCCTCAATTGAAATTGTTTTCTTCAAAGATACCAATGATCTCTTAATTGCTGATTGGTTACCTTCTTCTCTTGGATACTTAGTCTTTCTATATTGCTGAATTTAATGTAAGAGTTTTACCTCTAAAAATTTTAAAATCTGCACACTTTAAAAAACAACAGAATTTTCTAACCTCTTTAAAACCTTTCTTAGTAGAGTTTTAGGAGATTTTGAACATTTGTTAAATATGAAACGATGTTGTATCTTCTCATTAGTTTGCAGGAACAACTGATTGACATAAGGGAAGATGAAAATTTACTAATCGTATTTCAATAAAAATTTTTGCATGATTGGTGAATGGGGTTGAAAAATCAGCATTATGAATTAGTAAGTATAGTCAGCAATGTGCTTCTTCTATTTGAATCAACATGTCATTTTGAGTTAGCTTTTTCAGCCATGACAACCTGTATTACAAAAAAAATCAAATCAAAAATTTAAAAAAGGAAGCACATTTAATAATACTGTTGATACTCTGTCAATAAAAATGATTTTTAAAATCATGAATAAAGCAAATGTTATTTTATATTTTGGTCTAAATTTTCTACTTTTGTTTAAATTTTAGAGTGTACATAATGTGTGCAGTAGCTTATAAATAAGTAAATATAGATTGAGAGGGAAGGTTCAAAATTGCCTTTACGTAGAAAACTTTGTGATTAAAAAAAAATTTGGCACTTCCTTATCTAGAGTAGACTATGGATTAAATTTGACTTGTCCCAGCTGTCAATTGATTTGTTAAAGGAAATTAATGTTACATTGTATTCTGGTACAGAAATGCTGTAATAATATTATTATTCCTATTTTTATAATGCTTTAAGATTTACAAAGTGCTTTACAAATGTTATCTCATTGATAGGATATTTGAACTCAGGTCTTTCTTGACTGTTGGTCCAATAATCTATTCACTTTATTATTCAATTATTTCAGTGTAAATAGCTAATTGCAATCCCGTAACATTTTATCTCTGATGTCTCTTTCTGTACTCCTTTAGGCAAGTAGATTTTCTCAAATAAAAATATTATAAGGCTCCCTTAATATAATGAGTCTTAGTAATTGTTTTCTCAGTTGTTTTTCTATTGATAGGTAATCAAATCATAATGCCATGTTACAGACAGAGTGGTCTTGAATTTATTTCCTCTTGTTGAGTATCACAGTCCCTTCTAAAATAATGGACAATCTCTCCCCTCCCCCCCCCCCCCTTTTTGGACTCTTAAACTTTGGTGTACTAAAACTGTCAGAAACACTGTATCTACACTGTCATCACCAAACCTGACATTTCTGAAGATTATGCCAAATGTATTTTCTGACATCTTTCAGTTGATTCAAGCTGAGAAGTATGTCTTATCTTTTGATTTGTCAGTTTACTGGCCTGAAGAATATAGTTATAGTTCTTTATGAATCATATGATGTGTAGAAACAGAATCACTGTTTTCAAGTGCTGTCAATTAGTGTATAGCAATGAAGGGAAAGCCAATTCTTGAAGATGTCACAAGTTCATATAATGAATATTGTTTAAAATGAATTCTACAGTCAAAGTAACATGTTACTACTTACATAATAAAAGACTGAAATAATTCAAGACTCTGTTATCAAATTGGCACTGAAAGATGGTATTTTTTTCCCCCATTATTAAAAGGTAACTTGTATGACCCAAGCCATTCATTCTTGGGTTACTTCATTTATTTCCATCTAGGAAAGATGTTAGATTTCTTGCAGTTTTGAACTTTAATCAATTAAAAATTGTTAAATTATATTTTATTTTACAAATAATATGGATATATATTTCCAGATGTTGAATTAAAAAAATAGATATCATCTTGATTTTTCCCTCTCTCACCTACCTCCTAAATAAAATTCTGCTTGGTCACTTTCTTGAAATTGAGCTTGAAATTAGAGGAAAACAAAATGATGGAGGGGAATTGGTTCATGTAGTGCCTTTAATTCTGCTTTTGAGCAAAGATGAACCACGCTGGTTCATTTCTCTAATTCTTTTTTTCTTTGATTCGTCCTTCTACTCTACTCCCACCTCAGTCCTCTAATTTGGCTTTGGAGCTGATGTCTAGAGAAAGTTGTTAGGATCAAATGAGGGACTGGGGTAGTTATGAGTGCTTAGAAAGATATCTTTTCCTTTTAGTTTTCTTCCTGAAAAGTCTGTATTGCCAGTATAGTTGCTTTTACATTGAATTCTGACCATGAGGAAAAATACTGTGCTCTTGTGTCCAATAAATCCAAGTTAATTTTTTCTACTTCAATGCTTTAAAGATTCAGCCCATTAAAAAGTTTTAAAATTTAGACTTTGTTAATTGTGCAATAAAGGGTAAACAATAATGACTTAACAACTCTTACATTTTAAGGCCTTTCCTTTCAGATAGGATATAGCATTTTGTCAAATGCTATCATATGTTTATCTCTCAAATGTTATCATATATTTTTATATAATAAAGTTGTCTGAATGTATGTCTTATTTCTCTTACTAGATTATGTAAATTTCATGCAGGCAAAGAATGAGTTATGCTTAAAGTTTACATATTACCTAATACCTGGTCTAGTGCTCATTGAAATTATTTTTAGTCAATATAAACTAATTTAATTTCTGTTCTAAGTAAAACAATTAATAAGGTATAGTTTCCTCCATATAGTTTATCCTTTAACTAAAATCAAATAGTGTTTTTCAAAGCCAGGTATTTTTAGATAGTATTTTTTTTTGAGTAATCTATGTTGTCTTGAGTACAAATAATAAATTGATCATGTATACCATATGACATACACAATAACAAGGCTAATATTTTATATTAGAGAAGAACAATTAACAAATTTGATAGTTATCCTTGCTTATCCTTTTAGTTATGAAAGGTATGTTAATAAAATATATTTTTATGACTTCATCAGAATTATTTGGAAAAATGGGTTATGTAAAATTCAAATATATACGTATTTAGTAACAACTAATGAATGTTTTCAGGCATTATCCTTTAATGAAACAACACAATAGCTTATGAAATGAAATATGAATTGTTTAGTATAATAGGTCCTCAATTTAAAGTAAAAGACCTTAATTCAGATTTCAATTTTTTTCATTCATACATTTTATATTATTTACTATATTTTGATAGTAAAATTACTTTAGTCCTCTGGGCCCCAGTTTCCTCATCTATAAAGTGAAGGAATTGAAAAAGGCAATCCTAAGGTCTTGGTATGAGCTAACATTAATTTGTCTATTTTTTTTCTTGTTATAAATATTAGCTGGCTTTGGTCTTTTGCCATAATGTATACTAATAACACAATATGTCTAGTTTCTGACCTGTTTAATGTAACCTATAGTTTGTGGCATAACTAGAAAAAAATCTACTGAAAAAATGTTCTATAGTGCACTCAAGCTGATTGCATTTCAAGGAAAGTGAGGTTTCTGATGATGGACTCGAATAGTGGTTAGTCAGATTTCAACTAAGTGTAGCCTTTTGAATCCAAAGAGTATTTTTTTCTTTTGGGTATTTTCTTTAGAAACCTGAGAGGAAAGGATGCATAATGGGATCCCATACTTGTGCATTTCAGCAAAGATCTAATCTTTTTGAATTCATTGCTTGTGAGTTATTATTTCTAATCATACGCTTGATTGACTCCAGCTAAATGACTGCCTGACTGAAAGGCAGGGGTGTTAAATCTAAAACTGTAAGTATGTATTTTAACTGAAAATAGGGATCATCACGGAATGCCTTCTCAATCAGTGGTGCCTGACACCCCTCTGAATATATTTTTAAATACAAATTCCATCGCATCCTTATGTAGGAACAGAGCATCACAGAGCATGATTGAGCTCTGAGGGAGAAGATTGAAACCCTGGAGGGAATATCAAAATGATAAAACTGAGCCTTCAATGGTGCCACGATGAGTATGGTTAGCATGCCACTTTACTCTGACAAGCCAGTTAGGTGCCCCTTAAAACTCCTTGCTGAGATTACCTTGTCATTTTGAAGACTTAAAAAAAGGAAAAAAGGTTAGTAGGAGAATTATTATTTAGAAAGATGATTCGGACACTTCTATATTGTTTTTATATTAAAAGCCAACAGACATATTTTTCATTCAGTAGATATCCAACAGCAATAAATTGAGGAACCTAAATATCTTATTTGTTTTTATTCAAAATAAAACACATTAAAATCAGATATAACCACATATGAAAACAGCCATAAATTCTTTTACATTATGTAATTTTGTATTATGTATGTATGTAAATACATAATATATTTTTGCCAAATACTTAGCTTTTGCTTAACTACATACCTGTATTCTTTATAGCAAATTCCCTAATAAGATGTCTGTGTTTAATGGAAATAATCGATTGATCATCATTAGTCATCTTCAGATACTTTTTTCTGAATTTTTTTTGATAAACAACATTATTATAGATCCAATGTATGCCTAATTCCCTTATGTTTATATGATAGACTGAAATTAGTTGGCAGAAATCACTACTAGTTATGTACAGATATTCAGTAATCGAGTATGTGCTATATTCAGAATAAAGGCTATACTTCAAATTGAATTGAATGAAAAATATTCTGATAGAATGCATGCACCTTGACATATCCTTGAAGGCAAGGATTGTTTCGTTTTTGGTTTTGTATCCCCAGAGCTCAGAAAGGGTCAGGTTCATAGTAGTACTTAATGAATATTTGTTTATTTATTGAGGGATTGGTTGAACACATGATTTTCCTACTTGACAAAAAAAGTTCTTTCAGACAGTGAAGATTGACTATGCTGTTTTCTCAGCATAATTTAAATGAAATTAAAAATTGGTTATCATAAAAATACTTGTATATTTTTGGTGCAAATAGATGCCCCACTCACTATAGTGGGAATTTCCATTAAAGAAATTCCTTTTACCAAAAGAAATCATTAACTGTGGTAAAGACAAAACCTTGAACCTGGATCTTCCTGCTTCCAATTTTATCCATTTAGGATAAGATACTAGTCAGTGTTGTATCTTAATAACATACATGGAATTTGAAATGCTTTAAAATTTATGGGTTGTTGATTTAGTTTTTAAAAATGTAAAAAAAAAGAACTCTTTTCATAATTAAAACTAAACTTTAAAATGATTGGTTCATATTTAACATGTAAAGGACTGCTTGCCATCTGGGGGAGGGGGTGGAGGGAGAGAGGGGAAAAATCGGAACAGAAGTGAGTGCAAGGGATAATGTTGTAAAAAATTACCCTGGCATGGGTTCTGTTAATAAAAAGTTATTTAAAAAATAAATAAAATGATTGGTTCAAGTATCAAATTCTGTCTCAGATCTAGAAGGAACTATACTGGAGAGAACTGAAGCTTGGGGCATTGATCCACTGTAAAGATTTAATCATGGTAAATTGGGAAAGGGTGGGGGGGGGGGAGAGAGAGAGAGAGAGAGAGAGAGAGAGAGAGAGAGAGAGAGAGAGAGAGAGAGAGAGAGAGAGAGAGAGAGAGAGAGAGAGAGAGAGAGAGAGAGAGAGAGAATATGAATGAGAGAACAAACACACCGGAGCATGTGCTGATTGCCAAATGTATGAAAGCTTAATGTTAATCATTTTATAAATGTTATTTGATGGTGAACAAGGACAGGTGCTGGGGTAGCTATGAGTTCTCTAGGGATCAAAAGGTTAGACAAACTGCTCCTAGAATTTATATAGGGTAGTAATTTTCATGTCAGTTAAATTATCCTTATATTTTATGAGATAGTCAATCAAGTTGTCTAGAAATCTTACGGAATTGGAAGATCTTATAGCTTTAAGGGTAAAGTTATGATTTAGTTTGTTTGGTAATCATTCCTTTTGAGATAGTCTTTGTGGAGATGCTATGCATTTAGAACTACAGGGCTTCCGTAGTGCCAGAATGAGATTTAATCAAGCCATTTATAATCCAGTGAAGAAATGCCTTTAAGACTAATTATGTTCCTATGAATATACTTGATAATTTAGTAATCTCTGCTTGGGGTCTTTACTTTGATTTTTAATATAGCACTTCAACTTTTCACATGTTTTAAGATGTTTAAATAGTTATAAATTGATTGGAATTATTTAATTTAGTCTACAGCCTTAGACATATCAACTGCAAAGAAAATTACTGGATTAAAAAAACAAGCACAAAGTATCATATTGTGCCATCCAGTCATAGATTTAAAAATAAATTAAAAATCTCCAATCTTTGTCTTAATAGCGAACTGAAAATAACTCAAGTTAAAAGCAAGAAGAAAAATAATTTTAACATGATCTCAAAAAAACCTCACCGATCAACCAGTCCACAAAAAAACACAAACTAAATCATCTGGTTTGTTACTTTTATTAAGCATTTAACATTTTATTTCTTTTAAAATGATACATTTGGAAATGAATAAATAACAAATAAAATAGGATTTTAAATTATGTTGCAAGTTAATAAAATATTAGAATTTCTAAATTCTAAAATATTTAATTTTTCCACTGTAGAAGAAAATTATTAAATTCAAGTAGTTTTAAAGACATTGTGGATGATATCTGTGTTTGTATTAGTTGAGATTTGAAGACAATTAAATGTAGATTATTTTTTCTTTTTTGCAAAAGGCTAAACCCATCGGAAATTATATGTGGTGTAATTTGTACACACATTTCTTTTTTATCTGCATAATCCTGAAAGGTTCTTCCTTTATTCTTCTAAGATGACTGGTATAATTATTCATTATTTTAATTTAATTTAATAATTAATACTAATAATTAATTTAATTAAAATTATTAATTTTACATAAAATTTTTATAATCCCTGCTCTGATAACACTGCCTTAAGAAGTTTTCTATAATAGCAGATTGGAATATCAGAATTTATGCTTCTATGGTAAGCAGCTCTATACTTTTGTGCTGCATCTCTACTTTGTACTACTCTCATGCTTTCTTCATCTGTGTAAACTTTAAAATAAGCTATTTCATGAATAATTTTTCAATTATATGTGCTACTAAATTGCCCAGTATTCATATTTAGCAATACCACTTGTATTATAATACCAATTGCCCATAATGCAAAATTGGAACTAGCATCACAGTTCCATCTTATTTGACAATTTCTGGATCTTTAAACAAAACTCAATGAAACAAACTGCTTTATCAACCTGGTTAAAAAAAGTTTTAAAACTATCTTGGGATAGGCAGATATGTTTGTTCTAATAAAAATAGGCTATGCCATGGTCATTGGCTTGAAAGGACATCTTTTAATTTTAGCAGTACTGCCAGAATTAATATTCTTCAAGTACTCATATTTTACTGATACTTCACATTATTTTCTAAGTTATATAATTTCATTGAAGCAAAAACTTTCTCATAACAAATAAAGTACTAATCTGAATTGATATTCATCAATGAATTTTAACTCTTAAGTTATTGAAGACAATAAAAGAAATAAAGTTACAGTATATTACTCATTTTGAGAAAGTTGTAATGCATATGATTACAAAACAGAATTATATATCTTACAGAGATACCTACTATAGCTGCATATGTTAATGCTTTCCCTAATAATAAAAGCAAAATGCTTTTGCTAACCCGGAGTCTTTTATAATTCAGCCTTTCTCTTCTTTTTTCTCCTGATAATACAACAATAGCTACTCCCACCACTATAGGGACAGCATTTTTAAAAAAAAGATAAACTTAGATAAAGTTTATTGATCTGTTCATTGAGGCTTCATGGCCTCATTCTTCTGCAGCATTCCAAATTCATGAGCCATTAGCAAATTTGTTATATGGCTAGCTATGGAAGCATTATTTGCTTACTGAATTATTTAAAGATCAGGTTCAACAATGCAATCTCATACTTGCTATTTAATTTTGATAACATGCATGATGATAATGGGTCAATAGGTCCAATGGATTAGTTCATTTCATTATGTGCCCCAGATAACAATAACTCTAGTCATATTTTTTTTGGTAAATCTGAGTTCTTAAAATTTTGTGAAAGCATGTGAATTTAGCAACACATAACCAGGATTGCTGCAGGAAACATAAATGCATGTCCTATTAAGAGTAGGAAAAGCCAATTTTATACGTAAAAGGAACAATATTTGTATGTTTATTTATGTCTTTGTCTGAAATTAGAAATGATAAAATGTTTACAAGAAGAAAAATTTTCTTCATATTTTATTTTTTAATTTATATTTTATTTTTATTTTTCCTATTTTATTTTTAGAAGAAAACTTTAACAGTTATTTAAGTAGATGCCCCTTCTTCTTATAAGCCCCCAAAGCAAAACTCAATTTAAAAATCAAGGCTAAACTCATTAAAGACATGGATGAAGGTTAAATATTTGATAATTTGCTTTTATAGAATTTTGCAAAATCATATTTTGCTTGGTTAATTTAAAGTAGAAGTAGAGAATGCACCAGAAGAAAATTTAATCTAGAGTGGATGTAATTTTCAACAGCAGCCATTTTATCTGTTTATGAATCAGCGTAAGAAGCAATTTTTAAAAATGGAGATTTTGCTGTTTTCTTTAAAACCTAGTTTTATCCATTTGATTTACATGTCACTGTTGCTATGTGGGTGCTTTTGGCATGAAACCTAGAGTTATGAAACTGAGTTGGCAAGTAGCTAATACTGGGTAAATGCTAGGTAGAGCTTTATGTGGCATTTCATGCAAGGTTTTGTGTCTGTCACTGCCCTGCTTTCATGCTTCTTTGAGTATGGAAATTATTTGAGACAGAATATCACTGGGAATGGACAAATAGATGAGTGCTCAGATCTTGTGACTATATTGCGTCATCACAAGTATCTCTGTAAAGCTGACATTTTTGGCATGCAATGTGCAGAGGGAATAAAAGTGAGAGAACAAAATTGAAAGCTGCATTTCCAGAAAATTCTTCACTCATTCTATGGCTTTTTCTGAATTCCCTCTTTGGAACCATTTCTACCTCTAAATTCTAGTAGAATTTGATCAAAACTTTTATAATGCAGAATAGGAAAACAATACAAATGTGAAATAATGTGGATAGTAGATTTTTTTGGTTGTTTTTCTTGTTCTTAAACATTGTATAGAAACATTGTATACATTGGCTTATTTTATTATGTATTCTATATAATATATAATGTATTCAAGTTTTTTTTATTTTTAATCAGATGGCAACTATTCTCCAAAAGAGGGAGGAAAAAAAGCATGAAAAAGGAGATGAGACACATGATAAGTTAGTTAAGGACACAAAGAATGCATAAAAATGTAAAACTAGATTGATCAGCCTAAAATAATTTACTCTACCAAAGGTTGTAGTCCATTTTTTTGTTGAAGTCTTAACAGTTCACCAAGAGAACTGTTCTTTTGCAGGTGTGTGTGTGTGTGTGTGTGTGTGTGTGTGTGTGTGTGTTTTGATATTCCTATGATATGTATTTTTTTGACTTGCCACATTGTCTGCTACCCTTGGGATTCTTACTAGAAGAGTATGTATGCCCTGTGAAGCTAACATGTTCAGTATTTGTTTGTAAATAATACTCTCATGATATGCCTGAAAATTTCTGAATATTATAATAACGTTAATAGAAATGGAAAACTCTGAATTCTTTATAGATGTATAAAGAATTGTAATTTCTCTGTGACCTGAAAACTCTTCAAGTCACTGTTCTGGTTTTTTGAAAGAATGAAGGTCTACTATAATGTTCTGTGTTTCTTTGAACACTTTGCTGTCTATATTAAGATTGGAAATAATAGAATAGAATTTAACTCTGTGTTATGTAAGATAGGATTTTTTATTCTCCCCCTTCCCCCTTTTCATTCAAATGGACAGTATTATCTATCTTTCCTTCTTAAATGGGAAATGATCTTGTTGATGAATAAAATTAAAGGATAACACAATTTTTCATTTATTCAGATTCTTTTACCTTTTGGTGTTGTCCTTTTGAAAATAATAGATTGGATTTGTTATCACCACCTTTTAAGAGGCACAATTTAGTCCTGGAATTTTAATCATTTATTGGTAGAGGCACACTATGGTTGGGAGTAGGGAAAGACTGTCCCAGTAGAGGGAAAAAGAGTAAGGTATATTGCAAAAGTGCTATGCTTGAGAATCTTATGAGTTGGAGTAAATCGGAGAAAGGGTGATATATTGATTAATTTGAAGAAGCCAACTGTTCCTGAGTGGCTATTAGATATTTTCTCCAAAGAGAGTATCTGGAGGTCTGATTCATACCTTAGGGTGATTTTCTTTTCTTTTCTGAAAATCACTGTATCTGTTCTTGCAGTGTTTGAGTACTGTTTCACTTAGGAATTATTTTTCTCATTTTCACTTGAATCTATTACATCTGCCACTAATATAATAACTAAGAGAGACAGATCAAAAGAGGTACAGCCCCAGGAAGATGGAAATAGGGCAATTTTAGTTGGCATGAAATACAATTTTAATTATTAGTTTTACACATAGTTTTAATCATAGTCCTTTTTAGTCTTTGGTTAAATTAATGTAAATTGTTGACATGGAATTTTTTATTTTTTCCTTTGTGTGATATTGAATTCTGGAAGATTCAGTATGCAGTTTTTAAATGTGAACAAAAATTCAGTTTTCCTATGAGGACGACAGTTTAATAGAAAGTTCTACTGGCATCATCTCATATAATTTTAATTGATTTCATTGGTTTTCATATACTTTTACTTCTTTTCTTTAAGAATATTTGTTGAAAACATTTTTATTTTTTTAAAATGATCATAACATATGAAAAGGGATGGGATATAAAAATAAAATATACTCACCAAAAGAAGCAACAGTCATCAGTTCATGACTAAGTGTGGAAAGAATAAGGATGTCGATAGTGCTGTTCAGTTATAGTAATTTTATTTTTTAATGGAAAAATAAAAATAATAAAATCACAACTCTTCCTATTTCCACCATTTCTAGCCAAATTGATATGTGCAGATCCTCCTAGCTCCTTTTACTGATATGAGAATTTCCTTTTAAAGTAGCCATTTTTTTTTTCAGGAAAGACTAGCCTGAGGAATGACCCATTCCTGTGATGGTCATTAGTGCCATTAAGGATCAGGGATAAAATGTTTTTGAACTGTTTGACTCTTCTGCTACATTGTGGAAAATGAGGTCTGGCTTTGACTGTGTCTTGCACAGTAGGGAGGTAACACATAGCCCTGATTTCACATTCATTTCCTTGCCCCTAATCTCAGCCGAATTACACTGTCCCCTTGAAAAACAAGCAGCTGGCTGACCCAACATCAATGTTACTCGACAACTAATGCCTTCTAGAGGGAACATTTTGTCTCTGGTCTTTTTGACCCTTTTGATCACTGTGTTACAGAGAAACAGTTTAATTTGATAGACAAATCAAAGAATACATGCACATACAAAGGTATATTCTATGGGAATCTAGCTAGACACTGCTATTTCAGTATATGTCTGCAAGATGGGAAAATTCAAATTTTGTAAAAGGTAGTTCTGTGCTGAATGGCGAATGAGGTATAACATTTAAAATTATATTGGGGCTTTTGGGTTGTATCTTGAATCTCTGATATAAATTGTTTTTCCTTGGATTTTGTCAACTCCTCTTATCCAGGATCTAAAGAAGAAACAATACAAGAGGCAGTCTGCAGGTGGTTTTCAGTAATAACCACCAATTACAGGTTTGTTGAATGTTAAGCATGACTTAAGTTAATCATTTGGTTTTTAGACTTTTAAGTTCATTTTACATGTGTATTCATCATAGATGTAGCTTATACTTAAATGTTAACATGAATGATGTGTTATATTAAGTGAGGAAATGTATTCCATCAGTTTAGGAATTGTTATAGGACTTTGCTCTTACACTACCATGTTATAGAACAATCCCCCTCCCCAACAATAGATTTTGTAAGCACAGATGTATGATTTATCTTTGTATGCTTTATAGGTGTATCATTTTTGCAGGGTGGTCTTGGGAGAGGATAGAGTAATAGAAATAGAAGATATGGATAAACAGGGAATCTACTTCAGGTATTTCCTATTCACATCATTTTATTTGTGGTTAGCAAAATGGTATTCTTTCAGATAGAAATTTTTTCTGTTTGTCTTGTTTCCCATCCCAATCATACAAAAAGTTGATAAGAAGGGTATTAGTCCAGTTCAGAACTAGAATCTTTGAATTTTTAGTAGAAAAGATATGAAAATCTTATACAAAATCTGATATTTTTTCTTTCCAGATGACAATAGTTAGACTGTGAGGTGAGTGTTTTTTTCAGCTTCAGCAGTATAGTTTAATGATATCTGAATTCCTTTAATTTCAGAGAATAAAAATAAAACATTAGCATGTCCAAAACAATATTTTTAGCAAACTAGTTGACTAGAATGAGAAAAATACTTTTTCCTTAAAATGTTTTTTTTTGCTCATCAAGCATTGATTGTAAATTTTTGGGTCAGAAGACTGAACAAACTCATAACTCTAAAGACATTATGTTTATATATACTTATCAGAGCTTTCTTGGGTTAAACTCTTTCCTTTAACTTAGACAGACAGTCCATTATTTAATCATTTTATTTGCTATTTTTGTGATTTATTTGACTTTGGGGAAAGTCTTATAACCTGTTTTCAATAGCATTATAATCTGTGTATATCCTTAGTAGCTTTCTGGTTAAGAAACATAAAAAGTTCCATAATAATTATTATGTAAGTGGGTCTTCACAGATTGGGTATCTATTATCAATAAGAAGTTATAGTCTAAACTTTTCTGTTTTGATAATTATAAAATTTAGGTGAAAGTCAAATATTATTTTAGGCAATAAAATCATAAATTTAGGAATAGGAGAATCTAAGGAGGTCATTTAGTCTAAACATCAGATTACAGATGAGGAAATTTGAGACAACATAGGAACTACTTAGCAGATTGATATTTAAATTCAGGTTCTTTGGCTCTGAATTGAGTACTCTTTTCGTATACCACCTACTTGCTTGATAAAGGATAAGCTTAAAATAAGGTGCAAGGAACACTGAAATAATCTTTCTTAACAGACCATATCATTTTGGAAAACTGAAAATCAGGCATATTGGAAGAGAAATCTTAGGACATTTTCTAATGTCAGCTGACTTTATAATTTCCACATAAGGTAGAAAATGGTATCTGTCTGAATATTATAATTGCATGATCGGTAATTATAGCATATATTTTTGTTTATGGATGAACGTTAAGGTCAATGTATAAACTAGAGTATATAGTTCCAAAACATGGGGGAAATAATTATGGTCAACTGTTGCCTTAACGTGAGTTTCTCTAGAAGCCATGTTTTTATTCATATAGTTTATGCACTAAAGTATATTATAACAGATTAGACCTTAGTAGACTATATTCATAAAGTTCTGTTTCCAAAGAAATTTCTCATCTGGTGGCTAGCCCTCTACTGGAGAGATTGTAGAAAGGGCCAAGGTTGTAATTTGTTTGCTGATGCTCTGAAGAAAAGGGTAAGACTATATTAGAAGTTAAGGAACACCCAACTTTAATTAGTTCTTTATTTTTTTTGGTTATTTTTAAAGATCTAAAATTTCCTCCAATTTTCCAAGTTTTAGTTTTTCCAATAGTCTTTTATTTTTTCCCAAATATAAGATAGTCTTCAATATTCATTTTTGTAAAACTTTGTGTTCCAAATTTTTCTCCCTCTCTTCTTTGCCTCTTCCTCCTCAAGAGAGCTAGCAATCTAATGTAGGCTAAATATGTGTGTTCTAAAAGATCTAAACTTAACAAACACCAAATAAAATGGGCATTTCCTTACATAGTATATCCAGAGAACTTGATTATATATGAAACTATAGATTTCTATTATTCATACTTGGCTGTTTTCTCAAAAACAAAATAAATTCAGTATGTAAGTTTCAAAACTGTCTTACATTTATGCAGTTCTTTTTGCCTTCATTCTATTGTCTTTTAAGCATTTATATTCTTTACTTTGCTTCATAGCTAAAGAGTTTCTCCTTTTTCTCTTTTCTGTGGTGATTGTAGCTTAGCTATGCTTATCAAGTTGTATGATTTGGAAAGAGTAAATTCTACATTTTCCTGTTGTTTAAAATGCTAATAATGCTAAAGAAAAAAAAAAGCTAGTGAAAACTGAGAACTAAAAAAAAAAAAGGTATTGCAGATAAGGTTTTTTGTACTATGGTGCTGCTAGATTTTTTTTTAGGGGGGCGGTGAGATACTTTCAAGAAGGCAGATGTAGTTAGAATTTTTTGGAATATATAGAATGCCGGGATTAGGATAGGTGGAGAGTGGTGAAGTGTCAGTTATGCATTGAATTGAACATGAAGTCTATGCCTTCTTCTGTGTTATCTCTTTCTTATCTGTGTTTTTGATGTCCTTCTAACCCTGAATTGACCTTTACTGATATTACATAAGGAAAAGAGGTTTATTGAAAAAGGAATGAAACTTCATCCTCTGGGGAACTAGCTTACTCAGTGCCAAGAGAAGAAGATATTAGAAATGCTTCCCCTTCCCCCTCCTCCCTTTCTCCTCTTGTTACCCCAACCCTCTTCCCCCATCACCAGTTTTAAAAGGAAAGAGAGCCTGTTAATATATACAATTATAAGCCAAAAAAGGGGTCAGGGAGAATAGGGGGAAAGAAAGGTTCTTTAAGAACAATACATTCTCTGTGGTGTTCTAAATACTGTGTAACATCTATTCTAAGTTAAAATTGAAACTCAAAACCTCCTGAAATATTTGTGGATAAACAGAGCAGACCCTCTTTTGCACCCCAAAAGGAAAAGATGCTGGCAGTATGCCATGTGGAAATTTTGTGTTGAGACTTGAAGCTTGCATTGGAGGGGAGGGGAAGAGAACCGTCAAATTGGCAACATGATCTACCATTCATAGACAAAAAGTAAGCGTCAGGTCTGATTCCTTTTGGCTTGGGTGTATTTCTCCTTCAAGAATTTGCTTAGTTACCACAGCTTATAAGTAATAAAACTACAATTTTCTGCTGCATTATTATATTTAAGCAGGAGAATTATATTATTATTATTGACTAAAATTCTATTGTGATTGTGTTTACTTCCTAGAGAGTGACTTTGTTCTCAAACATCCCAAGTTACAGTGAATTGACCCTCTTTTTTGAGTCTTTCTTTTATATATACACAAGAGGATTTACCAGGAGAGAAGAGGAGGAATATGAACACAAAAACCACATCCTGACAGCTGCCTCGAGTTAGCTCCATTCTTTCCCTTAGCTTCTAAATCTTAGAGTAGTTCTTAATTTGTCACACATGGCTCTTCTCCCAGTGGAGTTGTTGTCCATTTCCTTGCTGCCTTTATTTGATCCAAAGCAAATAGTCAATGAAGAATAAACCAATGTATGTAACAGTCATAAGTCTGTTAGTTTTCAGGTGTTTTAAGTGAAAAGAAGAAAACACTTTCTTTGTAAGCTAAGAAGTGACAAAGAAGATCTGAGCAAAGTTTAAAATTTCACATTGATTGAAGTAAGGTCATAATTTTATGGTGAGTTTAAGATCATAAGGCCATAGATTAGCACCAGAAGGGACTTAAGAGAACATCTAGTACAGCTTCTTAATCCGAGGATCTGAGAGTTTAAATTCATATTTTCAAAAAGGTTTGTGTTAAATGCCTATTATATTTACACTTTGTGCCTAGATGCTAGAGGCACAAACACAAAAAATAAAAAGTTTCTGGCCTTAAAGAGCTTATATTCTTTTGGGGCAGATTAGCAAATTATTAGTAAAATTTACTCACAGACACATACACACACACATTTACAAGAGTAATCAGTTGGTGGGGAAACCTAATAACCAATGATATCAGGGAAAAGCCTCATATAGAAGGTAGCCCTTGTACCTTGGAGAGAAGCTACAATTTTGAGAGAGGCATGAGAAGGAAATGCATGGGACAGTTTATACAAAAGCATGGGAGTGGAAAAATTAAAATTAAATAAGGGGAACATCAAGGAAGCCAGTTGGGCTGGGTTATGGTATGTGAAGGGATACTAAGTGTAAAAATAGACACAAATCATGAAAAGTTTTAAATCACAGAGGAATTTGGTTTTTAATCTAAAAGTATTAAGATACACCTTAAGTTCCTTAAGAGGGGAATGAACCTATGCTTGAGAAATATCACTTTGGCAGTTATGTGAAGGATTGGTGAGAGGAGAGATTATGTGAGAAGCACAACTGGGAATTATTGTAATAGTTAGACATGATGAGGGCTTGAAGCAGGGTTATTTTACAGGTAGAGAGGAAAGGAAATGGATATATGGAAGACAAAATGGACAAGACTTGGCAACTGATTGGATATGGCTGATGAAATAGAAGAAAGAATAAAGAATGATTTGGTGGAAGATCTTGGGAGACTGCATAGTGTTATCCTTGATGAGAGAGACTGGTTTTTGGGGAAGAAGTAGTTGAGTTGTATTTTGAACATATTAAATTGGAGATTTTTATTTGAGATACTGCATTGTAAAATGAGCAATTGGTGACATGGCATTGAATCTCAGGAGAAAGACTGGGATTAGTAGTTGATTCTTAAAAATAAAATTTTTTCATTTCCTCTAGACTAGAATTTTACAGAGTTAGAATGTCAGTCTGAGAAAAAAAAAGGTGAACAGGCCATATTTTAAAACACTAAACTTTTATAATACTTTACTAATAACATGTAGATTCTTTTAACCAAAGATAGGAAGAAATATTAGTGTATAGTGTATAAAAATCTTGGTTATTAACTTAGTAGTAATTGGCAGGATACAGGGGAAAGGAGATTAATGGAAGAATCAAAATAATAATTGAATGGCTCAATTTTCTATTGATAAATATAAGTAATTTGAAAGAGGACTTGCCAATGTGAGAGTAGTTTGCTCTTATCCTTTAGGGAATGTGAGCTATCTCCCAACATTGTACATGTTACAAGAATATTAAACTTTTGAAATTCATTAACTGTTTCACCTGCTGTCCAAAGCCTGACTCTTATAAAATTTATACTTTTTATTGTATCCTCATTAAGTACCCTTTATTCTTGAGGGCATGGACTATGCCTTTTTCAAATTATATCACTCCTAAGGCCTAATACACTGCTTCACACATTGTAGTTGCTTAAGGAACTATATAAGTGTATATAACCCCTGGCTCATGGTAATTGAACATAATTTGCTATTGAAACATTATGCTATTGAGACATATCTAGCTGTCTATCTTTCATTTGTCTAATCTATCATTTCTCTGTCATCTACCTACCTATCTAAATATGTATATAGAAATTTGCCAATGAATGCATTTAAGAAAACAGAAACACAGCAAGACTTTAAAGTAAAGATGAGTCACAGCATATAATAGAATATAGTAAGTACTATTGATCTGGTAAGATATTGAATAAATGTAGATGTGAAGAAGTGTTATGAATTTGGAACTACTTTGGAAATAGAAAAGTACCAAACTCTTAATTTGCTCCAGTACTCTAATAGATTTGTTGTCTCAATGGTGTGTGCATTCTTTCCTTTATAATTGTTATTGTCTCTATCTTCCCTTTTGTGTGACTTTTGACCATTTTCTCTGCCCATTCTTATGGGCCCTCTTATAAATTTGCAGTTAGACAAGGTTTTGTCAGGGTGAATGTTGAAAACTATCTTTGTATGTATTTTATTAAAAAAAATTGCTGTTAGGGGCCTTCCTTGGTACTCTTGATGTTTTAGGGATAGCAATGGAACATATGGGCTGTCGATGGGCTATTACTCTATTTCATCAGGTAGCCAGCTTATTTTCCTCAAATATACATCTGTAATGACATTCTGCATTATATTTCTCTATATTCCTCATTTGTACTGTTGGAGTGTGCTCATAACTACCAAATAATCTCTCCCTTTTCCTCTGTATGATAACTCATTTTAAGATCTTTGGAGAAACCCTAATGCTTTATGTTTTCTGGTAACATGCTGGTATTAAAGAGAGGAGCCAGAAAAAGCCTTGGTATTCCTAAAATAGCTTTTCAGTTTCTCAAAGTCACTCTCTTCTGTTTGATTTTGAGTTCAAACCAAAGGTAAAATGGCACTGTAAAAAGAGTGCTTAATTTGGAGTACTGAACTTGGCATTATCAGACAGGAGGATGCAAATTAAAGGCATCATAGTATAATAGACCGAAGACTAGATTTGGGATCAGGAAAATGACCAAAAATCCATGAGACTTTGGTAATTCACTCAATTTTTCTGGTCTTATTTACCTCATCATACAGTGTAGAAGTTGGACTCACCTTTGCTGCTCTGTATTTACCATTCTTATCCTATGACCTGAGTTCAGTTCCTAGGTCTGCCAATTAATATCTGTGTGAACTTGAGGAAGTTGTATAAACTCTCTGAACCCAGTTTCTACATCTTTGAAATGAGAGTTGATAATATCCTTCCCAACTCAAGAAATATAATTTTTCAATCCATTTGCAATAATTGTCCAATATACTTATTCTGAAAGAAAGGTTCTATAGTTTTCTATTCAGTTGTAAACCTGGACAATAGGCATTGTTTTGTTAAATTGATTTTTTAAAAATATCTTTCCTTTCTGCTGCTCATGAAAACTTTATTCATTTCAAATCCTAGTTCTGTCCTTTTTACTGATTGCTGCACTGTTGAAATACAACCAGAATCAGGTGTTGAAAATTACTAATAATAGCTAATATTTTCTAGCAAGTACTATATGCCAGGCACTGTTGCAAGTGCTTTACATTTGATCCTTGCAATGACTCTGGGAGGTAGTACTTATTATTATCCCAATCTTATAAATGGGAAAATTAGAGACTTGCTTAGGGTCACACAGCTAGTAAGTGTCGGAGGCTGAATTTGAACTCAGGTCTTCCTAGCTCCAGGCTTAGTGTTTTAATTGCCATTGATAAGAGTGTTGAGACAACTTTACAAAAATAAATTCCAGGAACTATAGTTTTTACCTTGGAATAAGACTTTTTAAGAATATTAAGGGATGTTCTTATGAAAGAGGGTTTAGACTTCTTTTTAATTCTAGATGGAAAATAAGAACTAATGGGTTAAAAGGACAAAGAAACAGAATTACTCTTCATTTTAGGAAAAGATGTAATGGAGTACTTTGGCCTCTCACTGGGGTGCTTCAGGCTTAGACTGGTAAACCATTTTTTGGAGATATTAGAGAGGGGATTTACATTCATTGAATATGTGGTCTTAGAGGTTGTTTCCAATTCTAAAGTTCTGTGACAGTACTTAATGAAGTCATTGATGAATACATTAAAATATGGCAGAATATAGAAAAACTCAGTAAGTACTAGCACAGACCATTTTCTCTTATCAATATCCTAGTCTGTTAATTTCAAATAATAATAATGATAAAGATAATCATCATTATTAGAATCTGGAAAGATTTGGGGTCAAATCTTTCTCCTAATGTATAAGGGATGTATGACCATGACCAATGTCATAGGTACTGTCAGACTGTTAAGATGTAGAGAAATTTCTGATTATATAAGTGGAGGGAGATTGTCCTTAGAAGATGGAATCAAAAGTTCATTAAAAAAGTATAGTTCTTATCTTAAAAATTTGTTTTTAAAATCCCATGAAACTCCTAGGATAAGTTGCTATCTATTATTCTTTTATATTTGATGTTCTGCAGTCTTTTGCAGAAATGACTGCTTTTTTGGTAATTGAAGGAGAAAATTGAAATATAAGCTCATCTTCTATAGAGTTATTAAAACATTTTATTCATAATTAAATTAGAAGACAATATTACAGGAATGGTATGTACTTCATCTTTTTCCCACATGTTTTTAATTTCTTCCACTAGGTCTCTATATTTTGAAATGTTTAATTCCATCTAGTTTGGACATTATTGTTCAATAGGTTAACATCTTGAAAATATTAGTTTTAAATTTTTATGGAAGAATTTTAAGCCCAAGTGATTGTGGGCAACAATTCTGGCTATAATGATGTTCTAGTTCCCAGTGCCATTTATTTGTTGAATTATCAAGGATACATGGATATTTATATTGGTAGTATTTAGGTCATCAAAGATAGCTTCTGGTATATAATTTTATCCTACTGATTTTATCCTTCTAAGCTTCTTGTAGATGCTATTTCTTAATAACTTGTAGCGATAATGTTTCAGTTTTCAATAGTTCATTGAATAGTTTAAATTGGTCAATAAGATTGGCTTCCTAAAGGAAAAAAAAATCTGCAGTTTACAGTGCTCTTGATCTGATCCTGAATAGTTATCACTAAACATTAAGTTTCTTTAAGTACATCTATGTTACTCAATCTTTTGTTTGATTTGTTGACATATTGTTGGTTAAATTCATTTGAATGTTGTTTGTGGGGTACCTTTTGATTATATTCTTATATCTTAGCCATTTTGGAGGCTCTTCCCAAAAATAAAGTATTTTGGGTTTCATTCAACAAATCTTATCATGTATGCCTGTTATCGGGCTTTTCTATTGCTTTCTGAAATGAGACATGTTTGTTTTAAAAATATTTATTTACATTTCAATCTTTTTAATTGTATGTTCTAAAAATACTATTAATCCTTTTTCTCTTTTTTGGTGAGGAAGAATTAATTTTTAATGGTTCTCTAGGGGTGAAGAATACTATATTTCATTAAAATTGTAACATAGTTTGTTTTAGTTATCTTCTAGTTCTGCTGTCTATTTTGTTGTGTCCAAAGTATACATTAAAATTGATATTACATAGGATGTTAATTGATTTGTGTGTTCTTTAGCTTTGACTTGAAGATTACAGCCAGTTTCTTAATTTATAAAGACAGCTATCTCTTTAATAGCCTTATACTTCATGTTTGTTGTCTGAAGAAGGATAAGGTCCTTGTAAGTATTGTCTTTATCTTGTTTAATTTGACCTCCATATTCAAATACAAAGATTTCAGTTTCTTTTATTTCTTAGTGCACAGTAAGACTTCTCCACTTGTCCAGTCCACATTTTGATATCATTGGATAAAATAGAAATAGCATGAAATAGCAGCTTAACATGTTTTTCCAGTGAAGTCATATGACTAAATGTCATCTATACAATTAAGTGATTAGCATGATGATTAGGTACAACTCCCTCTTTTAACAGAAAGCCATATTGAGTTCTTTTCAGGAGTGATGATAGGCAGAATTGTAATATGATTAAACTATCTCCTTGGAAGATGTTGTTTTATATTAATTGTTCTTGAAAACCGTGTTGGTGTCATGTTTTTGAACATACATTTTCTTATATAGACATTATATACTCTAGCATTCTCATTATTTTTGGTCTGTTTCATATATTTGGAGTTCTTGACAAAAGCTGTAAGAATGAAACTGAATTGTAGCTTAGCAATGTTCAGAAAAGATGGTGTAAATGTCTATGGTTCTTTAAGGTGCCTTCATCAGTAGTTGATAATGAACCTATGGCATTTTTAACATGTCCTTTTTGCTTCTTGGGCAATATATTATTTTCTTAAACATGTATGTAGTTTTTCTGAGTCATATAAGCTGGAAATATCTTTCATAAGGAATGTGTATGTATATGTATATATATGTGTGTGTACACATAAACACACACACACACAGAGAGAGAGAGAGGTCACAGATATTCTCATCTTTTGGTTAGTAAAACCTTTTGGTAATAAAGTCTTTTAAGAAAAATGACATCAAATTGGCATTGGAAAGGATGATTATAAAATTCTTTGCTAGAAAAATCAAAATTAATTGTGTTTTAACCAATAATTTGGGCTGTTATCTGAATCTGCTGCTTACTAGATTTAGTCATGTCTCTTGAAGGAACCATTCTGCCATTCATTATTAATGGTAAACAAGCTTGCCATTTCATACACATAACATATGTGTATATGTGCCTGTGTGTATATATGTGTATGTGTGTGTTTATTTACATACATACATTTTAAATTCCTAATGAAGTGTTTATTTTGTTCAGACTGAATCTTCCTTTGTTTTTCTTTGCCCCCATAGTATTTACAAATGATAAAGGAAAGAGGTAGGGGGACATCTTTTGTAATAGGAATAGGACTTACTTTTCTATAATATCATGAGGCCAGATAACATTTGCAAAGATTTCTGGAAGAGAGCAGGGGATTCCTGGAAAGGAGAACCATGAGACAAAAAACAAACAAGCAAAAAACTACAAAAATTTGACAAAAAGTTTATAAATCAATAAGTTCCATCGGTCTGAAAGTGCTGAAACTGAGACATGGACTCCAGGCAAGACAGAGGCAACTGCTAGCCAAGAGAACAATTTTGCCAGACCCCATAAGTTAGAAATGCGGGTAAAGATAAAGATGCAGAATCTATTCTGATAGATTATAATATAATTATTATATCATATTAATATAATTATTATAACATGTTAATCTATACTAATAATCTATATTGGCCTAGCATATAATAAGCACCTAATAATTGCTTGCTCTCCCTTCCTACTTTCCTTCCTTCAGAATCAATACTTACATGGTAAATAGGCAGACGTTTTTCATAGACATGGTATCTAGGTGGCATAATGGACAGTTTCTTCATTTGTACAATGGGGCCATGCACCTACTATATTAGGAGTGATATGAGGATAAAAGGAAATAATGTTTGTAAAGTACTTTGTAAAACTCAAAGAATTATATAAATGTTAGATATCATCATCTTCCTTCCTTTCCTCTTTTCCTCACTTCTTTCCTCATTCCCTCCTTCTCTCTCTTCTTCCCTCCTTTTGTTTCCCTGATTTCATAATATACATTTTAAAATTTGTAATTGAATTATATTTTGTTCTTTGTGTTGCTTTAACTTTTTGACTTTTATTTTTTTTTTATTCTTGTGTTCCTAATATTTCTTTTTTTATTGGCTTTAATTGGGCAACATTGTGTTCAAGTTTTCTATTGCATGAATATGCCCCTGAAATGATTTTACACTCTTGTCAAATATTGGGGAAGCATTTTTTTTCCTATCTTTATTATAGCTGCTATCGACTTTTAAACTCGTTCTGTTTTGGTATTGTAGGTTTGCTAGTTGAATTTGTGTCATCAATGTCAAAAAAGGCTTTTCAAAATTCCATCTTAAGTATGCCCATTTCCTCTTCAAAATGACTTTATTTCATTATTAGATGGCCATCAATTTCATTATTATGTAGCATCAGTTAGCAAACAAATGTTTAAGTGTCTATGCTGTACCATGCACTATACTAACAGAGTATGGGGAAATAGAGTAGATAGTTTGTACTCTCAAGGAGCTTCCACTCTAATAGGAGATGCAACTATGTAAATAATTATATACAAACTATATACAGGATAATTTGGAGCTAGGACTTGAAAAAAGCCAATGAAGCCAGGAGGCGAAGAGAGGATTTGGAAAAGGTATTTTGATGAGTATGATAGTAAGTCAACTTCACACTTGATGTGTGAAAGGATAGTCTTGCTGACATGAATACCCATTTAAGATTATAGGACACAACTTTGTGGGTTTTCTTCAGGTTCATCACAACAAAAATTTCATATTCTCAACCTTTTTTCATGTATACTTGTGGTTTGTTCTTTTTATTAATGTTTGGTTCCATCCACACCCAAGCATTTCTAGCAAATGGAGAGTTAGTAGTTATTATTTTTTCTAGTGTATCTTGCCTTCTTGAGATCCTAGATAAAGAAGCACCAATTACTTCATCATCATCTTTGTCTAGCTGATCATCATAGGGCCAGACTTATGTGGCCCTGCCTATTTCTTAGACTCAAGTTCTTAGTACCCAGAACAGCTACATCACACTAACCAACTCAATGATATCTCTACTGGTATATTTGAGTTCTTTCTAACCCTTAATGTCTACCATAGTCTTCTTAGGAGATGTGAATCATCCTGCTGGCATTTCCTTGGATTCTTATTCCCTTCTCATGATATGGGTAGTAATATGGCTTGTGCACGGATTATAATAGCTATAATAATCATTATTGTTATTACTGAATCTTAGTATTTACCTTGAAGACTCTAGAATAATTTATGTGACTAGAATAAATTATGTTCATTTATGTGTGCTCTCTTGGTATGTGATATGTTTGATACTCAGTGTTGGAAACATTCTTTCTAAAAATATAGATTACACTTCTGTGCTTTTCTGTTCTCTGCAACAGATCCCATAGAATCACCAAGGAGGGGACATTCAACATATTGATTACCTTCCTTTTCTTTAATATTATAATACAGATGAAGCACATTGTCTTTCTCCTCTCTCTTGTCACATGACCAGTGTTATCTACGTCCCCTTTCTTTCTCTCTTTCTGCATACTTTGTATTATAAATCCCTAGTTCTGTTGAAATGCAGGCGACTATTTTAGATTCTTATAGAAGAAGCAATGAAACAATTTTTTTAAAAAATTATGATTAATTGGAGGTATTTTTCTTTTGGTTCATATTCTACATTTTTATTTGGTGATGTTTTGTTTTAATCTTCCCTTCACTTTTTATTTTTTCAATTTTTCATTTATGAGAAATGATTTTTTAAAAAATCAGGTTTAAGCTCTCTCATTCCCTTTCTTACCCTAAGCTTTCATTCTTCTCCCCTTCCCTCTACTACTCCTCTCTTCCTTTTTGTTCCTTCTCCCCTGTCCCTTTCTCATTCTCGGCATTGCTTCGGGAGGTTTTTTTTAGCTTTAGTATCTACTTCCTAATTCAGAATACTGAGAAAACGGAATTATGCTTGTGGTGATGGTTTATTAGTACCAGTTTAAGGAGATAATTTTATAGAAGATGAATTTGTTTCCAGGTACTGTTGGTTGAATGGGAGCTTACATTGATATTTGCTAGGTTGTTTGACAGAAATTAAATTTGAGTAAGCTAAGAATTTTATATTTCATGTATATATATGGGCCTTTTCATGTTTGCCTCAGTGCTTACTTTAGCAGATGTGAATATAAGTGAATACCTATGTTTGTGAGTTTGGAAAGTAATGTATATAGAGTATTTATAATTGTAGACATATTTTCTTCTTAAAGATGATCATTTAAATCTTCTGAAATAAATTTATTTGTTGGAGTTATTACTGTATTATAACCAAATGCATATGTTTCGTAAATTGTGTTTGAGCAATTTGCTTACCTGAGACACAAAATATTGAGGAATACAGTACCAAGAAAAGTAACTATTGCTTTTCTATTGTATAACTCAAATCATGAATGAATTATAGGGAAAATCAATGAATACTTTACAACCTTGAAAAAGCATCAAATATCCTCTGTTTGGTGTTCAGAATCTTTTCATGACTTTCTACTGCTTTTCTATATACTCTGCAATCCAGTGACATTGGCCTTCTTGTTCCTTCCACAACAAGCTACATCTTCTAATGAGCATTTTCACTGATTTGTTTTCTCCCTCCTATTTTCTCTCTCATCTTGAAAAAAGTACAATTATACCTTTGTGGATTTTGATTTCTAAAGATCTTTCAACTAATATGTTGTATTAATATGTTAAAAGTTTTATTCAGTAGTATTAACATTATTTTTTAAAAAAACATACTCCCAGATAATTGTTCTTAAAAAAAAAACTTTTCATTTAAAAAATTAATTATTTTAATAAATAAAGCTGATTATTTTGTTTATGAGAAATTAACAAAAGTAGGTGGAGACATTTAACTATTAAAGTTGCATTTTCTTGGTATTTATTTGGCTAATGTTTATGAAGTCAATTAAAGTAGAGCTTCTTAAAAGTTTTTGATTCATTTAGAATTTAATTTGGTGAAAATCTAAGTGATAGTAGGGGAAAGCAAGTATCTTCTTCTGGAATCTTTTAAGGGTGAGGAAAATAATTTTAATCTCAGTCAATTTGCTTATTGTCTTTTAGAAGTATATGTTCATCTTTGTTTAAAGGGCAAAAATAACACTTGCAAAGAGCAGGTAAAATTGTCCTTATTTTCAGATGATATGTTGGTTGACTTATGGGAAAAAATACCCAGTCTCAGAGAAACAGAGAAGAAACCAATTGAGACAATCATTCAGTAAAATAGCAGGATGTAATTGATAGCAGAATATAATGGATTCAATTATCTTTGTGCCTATAATTCTCAAATCTATGTATCTAACAATCTTTCTTCTGACTTCTTGTCTTCCATCTCCAATTGCCTATTGGACATATAAAATCACATGCCCTGTTAGCTTATATTCAACATGTCTAAAATTGATCTCTCCCCCCTCCTCTGCCCCCAAACCCTCCCCTCTTTTAAACTTCCCTATTACTATTGAGGACACCATTATTCTTCTAGACATTCAGGTACAAGCTTTATGTCATCCTCAACTTCTCACACTCAGAATTAGTTGTATCCTGAAGGCAACAGATGGAATAAAATAAATCAATCTCCTTTGATGTTGCCAGCATCCTGGTGCAGTCCCTCATCACACGACCACCTGGATTATTGCAATAATTTGCTGGTTGGTCTGCCTACCAGAGTCTCTCCTATTTCTAGTTTAAGCTCAGCTGTCAAAGTGATCTTTATAAAATGCAGATTGAAGTATGTTATCTCTATACTTTAGTATAGAGATACCATATCATCTTTTGCATCAAATAGCCTCCCTTTGGTGTTCAGAATCTTTTCATAACTTTCTACTGCTTTTCTATATACTCTGCAATCCAGTGACATTGGCCTTCTTGTTCCTTCCACAACAAGCCACATCTTCTAATGAGCATTTTCACTGATTTGTTTTCTCCTTCCTATTTTCTCTCTCACATTGAGCATATTGTTTTTTTTTTTTTTAGTCTGCTATCTTCTGTATGCTTAATTTTTAAATACTATAAGAAAAGCCCTTTGCAAGATGATGTTGCCTTTCCCTTTTTATGATGATACAGTTAATTTTTTTCACTTTTAATTCGGTTCCATCTCCTTTTCCTGATTTTGAGTCAGATTATAATTATTTATTTAGAAACCCAACCAACTCTGTAAGGAAAGTTTGACAAAAGATTTTGAAGGTTGGGTTTTTTTCTTGGTTATATATTGTATTGGCCAAAACTAATCAAGATTAATTAAGGGGATTGAATTTTCTCTAGTCCTGTCTTTAATTCTACTTTTCTTCTACTTCTATTTACCATGCTGAACTGGACCATGTGAAAGACACAACAATAAAAAGAACTCTAGAGCTAAGCCAGCCACATTTTGGTTTAGAAACCTGTTTAAGTAGTCAGATCATTGAAGTGAGCAATGGAAAACATGTAATTGTGTTTCCAAGTCTCACAAGAATGATATTCACTATTTTTATTCATGTGGATGCTTAGCATATATGGCATAAAAAAGCAGGGATTTCCATGCTTTGTGGACTACATATGGGGGGGGTGTGTAGATGAGGAAATTGTTGGAAAAAATTTGATTTTGTAACTAAAATGTTGACAAATGATGCCTTATGCCACAGGCTGAGTAAGATTTGATGATAGGGTATCACTGGAATATTTTATTAACTTAGGTTTTGCTTTTTTAAAAATTAAGTTAAAAAATGAATCTTTGAAGCATGTGTAGATGAGGTTGTTTGGCTTATGGAGAGCAGTGATCACAGCAGTTTTCAGTTAGCCAAAGCCCTAATGAGATGTTTTTTTGGCTCTGCTTTTTATAAGAATTATTGTGTGATAATATCTATTTTCCAAAAATCCCAAGTTAAGATAGCTTCATTGATTCATCCATTTTGAAGATGCTTTAGAATATAGTAACTAGGGCCACATTTTTAAAAGATTCAAACCCAAGATTTTTATGCATTTTAAATTTGTTCTTTCATAAACAAGTCTTGAAATCTTCTCGATAATTGTAATTCTGCTTCATAAATCTCACCTTTAGATACCAACATCTATTACCATATGGAAGAAAGAACTGAATATACACACACATAGACATATATATGGCCTGTAATGAAAGGGTAAATTCACACATTTCTTACTAATCAAATGGTGTGAAGCAAAAGCAGATAGGATGGGGTTTTATTCACAGGCTATATTAATACCTTGAATTTATTTCTTATTCTTGTCTGCCTCCCAGGATCCTCGTGTTCTTTCAAGACCTAGCTCAGATAACACTTTCTACCACAACCATTCCCTTTCCTCCTTGCCTTGTATTTTGTTTATTTTTATACATGTTATATTTCCTTTAAATGAAAACTCCATGACAGTTGTCCATTAGCACATAGTTAATTATTGTTTGAATGAAATAAAATTATAAATGAGAGAATGACTCATAAGAGGAAGATAGAATGTAGAAAATATATAGTTCTGTAGTAGTACTAAATCTGAGAACAATGATGGGACCCATTATAAATTTAATCACATGGAAATTATAATTGTATTTTCTAATTTCCTGTCTCTTCTTTCCCTCTTTCCCTTTCTCTTCTATTATGCTGAAAACTGCTAACCTATCTCTGCATAAATAAGGGTCTTGGATAAATTTTCATTGAAGTCAGAAAGAAATTTTTTTGATATTGATTATAATAGAAGAATCAAATAGTTTACTTGGGATATTTCCTAGCAAACAGATTGGTTCCAATAATACTACTTCTGAAATATTTTGAAGTATTGGTAATTGGTTCTATGCTTTCAGCCTTCTGTTAGTCAATTAATAAACATTTATTAAGTACTTACTATGTAGGAGTCATTAAGTACTGGGGAAACAAAAATGGATCAAAAGATAGTCCCTGCCTTCAAAGAGTCTACAATCTAACGAGGGAGACAAGCAAACAAATATATACATACAAGCTGTTTACGAAGATAAATACCAAGTAAACAAGAGATAGAAGGCACTGTAATTAAAAGAAATGCGAAAGGCTTCCTGTAAAAGGTGAAATTTTAGCTGGGATTAGAAACAAGCCAGGAAAGCCCAGGTGAAGATAAGGGAGAAAATTCCATGTATAGGGATAGCTAGAGAAATTGCCCAGAGCTGGGAAATGGAGAGTCTTGTTTGTCAGAGTATGTGACAAGGAGGGACCTGAATTATGAAGAAGTTTGAATATCAAACAGAAGAGTTTCGTTTTAACCTGGAGGCCAGTAGAGTCTGTTGAATACTGGGATGACATAGTCAGACTTGCACTTTAGGAAAATTACTTTGGTAGCTGAGTCAAGGATGGACTGGGGAGTGGGGAGAAATGAGGCAGGTACATCCCATCAGAAAACTATTGTAGTAGCATAGATGTGAGGTGATGAGGGCCTGTATGCATCAGAAAGATGAAAATGTCAGAAGAAAAGAGCCATGTTAGAGAAATGTTGCAAGGATAAAATTACTAGACCTTGACAGCAGATTGGATATGGGTAGTGAGACATAATGAGGAGTTGAAGATGATTGTGAGCCTGGGCGTCTGGGAGAATGGTGATATCTTTTATAGTAAATAGGAAAATAGGAAGTTGGAATGGTTTAGGGGAAAAGATGAGTTTATGAAACATGTTGAATTTAAGATGTCTACTGGACCTTCATTGTGAAATGTTTACTGGACATTTACTATAAGAAATGTGAAATGTACTTGGAGATGTGAAGGTCAGGTAAAAGGTCTGGTAGGCTAGGTAGATTTGAGAATCATCAGCATAGAGATGGTAATTAAATTCATGAAAGCTGATGAGATCACTAAGTAAAGTAAGATAAAGGGAAAAGACTGCCCAGAATAGAACCTGGGAATTCCTGGGGGTCATCCAAGTGTATATATAATAGTGTATAACAGTGTTCTTCTACTGAACAATGTCGATTTGATATGAAGTTAATAATTGCCAGCCATATGGCTTTGTTTCATGTTTGTATCTCTATTATACACAGGACCAATCATCCTTATACAAAAGTCTTTCAAAACAGATACTAAAATATGTTTATAGTAAAAAAAGTGAATCATTTGAAAACTAAGAACTAGAAAGATTAAAGTAATTCTTCATTTTCTTTTGATAAGTGTCCTTAATTGCCCGCAATATAATGGCAGTTACCTATGTATTTTTTATACTTTTTATAGCATTGTTTTCACATAGGAATAGGATAATGTAATCCCCCATCTTAAAATAAAAAAAGTGAAGCCATAAGAGGACTTTTTATCACTAAGTTGTTGAAACTACTGTTCTTTTCCTGTACCATTCTGTCCTGGATTAAAATAGTTTTTGCAAATTGCTTTTGCATGTAAAAAAATCAATTCTACAAAGAGTTTGTGCTTCAATGATAATTTTCCAACATTTCCTATAAGTTTAGTTGGTCATAAAATAACTTCAGTCATCACTCCCTCCACTGTCTTGTAAGCTTAAGTTAATATTTGACATTATAAAAAAAGGATATAAGATTGCTTGCTCTATTATTTTAATTAATCATTTATGGATTCTGTAAAATCTACTGTCTTATTTTTATTTTATAATTAAAACTTAGTCCTAACTCAGATACCACTCATTTGTTATCTATTACCACATCTCCATGAATTTTTGTTGTGATTCAGATAAATGCTGTTATATGTTTAGATACTATTTTTTTTTCTTCCTGATCTCTTATTTTTGGGGATGCTTTTAAGCAAAGATAGAAGGTTATTTTGAAACCTACCTGGAAGAAAGTAGAATGACATCTTTGCCCTCTTTCCAGTCTCATTTAAAATAATGTTAAAAGCAGGTGATCTGTTTAAGGCCAAATTTAGGGGGATAGTTGGGGAGTGGCTAGAGAAATTTTTTAGGGCTCAGTTGATCCCTTAAAATGTGTTTGAGCCTACCAAAATTATTTGGCTTCCTCTGGCTCAGCTCTACTCTAGAAGGAAAGTAGTATTGGCTTCTGTTGACTTTTCTCTTTGGATTGAAGTGCATGCCTTTAGAAGGGCATATTGTGTTTCTGTGGACATGAAAAATAGATGTGACTAAAAGCTACTTTTTAAAAGTGTACTTAATACAATTTTGTAAAAAGATATTCTTATACTTCAAAAATGTACACTTTGTGGAAATAATTTTCCACATTGAGGAAAACAAAAACTCAGGTGAAAAATATAATTTTATCCCTTGAGGGGGAAAACATCTAAGAATAAATGTTCAACCAAAGGCTGAATGGACACTATTCAAATATTTTTAAAATAAGATTTAAAAATAGGCATTTTCCAAAGACTAGATTCTGTGGTTCTATTATTTTTTTGTTTATTTTTAATTTTTTTGCTAAGGCATTTGGGGTTAAGTGACTTGCGCAGGGTCACACAGTATTAAGTATTAAGTGTCTGAGGTCATATTTGAACTCAGGTCCTCCTGACACTTCAGGGCTAGTGCTGTATCCACTGCACCACTTAGCTGCCCCGGTTCTAATATTTTTAAATTATTAGTTATTACATATGTTTATCTATAATCAAAATGATTACATAAAAGTTTTAGGTAATAACATACATTTATTAATCAGAAACACAGCACTATATCCCAAATTGATTCTTACCATATTTATGTCTTTGGTGAAGGTACTTTTGAATGAGCAGCTTTAAATAAATAGTAATGTTTATATGGTCAGGGACTGAGAGGTAAAGGAAAATGTGAAATATTTTCATTTATATGATTATGCCATTTTTCTTATGATAACATAATGCCTGTGATTAGAGAGCCCAGAGAAACATTTGACATCAGACTTATTTTTCTTCCTCCCATGGCCTTTGCTTACAAAAAAGTTCAAGAATAATATTTTAATGGTATGTTTTGGTTTGTAGAGATTAAAATACAATAAGGAATTACCTTGCTAAAAAAAGTGAATTCTTTTTATTTATATTGAACATTTTTATACACAACGATTTTGATTGTTATCATACAAATGACATATTAGTCATTTAAATTTTGTTTCTTCAAGGCCATAGTATAACGTCCAGGAGTGTTAGGATTCCCTTTGTATATATGAGGAAACTGAGGCAAGGAGATTTACTAGGATTATTGTATTAAAGCGTTACTGGAATTGCAATTGAAAAACCCCAATATACTTCTATTCATTGGTCTGCTGTTCCCCTTTCTCCTTTCTGAAAAATTATTAAACTGAAATATGTATCTTAGAATGTCTTTGGCAATATATAGCTCAGTAAACGTGGAGTTGCTGGAGCCTCCTCTCATGTTAATGCAGAGTTACTCATGTATTTACATAAGATGGGAATATTGTCGTTCATTGTTGAGAGGAGGTCAGTCTTGAGGGAATTCTTTGTCTGACAAGGTTGATAAAACTAGAAACTTAGGAATTAGAAACTACAATGAAAGGAAGAAAAAAAGAAAAAAGTCCTAAATTATTTCAGTTTACTTAGGGAGGGGGAGGAAGAAAGAGCCCAAAGCAAACAAATGCCTTACTACCTAAGACCTTGGCATTCAGAGCAAAATCCTCCTCTCTTCTTCTGGGATTAACATCAATAACCAAAGTAGAAAGTCAACAAGAAGGGTTAAGGACTGGCTTCTTTTAGACTTTTCCCCTCAAGAATGATAATGATAAAACAATAAAGAAATGGATCCCCTTTTTCCTTTGACTAATATGATAAGAGTCATAGGATGAAAGGCAAGAAAAACTAGTACTCCGCTTCTTCTACTTGGAAGGAGCATTTTGCTGCATCATAATAGAATTCAGTAAGATTCAGCACACCTTTAAGTGCCTACTATGTTCAAGCTGCTATTTAGGTGCAGAAGGAAATTCAAAGTTGAAAGAAACACACACACACACACACACACACACACACACACACACACACACACACACACAGTTGTTCCCTCCATGGAACTTACTGTGTTTTAGGGTAATAGAACACATACCTGTAATACATAATATTACATCATACACATGAGAAATACAAAAAAAAATGTATTTAAATAAATTCTGCAGTAAATGCCTTAGAAAACTTTTTTATGACTTAAGGAACATATTTTGGATTCCCATGATTGGGGATAACCTTTTCACCATCTCAGGGACTTTCTTTCTCTATTGATTGAAAAAGGGTCCATTAATCTGCCAGATTTTCTTTAGTATGCAGGAGTAGAGAAGGTAGCTGGCTCAGTGTTTAGAATATCAAATCCAGAGTAAGGAAAGTCTGAGCTCAAATCTGACCTCAAACTCTATTTCCCTCTTTTTGCCTCAGTTTTCTCATTTGCAAAACGAATATAATAGACTATCTTTCAGGGTTGCTGAGAGGATCAAATGAGATGATAATTGTAAGATGCTTAGCACAGTATTTGACACATATTACTGCTATATAAATGTTAATTATTATTGTTAAGCATATTTATATTTGTACTTTTTCATTTTTATGTGTTCATTTTCAATTACCTATAACTACTTTTAAAATTCCTGTTTTATCCAAGTATTTTGTTGTTTTCCTTTCTTCTAGATCTCTAATCCTCATCTCCCACCAACCTAAATTCATACTCATCTTGTTGTGTAGTTGCCCAATTGGAAGGCAAAGATGGAGATATGAAACTTAAATTCATCAAGCTCATTACTATTTAGTGATTCTGAGTTTGGTCTGTGAGGAGATAACTTACTGATCTTTATGATTCGAATTTGAATTCAGTGACACCAAGTGAGGTGAAAGACATTTGCAGCTGGGCTGGAGTGACATGAAAAGTCAAGAACAGAGGGGACACCAAATGGATTGCTTGACTTTAGTTTTTTTTTTTTAATTGGTCAGGGTTAGAAGCTTTTATAATTCTTCATTTGAGGAGTTTCAATCCTTACCTTAACAATTTGTGCATATTCCACAAGCATACAAGTACCAAGTAAGTACTACATATTCTGTGATTAACAGAGAACTAGAGATATTTCATACCAATTCATTGTCATGATTTGTGCCTTTACTCAATTGGAAATTAAGTCCAGGCACCCACTGACTTACTGATGAGCCCTACTTCCTTTTAAACTTGCTATAGGTCACTAAACAATAGTTAAGGATCTGACAATGTATCCTCTCAAGAAATAGATACACTTACCCGGTTATTGCTTACTTTTGACTTTTTTTCCTTAGCAAAGAATTGAGAAGAAAACATGACTTAACCTAAAACATTTCTTAGGAAGAAAGGAAGTAAACATTTATTAAGTCTCTACTTTGTGCCAAACATTGTGCTAAATGCTTTACAAATAATCTCATTTGATTTTTACAATAATCCTGAAAGTAAGTGCTGTTAAAATCCTTATTTTATAGTTTCCTTTGTTTATGAGAAAAATAAACGTGTAGACGTTAAGTGACATGCCCAGGATCATATATATTAAGTATCTTAGTCCAGACTTAAACTAATAAAAAATATAAGACCTACCAAGTAGTTGTGATTACACTGTTTTCATAAATGATAAATGACCTCTAAGACACTCTGAAATGAGAAGTTCTCTAAAATGTGCGATTAGTTTACCATTGGCATGGCGACTATACACAGGCAAATTTAGCACATACATAGCACAGTTTCAACAGCTTGTATAATTCACAATTCTGGTAGAATGATCATCAGATGTAGCTTTTGCTTGTGGACCTCTGGATTTGGGATCCATAGTTTAGAAACGTGGAACATGGGGTGTTATGTGAAGGGGACTTGGGAGCATTGATGTTTCCTCTTCTCTGAGCTGTTTGGTCATTGGTGGAGCCATTTGACTGCTTCTAACTCATTGGAATGAGTGGACTCAGTAACCAGACCTGCCAAAAAATAGTAGCATCACTGTTCCTCATTATCTACTCCCACCTATGCCTTTACTTCAGCTCTCCCTGTCATAGTGTGTGCTCTCTTCTCACTGCTGACACAGCAAAATCTCTGACACTCCCATGACTGGGTGGGGAAGGGACAAACATTTCTATTACTTTCAAAGGAAAATAGTTATCTGCCTGAATTAATGTAAGTTTTCCTACACTTGGTTTTGTTGTATTTCTTTTGTTACTCTTTTCCTAACAGTTCTAGAAAGCATGGAACTAATCTTTTTTCAGTACATATAGAGGTCCATGGTGTGATGCTCATAATCTAGAGTACTGTTGACATTAATGAGAGTAAGCAATGGAAGGCTGTTTTAATGCAAGGTTGAGCACTCCTCTTCCTTTCTTTTATAGAAGTCAGGATAGTGTATTAGCTTCTTTCTTTTACAATGCAGCCAACACACCTGTTTGGTGAGAGGAATCAGCTAAATTACTAGATGTAATTGATGTTTGTGTAAAACAGAGAACATTTGTTTTTCCCTCCTTGTGGTTAATACTCAGCGTGATAATTTAAATGAGCCTTTTTCTCCTTTCCCTCATCCCAACATACACAGAGGGTTTTCTTTTAGATCTCTTCGCCTTTGTCTCATGGGTACTAACAGTTGCTAAATGTTTTTTATTGAGGGTAATATATTTAGGAAGCAATTTTCATTTCAGATTTTAATGATACCTATCCCCTTTCTACAATCTAGAGAATGGAATGCAAATATGTTGCAGTTATCTTCCCTAAGATGAGTCATTTTAAAGCATGTGCATGCAATATAGAGGGTTTTTAAAAAATAATTTCTTTGCTTATAGAGCATAAACTGGTCTCTCAACAAGGACAGTCAGATGAAACTTGCTTTCCTGTAAAGATGGCTTGAACAGAATCAACCAATTTCAAGGCAGATTAGAATCAGGGTAGAGAGACCAGGATAAAGAAAATACAACTATAAGAACATCACTTGAAGAAAAAAGTTATCAGAAGATTCCCTTTTGGATGTGAGACTTGTGTCATATGACCATAATTTGTCTCTTAATTCTTTAGTCTAAGGATATAACAATGTGCCCCCCCTCAAAAAATCCCCCAACAATTTAGTGTCCTACTTTTTTTTTTCAGACAGATCATAAAATATGATTATTTTACAGGCTACTGCAGACCACGTAAGCAGTAAGTAGAACATGAACATTTCTCCGAGACAGTGGTTTGGTCTGTCTGACTAATTTCTTGCCAAGCCATGTTTTTAATGAGTTCATGCTTGAGCCAAGGATAAGGGGTCATTGCAAGTTTTTAGCTTCATCCTTACACATGTTAAATTGTTTAAACTTCACAATTTGTCTGGCTTTGATTAAGTTTTCATGTGCATAGTGGTTTGCTTTTTGGTGATTGGCACCACAAGGCTTGCTGCCTTTGGTTTCAGCTTTGGGAGTTGACCTATCTCCCTCTCTCAGCATCTTTTGCTGCCTTATTTATTTTTCTAGTAGTTATGGAGTGCCAGCTTTAGAAAGGAGAGGAGCCAGTTGTCACATCTTGAAACTTTAGGTTGCAGAACTAATCTTGGAGGCAGAATAGGATCATTATTTAATTAGTTGATGTCATAAGTTTTAAGTGAGTTTTAAGTTCTTCATGGCTACTTTTTCCCCCTGAAGATATTCTATGTAATTTCTGCTTTCTTTGTGCAACATATGACTAGCTCGAGAAATTTCTTTCATCTATGTAGAAACAAACAAAAAAAACATTCCTTGAAGTCTGTATCCATAACACTTTTCTGTGTTTCAAAACATTTTTGTTTTTTACAAGTTGATTTACATTGTAAAAAGAATACCGATCTTGGAATCATAAAATTTCTTATGTTTAACTCTTGCCTCTGGCATCCTGAGCAAATTAGTTTTTCACTCTGAGTCTCAATTTCTTCTTCTGTTAAAGAGGATAGTTGTAACTTCTACCATATAACTTATAAAGTTAATGTGAATTAAGTGCTTTGTAAACCCTAAAGTGCTACATGGTATAATTGTAATTTTATTTTCCCATTAGAACAATTTTGAGGATAAATGTGACACTTAGGAGAGATGCACTGACCTTTTTATTCAGTTTAGAATCCTAAGAATGGAAGTGAACTTAAGAAGTTAGGTCTAGGAGCTTGTGATTCTGCAATATAGTGGATTCCCCTGTCTCCAGAATATACAGATTTAAGTTTCATCTCTTAACACATATTGGAAAAAAATTTAATTTCAATTCTTCAGACAACTTTCTAAATTGGTGTTTATATGCACTAATGAAGTTTCCTCACTGAGAACTACTTATATTGATGAAATCATAGATATGTTCTCCCCGCATCCAAAAATATTCATTATTTAGCTCCAAATAATTATTTTAATATGCAATTTAAAATTGTTTGCTATACTTTAAGTATAATTTTACATTGAAATATACATTTCTAATTTTATACCATTCATATTACTGGAAATTTTTTGCAGGAAAGGCAGCTATTTTTCAGCTATGACTAAGTAACAACTTTCTTAGAGGCAGGGGCATAAAGTTGACCACAAAATTTTAAACTTAACTTCTAGTCTTTAATTCTATATACAATAATGAAGTTAGCACACCTCTCATGGTTGGCAGTTATTCTTCCTTCAGTTATCTTCACAGTTATTCTCTGATAAAATAGGGAAAGAAGAAAAAATAGGGGGAGTAATAATGAGCTATTTATATATAGCTTGAAGGATTATAAAGCCCTTTCCTTACAATAATTCTGAGTTAACTTTGGAAGTATCATAAATTCAGATTAGATTTAATTAGATTCAGATGAGATTTAATAATGGCTAAATAGTCAAAACCTAGATCTTGTGACTACAAAATTATTGTTTTTTCCACTATACAAATCAATACCTTAAAAATTATCTGAATTAATGGAAAAATGCTGCAGCTCATGTGATAATTTCTCTTTCCTTTGTAGAGGAATTACAGAGTACTATGTCTGTTACCAGCTTATTTCTATTATATAATCTATTGTAGCTATTTGGTGGTCTGTAATATATCCTAGATCAGAAAGAGGATAGCAGAGGACTTTTAAAAAACTGAATTGAATTAAATATACTCTTTGTTAATTGGATTTTTAAAACCTAGCCTTTTGTTATTATACAAAAGGAAAAAAAAATTAAACTTTTCCTTCTGCAGTGGTTGATCTCCAGCCTTATCTCTAAAATGTTTATTTAATAACCCTAATAAGAATATTGTGTTTATTTGTATTCTTTGCAACTTCTTTGGTTAAGGCCAACTTCTCTTTAGGAATTTCTAGTTATTAGATATCCTGGGGAGGAAGTCACTTAAACCTTTGGTGGTTAATTTTAAATGACAGTTGTGTTGTAGCCTATAGAAAGAAGGGAAGCACTTTTACACATGAACTAAAACAATGAAATAACAGATTAAAAATAACAAAAAAGTTATCCATTCAAAGGATCTTTTTTGAGACTAATTATTACCATAATAGCAGATTTCTTTATAGAAAATTTCATTTAAGCAATATACATTTGTTATCACCCTAGTATACTTTTGTTAAAAACCAGAGTTGCCAGAATGTGAATATTAAAATCAAGACAATAATATGAACGAAAAAAGGGACAAGGAAGTCTTGGCTAAGTCTCTGTTGAATACAGCCTTTCAAAATAGTTTCTATAATTTATTTTATATTGGGTTGGCAGAGGTTTTGATGCCTTTTTAATTTTTCTGTTTGAATCATTTTGAAAGTATTAATTTTGGTAAATTTATTCACTCTATTATCTAAAATATTATATGTATATGTATATGTGTGTGTGTCTGTATATATGTGTGTGTGTGTGTGTGTGTGTGTGTGTGTGTATAAACTGGACCTAATTATAATTTTGTATATTCCACTCATCATTGTCCCAGATATTCTTATATGGCAGCTTCTAATTATACTTAGGATTAAGTTCTATCATACTAGTCTTCGGGTCAAATTGGAAAAATTTCCTAGAATGATTTTCTTTAAAGAACAATTTGATTTACTGAATAATTATTTTCCATTTTCTAGGGAAAACTTATAATTAGTTTTATATATCTCTAGAATCTGATTCTAAATCTGGAATTTCTTAAATATCCTGCAACCAGTTAGTTAATAAACATTTGTTAAATGCCCACTATATGCTGGGTACTGTGCTAAGCTACAAGACTTATCCTGGATAGCAGAAGGTAACACTTTAAAAATTTGCAATTTAACATTGAAATATATATTTCTAGTTTTATACTGTTCATATTAGTAGAATTTTTTTTTGCAGGAAAGACAACTATCTTTCAACTATGACTAAGTAGCAACTTTCTTAGAAATAAGGGCATAACGTTGACCACATTTTAAAAATTGAATTTCTTCCCTCTCCATGAGATTGCGGATAAATGCTAATATGTACATTCTTTCTGCTTAAATATGGAAGGCTCCACATTTCATTTATTTATTTATTTTTGGTAAACAATTGGGGTTAAGTGACTTACCCAGGGTCATAGATAAACCAAATTAATCTTATGACAAAATGAGACAAAGGTGAAAAACTGATCCATACAGGTTTCACCCCAAATAACTGCTATTAAATGCTATCAGTTAGAAAAAGAAACAGATTTTAGATATCCCTTATTTTCTAAAATTTTAATGCCCCTCCAAAGCAAATTCAAGTAGATCTCAAGCAAATATATCATGAAAACATTAGTATGGTCTAATGAAATACTAATACACATATTAGTATGGTGTAAGGAAAGAGTACTGGACTTGGGAACAAAAGATGTGGCAGGTCTAAATTGTGACTCACATGTGTTAGCTGTGTATGAGTAATATGCCAGCTTCACAGGATTTTAAGAAAAAATTGAAAATTCATATGAACATGAATTATTATTGAATAAAGATCTAATTGGATTTCAACTTCACATACTACTTTAGTCCAAATGTAGCAATCTGAGTTAATGATTCAGAAATGAAAAGTATGATAAAATTAAGTAAACTCAAAAAGAAATGAGAACTGTAGCAAAAAAAAAAAAAAAAACGAACAAAACAAAACAACCAACATACTATTAATATATTCTATTTAATAGTTTAGTCTCTTGGGAGACTAGTATGAAAAGGGAAAGTGGCACCATGATTTTATTTTCAAGTATTAAACCTGTGATTTCATTGGTATAAAGACCTCCTAATGAGGAATTCCTTTTACCAAAGGAGATAACCACTTATTCAATTTATATAGTCTTCTGCTCAAAGAATCAATGTGTAAGAGGCAGAAATTGAGCACAGTTCTGCCTGTCCTTTCTGTCTTCAAAGCCAGGTTTCTCTCTATTCTACCATCTTGCTTTTCATTTTTTTTGAGGCATATAAATATAAAGTTATGCTTTTGGAGGCTTTTAATTCTTGTATCCTAAGAGTAATAATTGCTGTGTTTTTCTTAAACTGTGAATTTGTTTTTGATCTTTAGTAAATGTCCTATTGTTTCTCCATAGGAGGGAGATAAAGTTTTGCATAGAGGAGATTTAGGCTCCTTATTTCCTTTAAAACCAAAAGGAATCCAGATAACCATATTATAATACTCTAAAAATAGCGTTTTGCTTGAAAAGCCAAATTCCATTCATCTGTAGTTCTATATATGGAATGTGGATTTTATGCGTACAAAAGAGACCTGGAAATGGAGAAAATACCAAGTAGAATTTCTGTTCAATTTTTACAAGAAGATGTTACAAACTTGTCATAAAACTTACTTGGTATTTCTTTCTTTCATAATTTTAAGTTGGATACCAGATTTTTAAAAATCAATTAAAAATTATGTTCCAGATTTTAAAATTAAGTAGTATAGAATTTAAACACCACTTACATACCACTACCTCAAAATTGGGATATGATTTCTATGAAATATCTTTTTCATTTGTTGAATTGAAACTGTTCCTTCTTTCAAGTATTTGTTCTCTCCTTCTCTCCAACTCTCCTCTCTTCCTGTACCCTCCCTTGTCCCAGCAACCTGAATGAGAATAGTTACTTTCTAATTTTCAGATGTTTAATTCTACTATAACATGGAGTCTGTGGATATAGTTATGTCAAAGTATGTTTATAGAAAAAAATTACATTATGGAATTTTAAAGATAACTATACACTTGTTAGAAAGTGTTTAAGATTTTGATCTACTTACTATTATG